>NC_134574.1:6256818-6896136 GCF_050947875.1 Dermacentor variabilis
GAGCACCGCCTGGTGGTCTTCTGTGAACGGGCTGCTTGACAAGATAGATTCCTTGATGACACGTGCCGTTCATCCAGCCAAAATCAGGTGGCCTTCTGAGAAGAACTTGCCTAACAAGATGGATTGTAGAAGCAGAAAGGTATGCAGGGGCTGGTGCGCGAGCACTACCGCTGCTGCGAAGACTGGTCGACAGCAGGTGAAGATGCACTTTAGGTAGCGATGCCGGGGGAAGTGAGCACCACCTGGTGGTCTTCTGTGAACGTGTTGCTTGACAAGATAAAATCCTTGATCACACGTGTCGTTCATCCGGCCAAAATCGGGTGGCCTTCTTAGGAGAGCTTGCCTAACAAGATGGTCTGCAGAAGCAGAGAAGAATGCTTGAACTGGTGCACGAGCACTGCTTCTCCTGCCAAGACTGGTCAACAGCAGATGGAGAAGGCCTTTAAGTAGGGATGCCGGGAGAAGCGAGCACCGCCTGGTGGCCTTCTCTGAACGTTCTGCATGACAAGATAAAATCCTCGATGACACGTGCCGTTCATCAAGCCAAAATTTGGTGGCCTGCTGAGAAGGACTTGCCTAACAAGATATCCTGAAAAAGCAAAAACGAATGCTTGGACTGGTGCGCGAGCACTGCTGCTCCTGCCAAAGCAGGTCGACAGCAGGTGAAGATGGCCTTTAAATAGCGATGCCGGGAAAAGCGAGCACCGCCTGGTGGTCTCCTGTGAAGATGCTGCTTGACAAGATAAATTCCTTGATGACACGTGCCGTTCATCCAGATAAATCGGGGGGCCTTCTGAGAAGAACTTGCTTAACAAGATGCCCTGTAGAAGCAAAAAAGTATGCGTGTGCTGGTGCGCGAGCACTGCCACTGCTGCGTAGACTGGTCGACAGCAGGTGAAGATGCACTTTAGGTAGCGATGCCGGGAGAAGTGAGCACCACCTGGTGGTCTTCTGTGAACGTGTTGCTTGACAAGATAGATTCCTTGGTGACACGTGCCGTTGATCCAGCGAAAATCGGGTGGCCTTCTGAGAAGAACTTGCTTAACAATATTCCCTGTAGAACAGAAAAGAATGCGCGAGCTGGTACGCGAGCACTGCCGCTGCTGCCATGACTGGTCGACAGCAAGTGAAGATGCATTTTAGGTAGCGATGCCGGGAGAAGCGACCACCGCCTGGTGGTCTGCAGTGAACATGTTTGACAAGATAAATTGCTTGATGACATGTGCCGTTCATCCAGCCAAAATTAGGTGGCCTTCTGAGAAGAACTTGCTTAACAAGATGGCCTGTAGAAGCAAAAAAAGAATGCGTGTGCTGGTGCGCGGGCACTGCCGCTGCGGCCAAGACTGGTCAACAGCAGATGAAGATGTACTTTTAGTTGCAATTCCGGGAGACGCGAGCACCACCTGGTGGTCTTCTGTGAACGTGTGGCTTGACAAGATAGATTCCTTGATGACACGTGCCGTTCAACCAGCCAAAATTAGGCGGTCTTCTGAGAAGAACTTGCTTAACAAGATGGCCTGTAGTAGCAAAAAAAGAATGCGTGTGCTGGTGCGCGAGCACTGCCGCTGCGGCCAAGACTGGTCGGCAGCTGGTGAAGATTCACTTTAGGTAGCGATGCTGGGAGAAGTGAGCACCACCTTGTAGTCTTTTGTGAACGTGTTAATTGAAAAGATAGATTCCTTGATGACACGTGCCGTTCATCCAGCCAAAATCAGGTGGTCTTCTGAGAAGAACTTGCTTAACAAGGTGGGCTGTAGAAGCAGAAAAGAATGCTTCGGCTGGTGCGCGTGCACAGCCGCTGCTCCCAAAACTGCTCGACAGCAGATGAAGATGCAATTTAGGTAGCGATGCCGGGAGAAGTGAGCACCACCTGGTGGTCTTCTGTGAACGTGTTGCTTGACAAGATAGATTCCTTGGTGACACGTGCCGTTGATCCAGCCAAAGTCGGGTGGCCTTCTGAGAAGAACTTGCTTAACAATATTCCCTGTAGAAGCAGGAAAGAATGCTTAGACTGGTGCGCGAGCACTGCTGCTCCTGCCAAGACTGGTCGACAGCAGATGAAGATGGCCTTTAAGTAGCGATGCCTGGAGAAGCGAGCACCGCCTGGTGGTCTTCTGTGAGCGTGCTGCTTGACAAGATAGATTCCTTGATGACATGTGCCGTTCATCCAGCCAAAATTAGGTGGCCTTCTGAGAAGAACTTGCTTAACAAGATGGCCTGTAGAAGCAAAAAAAGAATGCGTGTGCTGGTGCGCGAGCACTGCCGCTGCGGCCAAGACTGGTCAACAGCAGATGAAGATGTACATTTAGTTGCAATTCCGGGAGACGCGAGCACCACCTGGTGGTCTTCTGTGAACGTGTGGCTTGACAAGATAGATTCCTTGATGACACGTGCCGTTCAACCAGCCAAAATTAGGCGGTCTTCTGAGAAGAACTTGCTTAACAAGATGGCCTGTAGTAGCAAAAAAAGAATGCGTGTGCTGGTGCGCGAGCACTGCCGCTGCGGCCAAGACTGGTCGACAGCTGGTGAAGATTCACTTTAGGTAGCGATGCTGGGAGAAGTGAGCACTACCTTGTAGTCTTTTGTGAACGTGTTAATTGAAAAGATAGATTCCTTGATGACACGTGCCGTTCATCCAGCCAAAATCAGGTGGTCTTCTGAGAAGAACTTGCTTAACAAGGTGGGCTGTAGAAGCAAAAACGAATGCTTGGACTGGTGCGCGAGCACTGCTGCTCCTGCCAAAGCAGGTCGACAGCAGATGAAGATGGCCTTTAAGTAGCGATGCCGGTAGAAGCGAGCACCATCTCGTGGTCTTCTGTGAACGTGTTGCTTGACAAGATAAATTCCTTGATGACACGTGCCGTTGATCTAACCAAAGTCGGGTAGTCTTCTGAGAAAAACTTGCTTGAAGAATGGCCTGTAGAAGCCGATAAGAAAGCCTGGGCCGGTGTGCGAGCACTATCGCTTCTGCCAAGACTGGTCGACAGCAGGTGAAGATGGCCTTTAAATAGCGATGCCGGGAAAAGCGAGCACCGCCTGGTGGTCTCCTGTGAAGATGCTGCTTGACAAGATAAATTCCTTGATGACACGTGCCGTTCATCCAGATAAATCGGGGGGCCTTCTGAGAAGAACTTGCTTAACAAGATGCCCTGTAGAAGCAAAAAAGTATGCGTGTGCTGGTGCGCGAGCACTGCCGCTGCTGCGTAGACTGGTCGACAGCAGGTGAAGATGCACTTTAGGTAGCGATGCCGGGAGAAGTGAGCACCACCTGGTGGTCTTCTGTGAACGTGTTGCTTGACAAGATAGATTCCTTGGTGACACGTGCCGTTGATCCAGCCAAAATCGGGTGGCCTTCTGAGAAGAACTTGCTTAACAATATTCCCTGTAGAACAGAAAAGAATGCGCGAGCTGGTACGCGAGCACTGCCGCTGCTGCCATGACTGGTCGACAGCAAGTGAAGATGCATTTTAGGTAGCGATGCCGGGAGAAGCGACCACCGCCTGGTGGTCTGCAGTGAACATGTTTGACAAGATAAATTGCTTGATGACGTGTGCTGTTCATCCAGCCAAAATCGGGTGGCCTTCTGAGAAGAACTTGCTTAACGAAATTCCCTGTAGAAGCAGGAAAGAATGCTTAGACTGGTGCGCGAGCACTGCTGCTCCTGCCAAGACTGGTCGACAGCAGATGAAGATGGCCTTTAAGTAGCGATGCCTGGAGAAGCGAGCACCGCCTGGTGGTCTTCTGTGAGCGTGCTGCTTGACAAGATAGATTCCTTGATGACATGTGCCGTTCATCCAGCCAAAATTAGGTGGCCTTCTGAGAAGAACTTGCTTAACAAGATGGCCTGTAGAAGCAAAAAAAGAATGCGTGTGCTGGTGCGCGAGCACTGCCGCTGCGGCCAAGACTGGTCAACAGCAGATGAAGATGTACTTTTAGTTGCAATTCCGGGAGACGCGAGCACCACCTGGTGGTCTTCTGTGAACGTGTGGCTTGACAAGATAGATTCCTTGATGACACGTGCCGTTCAACCAGCCAAAATTAGGCGGTCTTCTGAGAAGAACTTGCTTAACAAGATGGCCTGTAGTAGCAAAAAAAGAATGCGTGTGCTGGTGCGCGAGCACTGCCGCTGCGGCCAAGACTGGTCGACAGCTGGTGAAGATTCACTTTAGGTAGCGATGCTGGGAGAAGTGAGCACCACCTTGTAGTCTTTTGTGAACGTGTTAATTGAAAAGATAGATTCCTTGATGACACGTGCCGTTCATCCAGCCAAAATCAGGTGGTCTTCTGAGAAGAACTTGCTTAACAAGGTGGGCTGTAGAAGCAGAAAAGAATGCTTCGGCTGGTGCGCGTGCACAGCCGCTGCTCCCAAAACTGCTCGACAGCAGATGAAGATGCAATTTAGGTAGCGATGCCGGGAGAAGTGAGCACCACCTGGTGGTCTTCTGTGAACGTGTTGCTTGACAAGATAGATTCCTTGGTGACACGTGCCGTTGATCCAGCCAAAATCGGGTGGCCTTCTGAGAAGAACTTGCTTAACAATATTCCCTGTAGAACAGAAAAGAATGCGCGAGCTGGTACGCGAGCACTGCCGCTGCTGCCATGACTGGTCGACAGCAAGTGAAGATGCATTTTAGGTAGCGATGCCGGGAGAAGCGACCACCGCCTGGTGGTCTGCAGTGAACATGTTTGACAAGATAAATTGCTTGATGACGTGTGCTGTTCATCCAGCCAAAATCGGGTGGCCTTCTGAGAAGAACTTGCTTAACGAAATTCCCTGTAGAAGCAGGAAAGAATGCTTAGACTGGTGCGCGAGCACTGCTGCTCCTGCCAAGACTGGTCGACAGCAGATGAAGATGGCCTTTAAGTAGCGATGCCTGGAGAAGCGAGCACCGCCTGGTGGTCTTCTGTGAGCGTGCTGCTTGACAAGATAGATTCCTTGATGACATGTGCCGTTCATCCAGCCAAAATTAGGTGGCCTTCTGAGAAGAACTTGCTTAACAAGATGGCCTGTAGAAGCAAAAAAAGAATGCGTGTGCTGGTGCGCGAGCACTGCCGCTGCGGCCAAGACTGGTCAACAGCAGATGAAGATGTACTTTTAGTTGCAATTCCGGGAGACGCGAGCACCACCTGGTGGTCTTCTGTGAACGTGTGGCTTGACAAGATAGATTCCTTGATGACACGTGCCGTTCAACCAGCCAAAATTAGGCGGTCTTCTGAGAAGAACTTGCTTAACAAGATGGCCTGTAGTAGCAAAAAAAGAATGCGTGTGCTGGTGCGCGAGCACTGCCGCTGCGGCCAAGACTGGTCGACAGCTGGTGAAGATTCACTTTAGGTAGCGATGCTGGGAGAAGTGAGCACCACCTTGTAGTCTTTTGTGAACGTGTTAATTGAAAAGATAGATTCCTTGATGACACGTGCCGTTCATCCAGCCAAAATCAGGTGGTCTTCTGAGAAGAACTTGCTTAACAAGGTGGGCTGTAGAAGCAGAAAAGAATGCTTCGGCTGGTGCGCGTGCACAGCCGCTGCTCCCAAAACTGCTCGACAGCAGATGAAGATGCAATTTAGGTAGCGATGCCGGGAGAAGTGAGCACCACCTGGTGGTCTTCTGTGAACGTGTTGCTTGACAAGATAGATTCCTTGGTGACACGTGCCGTTGATCCAGCCAAAATCGGGTGGCCTTCTGAGAAGAACTTGCTTAACAATATTCCCTGTAGAACAGAAAAGAATGCGCGAGCTGGTACGCGAGCACTGCCGCTGCTGCCATGACTGGTCGACAGCAAGTGAAGATGCATTTTAGGTAGCGATGCCGGGAGAAGCGACCACCGCCTGGTGGTCTGCAGTGAACATGTTTGACAAGATAAATTGCTTGATGACGTGTGCTGTTCATCCAGCCAAAATCGGGTGGCCTTCTGAGAAGAACTTGCTTAACGAAATTCCCTGTAGAAGCAGGAAAGAATGCTTAGACTGGTGCGCGAGCACTGCTGCTCCTGCCAAGACTGGTCGACAGCAGATGAAGATGGCCTTTAAGTAGCGATGCCGGGAAAAGCGAGCACCGCCTGGTGGTCTCCTGTGAAGATGCTGCTTGACAAGATAAATTCCTTGATGACACGTGCCGTTCATCCAGATAAATCGGGGGGCCTTCTGAGAAGAACTTGCTTAACAAGATGCCCTGTAGAAGCAAAAAAGTATGCGTGTGCTGGTGCGCGAGCACTGCCGCTGCTGCGTAGACTGGTCGACAGCAGGTGAAGATGCACTTTAGGTAGCGATGCCGGGAGAAGTGAGCACCACCTGGTGGTCTTCTGTGAACGTGTTGCTTGACAAGATAGATTCCTTGGTGACACGTGCCGTTGATCCAGCCAAAATCGGGTGGCCTTCTGAGAAGAACTTGCTTAACAATATTCCCTGTAGAACAGAAAAGAATGCGCGAGCTGGTACGCGAGCACTGCCGCTGCTGCCATGACTGGTCGACAGCAAGTGAAGATGCATTTTAGGTAGCGATGCCGGGAGAAGCGACCACCGCCTGGTGGTCTGCAGTGAACATGTTAGACAAGATAAATTGCTTGATGACGTGTGCTGTTCATCCAGCCAAAATCGGGTGGCCTTCTGAGAAGAACTTGCTTAACGAAATTCCCTGTAGAAGCAGGAAAGAATGCTTAGACTGGTGCGCGAGCACTGCTGCTCCTGCCAAGACTGGTCGACAACAGGTGAAGATGCATTTTAGGTAGCGATGCCGGGAAAAGTGAGCACCAGCTTGTGGTCTTCTGTGAACGTGTTGCTATACAAGATTCCTTGATGACACGTGCCGTTCATCCAGCGGAAATGGGGTGGCCTTCTGAGAAGAACTTGCCTAACAAGATGGCCTGTAGACGCCGAAAAGAATGCTTGGGCTGGTGCGCGAGAACTACAGTTGCTGCGAAGACAGGTCGAGAGCAGGTGAAGTTGCACTTTAGGTAGCGATGCCGGGAGAAGTGAGCAGCACCTGGTGGTCTTCTATGAAAGTGTTGCTTGACAAGATAGATTCCTTGATGATACGTGCCGTTCATCCAGCCAAATTCGGGTGGCCTTCTGAGAAGAACTTCCTTAACAAGATGGCCTGTAGAAGCAGAAAAGAATACGTGGGCTGGTGCGCGAGCACTGCGGCTGCTGCCAAGACTGATCGACAGCAGATGAAGATGGCCTTTAAGAAGCGATGCCGGGAGTAGTGAGTACCACCTTGAAGTCTTCTGTGAAGGTGTTGCTTGACAAGAGAGATTCGTTGATGTCACGTGCCGTTCATCCAGGCAAAATCGGGTGACCTTCTGAGAAGAACTTGCTTAACAAGATGGCCTGTAGAAGCAGAAAAGTATGCATGGGCTGGTGCGCGAGCACTACCGCTGCTGCGAAGACTGGTCGACAGCAGGTGAAGATGCACTTTAGGTAGCGATGCCGGGAGAAGAGAGCACCACCTGGTGGTCTTTTGTGAACGTGTTGCTTGACAAGATAGATTCCTTGGTGACACGTGCCGTTGATCCAGGCAAAATCGGGTGGCTTTCTAAGAAGGACTTGCTCCACAACATAACCTGTAGAAGCAAAAAAGAATGCTTGAGCTGGTGTGCGAGCACTGCCGCTGCTGCCAAGACTGGTGGAACGCAGATGAAGATGGCCTTTAAGTAGCGATACCGGAAGAAGCGAGCACCCCCTGGTGGTCTTCAGTGAACCTGTTGTTTGACAAGATAAATTCCTTGATGACGCGTGCCGTTCATCCAGCCAAAATCGGGTGGCCTTCTGAGAAGAACTTGCTTAACAAAATTCCCTGTAGAAGCAGAAAAGAATGCGCCAGCTGGTGCGCGGGCACTGCCGCAGCTGCGATGACTGGTCGATAGCAGGTGAAGATGCATTTTAGGTAGTGATGCCGGGAGAAGTGAGCACCACCTTGTGGTCTTCTGTGAACGTGTTGCTTGACAAGATAGATTCCTTGATGACACGTGCCGTTCATCCGGACGAAATCGCGTGGACTTCTGAGAAGAACGTGCCTAACACGATGGCCTGCGGAAGCAGAAAAGAATAAGTGGCCTGATGGGCGAGCACTGCTGCTCCTGCCAAGACTGTTCGACAGCAGATGAAGATGGCCTTTAAGGAGCGATGCCGGGAGAAGCGAGCACCGCCTGGTGGTCGTCTGTGAACATGGTGCTTGACAAGATAAATTCCTTGATGGCACGTGCCATTGTCAAGCGAAACTCGGGTGGTCTTCTGAGAAGAACGTGCTTAACAAGATGGCCTGTAGATGTCGAAGAGAATGCCTGGGTTGGTGCGCTACACCGCCGCTGCTGCCAAGACGGGTCGACAGCAGATGAAGATGGCCTTTAAGTAGCGATGCCGGGAGAAGCGAGCACCACCTGGTGGTTTTCTGTGAAGGTGTTGCTTGACAAGATAGATTCCTTGATGACATGTGCCGTTTATCCAGCAAATCGGGCAGCCTTCTGAGAACAACTTGCCTAACAAGATGGCCTGTACAAGCCGAAAAGAATACTTGGGCTGGTGCGCGACCACTACCGCTGCTGCGAAGACTGGTCGACAGCGGATGAAGATGCACATTAAGTTGCGGTGCCAGGAGAAGCGAGCACCACCTGGTGGTCTTCTGTGAACGTGCTGCTTGACAAGATAGATTCCTTGATGATCCGTGACGTTGATCCAGCCAATACCGGGTGGTCCTCTGAGAAGGACTTGCTTAACAAGATAGCCTGTAGAAGCAGAAAAGAATGCTTGGGCTGGTGCGCGTGCACAGCTGCTGCTGCCAAGGCTGCTCGACAGCAGATGAACATGCACCCTAAATAGCGATGCCGGGAGAAGTAAGCGCAACCTGGTGGTCTTCTGTGAACGTGTTCCTTGACAAGATAGACTCCTTGATGACACGTGCTGTTCATCCAGCCAAAATCGTGTGGCCTTCTGAGAAGAACATCCTTAACAAGATGGCCTGTAGAAGCAAAAACGAATGCTTGGACTGGTACGCGAGCACTGCTGCTCCTGCCAAGACTGGTCGACTGCAGATGAAGATGGCCTCTAAGTAGGGATGCCGGGAGAAGCGAGCACCACCTGGTGGTCTTCTGTGAACGTGTTATTTGATAAGATAGATTCCTTGATGACACGTGCCGTTCATCCAGGCAAAATCGGGTGGCCTTCTGAGAACTTCCTTAACATGATGGCCTGGAGAAGCAGAAAAGAATGCTTTTGCTGGTGCGCGAGCACAACTGCTGCGTCGATAACTGGTCGACAGCAGATGAAGATTCACTTTAAGTAGCGATGCCGGTAGAAGCGAGCACCATCTGGTGGTCTTCTGTGAACGTGTTGTTTGACAAGATTAATTCCTCGATAACACGTGCCGTTCATCCGGACAAAATCGGGTGGCCTTCTCAGAACTTGCCTAACAAGATGGCCTATAGAAGCAGAAAGGAATGCTTCGACTGGTGCTCGAGCACTGCTGCTCCTGCCAAGACTGGTCGACAGCAGATGAAGATGGCCTATAGGTAGCGATGCCGGGAGAAGCGAGGACCACCTGGTGGTTTTCTGTGAACGTGTTGCTTGACAAGGTAAATTCCTTGATGACACGTG
Source organism: Dermacentor variabilis (assembly GCF_050947875.1). Classification (NCBI taxonomy): domain Eukaryota; kingdom Metazoa; phylum Arthropoda; class Arachnida; order Ixodida; family Ixodidae; genus Dermacentor; species Dermacentor variabilis. Next base: position 6,266,407 of record NC_134574.1, read on the forward strand.
CCGTTGATCTAACCAAAGTCGGGTGGCCTTCTTAGAAGAACTTGCTTAACAAGATGGCCTGTAGAAGCAGAAAAGAATGCTTGGACTGTTGCGCGAGCACTGCTGCTCCTGCCAAGACTGGTCGACAGCAGATGAAGATGGCCTTTAAGTAGCGATGCCGGGAGAAGCGAGCACCGCCTGGTGGTCGCCTGTGAAGATGCTGCTTGAGAAGATAAATTGCTTGATGACACGTGCCGTTCATCCAGCAAAATCGGGGGGCCTTCTGAGAAGAACTTGCTTAACAAGATGCCCTGTAGAAGCAAAAAAGAATGCGTGTGCTGGTGCGCGAGCACTGCCGCTGCTGCGAAGACTGGTCGACAGCAGGTGAAGATGCACTTTAGGTAGCGATGCCGGGAGATGTGAGCGCCACCTGGTGGTCTTCTGTGAACGTGGTGCTTGACAAGATAGATTCCTTGGTGACACGTGCCGATGATCCAGACAAAATCGGGTTTTCCTCTGAGAAGGACTTGCGTAACAAAATGGCCTGTAGAAGCAGAAAAGAATGCTTGGGCTGGTGCGCGTGCACAGCCGCTGCTGCCAAGACTGCTCGACAGCAGATGAAGATGCACTTTAGGTAGCGATGCCGGGAGAAGCGAGCACCACCTGGTGGTCTTCAGTGAACTTGTTGCTTGAGAAGATAAATTCCTTGATGACGCGTGCCGTTCATCCAGCCAAAATTGGGTGGCCTTCTGAGAAGAACTTGCTTAACAAGATGGCCTGTAGAAGCAAAAAGCGAATGCGTGTGCTGGTGCGCGAGCACTGCCACTGCAGCCAAGACTGGTCAACAGCAGATGAAGATGTACTTTTAGTTGCAATTCTGGAAGACGCGAGCACCACCTGGTGGTCTTCTGTGAACGTGTTGCTTGACAAGATACATTCCTTGATGACACGTGCCATTCAACCAGCCAAAATTAGGCGGTCTTCTGAGAAGAACTTGCTTAACAAGATGGCCTGTAGTAGCAAAAAAGAATGCGTGTGCTGGTGCGCGAGCACTGCCGCTGCGGCCAAGACTGGTCGACAGCTGGTGAAGATGGCCTTTAAGTAGGGATGCCGGGAGAAGCGAGCACCACCTAGTGGTCTTCTGTGAACGTGTTGCTTGACAAGATAAAATCCTTGATGACACGTGCCGTTCATCAAGCCAAAATCCGGTGGCCTTCTGAGAAGGACTTGCCTAACAAGATGGCCTGAAAAAGCAAAAACGAATGCTTGGACTGGTGCGCGAGCACTGCTGCTCCTGCCAAGACTGGTCGACAGCAGATGAAGATGGCCTTTAAGTAGCGTTGCCGGTAGAAGCGAGCACCATCTGGTGGTCTTCTGTGAACGTGTTGCTTGACAAGATTAATTCCTCGATAACACGTGCCGTTCATCCGGCCTAAATCGGGTGGCCTTCTCAGAACTTGCCTAACAAGATGGCCTATAGAAGCAGAAAGGAATGCTTGGACTGGTGCTCGAGCACTGCTGCTCCTGCCAAGACTGGTCGACAGCAGATGAAGATGGCCTTTAGGTAGCGATGCCGGGAGAAGCGAGGACCACCTGGTGGTTTTCTGTGAACGTGTTGCTTGACAAGATAAATTCCTTGATGACACGTGCCGTTGATCTAAACAAAGTCGGGTGGTCTTCTGAGAAAAACTTGCTTGAAGTATGGCCTGTAGAAGCCGATAAGAAAGCCTGGGCCGGTGCGCGAGCACTGCCGCTTCTACCAAGACAGGTCGACATCAGGTGAAGGTGGCCTATAGGTAGCGATGCCGGGAGAAGCAAGCACCGCCTGGTGGTCTTCTGTGAACGTGCTGCTTGACAAGATAGATTCCTTGATGACACGTGCCTTTCATGAAGCCAAAATCCGGTGACCTTCTGAGAAGGACTTGCCTAACAAGATGGCCTGAAAAAGCAAAAAGGAATGCTTGGACTGGTGCGTGAGCACTGCTGCTCCTGCCAAGACTGGTCGACAGCAGATGAAGTTGGCCTTTAAGTAGCGATGCCGGGAGAAGCGAGCACCACCTGGTGGTTTTCTGTGAACGTGTTGCTTGACAAGATAAAGTCCTTGATGACACGTGCCGTTCATCCAGCCAAAATTTGGTGGCCTTCTGAGAAGAACTTGCCTAACAAGATGGCCTGTCGAAGCAGAAATAATGCGTGGATTGGTGCGCGAGCACTGCTGCTCCTGCCAAGACTGGTCGACAGCAGATGAAGATGGCCTTTAAGTTGCGATGCCGGGAGAAGTGAGCACCGCCTGGTGGTCTTCTGTAAACATACTGCTTGACAAGATAAATTCCTTGAAGACTCGTGCCGTTGTCGAGCCAAACTCGGGTGGTCTTCTGAGCAGAACTTGCTTAACAAGATGGCCTGTAGATGCCGAAGAGATTGCCTGGGTTGGTGCGCGAGCACTGCCACTGCTGCCAAAACTGGTCGGCAGCAGATGAACATGCCCTTTAGGTAGCGATGCCGGGAGAAGCGAGCACCACCTGGTAGTTTTCTGCGAAGGTGTTGCTTGACAAGATAGATTCCTTGATGACACGTGCCGTTCACCCAGTCAAAATCGGGTGGCCTTCTGAGATGAACTTGCTCAACAACATGACCTGTAGAAGCAAAAAAGAATGCTTGGGCTGGTGCGCGAGCACTGCCGCTGTTGCCAAGACTGGTGGGCAGCAGATGAAGATGGCCTTTAATTAGCGATGCCGGTAGAAGCGAGCACCGCCTGGTGGTCTTCAGTGAACATGTTGTTTGACAAGATAAATTATTTTATGACACATGCCGTTGTCGAGCCAAACTCGTGTGGTATTCTTAGAAGAACTTACTTAAGAAGATGGCCTGTAGAAGCAGAAAAGAATACTTGGGCTGGTGCGCGAGCACTGCCGCTACTGCCGAGACTGCACGATTGCTGATGAAGATGCTCTTTAAGTAGCGATGCCGGGAGAAGTGAGCACCACCTTGTGGTCTTCTGTGAACGTGTTGCTTGACAAGATAGATTCCTTGATGACAGGTGCCTTTCATCCAGCACATATCGCATGGCCTTCTGAGAAGAACTTCCTTAACAAGATGGCCTGTAGAAGCAGAAAAGATTGGTTGGGCTGGGGCACGAGCACTACCGCTACTGCGAAGACTGGTCGACAGCAGATGAAGTTGCAATTTAAGTAGCGATGCCGGGAGAAGCGAGCACCACCTGGTGCTTTTCTGTGTACGTGTTGCTTGAGAAGACAAAATTCATGATGACACGTGCTGTTCATCCGGCCAAAATCAGGTGGCCTTCTTAGAAGAACTTGACTAACAAGATGGCCAGTAGAAGCAGAAAAGAATGCTTCGGCTGGTGCGCGAACACTACCGCTGCTGCGAAGACTGGTCGACAGCAGATGAAGATGCAATTTAAGTGGCGATGCTGGGAGAAGTAAGCACCACCTGGTGGTCTTCTGTGAACGTGTTGCTTGACAAGATAGCTTCCTTCATGACACGTGCCGTTCTTCCAGACAAAATCGGGTGGCAATCTGAGAACTTCCTTAACAAGATGGCCTGTAAAAGCAGAAAAGAATGCTTGGGCTGGTGCGCGAGCACTACCGCTGCTACGAAGACTGGTCGAAAGGAGATTAAGTGCATCTTAAGTAGCGATGCCAGGCGAAGCGAGCACCAAGTGGTGGTCTTCTGCGAACGTGTTGTTGACAAGATAAATTCGTTGATAACACGTGCCGTTCATCCGGCCAAAATCGGATGGGCTTCTCAGAACTTGCTTAACAAGATGGCCTGTAGAAGCAGAAAAGAATGCTTGGGCTGGTGCACGAGCACTGCAGCTACTGCCAAGTCTGCCCCTCAGCAGATGAAGATGCACTTTAAGTAGCGATGCCGGTAGAAGTAAGCGCCACCTTGTGGCCTTATGTTAACATGCTGCTTGACAAGATAAATTACTTGAAGACTCGTGCCATTGTCGAGCCAAACTCGGGTGGTCTTCTGAGAAGAACTTGCTTAACAAGATGGCCTGTAGATGCCGAAGAGAATGCTTGGGTTGGTGCGCGAGCACTGCCACTGCTGCCAAGACTGGTCGACAGCAGATGAAGATGGCTTTAAGTAGAGATGCCGGGAGAAGCGAGCACCACCTGGTGGTTTTCACCGAAGGTCTTGCTTGACAAGATAAATCCTTGATGACACGAACTTGCCTAACAAGATGGCCTGTAGAAGCAGAAAAGAATGCTTGGACATGTGCGCGAGCACTGCTGCTCCTGCCAAGACTGGTCGACAGCAGATGAAGTTGGTCTTTAAGTAGCGATGCTGGAGAAGCGAGCACCGCCTGGTGGTCTTCTATGAACATGCTGCTTGACAAGATAAATTCCTTGATGACACGTCCCGTGGTCGAGCAAAACTCGGGTGGTCTTCTGAGAAGAAGTTGCTTAACAAGATGACCTGTAGAAGCAAAATAGAATGCTCGGGCTAGTGCGCGAGCACTGCCGCTGTTGCCAAGACTGGTGGACAGCAGATGAAGATGGCCTTTAATTAGCGATGCCGGTAGAAGCGAGCACCGCCTGGTGGTCTTCAGTGAACATGTTGTTTGACAAGATAAATTCTTTTATGACACGTGCCGTTGTCGAGCCAAACTCGGGTGGTATTCTGAGAAGAACTTACCTAACAAGATGGCCTGTAGAAGCAGAAAAGAATGCTTGGACTGGTGCACGAGCACTGCTGCTCCTGCCAAGACTGGTCGACAGCAGATGACGATGCACTTTAAGTAGCGATGCCAGGAGAAGTGAGCACCATCTGGTGGTCTTCTGCGAACATGTCGCTTGACAAGATAAAATCCTTGATGACACGTGCCGTTCATCCAGTCAAAATCGGGTGGCCTTCTGAGAAGGACTTGCCGAACAAGATGGCCTGAAATAGGAGAAAGGAATGCTTGGACTGGTGCGCGAGCACTGCCGCTGCTGCCATGACTGGTCGACAGCAGATGAAGATGGCCTTTAAGTTGCGATGCCGGGAGTAGCGAGCACCACCTGGTTGTTTTTTGTGAAGGTGTTGCTTGACAAGATAGATTCCTTGGTGACCCGTGCCGTTCATCATCATCATCATCATCATCATCATCAGCCTGGTTACGCCCACTGCAGGGCAAAGGCCTCTCCCATACTTCTCCAACAACCCCGGTCATGTACTAATTGTGGCCATGCCGTCCCTGCAAACTTCTTAATCTCATCCGCCCACCTAACTTTCTGCCGCCTCCTGCTACGCTTCCCTTCCCTTGGGATCCAGTCCGTAACCCTTATTGACCATCGGTTATCTTCCCTCCTCATTACATGTCCTGCCCATGCCCATTTCTTTTTCTTGATTTCAACTAAGATGTCATTAACTCGCGTTTGTTCCCTCACCCAATCTGCTCTTTTCTTATCCCTTAACGTTACACCTATCATTCTTCTTTCCATAGCTCGTCGTGTCGTCCTCAATTTGAGTAGAACCCTTTTCGTAAGCCTCCAGGTTTCTGCCCCGTAGGTGAGTACTGGTAAGACACAGCTATTATATACTTTTCTCTTGAGGGATAACGGCAACCTGCTGTTCATGATTTGGGAATGCCTGCCAAACGCACTCCAGCCCATTCTTATTCTTCTGATTATTTCCATCTCATGATCCGGATCCGCCGTCACTACCTGCCCTAAGTAGATGTATTCCCTTACGACTTCCAGTGCCTCGCTGCCTATTGTAAATTGATGTTCTCTCCCGAGACTGTTAAGCATTACTTTAGTTTTCTGCATATTAATTTTTAGACCCACTCTTCTGCTTTGCCTCTCCAGGTCAGTGAGCATGCATTGTAATTGGTCCCCTGAGTTACTAAGCAAGGCAATATCATCAGCGAATCGCAAGTTACTAAGGTATTCTCCATTAACTTTTATCCCCAATTCTTCCCAATCCAGGTCTCTGAATACCTCCTGTAAACACGCTGTGAATAGCATTGGAGATATCGTATCTCCCTGCCTGACGCCTTTCTTTATTGCGATTTTGTTGCTTGCTTTATGGAGGACGACGGTGTCTGTGGAGCCGCTATAGATATCTTCCAGTATTTTTACATATGGCTCATCTACACCCTGATTCCGTAATGCCTCCATGACTGCTGAGGTTTCGACTGAATCAAATGCTTTCTCGTAATCAATGAAAGCTATATACAACGGTTGCTTATATTCTGCACATTTCTCTATCACTTGATTGATAGTGTGAATATGGTCTATTGTTGAGTAGCCTTTACGGAATCCTGCCTGGTCCTTTGGTTGACAGAAGTCTAAGGTCTTCCTGATTCTATTTGCAATTACCTTAGTAAATACTTTGTAGGCAACGGACAGTAAGCTGATCGGTCTATATTTTTTCAAGTCTTTGGCGTCCCCTTTCTTATGGATTAGGATTATGTTAGCGTTCTTCCAAGATTCCGGTACGCTCGAGGTCATGAGGCCTTGCGTATACAGGGAGGCCAGTTTCTCTAGAACAATCTGTCCACCATCCTTCAACAAATCTGCTGTTACCTGATCCTCCCCAGCTGCCTTCCCCCATTGCTTATCTCCTAAGGCTTTCTTTACTTCTTCCGGCGTTACCTTCGGGATTTCGAATTCCTCTAGACTATTTTCTCTTCCATTATCGTCGTGCGTGCCACTGGTACTGTATAAATCTCTATAGAACTCCTCAGCCACTTGAACTATCTCATCCATATTAGTAATGATATTGCCGGCTTTGTCTCTTAACGCATACATCTGATTCTTGCCAATTCCTAGTTTCTTCTTCACTGTTTTTAGGCTTCCTCCATTCCTGAGAGCATGTTCAATTCTATCCATATTATACTTCCTTATGTCAGCTGTCTTACGCTTGTTGATTAACTTCGAAAGTTCTGCCAGTTCTATTCTAGCTGTAGGGTTAGATGCTTTCATACATTGGCGTTTCTTGATCAGATCTTTCGTCTCCTGCGATAGTTTGCTGGTATCCTGCCTAACGGAGTTACCACCGACTTCCATTGCACACTCCTTAATGATGCCCACAAGATTGTCGTTCATTGCTTCAACACTAAGGTCCTCTTCCTGAGTTAAAGCTGAATACCTGTTCTGTAGCTTGATCTGGAATTCCTCTATTTTCCCTCTTACCGCTAACTCATTGATCGGCTTCTTATGTACCAGTTTCTTCCGTTCCCTCCTCAGGTCTAGGCTAATTCGAGTTCTTACCATCCTGTGGTCACTGCAGCGCACCTTGCCGAGCACGTCCACATCTTGTATGATGCCAGGGTTAGCGCAGAGTATGAAGTCTATTTCATTTCTAGTCTCGCCGTTCGGGCTCCTCCACGTCCACTTTCGGCTATCCCGCTTGCGGAAGAAGGTATTCATTATCCTCATATTATTATTTTCCGCAAACTCTACTAATAACTCTCCCCTGCTATTCCTAGTGCCTATGCCATATTCCCCCACTGCCTTGTCTCCAGCCTGCTTCTTGCCTACCTTGGCATTAAAGTCGCCCATTAGTATAGTGTATTTAGTTTTCACTCTCCCCACCGCCGATTCCACGTCTTCATAGAAGCTTTCGACTTCCTGGTCATCATGACTGGATGTAGGGGCGTAGACCTGTACAATCTTCATTTTGTACCTCTTATTAAGTTTCACAACAAGACCTGCCACCCTCTCGTTAATGCTATTGAATTCCTGTATGTTACCAGCTATATTCGTATTAATCAGGAATCCGACTCCTAGTTCTCTTCTATCCGCTAAGCCCCGGTAGCACAGGACGTGCCCGCTATTTAGCACTGTATATGCTTCTTTCGGCCTCCTAACCTCACTGAGCCCTATTATATCCCATTTACTTCCCTCTAATTCCTCCAATAGCACTGCTAGACTCGCCTCACTAGATAACGTTCTAGCGTTAAGCGTTGCCAGGTTCATATTCCAATGGCGGCCTGTTCGGAGCCAGTGATTCTTAGCACCCTCTGCTGCGTTGCAGGTCTGACCGCCGCCGTGGTCAGTTGCTTCGCAGCTGCTGGGGACTGAGGGCCGGGGTTTGATTGTTGTGTTCATAGGAGGTTGTGGCCAAGTACTGCACCAGGGTGGCCAATCCTGCTCTGGTGAGGGAGTGCGTTACCGGTTCTGGTCACCAGGATCAGGCCACACTACAGGCCTGTTTGTGCAATTTTATCAACACGCGGATTTTTTTTTTAATCCGGTGGAAAATTGCCGGCACCGGGATTCGAACCACGGACCTCTTGCACGCGAGGCGAGTGTTCTGCCTCTACGCCACCGCTGCACCCGTGCCGTTAATCGAGCCAAATTCAGGTGGTCCTCTGAGAAGGACTAGCTTAACAAGATGGCCGGTAGAAACAGAAAAGAATGCTTGGGCTGGTGCGCGCGCCCTACCGCTGCTGCGAAGACTAGTCGACAGCAGATGAAGATGCACTTTAAGTAGCGATGCCGCGAAAAGCGAGCACCATCTGGTGGTCTTCTGTGAACGTGTTGCTTGACAAGATAAAATCCTTGATGACACGTGCCGTTTATCAAATCAAAATTGGGTGGCCTTCTGAGAAGGACTTGCCGAACAAGATTGCCTGAAAAAGCAGAAAAAGAAGCTTGAACTGGTGCGCGAGCACTGCTGCTCCTGCCAAGACTGGTCGACAGCAGGAGAAGATGGCCTTTAAGTAGCGATGCGGGGAGAAGCGAGCACCACTTGGTGGTTTTCTATGAACGTGTTGCTTGACAAGATAAATTCCTTGATGACACGTGCCGTTGATCCATCCAAAGTCGGGTAGTCTTCTGAGAAGAACTTGCTTAAAAAGATGGCCTGTAGAAGCCGTTAAGAATGCCTGGGCTGGTGCGCGAACACTGCCGCTGCTGCCAAGACTGGTCGACATCAGATGGCGAAGGCCTTTACGTAGCGATACCGGGAGAAGCGAGCACCATCTGGTGTTTTTCTATGAGCGTGTTGCTTGACAAGATAGATTCCTTGATGACACGTGCCCTTCATCCAGCCAAAATGGGGTGGCCATCTCAGAAGAACTTGCTCTACAAGATGACCTGTAGAAGCAAAAAAGAATGCTTCGGCTGGTGCGCGAGCACTGCCGCTGCTGCCAAGACTGGTGGACAGCAGATGAAGATGGCCTTTAAGTAGCGATGCCGGGAGAAGCGAGTGCCGCCTGGTGGTCTTCAGTGAACATGTTGTTGACAAGTTAAATTCCTTGATGACACGTGCCGTTGATCCAGCCAAAATCGGGTGGCCTTCTGAGAAGAACTTGCTTAACAAAATTCCCTGTAGAAGCAGAAAAGAATGCGCGAGCTGGTGCGCGAGCACTGCCGCTGCTGCCATGACTGGTCTACAGCAGGTGAAGATGCAGTGTAGGTAGCGATGCTGGGAGAAGTGAGCACCACCTTGTAGTTTTCTGTGAAGGTGTTGCTCGACAAGATAGATTCCTTGAGGACACGTGCCGTTCATCTAGCCAAAATCGGGTGGTCCTCAGAGAAGGACTAGCTTAACAAGAGGGCCTGTAGAAGCAGAAAAGAATGCTTGGACTGGTGCGCGAGCACTGCCGCTCCTGCCAAGACTGGTCGAAAGCAGATAAAGATGGCCTTTAAGTAGAGATGCCGGGAGAAGCGAGCACCGCCTGGTGGTCTTCTGTGAACATGCTGCTTGACAAGATAAATTCCTTGATGACAGGTGCCGTTGTCGAGCCAAACTCGGGTGGCCTTCTGAGAAGAACTTCCTTAACAAGATGGCATGGTGAAGCAGAAAAGTATGCTTGGGCTGGTGCGCGAGCACTACCGCTACTGCAAAGGCTGGTCGACAGCAGATGAAGTTGCACTTTAAGTAGCGATGCCGGGAGAAGCGAGCACCACCTAGTGGTCTTCTGTGAACGTGCTGCTTGACAAGCTAAATTCCTTGATGACGCGAGCCGTTGTCGAGCCAAACTCGGGTGGTATTCAGAGAAGAACTTCTTTAACAAGATGGCATGGTGAAGCAGAAAAGTATGCTTGGGCTGGTGCGCGAGCACTACCGCTACTGCAAAGGCTGGTCGACAGCAGATGAAGTTGCACTTTAAGTAGCGATGCCGGGAGAAGCGAGCACCACCTAGTGGTCTTCTGTGAACGTGCTGCTTGACAAGCTAAATTCCTTGATGACGCGAGCCGTTGTCGAGCCAAACTCGGGTGGTATTCAGAGAAGAACTTGCCTAAGAAGATGGCCTGTAGATGCCGCAGAGACTGCCTGGGTTGGTGCGCGTACACTGCCGCTGCTGCTCTGACTGGTTGACAGCAGATGAAGATGGCCATTAGGTAGCGATGCCGGGAGAAGCGAGCACAGCCTGGTGGTCTTCAGTGAACATGTTGTGGACAAGATAAATTCCTTGATGACACGTGCCGTTGATAGAGCCAAAATCGGGTAGCCTTCTGAGAAGAACTTGCTTAACAAAGTTCCCTGTAGAAGCAAAAAAGAATGCGCGAGCTGGAGCGCGAGCACTGCCGCTGCTGCCTTGACTGGTCGACAGCAGGTGAAGTTGCACTTTATGTAGCGAAGCCAGGAGAAGCACTGTAAGCACCACCTTGTAGCCTTCTGGGAACGTGTTGCTTGACAAGATAGTTTCCTTGATGACACGTGCTGTTCATCCAGCCAAAATCGGGTGGCCTTCTGAGAAGAACTGCCTTAACAAGATGGCCTGTAGAAGCAGAAAAGAATGCTTGGGCTGGTGCGCGAGCGTTACCGCTGTGGCAAAGACTGGTCGACAGCAGATGAAGATGTACTTTAGGTTGCGATGCCAGGAGAAGCGAGCACCGCCTGGTGGTCTTCTGTGAACATACCGCTTGACAAGATAAATTCCTTGATGACACGTGCCGTTGTCGAGCCAAACTCGGGTGGTCTTCTGAGAAGACTTGCTTAAAAAGATGGCCTGTAGATGCCGAAGAGAATGCCTGGGTTGTAGCGGGTGCACTGCCGCTGCAGCCATGACTAGTTGACAGCAGATGAAGATGGCCTTTGGGTAGCGATGCCGGGAAAGCGAGCACCACCTGGTGTTTTTTGTGAAGGTGTTGTTTGACAAGATAGATTCCTTGATGACGCGTGCCGTAAATCCAGCAAAATGGTGTGGCATTCAGGGAAGAACTTGCTTAACAAGATGGCCTGTAGAAGTAAAAAAGAATGCTTTAAGATGTACTTAAGTAGTGATGCCAGGAGAAGCGAGCACCACCTGGTGGTCTTCTGTGAACATGTTGCATGACAAGATAGCTTCCTTGATGACACGTGCCGTTCAACCAATCGAAATCGGTTGACCTTCTGAGAAGAACTTCCTTAACAAGGTGGCCTGTAGAAGTAGAAACGAACGCTTGGGCTGGTGCGTGAGCACTACATTTGCGGCGAAGACTGGTCGACAGCAGATGAAGATGCACTTGAAGTAGCGATGCCGGGAGAAGCGAGCACCACCTGGTGCTCTTCTGTGAACGTGTTGCTTGACAAGATAAAATCCTTGATGACACGTGCCATTCATCTAGTCAAAATCGGGTGGCGTTAACAGAACTTGCCTAACAAGATGGCCTGTAGAAGCAGAATAAAAAGCTTGGACTGGTGCGCGAGCACTACTGCTCCAGCCAAGTCTGATCGACAGCAGAGGAAGATGGCCTTTAAGTAGCGATGCCGGAAGAAGCGAGCACCACCTGGTTGTTTTCTCTGAACGTGTTGCTTGACAAGATAAATTCCTTGATGACACGCGCCGTGCATCCAGCCAAAATCGGGTGTGTCCTCTGAGAAGAACTTCCATAACAAGATGGCCTGTAAAGCAGAAAAGAATGCTTTGCCTTGCGCGCGAGCACTACCGCTGCTGCCATGAGTGGTCGACAGCAGGTGAACATGCACTTTGGTAGCGATGCCGGGAGAAGTGAGCACCACCTTGTAGTCGTCTGTGAACGTGTTGCTTGACAAGATAGATTCCTTGATGACACGTGCCGTTCATCCAGCCAATATCGGGTGGCCTTCTGAGAAGAACTTGCTCAACAAGATGACCTGAAGAAGCAAAAAAGAATGCTTCGGCTGGTGCGCGAGCACAGCCGCTGCTGCCAATACTGGTGGACAGCAGATGAATTTGGCCTTTATTTGCGATGCCAGGAGAAGCGAGCACCACCTGGTGGTTTTCTGTGAAGGTGTTGCTTGACAAGATATTTTCCTTGATGACACGTGCCGTTCATCCAGCAAAATCGTGTGGCCTTCAGGGAAGAACTTGCTTAACAAGATTGCCTGTAGAAGCCAAAAGAATGCGGGTGCTGGTGCGCGAGCGCTGCCGCTGCTGCGAAGACTGGACGACAGCAGATGAAGATGTACTTTAAGTAGTGATGATAGGACAAGCGAGCACCAGTTGGTGTTCTTCTGTGAACGTGTTGCTTGACAAGATGGATTTCTTGATGACACCAGCCGTTCATCCAGCGAAAATCGGGTGGCCTTCTCAGATCTTGCCTAACAAGAGGGCGTGTAGAAGCAGAATAAAAAGCTTGGACTCGTGCGCGAGCACTGCTGCTCCTGCCAAGTCTGGTCGACAGCAGAGGAAGATGGCCTTTAAGCAGCGATGCCGGGAGAAGCGAGCACCACCTGGTGTTCTTCTGTGAGCGTGTTGCTTGAGAAGATAAAATCCTTGAAGACACGTGCCGTTCATCCAGCGAAAATCGCGTGGCCTTCTGAGAAGAACTTGCCGAACAAGATGGCCTGAAAAAGCAGAATGGAATGCTTGGACTAGTGTGCGAGCACTGCTGCTCCTGCCAAGCCTGGTCGACAGCAGATGAAGATGGCCTTTAGGTAGCGATGCCGGTAGAAGCGAGTACTACCTGGTGGTCTTCTGTGAACGTGTCGCTTGAGAATATAAATTCCTTGATAACACGTGCCGTTCATCGGGCCAAAATCGGGTGGCCTTCACAGAACTTGCCTGACAAGATGGCCTGTAGAAGCTGAATAAAAATCTTGGACTGGTGCGCGAGCACTTCTGCTCCTGCCAAGTCTGGTCGACAGCAGAGGAAGATGGCCTTTAAGTAGCGATGCCGGGAGAAGCGAGCACCACTAGGTGGTCTTCTGTGAACGCGTTGCTTGACAAGATAAAATCGTAGATGACACGTGCCATTCATCCCGACAATATCGGGTGGCCTTCTGAGAAGTCCTTGCCGAACGAGAGGGCCTGAAAAAGCAGAAGGGAATGCTTGGACTGGTGCGCGAGCACTGCTGCTCCTGCCAAGCCTGGTCGACAGCAGATGAAGGTGGCCTTTATGTAGCGAGGCCGGGAGATGCGAGCACCACCTGGTGGTCTTCTGTGAACATGTTGCTTGAAAAGATAAATTCCTTGATGACCCGAGCCGTTCATCCGGCCAAGATCGGGTGGCCTTCTAAGAAGAACTTGCTTAACAAGATGGCCTGTAGATGCCGAAGAGAATTCCTGGGTTGGTGCGCGAGCACTGCCGCTGCTGCAAAGACTGCTCGACAGAAGATGAAGATGCACTTTCAGCAGCGATGCCGGGAGAAGTGAGCACCACCTGGTGGTCTTCTGTGAACGTGTCGCTTGACAAGATAGATTCCTAGATGACCCGCGCCATTGCTCCAGCCAAAATCGGGCGGTCCTCTGAGAAGGACTTGCTTAACAAAATTCTCTGTAGAAGCAGAAAAGAATGCGCGAGCTGGTGCGCGAGCACTGCCGCTGCTGCCATGACTAGTCGACAGCAGGTGAACATGCACTTTAGGTAGCGATACTGGGAGAAGTGAGCACCACCTTGTAGTCTTCTGTGAACGTGTTGCTTGACAAGATAGATTCCGTGATGACAAGTGCCGTTAATCCAGCCAGAATCGGGTCGCTTTATCGGGTGGCCTTCTGAGAAGAACTTCCTTAACAAAGTGGCCTGTAAGAGCAGAAAAGAATGCTTGGGGTGGTGCGCTAGCACTACCGCTGCTGCGAAGTCTGGTCGACAGCACATGAAGACGCACTTTAAGTAGCGATGCCGGGAGAAGCGAGCACCACCTGGTGGTCTTCTGTGAACGTGTTGCTTGACAAGAAAAAATCTTGATGACACGTGCCGTTCATCCGGCCAAAATCGGGTGGTCCTCTGAGAAGGACTTCCTTAACAAGGTGGCCTGTAGAAGCAGAAAAGAATGCTTGGGCTGGAGCGCGAGCACTGCCGCTACTGCGAAGACTGCTCGACAGCAGATGAAAATGCACTTTAAGTAGCGATGCCGGGTGAAGTGAGCACCACCTTGTGGTCTTCTGTGAACGTGTTGCTTGACAAGATAGATTCCGTGATGACAAGTGCCGTTCATCCAGCCAGAATCGGGTCGCTTTCTGAGAAGAACTTCCTTAACAAAGTGGCCTGTAAGAGCAGAAAAGAATGCTTGGGGTGGTGCGCTAGCACTACCGCTGCTGCGAAGTCTGGTCGACAGCACATGAAGACGCACTTTAAGTAGCGATGCCGGGAGAAGCGAGCACCACCTGGTGGTCTTCTGTGAACGTGTTGCTTCGCAAGATAAAATCCTTGATGACATGTACCGTTCATCCAGCCAAAATCGGGTGGCCTTCTGAGAAGAACTTACGTAACAAAATTCCCTGTAGAAGCAGAAAAGAATGCGCGAGCTGGTGCGCGAGCACTGCCGCTGCTGCCATGACTGGTCGACAGAAGATGTAGATGCACTTTAGGTAGCGATGCCGGGAGAAGTGAGCACCACCTTGTAGTCTTCTGTGAACGTGTTGCTTGACAAGATAGATTCCTTGATGACACGTGCCGTTCATCCAGCCAAAATCGGGGGGCCTTCTGAGAAGAACTTCCTTAACAAGATGGCCTGTAGAAGCAGATAAATTATACTTGGGCTGGTGCGCGAGCACTGCCGCTGCTGCCAAGACTGGTCGACAGCCGACGAAGATGCACTTTAAGCAGCGACGCCGGGAGAAGTGAGCACCACCTGGTTGTCTTCTGTGAACGTGTTGCTTGACAAGATATATTCCTTGATGACACGTGCCGTTCATCCAGCCGAAATCGGGTGGTCTTCTGAGAAGAACTCCCTTAACAAGATGGCCTGTAGAAGCAGAAAATTATACTTGGGCTGGTGCGCGAGCACTGCCGCTGCTGCCAAGACTGGTCGACAGCCGATGAAGATGGCCTTTAAGTAGCGCTGCTGGTAGAAGCGAGCACCATCTGGTGGTTTTCTGTAAGCGTGTTGCTTGACAAGATAGATTCCTTGATGACACGTACCGTTCATCCAGCCAAAATCGGGTGGCCTTCTGAGAAGAACTTGCTTAACAAAATCCCCTGTAGAAGCAGAAAAGAATGCGCGAGCTGGTGCGCGAGCACTGCCGCTGCTGCCATGACTGGTCGGCAGAAGGTGTAGATGCACTTTAGGTAGCGATGCCGGGAGAAGTGAGCACCACCTTGTAGTCTTCTGTGAACTTGTTGCTTGACAAGATAGGTTCCTTGATGACACGTGCCGTTCATACAGCCAAAATCGGGTGGCGTTCTGAGAATAACTTCCATAACAAGATGGCCTGTAAAGCAGAAAAGAATGCTTGGCCTTGCACGCGAGCACTACCACTGCTGCGAAGACTGGTCCACAGCGGGTGAAGATGCACTTTAGGTAGCGATGCTGGAAGAAGTGAGCACCACCTGGTGGTCTTCTGTGAACATGTTGCTTGACGAGATAGCTTCCTTGATGACACGTGTCGTTCATCCAATCAAAATCGGGTGACATTCTGAGAAGAACTTCCTTACCAAGATGGCCTGTAGAAGTAGAAACGAATGCTTGGGCTGGTGCGCGAGCACTAAATTTGCTGCGAAGACTGGTTGACAGCAGATGACGATGCACTTGAAGTAGCGATGCCGGGAGAAGCGAGCACCACCTGGTGCTCTTCTGTGAACGTGTTGCTTGACAAGATAAAATCCTTGATGACACGTGCCATTCAACTAGTCAAAATCGCGTGGCCTTATCAGAACTTGCCTAACAAGATGGGCTGTAGAAGCTGAATAAAAAGCTTGGACTGGTGCGCGAGCTGTGCTGCTCCAGCCAAGTCTGATCGACAACAGAGGAAGATGGCCTTTAAGTAGCGATGCCGGGAGAAGCGAGCACCACCTGGTTGTTTTCTCTGAACGTGTTGCATGACAAGATAGATTCCTTGATGACACGTGCCGTTCATACAGCCAAAATCGGGTGGCATTTTGAGAAGAACTTCCATAACAAGATGGCCTGTAAAGCAGAAAAGAATGCTTGGCTTTGCGCGCGAGCACTACCGCTGCTGCCATGACTGGTCGACAGCAGATGAAGATGACCTTTAAGTAGCGATGCCGGGAGAAGCGAGCACCACCTGGTGGTTTTCTGTGAAGGTGTTGCTTGACAAGATATTTTCCTTGATGACACGTGCCGTTCATCCAGCAAAATCGTGTGGCCTTCAGGGAAGAACTTGCTTAACAAGATGGCGGTTAAGTAGCGGTGCCGGCAGAAGCGAGCAGCACCTGGTGTTTTTTGTGAAGGTGTTGCTTGACACGATAGATTCCTTGGTGACACGTGCCGTAAATCCTACAAAATCGTGTGGGCTTCAGGGAAGAACTTGCTTAGCAAGATGGCCTGTAGAAGCAAAAAAAGAATGCGTGTGCTGGTGCGCGAGCACTGCCGCTGCTGCCAAGACTGGTCGACAGCAGATGAAGATGTACTTTAAATAGTGATCCCAGGAGAAGCGAGCATCACCTGGTGGTCTTCTGTGAACGTGTTGCTTGACAAGATAGATTCCTTGATGACACGTGACTTTCATCCAGCGAAAATCAGGTGGCCTTCTGAGAACAACTTCCTTAACAAGATGGCCTGTAAAAGCAGGAAAGAATGCTTGGGCAGCTGCGCGAGCACTACCACTGCTGCGAAGACTGGTCCACAGCAGGTGAAGATGCACTTTAGGTAGCGATGCTGGAAGAAGTGTGCACCACCTGGTGGTCTTCTGTGAACATGTTGCTTGACAAGATAGCTTCCTTGATGACACGTGTCGTTCATCCAATCAAAATCGGGTGACCTTCTGAAAAGAACTTCCTTAACAAGATGGCCTGTAGAAGTAGAAACGAATGCTTGGGCTGGTGCGCGAGCACTACATTTGCTGCGAAGACTGGTCGACAGCAGATGAAGATGCACTTGAAGTAGCGATGCCGGGAGAAGCGCGCACTACCTGGTGCTCTTCCGTAAACGTGTTGCTTGACAAGATAAAATCCTTGATGATACGAGCCGTTCAGCCGGCCAAAATTGGGTGGCCTTCTGAGAAGAACATGCTTAACAAGATGGCCTGTACATGCCGAAGAGAATGCCTGGGTTGGTGCACGTGCACTGCCGCTGCAGCCAAGACTGGTCGACAGCAGATGAAGATGGCCTTTAATTAGCGATGCCGGGAGAAGCAGCACCTCCTGGTGATTTTCTGAGAAGGTGTTGCTTGACAAGAAAGATTGCTTGATGACACGTGCCGTTCATCCAGCAAAATCGGGTGGTCCTCAGAGAAGGACTTGCATAACTAGATGGCCTGTAGAAGCAGAAAATAATGCTTGGGCTGGTGCGCGTGCACAGCCGCTGCTGCCAAGACTGCTCGACAGAAGATGAAGATGCACTTTAAGCAGCGACGCCGGGAGAAGTGAGCACCACCTGGTTGTCTTCTGTGAACGTGTTGCTTGACAAGATATATTCCTTGATGACACGTGCCGTTCATCCAGCCGAAATCGGGTGGCCTTCTGAGAAGAACTTGCTTAACAAAATTCCCTGTAGAAGCAGAAAAGAATGCGCGAGCTGGTGCGCGAACACTGCAGCTGCTGCCATGACTGGTCGACAGAAGGTGTAGATGCACTTTAGGTAGCGATGCCGGGAAAAGTGAGCACCACCTTGTAGTCTTCTGTGAACATGTTGCTTGACAAGACAAATTCCTTGATGACACGTGCCGTTCATCCAGCCAAAATCGGGTGGCCTTCTGAGAAGAACTTCCTTAACAAGATGGCCTGTAGAAGCAGAAAATTATACTTGGGCTGGTGCGCGAGCACTGCCGCTGCTGCCAAGACTGGTCGACAGCCGATGAAGATGGCCTTAAGTAGCGATGCCGGGAGAAGCGAGCACCACCTGGTTGTTTTCTCTGAACGTGTTGCATGACAAGATAGATTCCTTGATGACACGTGCCGTTCATACAGCCAAAATCGGGTGGCATTTTCAGAAGAACTTCCATAACAAGATGGCCTGTAAAGCAGAAAAGAATGCTTGGCCTTGCGCGCGAGCACTACCGCTGCTGCCATGACTGGTCGACAGCAGATGAAGATGACCTTTAAGTAATGATGCCGGGAGAAGCGAGCACCACCTGGTGGTTTTCTGTGAAGGTGTTGCTTGACAAGATATTTTCCTTGATGACACGTGCCGTTTATCCAGCAAAATCGTGTGGCCTTCAGGGAAGAACTTGCTTAACAAGATGGCCTGTAGAAGCAAAAAAGAATGCGTGTGCTGGTGCGCGAGCGCTGCCGCTGCTGAGAAGACTGGACGACAGCAGATGAAGATGTACTTTAAGTAGCGATGCCGGAAGAAGCGAGCACCACCTGGTGGTCTTCAGTGAACATGTTGTTTGACAAGATAAATTCCTTGATGACGCGTGCCGTTCATCCAGCCAAAATCGGGTTGCCTTCTGAGAAGAACTTGCTTAACAAAATTCCCTGTAGAAGCAGAAAAGAATGCGCGAGCTGGTGCGCGAGCACTGCTGCTCCTGCCAAGACTGGTCGACAGCAGATGAAGATGGCCTTTAGGTAGCGATGCCGGGAGAAGTGAGCACCACCTTGTAGTCTTCTGTGAGCTTGTTGCTTGACAAGACAGATTCCTTGATGACACGTGCCGTTCATACAGCCAAAATCGGGTGGCATTCTGCGAATAACTTCCATAACAAGATGACTTGTAAAGCAGAAAAGAATGCTTGGCCTTGCGCGCGAGCACTACCACTGCTGCGAAGACTGGTCCACAGCGGGTGAAGATGCACTTTAGGTAGCGATGCTGGAAGAAGTGAGCACCACCTGGTGGTCTTCTGTGAACATGTTGCTTGACGAGATAGCTTCCTTGATGACACGTGTCGTTCATCCAATCAAAATCGGGTGACCTTCTGAGAAGAACTTCCTTACCAAGATGGCCTGTTGAAGCAGAAACGAATGCTTGCACTGGTGCGCGAGCATTAAATTTGCTGCGAAGACTGGTCGACAGCAGATGACGATGCACTTGAAGTAGCGATGCCGGGAGAAGCGAGCACCACCTGGTGCTCTTCTGTGAACGTGTTGCTTGACAAGATAAAATCCTTGATGACACGTGCCATTCATCTAGTCAAAATCGCGTGGCCTTATCAGAACTTGCCTAACAAGATGGGCTGTAGAAGTTGAATAAAAAGCTTGGACTGGTGCGCGAGCACTGCTGCCCCAGCCAAGTCTGATCGACAGCAGAGGAAGATGGCCTTTAAGTAGCGATGCCGGGAGAAGCGGGCACCACCTGGTTGTTTTCTCTGAACGTGTTGCATGACAAGATAGATTCCTTGATGACACGTGCCGTTCATCCAGCAAAGTCGTGTGGCCTTCAGGGAAGAACTTGCTTAACAAGATGGCCTGTAGAAGCAAAAAAGAATGCGTGTGCTGGTGCGCGAGCGCTGCCGCTGCTGAGAAGACTGGACGACAGCAGATGAAGTTGTACTTTAAGTAGTGAAGACAGGAGAAGCGAGCACCACTTGGTGGTCTTCTGTGAACATGTTGCTTGACAAGATAGATTTCTTGATGACACGAGCCGTTCATCCAGCGAAGATCGGGTGGCCTTCTCAGAACTTGCCTAACAAGATGGCCTGTAGAAGCAGAATAAAAAGCTTGGACTGGTGCACGAGCACTGCTGCTCCTGCCAAGTCTGGTCGAGAGCAGACGAAGATGGCCTTTAAGTAGCGATGCCTGGAGAAGCGAGCACCACCTGGTGGTCTTCTGTGAAGGTGTTGCTTGACAAGATAGATTCCTTGATGACACGTGCCGTTCATCCAGCCAAAATCCGGTGGCCTTCTGAGAAGAACTTCCTTAAAAACATGGCCTGTAGAAGCACAAAAGAATGCGTGTGCTGGTGCGCGAGCGTTACCGCTGCGGCCAAGACTGGTCGACAGCAGCTGAAGATGTACATTAGGTTCCAATGCCAGGAGAAGCGAGCACCACCTGGTGGTCTTCGGTGAGCGTGTTTCTTGACAAGATAGATTTCTTGATGACCCGTGCCGTTGATCCAGCCAAAATCGGGTGGTCCTCTACTAAGGAATAGCTTATCAAGATGGCCTGTTGAAACAAAAAGAGAATGCGTGTGCTGGTGCGCGAGCGTTGCCGCTGCGGCCAAGACTGGTTGACAGCAGATGAAGATGGCCTTTAGGTAGCGGTGCTGGCAGAAGCGAGCAGCACCTGGTGTTTTTTGTGAAGGTGTTGCTTGACACGATAGATTCCTTGGTGACACGTGCCGTAAATCCTACAAAATCGTGTGGCCTTCAGGGAAGAACTTGCTTAGCAAGATGGCCTGTAGAAGCAAAAAAAGAATGCGTGTGGTGGTGCGCGAGCACTGCCGCTGCTGCCAAGAGTGGTCGACAGCAGATGAAGATGTACTTTATATAGTGATGCCAGGAGAAGCGAGCATCACCTGGTGGTCTTCTGTGAACGTGTTGCTTGACAAGATAGATTCCTTGATGACACGTGACTTTCATCCAGCCAAAATCAGGTGGCCTTCTGAGAACAACTTCCTTAACAAGATGGCCTGTAAAAGCAGGAAAGAATGCTTGGGCAGGTGTGCGAGCACTACCACTGCTGCGAAGACTGGTCCACAGCAGTTGAAGATGCACTTTAGGTAGCGATGCTGGAAGAAGTGTGCACCACCTGGTGGTCTTCTGTGAACATGTTGCTTGACAAGATAAAATCCTTGAAGACACGTGCCATTCATCTAGTCTAAATCGGGCGGCCTTATCAGAACTTGCCTAACAAGATGGCCTGTAGAAGCTGAATAAAAACTTGGGCTGGTGCGCGAGCACTGCCGCTACTGCCAGGAGTGCTCGACAGCAGATGAAGATGCATTTAAGTAGCGATGCCGGGAGAAGTGAGCACCACGTTGTGGTCTTCTGTGAACGTGTTGCATGACAAGATCGATTCCTTGATGACACGTGCCGTTCATACAGCCAAAATCGGGTGGCATTTTGAGAACAACTTCCATAACAAGATGGCCTGTAAAGCAGAAAAGAATGCTTGGCCTTGCGCGCGATCACTACCGCTGCTGCCATGACTGGTCGACAGCAGGTGAATATGCACTTTAGGTAGGGATGCCGGGAGAAGTGAGCACCACCTTGTGGTCTTCTGTGAACGTGTTGCTTGACTAGATAGATTCCGTGATGACACGTGCCGTTCATCCAGCCAATATCGGGTGGCCTTCTGAGAAGAACTTGCTTAACACGATGGCCTGTAAAAGCAAAAAAGAATGCGGGTGCTGGTGCGCGAGCGCTGCCGCTGCTGCGAAGACTGGACGACAGCAGATGAAGATGTACTTTAGGTAGTGATGATAGGAGAAGCGAGCACCACCTGGTGGTCTTCTGTGAACGTGCTGCTTGACAAGATAGATTTCTTGATGACACGAGCCGTTCATCCAGCGAAAATCGGGTCGCCTTCTATGAACTTGCCTAACAAGATGGCCTGTAGAAGCAGAATAAAAAGCTTGGACTGGTGCGCGAGCACTGCTGCTCCTGCCAAGTCTGGTCGACAGCAGAGGAAGATGGCCTTTAAGTAGCGATGCCGGGGGAAGCGAGCACCACCTGGTGGTCTTCTGTGAACGTGTTGCTTGACAAGATAAAATCCTTGATGACAAGTGCCATTCATCCAGACAAAATCGGGTGGCCTTCTGAGAAGGACTTGCCGAACAAGAGGGCCTGAAAAAGCAGAATGGAATGCTTGGACTGGTGCACGAGCACTGCTGCTCCTGACAAGCCTGGTCGACACCAGATGAAGATGGCCTTTAGGTAGCGATGCCGGGAGATGCGAGCACCACCTGGTGGTCTTCTATGAACAGGTTGCTTGAAAAGATAAGTTCCTAGATGACCCGTGCCGTTTATCCAGCCAAAATCGGGTGGTCCTCTGAGAAGAACTTGCTTAACAAGATGGCCTGTAGAAGCAGAAAAGAATGCTTGGGCTGGTGCGCGGACACTGCCGCTACTGCCAAGACTGCTCGACAGCAGATGAAGATGCACTTTAAGTAGCGATGCCGGAAGAAGCAAGTACCACCTGGTGGTCTTCTGTGAACGTGTTGCTTGACAAGATAAAATCCTTGATGACACGAGCCGTTCATCCGGCCAAAATCGGGTGGCCTTCTGAGAAGAACATGCTTAATAAGATGGCCTGTAGATGCCGAAGAGAATGCCTGGGTTGGTGCGCGAGCACTGCCGCTGCTGTGAAGACTGGTCGACAGCAGATGAAGATGGCCTTTAAGTAGCGATGCCGTGAGAAGCGAGCACCACCTCGTGGTCTTCTGTGAACGTGTTGCTTGACAAGTTAGATTCCTTGATGACACGTGCCGTTCATCCAGCCAATATCGGGTGGCCTCCTGAGAACAACTTCCTTAACAATATGGCCTCTAAAAGCTGAAAAGAATGCTTGGGCTGGTGCGCGAACACTACCGCTGCTGCGAAGACTGGTCGACAGCAGATGAAGTTGCACTTTAAGTAGCGATGCCGGCAGAAGCGAGCACCACCTGGTGGTCTTCTGTGAACGTGTTGCTTGACAAGAAAAAATCTTGATGACACGTGCCGTTCATCCGGCCAAAATTTGGTGGCCTTCTGAGAAGAACTTCCCTAACAAGTTGGCCTGTATAAGCAGAAAATATTGCTTGGACTGGTGAGCGAGCACTGCTGCTCCTGCCAAGACTGGTCGACAGCAGATGAAGATGGCCTTTAATTAGCGATGCCGGGAGAAGCGAGCACCACCTGGTGGTTTTCTGTGAAGATGTTGCTTGACAAGAAAGATTTCTTGATGACACGCGCCGTTCATCCAGCAAAATCGTGTGGCCTTCAGGGAAGAACTTGCTTAACAAGATGGCCTGTAGAAGCAAAAAACAATGCGTCTGCTGGTGCGCGAGCACAGCCGCTGATGCCAATACTGGTGGACAGCAGATGAAGATGGTCTTTAATTAGTGATGCCGGGAGAAGCGACCACCACCTCGTGGTTTTCTGTGAAGGTGTTGCTTGACAAGATATTTTCCTTGATGACACGCGCCGTTCATCCAGCAAAATCGTGTGGCCTTCAGGGAAGAACTTGCTTAACAAGATGGCCTGTAGAAACAGAAAAGAATGCTTGGGCTGATGCGCGAGCACTACCGCTGCTGCGAAGACTGGTCGACAGCAGATGAAGATGGCCTTTATGTAGCGATGCCGGGAGAAGCGAGCACCACCTGGCGGTTTTCTGTGAGCGTGTTGCTTCACAAGATAGATTCCTTGATGACCCTTGCCGTTGATCCAGCAAAAATCGGGTGGTCCTCTGAGAAGGACTTGCTTAACAAGATGGCCGGTAGAAGCAGAATAAAAAGCTTGGACTGGTGCGCGAGCACTGCTGCTCCTGCCAAGACTGGTCGACATTAGATGAAGATGGTCTTTAAGTAGCGATGCCGGGAGAAGCGAGCACCACCTGGTGGTCTTCTGTGAACGTGTCGCTTGAGAATATAAATTCCTTGATAACACGAGCCGTTCATCTGGCCAAAATCGGGTGGCCTTCTCAGAACATGCCTAACAAGATGGCCTGTTGAAGCAGAATAAAAAGCTTGGACTGGTGCGCAAGCACTGCTGCTCCTGACAAGCCTGGTCGACAGCAGATGAAGATGGCCTTTAGGTAGCGATGCTGGGAAATGCGAGCACCACCTGGTGGACTTCTGTGAACGTGTTGCTTGACAATATAAAATCTTGATGACACGCGCCGTTCATCCGGCCAAAATCGGGTGTCCTCTGAGATGAACTTGCCTAACATGATGGCCTGTAGAAGCAGAAAATATTGCTTGGACTGGTGAGCGAGCACTGCTGCTCCTGCCAAGACTGGTCGACAGCAGATGAAGATGACTTTTAGGTGCCGATGCTGGGGAAGCGAGCACCATCTGGTGATTTTCTATGAGCGTGTTGCTTGACAAGCTTGATTCCTTGGTGACACGTGCCGTTCATCCAGCCAAAATCGGGTGGCCTTCTGAGAAGAACTTACGCAACAAGATAACCTGAAGAAGCAAAAAAAGAATGGTTCGGCTGGTGCGCGAGCACTGCCGCTGCTGCCAATACTGGTGGACAGCGGATGAAGAGGGCCTTTAGGTAGCGATGCCAGGAGAAGCGAGCAGCGCCTGGTGGTCTTCTACGAACGTGTTGCTTGACAAGATAAAATCCTTGATCACACGAGCCGTTCACCCGGCCAAAATCGGGTGGCCTTCTGAGAAGAACATGCTTAACAAGATGGCCTGTAGAAGCAGAAAAGAATGCCTGGGCTGGTGCGCGAGCACTACCGCTGCTGCGAAGACTGGTCGACAGCAGATGAAGATGGCCTTTAATTCGCGATGCCGGGAGAAGCGAGCACCTCCTGGTGGCCTTCTATGAACGTGTTGCTTGACAAGATAGATTCCTTGATGACACGTGCCGTTCATCCAGCCGATATCGGGTGGCCTTATGAGAACAACTTCCTTTACAATATGGCCTCTAAATGCTGAAAAGAATGCTTGGGCAGGTGCGCGAGCACTACCGCTGCTGCGAAGACTGGTCGACAGCAGATGAAGTTGCACTTTAAGTAGCGATGCCGGCAGAAGCGAGCACCACCTGGTGGTCTTCTGTGAACGTGTTGCTTGACAAGAAAAAATCTTGATGACACGTGCCGTTCATCTGGCCAAATACGCGTGGCCTTCTGAGAAGAACTTGCCTAACAAGTTGGCCTGTATAAGCAGAAAATATTGCTTGGACTGGTGAGCGAGCATTGCTGCTCCTGCCAAGACTGGTCGACAGCAGATGAAGATGACTTTTAAGTGGTGATGCCGGGAGAAGCGAGCACCATCTGGTGGTTTTATATGAGCGTGTTGCTTGACAAGATAGATTCCTTGTTGACACGTGCCATTCATTCAGCCAAAATCGCGTGGCCTTCTGAGAAGAACTTGCTCAACAAGATGACCTGAAGAAGCAAAAAAGAATGCTTCGGCTGGTATGTGAGTGCTGCCGCTGCTGCCAATACTGGTGGACAGCGGATGAAGATGGCCTTTAGGTAGCGATGCCGGGAAAAGCGAGTACCGCCTGGTGGCCTTCTGTGAACATGCTGCTTGACAAGATAAATTCCCTGATGACACACGCCGTTGTCGAGCCAAACTCGGGTGATCTTCTGAGATGAACTTGCTTAAAAAGATGGCCTGTAGATGCCAAAGAGAATGCCTGGGTCGGTGCGCGCGCACTGCCGCTGCAGCCAATACTGGTGGACAGCAGATGAAGATGGTCTTTAATTAGTGATGCCGGGAGAAGCGACCACCACCTCGTGGTTTTCTGTGAAGGTGTTGCTTGACAAGATATTTTCCTTGATGACACGTGCCGTTCATCCAGCGAAAATCGTGTGGCCTTCAGGGAAGAACTTGCTTAACAAGATGGCTGTAGAAGCAAAAAAGAATGCGCGTGCTGGTGCGCGAGCACAGCCGCTGATGCCAATACTGGTGGACAGCAGATGAAGATGGTCTTTAATTAGTGATGCCGGGAGAAGCGACCACCACCTCGTGGTTTTCTGTGAAGGTGTTGCTTGACAAGATATTTTTCTTGATGACACGCGCCGTTCATCCAGCAAAATCGTGTGGCCTTCAGAGAAGAACTTGCTTAACAAGATGGCCTGTAGAAACAGAAAAGAATGCTTGGGCTGATGCGCGAGCACTACCGCTGCTGCGAAGACTGGTCGACAGCAGAGGAAGATGGCCTTTAAGTAGCGATGCCGGGCGAAGCGAGCACCACCTGGTGGTCTTCTGTGAACGTGTTGCTTGTCAAGATAAAATCCTTGATGACACGTGCCATTCATCTAGACAAAATCGGGTGGCCTTCTGAGAAGGTCTTCCCGAACAAGAGGGCCTGAAAAAGCAGAATGGAATGCTTGGACTGGTGCGCGAGCACTGCTGCTCCTGACAAGCCTGGTCGACAGCAGATGAAGATGGCCTTTAGGTAGCGATGCTGGGAAATGCGAGCACCACCTGGTGGACTTCTGTGAACACGTTGCTTGAAAAGATAAGTTCCTAGATGACCCGTGCCGTTTATCCAGCCAAATTCGGGTGGTCCTCTGAGAAGAACTTGCTTAACAAGATGGCCTGTAGAAGCAGAAAAGAAAGCTTCGGGTGGTGCGCGAGCACTGCCGCTACTGCCAAGACTGCCCGACAGCAGATGAAGATGCACTTTAAGTAGCGATGCCAGGAGAAGCAAGTACCAGCTGGTGGTCTTCTATGAACGTGTTGCCTGACAAGATAAAATCCTTGATGACACGAGCCGTTCATCCAGCCCAAATCGGGTGGCCTTCTGAGAAGAACTTGCTTAATAAGATGGCCTGTAGATGCCGAAGAGAATGCCTGGGTTGGTGCGCGAGCACTGCCGCTGCTGCGAAGACTGGTCGACAGCAGATGAAGATGGCCTTTAAGTAGCGATGCCGGGAGAAGCGAGCACCACCTGGTGGTCTTCTGTGAACGTGTTGCTTGACAATATAAAATCTTGATGACACGCGCCGTTCATCCGGCCAAAATCGGGTGTCCTCTGAGATGAACTTGCCTAACAAGATGGCCTGTAAAAGCTGAAAATATTGCTTGGACTGGTGAGCGAGCACTGCTGCTCCTGCCAAGACTGGTCGACAGCAGATGAAGATGACTTTTAGGTGCCGATGCCGGGGAAGCGAGCACCATCTGGTGGTTTTCTATGAGCGTGTTGCTTGACAAGATAGATTCCTTGCTGACACGTGCCGTTCATCCAGCCAAAATCGGGTGGTCTGCTGAGAAGAACTTGCTGGAAAAGATGGCCTGTAGATGGCGAAGGGAATGCCTGGGTTGGTGCGCGTGCACTGTCGCTCCTGCCAAGACTGGTTGACAGCAGATAAGATGACTTTTAGGAGCCGATGCCGGGGAAGCGAGCACCATCTGGTGGTTTTCTATGAGCGTGTTGCTTGACAAGCTTGATTCCTTGGTGACACGTGCCGTTCATCCAGCCAAAATCGGGTGGCCTTCTGAGAAGAACTTGCTCAACAAGATAACCTGAAGAAGCAAAAAAAGAATGGTTCGGCTGGTGCGCGAGCACTGCCGCTGCTGCCAATACTGGTGGACAGCGGATGAAGAGGGCCTTTAGGTAGCGATGCCAGGAGAAGCGAGCAGCGCCTGGTGGTCTTCTATGAACGTGTTGCATGACAAGATAAAATCCTTGATGACACGAGCCGTTCACCCGGCCAAAATCGGGTGGCCTTCTGAGAAGAAAATGCTTAACAAGATGGCCTGTAGAAGCAGAAAAGAATGCCTGGGCTGGTGCGCGAGCACTACCGCTGCTGCGAAGACTGGTCGACAGCAGATGAAGATGGCCTTTAAGTCGCGATGCCGGGAGAAGCGAGCACCTCCTGGTGGCCTTCTGTGAACATGCTGCTTGACAAGATAAATTCCTTGATGACCCGTGCCGTTTATCCAGCCAAAATCGGGTGGTCCTCTGAGAAGAACTTGCTTAACAAGATGGCCTGTAGAAGCAGAAAAGAATGCTTGGGCTGGTGCGCGAGCACTGCCGCTACTGCCAAGACTGCTCTACAGCAGATGAAGATGCACTTTAAGTAGCGATGCCGGGAGAAGTGAGCAGCACCTTGTAGTCTTCTATGAACGTGTTGCTTGACAAGATAGATTCCTTGATGACACGTGCCGTTCATCCAGCCAATATCGGGTGGCCTTATGAGAACAACTTCCTTAACAATATGGCCTCTAAAAGCTGAAAAAAATGCTTGGGCTGGTGCGCGAGCACTACCGCTGCTGCGAAGACTGGTCGACAGCAGATGTAGTTGCACTTTAAGTAGCGATGCCGGCAGAAGCGAGCACCACCTGGTGGTCTTCTGTGAACGTGTTGCTTGACAAGAAAAAATCTTGATGACACGTGCCGTTCATCCGGCCAAATACGCGTGGCCTTCTGAGAAGAACTTGCCTAAGAAGTTGGCCTGTATAAGCAGAAAATATTGCTTGGACTGGTGAGCGAGCACTGCTGCTCCTGCCAAGACTGGTCGACAGCAGATGAAGATGACTTTTAAGTGGTGATGCCGGGAGAAGCGAGCACCATCTGGTGGTTTTATATGAGCGTGTTGCTTGACAAGATAGATTCCTTGTTGACACGTGCCATTCATTCAGCCAAAATCGCGTGGCCTTCTGAGAAGAACTTGCTCAACAAGATGACCTGAAGAAGCAAAAAAGAATGCTTCGGCTGGTATGTGAGCGCTGCCGCTGCTGCCAATACTGGTGGACAGCGGATGAAGATGGCCTTTAAGTAGCGATGCCGGGAGAAGCGAGCACCGCCTGGTGGCCTTCTGTGAACATGCTGCTTGACAAGATAAATTCCCTGATGACACGCGCCGTTGTCGAGCCAAACTCGGGTGATCTTCTGAGATGAACTTGCTTAAAAAGATGGCCTGTAGATGCCAAAGAGAATGCCTGGGTCGGTGCGCGCGCACTGCCGCTGCAGCCAATATTGGTGGACAGCAGATGAAGATGGTCTTTAATTAGTGATGCCGGGAGAAGCGACCACCACCTCGTGGTTTTCTGTGAAGGTGTTGCTTGACAAGATATTTTCCTTGATGACACGTGCCGTTCATCCAGCGAAAATCGTGTGGCCTTCTGAGAAGAACTTGCTTAACAAGATGGCCAGTAGAAACAGAAAAGAATGCTTGGGCTGATGCGCGAGCACTACCGCTGCTGCGAAGACTGGTCGAAAGCAGGTGAAGATGCACTTTAGGTAGCGAAGCTGGGAGAAGTGAGTACCACCTGGTGGTCTTCTGTGAATGTGTTGCTTGACAAGATAAAATCCTTGATGACAGGTGCCGTTCATCCAGTCAAAATTGGGTGGCCTTCTGAGAAGGACTTGCCGAACAAGATGGCCTGAAAAAGCAGAATGGAATGCTTGGACTGGTGTGCGAGCACTGCTGCTGCTGCCAAGCCTGGTCGACAGCAGATGAAGATGGCCTTTAGGTAGCGATGCCGGGAGAAGCGAGCACCACTGGTGGTCTTCTGTGAACGTGTCGCTTGAGAATATAAATTCCTTGATAACACGAGCCGTTCATCCGGCCAAAATCGGGTGGCCTTCTCAGAACTTGTCTAACAAGATGGCCTGTAGAAGCAGAATAAAAAGCTTGGACTGGTGCGCGAGCACTGCTGCTCCTGCCAAGTAAGGTCCACAGCAGAGGAAGTTGGCCTTTAAGTAGCGATGCCGGGGGAAGCGAGCACCACCTGGTGGTCTTCTGTGAACGTGTTGCTTGACAAGATAAAATCCTTGATGACACGTGCCATTCATTCAGACAAAATCGGGTGGCCTTCTGAGAAGGACTTCCCGAAGAAGAGGCCCGGAAAAAGCAGAATGGAATGCTTGGACTGGTGCGCGAGCACTGCTGCTCCTGACAAGCCAGGTCGACAGCAGATGAAGATGGCCTTTAGGTAGCGATGCCGGGAGAGGCGAGCACCACCTGGTGGACTTCTGTGAACACGTTGCTTGAAAAGATAAGTTCCTAGATGACCCGTGCCGTTTATCCAGCCAAAATCGGGTGGTCCTCTGAGAAGAACTTGCTTAACAAGATGGCCTGTAGATGCCGAAGAGAATGCCTGGGTTGGTGCGCGAGCACTGCCGCTGCTGCGAAGACTGGTCGACAGCAGATGAAGATGGCCTTTAAGTAGCGATGCCGGGAGAAGCGAGCACCACCTGGTGGTCTTCTGTGAACGTGTTGCTTGACAATATAAAATCTTGATGACGCGCGCCGTTCATCCGGACAAAATCGGGTGTCCTCTGAGATGAACTTGCCTAACAAGATGGCCTGTAGAAGCAGAAAATATTGCTTAGACTGGTGAGCGAGCACTGCCGCTCCTGCCAAGACTGGTTGACAGCAGATAAGATGACTTTTAGGAGCCGATGCCGGGGATGCGAGCACCATCTGGTGGTTTTCTATGAGCGTGTTGCTTGACAAGCTTGATTCCTTGGTGACACGTGCCGTTCATCCAGCCAAAATCGGGCGGCCTTCTGAGAAGAACTTGCTCAACAAGATAACCTGAAGAAGCAAAAAAAGAATGGTTCGGCTGGTGCGCGAGCACTGCCGCTGCTGCCAATACTGGTGGACAGCGGATGAAGAGGGCCTTTAGGTAGCGATGCCAGGAGAAGCGAGCAGCGCCTGGTGGTCTTCTATGAACGTGTTGCTTGACAAGATAAAATCCTTGATGACACGAGCCGTTCACCCGGCCAAAATCGGGTGGCCTTCTGAGAAGAAAATGCTTAACAAGATGGCCTGTAGAAGCAGAAAAGAATGCCTGGGCTGGTGCGCGAGCACTACCGCTGCTGCGAAGACTGGTCGACAGCAGATGAAGATGGCCTTTAAGTCGCGATGCCGGGAGAAGCGAGCACCTCCTGGTGGCCTTCTGTGAACATGCTGCTTGACAAGATAAATTCCTTGATGACCCGTGCCGTTTATCCAGCCAAAATCGTGTGGTCCTCTGAGAAGAACTTGCTTAACAAGATGGCCTGTAGAAGCAGAAAAGAATGCTTGGGCTGGTGCGCGAGCACTACCGCTACTGCCAAGACTGCTCTACAGCAGATGCAGATGCACTTTAAGTAGCGATGCCGGGAGAAGTGAGCCCCACCTTGTAGTCTTCTATGAACGTGTTGCTTGACAAGATAGATTCCTTGATGACACGTGCCGTTCATAAAGCGAAAATCGTGTGGTCTTCTGAAAAGAAGTTGCTTAACAAGATGGCCTGTAGAAGCAGGAGAGAATGCTTGGGCTGGCGCGCGAGCACTACCGCGGTTGCCAAGACTGCTCCACCGCAGATGAAGATGCACTTTAAGTAGTGATGCCGCAAGAAGTGAGCACAACGTGGTGGTCTTCTGTGAACGTGTTGCTCTAAATGATAGATTCATTGATGACACGTGCCGTTCGTCCAGCCAAAATCGGGTGGCGTTCTGAGAAGAACTTACTTAACAAGATGGAATGTAGAAGCAGAAACGAATGCTTGGGCTGGTGCGCGAGAACTACCGCTGCTGCGAAGACTGGTCGACAGCAGATGAAGATGCACTTTAGGTAGCGATGCCTGGTAAAGCGAGCACCACCTGGTGGTCCTCTGTGAACGTGTTGCTTGACAATATAAAATCTTGATGACACGCGCCGTTCATCCGGCAAAAATCGGGTATCGTATGAGATGAGCTTGCCTAACAAGATGGCCTGTAGTAGCAGAAAATATTGCTTGGACTGGTGAGCGAGCACTGCTGCTCCTGCCAAGACTGGTCGACTGCAGATGAAGATGACCTTTAGGTGCCGATGCCGGGAGAAGCGAGCAGCATCAGGTGGTTTTCTATGAGCGTGTTGCTTGACAAGATAGATTCCTTGGTGACACGTGCCGTTCATCCAGCCAAAATCGGGTGGCCTTCTGAGAAGAACTTGCTCAACAAGATGACCTGAAGAAGCAAAAAAGAATGCTTCGGCTGGTGCGCGAGCACTGCCGCTGCTGCCAATACTGGTGGACAGCGGATGAAGATGGCCATTAGGTAGCGATGCCGGGAGAAGCGAGCAGCGCCTGGTGGTCTTCTGTGAAAATGCTGCTTGATAAGATAAATTCCTTGAAGACGCGCGCCGTTGTCGAGCCCCAAACTCGGGTGGTCTTCTGAGAAGAACTTGCTGAAAAAGATGGCCTGTAGATGCCGAAGAGAATGCCTGGGTTGGTGCGCGTGCACTGCCGCTGCAGCCAAGACTGGTCGACAGCAGATGAAGATGGCCTTTAGGTAGCGATACGGGGAGAAACGAGCACCACCTGGTGGTCTTCTGTGAACGTGTTGCTTGACAAGATAAAATCCTTGATGACACGTGCCGTTCAACCGGCCATGATAGGGTTCTTTCTGAGAAGAACTTGCCTAACAAGATGGCCTGTGGAAGCAGAAAAGAATGCTTGGACTGGTGCGCGAACACTGCTGCTCCTGCCAAGACTGGTCGACAGCAAATGAAGATTTTCTTTAAGTAGTGATGCCAGGAGAAACGAGCACCACCTGGTGGTCTTATGTGAACGTGTTGCTTGACAAGATAGATTCCTTGATGACACGTGCCGTTCATACAGCGAAAATCGTGTGGTCTTCTGAGAAGAACTTGCCTAACAAGATGGCCTGTAGAAGCCAAAAAATGCTTAGGCTGGTGCGCGAGCACTGCCGCTGCTGCCATGACTGGTCGACAGAAGGTGTAGATGCACTTTAGGTAGCGATGCCGCGAGAAGTGAGCACCACCTTGTAGTCTTCTGTGAACATGTTGTTGACAAGATAAATTCCGTGATTACACGTGCTGTTGATACAGCCAAAGTAGGGTAGTCTTCGGAGAAGAACTTGCTTAACAAGATGGCCTGTAGAAGCAGGAGAGAATGCTCGGGCTGGTGCGCGAGCACTACCGCTGCTGCCAAGACTGCTCGACAGCAGACGAAGATGCACTTTATGTAGAGATGCCGGAAGAATTGAGCACCACGTGGTGGTCGTCTGTGAACGTGTTGCTTGACAAGATAGATTCCTTGATGACACGTGCCGATCATCCAGCCAAAATCGGGTGGCCTTGTGAGGACTTCCTTAAAAAGATGGCCTGTAGAAGCAGAAAAGAATGCTTGGGCTGGTGCGCTAGCACTACCGCAGCTGCGAAGACTGGTCGACAGAAGGTGTAGATGCACTTTAGGTAGCGATGCCGGGAGAAGTGAGCACCACCTTGTAGTCTTCTATGAACGTGTTGCTTGACAAGATAGATTCCTTGATGACACGTGCCGTTCATCCAGCCAATATCGGGTGGCCTTATGAGAACAACTTGCGCAACAAGATAACCTGAAGAAGCAAAAAAAGAATGGTTCGGCTGGTGCGCGAGCACTGCCGCTGCTGCCAATACTGGTGGACGGCGGATGAAGAGGGCCTTTAGGTAGCGATGCCAGGAGAAGCGAGCAGCGCCTGGTGGTCTTCTATGAACGTGTTGCTTGACAAGATAAAATCCTTGATCACACGAGCCGTTCACCCGGCCAAAATCGGTTGGCCTTCTGAGAAGAACATGCTTAACAAGATGGCCTGTAGAAGCAGAAAAGAATGCCTGGGCTGGTGCGCGAGCACTACCGCTGCTGCGAAGACTGGTCGACAGCAGATGAAGATGGCCTTTAATTCGCGATGCCGGGAGAAGCGAGCACCTCCTGGTGGCCTTCTGTGAACATGCTGCTTGACAAGATAAATTCCTTGATGACCCGTGCCGTTTATCCAGCCAAAATCGGGTGGTCCTCTGAGAAGAACTTGCTTAACAAGATGGCCTGTAGAAGCAGAAAAGAATGCTTGGGCTGGTGCGCGAGCACTGCCGCTACTGCCAAGACTGCTCTACAGCAGATGAAGATGCACTTTAAGTAGCGATGCCGGGAGAAGTGAGCACCACCTTGTAGTCTTCTATGAACGTGTAGCTTGACAAGATAGATTCCTTGATGACACGTGCCGTTCATCCAGCCAATATCGGGTGGCCTTATGAGAACAACTTCCTTAACAATATGGCCTCTAAAAGCTGAAAAGAATGCTTGGGCAGGTGCGCGAGCACTACCGCTGCTGCGAAGACTGGTCGACAGCAGATGAAGTTGCACTTTAAGTAGCGATGCCGGCAGAAGCGAGCACCACCTGGTGGTCTTCTGTGAACGTGTTGCTTGACAAGAAAAAATCTCGATGACACGTGCCGTTCATCCGGCCAAATACGCGTGGCCTTCTGAGAAGAACTTGCCTAACAAGTTGGCCTGTATAAGCAGAAAATATTGCTTGGACTGGTGAGCGAGCATTGCTGCTCCTGCCAAGACTGGTCGACAGCAGATGAAGATGACTTTTAAGTGGTGATGCCGGGAGAAGCGAGCACCATCTGGTGGTTTTATATGAGCGTGTTGCTTGACAAGATAGATTCCTTGTTGACACGTGCCATTCATTCAGCCAAAATCGCGTGGCCTTCTGAGAAGAACTTGCTCAACAAGATATCCTGAAGAAGCAAAAAAGAATGCTTCGGCTGGTATGTGAGTGCTGCCGCTGCTGCCAATACTGGTGGACAGCGGATGAAGATGGCCTTTAAGTAGCGATGCCGGGAGAAGCGAGTACCGCCTGGTGGCCTTCTGTGAACATGCTGCTTGACAAGATAAATTCCCTGATGACACGCGCCGTTGTCGAGCCAAACTCGGGTGATCTTCTGAGATGAACTTGCTTAAAAAGATGGCCTGTAGATGCCAAAGAGAATGCCTGGGTCGGTGCGCGCGCACTGCCGCTGCAGCCAATACTGGTGGACAGCAGATGAAGATGGTCTTTAATTAGTGATGCCGGGAGAAGCGACCACCACCTCGTGGTTTTCTGTGAAGGTGTTGCTTGACAAAATATTTTCCTTGATGACACGTGCCGTTCATCCAGCGAAAATCGTGTGGCCTTCTGAGAAGAACTTGCTTAACAAGATGGCCTGTAGAAGCAGAAAAGAATGCTTGGGCTGGTGCGCGGACACTGCCGCTACTGCCAAGACTGGTCGACAGCAGATGAAGATGGCCTTTAAGTAGCGATGCCGGGAGAAGCGAGCACC
Source organism: Dermacentor variabilis (assembly GCF_050947875.1). NCBI lineage: Eukaryota > Metazoa > Arthropoda > Arachnida > Ixodida > Ixodidae > Dermacentor > Dermacentor variabilis. Next base: position 6,301,218 of record NC_134574.1, read on the forward strand.
ACCTGGTGGTCTTCTGTGAACGTGTTGCTTGACAAGATAGATTCCTTGATGACACGTGCCGTTCATCCAGCCAATATCGGGTGGCCTCCTGAGAACAACTTCCTTAACAATATGGCCTCTAAAAGCTGAAAAGAATGCTTGGGCTGGTGCGCGAACACTACCGCTGCTGCGAAGACTGGTCGGCAGCAGATGAAGTTGCACTTTAAGTAGCGATGCCGGAAGAAGCGAGCACCACCTGGTGGTCTTCTGTGAACGTGTTGCTTGACAAGAAAAAAATCTTGATGACACGTGCCGTTCATCCGGCCAAAATCGAGTGGCCTTCTGAGAAGAACTTGCCTAACAAGTTGGCCTGTATAAGCAGAAAATATTGCTTGGACTGGTGAGTGAGCACTGCTGCTCCTGCCAAGACTGGTCGACAGCAGATGAAGATGGCCTTTAATTAGCGATGCCGGGAGAAGCGAGCACCACCTGGTGGTTTTCTGTGAAGATGTTGCTTGACAAGAAAGATTTCTTGATGGCACGCGTCGTTCATCCAGCAAAATCGTGTGGCCTTCAGGGAAGAACTTGCTTAACAAGATGGCCTGTAGAAGCAAAAAAGAATGCGTGTGCTGGTGCGCGAGCACAGCCGCTGATGCCAATACTGGTGGACAGCAGATGAAGATGGTCTTTAATTAGTGATGCCGGGAGAAGCGACCACCACCTCGTGGTTTTCTGTGAAGGTGTTGCTTGACAAGATATTTTCCTTGATGACACGCGCCGTTCATCCAGCAAAATCGTGTGGCCTTCAGGGAATAACTTGCTTAACAAGATGGCCTGTAGAAACAGAAAAGAATGCTTGGGCTGATGCGCGAGCACTACCGCTGCTGCGAAGACTGGTCGACAGCTGAGGAAGATGGCCTTTAAGTAGCGATGCCGGGCGAAGCGAGCACCACCTGGTGGTCTTCTGTGAACGTGTTGCTTGTCAAGATAAAATCCTTGATGACACGTGCCATTCATCTAGACAAAATCGGGTGGCCTTCTGAGAAGGTCTTCCCGAACAAGAGGGCCTGAAAAAGCAGAATGGAATGCTTGGACTGGTGCACGAGCACTGCTGCTCCTGACAAGCCTGGTCGACAGCAGATGAAGATGGCCTTTAGGTAGCGATGCTGGGAAATGCGAGCACCACCTCGTGGACTTCTGTGAACACGTTGCTTGAAAAGATAAGTTCCTAGATGACCCGTGCCGTTTATCCAGCCAAATTCGGGTGGTCCTCTGAGAAGAACTTGCTTAACAAGATGGCCTGTAGAAGCAGAAAAGAAAGCTTGGGGTGGTGCGCGAGCACTGCCGCTACTGCCAAGACTGCCCGACAGCAGATGAAGATGCACTTTAAGTAGCGATGCCAGGAGAAGCAAGTACCACCTGGTGGTCTTCTATGAACGTGTTGCTTGACAAGATAAAATACTTGATGACACGAGCCGTTCATCCGGCCCAAATCGGGTGGCCTTCTGAGAAGAACTTGCTTAACAAGATGGCCTGTAGAAGCAGAAAAGAATGCTTGGGCTGGTGCGCGAGCACTGCCGCTACTGCCAAGACTGCTCTACAGCAGATGAAGATGCACTTTAAGTAGCGATGCCGGGAGAAGTGAGCACCACCTTGTAGTCTTCTATGAACGTGTTGCTTGACAAGATAGATTCCTTGATGACACGTGCCGTTCATCCAGCCAATATCGGGTGGCCTTATGAGAACAACTTCCTTAACAATATGGCCTCTAAAAGCTGAAAAGAATGCTTGGGCAGGTGCGCGAGCACTACCGCTGCTGCGAAGACTGGTCGACAGCAGATGAAGTTGCACTTTAAGTAGCGATGCCGGCAGAAGCGAGCACCACCTGGTGGTCTTCTGTGAACGTGTTGCTTGACAAGAAAAAGTCTCGATGACACGTGCCGTTCATCCGGCCAAATACGCGTGGCCTTCTGAGAAGAACTTGCCTAACAAGTTGGCCTGTATAAGCAGAAAATATTGCTTGGACTGGTGAGCGAGCATTGCTGCTCCTGCCAAGACTGGTCGACAGCAGATGAAGATGACTTTTAAGTGGTGATGCCGGGAGAAGCGAGCACCATCTGGTGGTTTTATATGAGCGTGTTGCTTGACAAGATAGATTCCTTGTTGACACGTGCCATTCATTCAGCCAAAATCGCGTGGCCTTCTGAGAAGAACTTGCTCAACAAGATGACCTGAAGAAGCAAAAAAGAATGCTTCGGCTGGTATGTGAGTGCTGCCGCTGCTGCCAATACTGGTGGACAGCGGATGAAGATGGCCTTTAAGTAGCGATGCCGGGAGAAGCGAGTACCGCCTCGTGGCCTTCTGTGAACATGCTGCTTGACAAGATAAATTCCCTGATGACACGCGCCGTTGTCGAGCCAAACTCGGGTGATCTTCTGAGATGAACTTGCTTAAAAAGATGGCTTGTAGATGCCAAAGAGAATGCCTGGGTCGGTGCGCGCGCACTGCCGCTGCAGCCAATACTGGTGGACAGCAGATGAAGATGGTCTTTAATTAGTGATGCCGGGAGAAGCGACCACCACCTCGTGGTTTTCTGTGAAGGTGTTGCTTGACAAGATATTTTCCTTGATGACACGTGCCGTTCATCCAGCGAAAATCGTGTGGCCTTCTGAGAAGAACTTGCTTAACAAGATTGCCTGTAGAAGCAGAAAAGAATGCTTGGGCTGGTGCGCGGACACTGCCGCTACTGCCAAGACTGGTCGACAGCAGATGAAGATGGCCTTTAAGTAGCGATGCCGGGAGAAGCGAGCACCACCTGGTGGTCGTCTGTGAACGTGTTGCTTGACAAGATAGATTCCTTGATGACATGTGCCGTTCATCCAGCCAATATCGGGTGGCCTCCTGAGAACAACTTCCTTAACAATATGGCCTCTAAAAGCTGAAAAGAATGCTTGGGCTGGTGCGCGAACACTACCGCTGCTGCGAAGACTGGTCGGCAGCAGATGAAGTTGCACTTTAAGTAGCGATGCCGGAAGAAGCGAGCACCACCTGGTGGTCTTCTGTGAACGTGTTGCTTGACAAGAAAAAATCTTGATGACACGTGCCGTTCATCCGGCCAAAATCGGGTGGCCTTCTGAGAAGAACTTGCCTAACAAGTTGGCCTGTATAAGCAGAAAATATTGCTTGGACTGGTGAGCGAGCACTGCTGCTCCTGCCAAGACTGGTCGACAGCAGATGAAGATGGCCTTTAATTAGCGATGCCGGGAGAAGCGAGCACCACCTGGTGGTTTTCTGTGAAGATGTTGCTTGACAAGAAAGATTTCTTGATGGCACGCGCCGTTCATCCAGCAACATCGTGTGGCCTTCAGGGAAGAACTTGCTTAACAAGATGGCCTGTAGAAGCAAAAAAGAATGCGTGTGCTGGTGCGCGAGCACTACCGCTGCTGCGAAGACTGGTCGACAGCAGAGGAAGATGGCCTTTAAGTAGCGATGCCGGGCGAAGCGAGCACCACCTGGTGGTCTTCTGTGAACGTGTTGCTTGTCAAGATAAAATCCTTGATGACACGTGCCATTCATCTAGACAAAATCGGGTGGCCTTCTGAGAAGGTCTTCCCGAACAAGAGGGCCTGAAAAAGCAGAATGGAATGCTTGGACTGGTGCGCGAGCACTGCTGCTCCTGACAAGCCTGGCCGACAGCAGATGAAGATGGCCTTTAGGTAGCGATGCTGGGAAATGCGAGCACCACCTGGTGGACTTCTGTGAACACGTTGCTTGAAAAGATAAGTTCCTAGATGACCCGTGCCGTTTATCCAGCCAAATTCGGGTGGTCCTCTGAGAAGAACTTGCTTAACAAGATGGCCTGTAGAAGCAGAAAAGAAAGCTAGGGGTGGTGCGCGAGCACTGCCGCTACTGCCAAGACTGCCCGACAGCAGATGAAGATGCACTTTAAGTAGCGATGCCAGGAGAAGCAAGTACCACCTGGTGGTCTTCTATGAACGTGTTGCTTGACAAGATAAAATACTTGATGACACGAGCCGTTCATCCGGCCCAAATCGGGTGGCCTTCTGAGAAGAACTTGCTTAATAAGATGGCCTGTAGATGCCGAAGAGAATGCCTGGGTTGGTGCGCGAGCACGGCCGCTGCTGCGAAGACTGGTCGACAGCAGATGAAGATGGCCTTTAAGTAGCGATGCCGGGAGAAGCGAGCACCACCTGGTGGTCTTCTGTGAACGTGTTGCTTGACAATATAAAATCTTGATGACACGCGCCGTTCATCCGGCCAAAATCGGGTGTCCTCTGAGATGAACTTGCCTAACAAGATGGCCTGTAGAAGCAGAAAATATTGCTTGGACTGGTGAGCGAGCACTGCTGCTCCTGCCAAGACTGGTCGACAGCAGATGAAGATGACTTTTAGGTGCCGATGCCGGGGAAGCGAGCACCATCTGGTGGTTTTCTATGAGCGTGTTGCTTGACAAGATAGATTCCTTGCTGACACGTGCCGTTCATCCAGCCTAAATCGGGTGGTCTGCTGAGAAGAACTTGCTGGAAAAGATGGCCTGTAGATGGTGATGGGAATGCCTGGGTTGGTGCGCGTGCACTGTCGCTCCTGCCAAGACTGGTTGACAGCAGATAAGATGACTTTTAGGAGCCGATGCCGGGGAAGCGAGCACCATCTGGTGGTTTTCTATGAGCGTGTTGCTTGACAAGCTTGATTCCTTGGTGACACGTGCCGTTCATCCAGCCAAAATCGGGTGGCCTTCTGAGAAGAACTTGCTCAACAAGATAACCTGAAGAAGCAAAAAAAGAATGGTTCGGCTGGTGCGCGAGCACTGCCGCTGCTGCCAATATTGGTGGACAGCGGGTGAAGAGGGCCTTTAGGTAGCGATGCTGGGAAATGCGAGCACCACCTCGTGGACTTCTGTGAACACGTTGCTTGAAAAGATAAGTTCCTAGATGACCCGTGCCGTTTATCCAGCCAAATTCGGGTGGTCCTCTGAGAAGAACTTGCTTAACAAGATGGCCTGTAGAAGCAGAAAAGAAAGCTTGGGGTGGTGCGCGAGCACTGCCGCTACTGCCAAGACTGCCCGACAGCAGATGAAGATGCACTTTAAGTAGCGATGCCAGGAGAAGCAAGTACCACCTGGTGGTCTTCTATGAACGTGTTGCTTGACAAGATAAAATACTTGATGACACGAGCCGTTCATCCGGCCCAAATCGGGTGGCCTTCTGAGAAGAACTTGCTTAACAAGATGGCCTGTAGAAGCAGAAAAGAATGTTTGGGCTGGTGCGCGAGCACTGCCGCTACTGCCAAGACTGCTCTACAGCAGATGAAGATGCACTGTAAGTAGCGATGCCGGGAGAAGTGAGCACCACCTTGTAGTCTTCTATGAACGTGTTGCTTGACAAGATAGATTCCTTGATGACACGTGCCGTTCATCCAGCCAATATCGGGTGGCCTTATGAGAACAACTTCCTTAACAATATGGCCTCTAAAAGCTGAAAAGAATGCTTGGGCAGGTGCGCGAGCACTACCGCTGCTGCGAAGACTGGTCGACAGCAGATGAAGTTGCACTTTAAGTAGCGATGCCGGCAGAAGCGAGCACCACCTGGTGGTCTTCTGTGAACGTGTTGCTTGACAAGAAAAAGTCTCGATGACACGTGCCGTTCATCCGGCCAAATACGCGTGGCCTTCTGAGAAGAACTTGCCTAACAAGTTGGCCTGTATAAGCAGAAAATATTGCTTGGACTGGTGAGCGAGCATTGCTGCTCCTGCCAAGACTGGTCGACAGCAGATGAAGATGACTTTTAAGTGGTGATGCCGGGAGAAGCGAGCACCATCTGGTGGTTTTATATGAGCGTGTTGCTTGACAAGATAGATTCCTTGTTGACACGTGCCATTCATTCAGCCAAAATCGCGTGGCCTTCTGAGAAGAACTTGCTCAACAAGATGACCTGAAGAAGCAAAAAAGAATGCTTCGGCTGGTATGTGAGTGCTGCCGCTGCTGCCAATACTGGTGGACAGCGGATGAAGATGGCCTTTAAGTAGCGATGCCGGGAGAAGCGAGTACCGCCTCGTGGCCTTCTGTGAACATGCTGCTTGACAAGATAAATTCCCTGATGACACGCGCTGTTGTCGAGCCAAACTCGGGTGATCTTCTGAGATGAACTTGCTTAAAAAGATGGCTTGTAGATGCCAAAGAGAATGCCTGGGTCGGTGCGCGCGCACTGCCGCTGCAGCCAATACTGGTGGACAGCAGATGAAGATGGTCTTTAATTAGTGATGCCGGGAGAAGCGACCACCACCTCGTGGTTTTCTGTGAAGGTGTTGCTTGACAAGATATTTTCCTTGATGACACGTGCCGTTCATCCAGCGAAAATCGTGTGGCCTTCTGAGAAGAACTTGCTTAACAAGATTGCCTGTAGAAGCAGAAAAGAATGCTTGGGCTGGTGCGCGGACACTGCCGCTACTGCCAAGACTGGTCGACAGCAGATGAAGATGGCCTTTAAGTAGCGATGCCGGGAGAAGCGAGCACCACCTGGTGGTCGTCTGTGAACGTGTTGCTTGACAAGATAGATTCCTTGATGACATGTGCCGTTCATCCAGCCAATATCGGGTGGCCTCCTGAGAACAACTTCCTTAACAATATGGCCTCTAAAAGCTGAAAAGAATGCTTGGGCTGGTGCGCGAACACTACCGCTGCTGCGAAGACTGGTCGGCAGCAGATGAAGTTGCACTTTAAGTAACGATGCCGGAAGAAGCGAGCACCACCTGGTGGTCTTCTGTGAACGTGTTGCTTGACAAGAAAAAATCTTGATGACACGTGCCGTTCATCCGGCCAAAATCGGGTGGCCTTCTGAGAAGAACTTGCCTAACAAGTTGGCCTGTATAAGCAGAAAATATTGCTTGGACTGGTGAGCGAGCACTGCTGCTCCTGCCAAGACTGGTCGACAGCAGATGAAGATGGCCTTTAATTAGCGATGCCGGGAGAAGCGAGCACCACCTGGTGGTTTTCTGTGAAGATGTTGCTTGACAAGAAAGATTTCTTGATGGCACGCGCCGTTCATCCAGCAACATCGTGTGGCCTTCAGGGAAGAACTTGCTTAACAAGATGGCCTGTAGAAGCAAAAAAGAATGCGTGTGCTGGTGCGCGAGCACAGCCGCTGATGCCAATACTGGTGGACAGCAGATGAAGATGGTCTTTAATTAGTGATGCCGGGAGAAGCGACCACCACCTCGTGGTTTTCTGTGAAGGTGTTGCTTGACAAGATATTTTCCTTGATGACACGCGCCGTTCATCCAGCAAAATCGTGTGGCCTTCAGGGAAGAACTTGCTTAACAAGATGGCCTGTAGAAACAGAAAAGAATGCTTGGGCTGATGCGCGAGCACTACCGCTGCTGCGAAGACTGGTCGACAGCAGAGGAAGATGGCCTTTAAGTAGCGATGCCGGGCGAAGCGAGCACCACCTGGTGGTCTTCTGTGAACGTGTTGCTTGTCAAGATAAAATCCTTGATGACACGTGCCATTCATCTAGACAAAATCGGGTGGCCTTCTGAGAAGGTCTTCCCGAACAAGAGGGCCTGAAAAAGCAGAATGGAATGCTTGGACTGGTGCGCGAGCACTGCTGCTCCTGACAAGCCTGGCCGACAGCAGATGAAGATGGCCTTTAGGCAGCGATGCTGGGAAATGCGAGCACCACCTGGTGGACTTCTGTGAACACGTTGCTTGAAAAGATAAGTTCCTAGATGACCCGTGCCGTTTATCCAGCCAAATTCGGGTGGTCCTCTGAGAAGAACTTGCTTAACAAGATGGCCTGTAGAAGCAGAAAAGAAAGCTTGGGGTGGTGCGCGAGCACTGCCGCTACTGCCAAGACTGCCCGACAGCAGATGAAGATGCACTTTAAGTAGCGATGCCAGGAGAAGCAAGTACCACCTGGTGGTCTTCTATGAACGTGTTGCTTGACAAGATAAAATACTTGATGACACGAGCCGTTCATCCGGCCCAAATCGGGTGGCCTTCTGAGAAGAACTTGCTTAATAAGATGGCCTGTAGATGCCGAAGAGAATGCCTGGGTTGGTGCGCGAGCACTGCCGCTGCTGCGAAGACTGGTCGACAGCAGATGAAGATGGCCTTTAAGTAGCGATGCCGGGAGAAGCGAGCACCACCTGGTGGTCTTCTGTGAACGTGTTGCTTGACAATATAAAATCTTGATGACACGCGCCGTTCATCCGGCCAAAATCGGGTGTCCTCTGAGATGAACTTGCCTAACAAGATGGCCTGTAGAAGCAGAAAATATTGCTTGGACTGGTGAGCGAGCACTGCTGCTCCTGCCAAGACTGGTCGACAGCAGATGAAGATGACTTTTAGGTGCCGATGCCGGGGAAGCGAGCACCATCTGGTGGTTTTCTATGAGCGTGTTGCTTGACAAGATAGATTCCTTGCTGACACGTGCCGTTCATCCAGCCTAAATCGGGTGGTCTGCTGAGAAGAACTTGCTGGAAAAGATGGCCTGTAGATGGTGATGGGAATGCCTGGGTTGGTGCGCGTGCACTGTCGCTCCTGCCAAGACTGGTTGACAGCAGATAAGATGACATTTAGGAGCCGATGCCGGGGAAGCGAGCACCATCTGGTGGTTTTCTATGAGCGTGTTGCTTGACAAGCTTGATTCCTTGGTGACACGTGCCGTTCATCCAGCCAAAATCGGGTGGCCTTCCGAGAAGAACTTGCTCAACAAGATAACCTGAAGAAGCAAAAAAAGAATGGTTCGGCTGGTGCGCGAGCACTGCCGCTGCTGCCAATATTGGTGGACAGCGGGTGAAGAGGGCCTTTAGGTAGCGATGCCAGGAGAAGCGAGCAGCGCCTGGTGGTCTTCTATGAACGTGTTGCATGACAAGATAAAATCCTTGATGACACGAGCCGTTCACCCGGCCAAAATCGGGTGGCCTTCTGAGAAGAACATGCTTAACAAGATGGCCTGTAGAAGCAGAAAAGAATGCCTGGGCTGGTGCGCGAGCACTACCGCTGCTGCGAAGACTGGTCGACAGCAGATGAAGATGGCCTTTAAGTCGCGATGCCGGGAGAAGCGAGCACCTCCTGGTGGCCTTCTGTGAACATGCTGCTTGACAAGATAAATTCCTTGATGACCCGTGCCGTTTATCCAGCCAAAATCGGGTGGTCCTCTGAGAAGAACTTGCTTAACAAGATGGCCTGTAGAAGCAGAAAAGAATGCTTGGGCTGGTGCGCGAGCACTGCCGCTACTGCCAAGACTGCTCTACAGCAGATGAAGATGCACTTTAAGTAGCGATGCCGGGAGAAGTGAGCACCACCTTGTAGTCTTCTGTGAACGTGTTGCTTGACAAGATAGATTCCTTGATGACACGTGCCGTTCATCCAGCCAATATCGGGTGGCCTTATGAGAACAACTTCCTTAACAATATGGCCTCTAAAAGCTGAAAAGAATGCTTGGGCTGGTGCGCGAGCACTACCGCTGCTGCGAAGACTGGTCGACAGCAGATGAAGTTGCACTTTAAGTAGCGATGCCGGCAGAAACGAGCACCACCTGGTGGTCTTCTGTGAACGTGTTGCTTGACAAGAAAAAATCTTGATGACACGTGCCGTTCATCCGGCCAAATACGCGTGGCCTTCTGAGAAGAACTTGCCTAAGAAGTTGGCCTGTATAAGCAGAAAATATTGCTTGGACTGGTGAGCGAGCACTGCTGCTCCTGCCAAGACTGGTCGACAGCAGATGAAGATGACTTTTAAGTGGTGATGCCGGGAGAAGCGAGCACCATCTGGTGGTTTTATATGAGCGTGTTGCTTGACAAGATAGATTCCTTGTTGACACGTGCCATTCATTCAGCCAAAATCGCGTGGCCTTCTGAGAAGAACTTGCTCAACAAGATGACCTGAAGAAGCAAAAAAGAATGCTTCGGCTGGTATGTGAGCGCTGCCGCTGCTGCCAATACTGGTGGACAGCGGATGAAGATGGCCTTTAAGTAGCGATGCCGGGAGAAGCGAGCACCGCCTGGTGGCCTTCTGTGAACATGCTGCTTGACAAGATAAATTCCCTGATGACACGCGCCGTTGTCGAGCCAAACTCGGGTGATCTTCTGAGATGAACTTGCTTAAAAAGATGGCCTGTAGATGCCAAAGAGAATGGATGAAGATGGTCTTTAATTAGTGATGCCGGGAGAAGCGACCACCACCTCGTGGTTTTCTGTGAAGGTGTTGCTTGACAAGATATTTTCCTTGATGACACGTGCCGTTCATCCAGCGAAAATCGTGTGGCCTTCTGAGAAGAACTTGCTTAACAAGATGGCCAGTAGAAACAGAAAAGAATGCTTGGGCTGATGCGCGAGCACTACCGCTGCTGCGAAGACTGGTCGAAAGCAGGTGAAGATGCACTTTAGGTAGCGAAGCTGGGAGAAGTGAGTACCACCTGGTGGTCTTCTGTGAATGTGTTGCTTGACAAGATAAAATCCTTGATGACACGTGCCGTTCATCCAGTCAAAATTGGGTGGCCTTCCGAGAAGGACTTGCCGAACAAGATGGCCTGAAAAAGCAGAATGGAATGCTTGGACTGGTGTGCGAGCACTGCTGCTGCTGCCAAGCCTGGTCGACAGCAGATGAAGATTGCCTTTAGGTAGCGATGCCGGGAGAAGCGAGCACCACTGGTGGTCTTCTGTGAACGTGTCGCTTGAGAATATAAATTCCTTGATAACACGAGCCGTTCCTCCGGCCAAAATCGGGTGGCCTTCTCAGAACTTGTCTAACAAGATGGCCGGTAGAAGCAGAATAAAAACCTTGGACTGGTGCGCGAGCACTGCTGCTCCTGCCAAGTAAGGTCGACAGCAGAGGAAGTTGGCCTTTAAGTAGCGATGCCGGGGGAAGCGAGCACCACCTGGTGGTCTTCTGTGAACGTGTTGCTTGACAAGATAAAATCCTTGATGACACGTGCCATTCATCCAGACAAAATCGGGTGGCCTTCTGAGAAGGACTTCCCGAAGAAGAGGCCCGGAAAAAGCAGAATGGAATGCTTGGACTGTAGCGCGAGCACTGCTGCTCCTGACAAGCCAGGTCGACAGCAGATGAAGATGGCCTTTAGGTAGCGATGCCGGGAGAGGCGAGCACCGCCTGGTGGACTTCTGTGAACACGTTGCTTGAAAAGATAAGTTCCTAGATGACCCGTGCCGTTTATCCAGCCAAAATCGGGTGGTCCTCTGAGAAGAACTTGCTTAACAAGATGGCCTGTAGATGCCGAAGAGAATGCCTGGGTTGGTGCGCGAGCACTGCCGCTGCTGCGAAGACTGGTCGACAGCAGATGAAGATGGCCTTTAAGTAGCGATGCCGGGAGAAGCGAGCACCACCTGGTGGTCTTCTGTGAACGTGTTGCTTGACAATATAAAATCTTGATGACACGTGCCGTTCATCCAGCCAAAATCGGGTGGTCTGCTGAGAAGAACTTGCTGGAAAAGATGGCCTGTAGATGGCGAAAGGAATGCCTGGGTTGGTGCGCATGCACTGCCGCTCCTGCCAAGACTGGTTGACAGCAGATAAGATGACTTTTAGGAGCCGATGCCGGGGAAGCGAGCACCATCTGGTGGTTTTCTATGAGCGTGTTGCTTGACAAGCTTGATTCCTTGGTGACACGTGCCGTTCATCCAGCCAAAATCGGGTGGCCTTCTGAGAAGAACTTACGCAACAAGATAACCTGAAGAAGCAAAAAAAGAATGGTTCGGCTGGTGCGCGAGCACTGCCGCTGCTGCCAATACTGGTGGACAGCGGATGAAGAGGGCCTTTAGGTAGCGATGCCAGGAGAAGCGAGCAGCGCCTGGTGGTCTTCTACGAACGTGTTGCTTGACAAGATAAAATCCTTGATCACACGTGCCGTTCACCCGGCCGAAATCGGGTGGCCTTCTGAGAAGAACATGCTTAACAAGATGGCCTGTAGAAGCAGAAAAGAATGCCTGGGCTGGTGCGCGAGCACTACCGCTGCTGCGAAGACTGGTCGACAGCAGATGAAGATGGCCTTTAAGTCGCGATGCCGGGAGAAGCGAGCACCTCCTGGTGGCCTTCTGTGAACATGCTGCTTGACAAGATAAATTCCTTGATGACCCGTGCCGTTTATCCAGCCAAAATCGGGTGGTCCTCTGAGAAGAACTTGCTTAACAAGATGGCCTGTAGAAGCAGAAAAGAATGCTTGGGCTGGTGCGCGAGCACTGCCGCTACTGCCAAGACTGCTCTACAGCAGATGAAGATGCACTTTAAGTAGCGATGCCGGGAGAAGTGAGCACCACCTTGTAGTCTTCTATGAACGTGTTGCTTGACAAGATAGATTCCTTGATGACACGTGCCGTTCATAAAGCGAAAATCGTGTGGTCTTCTGAGAAGAAGTTGCTTAACAAGATGGCCTGTAGAAGCAGGAGAGAATGCTTGGGCTGGCGCGCGAGCACTACCGCGGTTGCCAAGACTGCTCCACCGCAGATGAAGATGCACTTTAAGTAGTGATGCCGCAAGAAGTGAGCACAACGTGGTGGTCTTCTGTGAACGTGTTGCTTGAAATGATAGATTCATTGATGACACGTGCCGTTCGTCCAGCCAAAATCGGGTGGCGTTCTGAGAAGAACTTACTTAACAAGATGGAATGTAGAAGCAGAAACGAATGCTTGGGCTGGTGCGCGAGCACTACCGCTGCTGCGAAGACTGGTCGACAGCAGATGAAGATGCACTTTAGGTAGCGATGCCTGGTAAAGCGAGCACCACCTGGTGGTCCTCTGTGAACGTGTTGCTTGACAATATAAAATCTTGATGACACGCGCCGTTCATCCGGCAAAAATCGGGTATCCTATGAGATGAGCTTGCCTAACAAGATGGCCTGTAGAAGCAGAAAATATTGCTTGGACTGGTGAGCGAGCACTGCTGCTCCTGCCAAGACTGGTCGACTGCAGATGAAGATGACCTTTAGGTGCCGATGCCGGGAGAAGCGAGCAGCAACAGGTGGTTTTCTATGAGCGTGTTGCTTGACAAGATAGATTCCTTGGTGACACGTGCCGTTCATCCAGCCAAAATCGGGTGGTCTTCAGAGAAGAACTTGCTTAAAAAGATGGCCTGTAGATGCCGAAGAGAATGCCTCGGTTGGTGCGTGTGCACTGCCGCTGCAGCCAACACTGGTGGACAGCGGATGAAAATGACCTTCAAGAAGCGATGCCGGGAGAAGCGAGCACCGCCTGGTGGCCTTCTGTGAACATGCTGCTTGACAAGATAAATTCCTTGATGACACGGGCCGTTGTCGAGCCCCAAACTCGGGTGGTCTTCTGAGAAGAACTTGCTGAAAAAGATGGCCTGTAGATGCCGAAGAGAATGCCTGGGTTGGTGCGCGTGCACTGCCGCTGCAGCCAAGACTGGTCGACAGCAGATGAAGATGGCCTTTAGGTAGCGATACGGGGAGAAACGAGCACCACCTGGTGGTCTTCTGTGAACGTGTTGCTTGACAAGATAAAATCCTTGATGACACGTGCCGTTCAACCGGCCATGATAGGGTTCTTTCTGAGAAGAACTTGCCTAACAAGATGGCCTGTGGAAGCAGAAAAGATTGCTTGGACTGGTGCGCGAGCACTGCTGCTCCTGCCAAGACTGGTCGACAGCAAATGAAGATTTTCTTTAAGTAGTGATGCCAGGAGAAACGCGCACCACCTGGTGGTCTTATGTGAACGTGTTGCTTGACAAGATAGATTCCTTGATGACACGTGCCGTTCATACAGCGAAAATCGTGTGGTCTTCTGAGAAGAACTTGCCTAACAAGATGGCCTGTAGAAGCCAAAAAATGCTTAGGCTGGTGCGCGAGCACTGATGCTGCTGCCATGACTGGTCGACAGAAGGTGTAGATGCACTTTAGGTAGCGATGCCGCGAGAAGTGAGCACCACCTTGTAGTCTTCTGTGAACATGTTGTCGACAAGATAAATTCCGTGATTACACGTGCTGTTGATACAGCCAAAGTAGGGTAGTCTTCGGAGAAGAACTTGCTTAACAAGATGGCCTGTAGAAGCAGGAGAGAATGCTCGGGCTGGTGCGCGAGCACTACCGCTGCTGCCAAGACTGCTCGAAAACAGACGAAGATGCACTTTATGTAGAGATGCCGGAAGAATTGAGCACCACGTGGTGGTCGTCTGTGAACGTGTTGCTTGACAAGATAGATTCCTTGATGACACGTGCCGATCATCCAGCCAAAATCAGGTGGCCTTGTGAGAACTTCCTTAAAAAGATGGCCTGTAGAAGCAGAAAAGAATGCTTGGGCTGGTGCGCTAGCACTACCGCTGCTGCGAAGACTGGTCGACAGAAGGTGTAGATGCACTTTAGGTAGCGATGCCGGGAGAAGTGAGCACCACCTTGTAGTCTTCTATGAACGTGTTGCTTGACAAGATAGATTCCTTGATGACACGTGCCGTTCATCCAGCCAATATCGGGTGGCCTTATGAGAACAACTTCCTTAACAATATGGCCTCTAAAAGCTGAAAAGAATGCTTGGGCTGGTGCGCTAGCACTACCGCTGCTGCGAAGACTGGTCGACAGCAGGTGAAGTTGCACTTTAAGTAGCGATGCCGGCAGAAGCGAGCACCACCTGGTGGTCCTCTGTGAACGTGTTGCTTGACAATATAAAATCTTGATGACACGCGCCGTTCATCCGGCCAAAATCGGGTGTCCTCTGAGATGAACTTGCCTAACAAGATGGCCTGTAGAAGCAGAAAATATTGCTTGGACTGGTGAGCGAGCACTGCTGCCCCTGCCAAGACTGGTCGACAGCAGATGAAGATGACCTTTAGGTGCCGATGCTGGGAGAAGCGAGCACCATCTGGTGGTTTTCTAAGAGCGTGTTGCTTGACAAGATAGATTCCTTGGTGACACGTGCCGTTCATCCAGCCAAAATCGGGTGGCCTTCTGAGAAGAACTTGCTTAAAAAATTTCCTCTAGAAGCAGAAAAGAATGCGCGAGCTGGTGCGCGAGCACTGCCGCGGCTGCCATGACTGATCGACAGCAGGTGAACATGCACTTTAGGAAGCAATGCCGGGAGAAGTGAGCACCACCTTGTATCTTCTGTGAACGTGTTGCTTGACAAGATAGATTCCTTGATGACATGTGCCGTTCATCCAGACAATATGGGGTGGCCTTCTGAGAACTTCCTTAACAAGATGGCCTGTAAAAGCAGAAAAGAATGCTTGGACTAGTGAGCGAGCACTACCACTGCTGCGAAGTCTGGTCGACAGCAGATGAAGCTGCACTTGAAGTAGCGATGCCGGGAGAAGAGAGCACCACCTGGTGGTCTTCTGTGAACGAGTTGCTTGACAAGAAAAAATCTTGATGACACGTGCCGTTCATCCGGCCAAAATCGGGTGGCCTTCTGAGAAGAACTTACTTAAGAAGATGGCCTGTAGAAGGAAAAAAGAATGCGTGTTCTGGTGCGTGAGCACTGCCGCTGCTGCCAAGACTGGTCGACTGCAGATGAAAATGGTCTTTAAGTAGCTATGCTGGGAGAAGCGATCACCACCTGGTGGTCTTCTGTGAATGTGTTGCTTGACAAGATAGATTCCTTGATGACCCGTGCCGTTAATCCAGCCAAAATCGGGTGGTCCTCTGAGAAGAACTTGCTTAACAAAGTGGCCTGTATAAGCAGAAAAGAATACTTGGGCTGGTGCGTGAGCGGTGCCGCTGCTGCCAAGGCTGGTCGACAGCAGATCGAGATGTGACTTTAAGTAGCGATGCCGGGAGAAGCGAGCACCGCATGGTGGTCTTCTGTGAATATGTTGCTTGACACGATAGTTTCCTTGATGACAGGTGCCATTGATCCATCCAAAATCGGGTGGGCTTCTGTGAAGAACTTGCTTAACAAGATGGCCTGTAGAAGCAGAAAAGAATGCTTGGACTGGTGCGCGAGCACTGCTGCTGCTGCCAAGACTGCTCGACAGCAGCTGAAGATGGCCTTTAAGAAGCGATGCTGGGAGAAGCGAGCACCGGCTGGTGGTCTTCTGTGAACATGTTGCTTCACAAGAAAGATTCCTTGATGACACGTGCCATTGATCCAGCCAAGATCGAGTGGGCTTCTGAGAAGAACTTGCTTAACAAGATGGCCTGCAGAAGCTGAAAAATATGCTTGGGCTGGTGCGCGAGCACTGCCGCTGCTGCCAAGACTGGTCGACAGCAGATGAACATGGCCTTTAAGTAGCTATGCCGGGAGAAGCGATCACCACCTGGTGGTCTTCTGTGAACATGTTGCTTGACAAGATAGTTTCCTTGATGACACGTGTCATTGATCCATCCAAATTCGGGTGGGCTTCTGAGAAGAACGTGCTTAACAAGCTGGCCTGTAGAAACAGAAAAGAATGCTCTGGCTGGTGCACGAGCACTGCCGCTGCTGCCAAGACTGCTCGACAGCAGATCGAGATGTGACTTTAAGTAGCTATGCCGGGAGAAAGGAGCACCGCATGGTGGTCTACTGTAAATGTCTTGCTTGAAAGATAGATTCCTTAATGACACGTGAAGTTCATCCAGCCGAAATGGGGTTGTCCTCTGAGAAGAACTTGCTTAACAAGGAGGCATGTAGAAGCAGAAAATAATACTTGGGCTGGTGCGCGAGCACTGCCGCTACTGCCAAGACTGGTCGACAGCAGAGGAAGATGGCCTTTAAGTAGCGATGCCGGGAGAAGCGAGCCCCACCTGGTGGTGTTCTGTGAACGTGTTGCTTGACAAGATAAATTCCTTGATGACACGGGCCGTTGATCCAGCCAAAGCCGGGTAGTCTTCTGAGAAGAGCTTGCTTAACTAGATGGCCTGTAGAAGCAGAAAGAATGCGTGTGCTAGTGCGCGAGCACTGTCGCTGCTGCAGACTGGTCGACAGCAGATGAAGATGTACTTCAAATAGCGATGCCAGGAGAAGCGAGCCCCACCTGGTGGTCTTCTGTGAACGTGTTGCTTGACAAGATAAATTCCTTGATGACACGTGCCGTTGATTCATCCAAAATCGGGTGACCTTCTGAAAAGAACTTGCCTAACGAGATGGCCTGTAGAAGCAGAAAAGAAAGCTTGGGCTGGTGTGCGAGCACTCCTGCTCCTGCCAAGACTGGTCGACAGCAGATGAAGATGGCCTTTAATTAGCGATGCCGGCAGAAGCGAGCACCATCTGGTGGTTTCCTGTGAACGTGTTGCTTGACACGATAGATTCCTTGATAACCCGTGCCGTTAATCTAGGCAAAATCGGGTGGTCCTCTGAGAAGAACTTGCTTAACAAGGTGGCCTGTAGAAGCAGAAAAGAGTACTTGGGCTGGTGCTTGAGCGGTGCCGCTGCTGCCAAGGCTGGTCGACAGCAGATGAAGATGGACGTTGAGTAGCGATGCAGGGAGAAGCGACCACCGCCTGGTGGTCTTCTGTGAACATGTTGCTTGGCAAGATAAATTCCTTCATTACACGTGCCGTTGATCCAGTCAAAATCGGGTGGGCTTCTGAGAAGAATTTGCTTAACAAGATTGCCTGTAGAAGCAGAAAAGAATGCTTGGGCAGGTGCGCGAACACTGCCGCTGCTGCCAAGACTGCTCGACAGCGGTTGAAGACGCACTTTAGGTAGCGATGCCGGGAGAAGTGAGCACCACCTGGTTGTCTTCTGTGAACGTGGTGCTTGAAGAGATGGATTCCTTGATGACACGTACCGCTCATCCAGCCAAAATCGGTGTCCTTCTGAGAAGAACTTCCTTAAAAAGATGGCCCGCAGTAGCAGAAAAGAATGCTGGGGCTGGTGCGCGAGCACTACCACTGCTACGAACACTGGTCGACAGCAGATGAACATGGCCTTTAATTAGCGATGCCGGGAGAAGCGAGCATCACCTGGTGGTCTTCTGTGAACGTGTTGCTTGACAAGCTAAATTCCTTGATGACACGAGCCGTTGTCGAGCCAAACTCGGGTGGTATTCTGAGAAGAACTTGCTTAAGAAGATGGCCTGTAGAAGCAGAAATTATGCTTGGACTGATGCGCTAGCACTGCCACTCCTGCCAAGACTGGTCGACAGCAGATGAAGATGCACTTTAGGTAGCGATTCCTGGAGAAGCGAGCACCACCTGGTGGTCTTCTGTGAACGTGTTGCTTGTCAACATATATTCTTTGATGACACGTGCCATTCATCCAGCCAAAATCGGGTGGCCTTCTGAGAACTTCCTAAACAATATGGCCTGTAGATGAAGAAAAGAATGCTTGGGTTGGTGTGCGAACGCTACCGCTGCTGCGAAGACTGTTTGAAAGCAGATGAAGATGCACATTAAGTAGCGATGCCGGGAGAAGCGAGCACCACCTGGTGGACTTCTGTGAACGTGTGTCTTGACAAGATGGATTCCTTGATGTCCCGTGCCGTTGATCCAGCCAAAATCGGGTGGTGCTCTCAGAAGAACTTGCTTAACAAGATGGCCTGAAAAGCAGAAAAGAATGCGTGAGCAGGTGCGCGAGCACTCCCGCTGCTTCCAAGACCGGTCATCATCATCATCATTATCATCACCATCATCATCGTCATCATCAGCGCGGTTACGCCCAATGCAGGGCAAAGGCCTCTCCCATACTTCTCCAACAACCCCGGTCATGTACTAATTGTGGCCATGCCATGCCTGCAAGCGTCTTAATCTCATCCGCCCACCTAACTTTCTGCCACCCCCTGCTACGCTTCCCTTCCCTTAGGATCCAGTCCGTAACCCTTAATGACCATCGGTTATCTTCCCTCTTCATTACATGTCCCGCCCATGCCCATTTCTTTTTCTTGATTTGAACTAAGATGTCATTAACTCGCGTTTGTTCCCTCACCCATTCTGCTCTTTTCTTATCCCTTAACGTTTCACCTATCATTCTTCTTTCCATAGCTCGTTGTGTCGTCCTCAATTTGAGTAGAACCTTTTCGTAAGCCTCCAGGATTCTGCCCCGTACGTGAGTACTTGTAAGACACAGCTGTTATACACTTTTCTCTGGAGGGGTAATGGCAACCTGCTGTTCATGATCTGAGAATGCCTGCCAAACGCACCCCAGCCCATTCTTATTCTTCTGATTATTTCCGTCTCATGATCCGGATCCGCCGTCACTACCTGCCCTAAGTAGATGCATTCCCTTACGATTTCCAGTGCCTCGCTGCCTATTGTAAGTTGCTGTTCTCTTCCGAGACTGTTAAGAATTACTTTAGTTTTCTGCAGATTAATTTTTAGACCCACTCTTCTGCTTTGCCTCTCCAGGTAAGTGAGCGTGCATTGCAATTGTGCCCAATGAGTTACTGCGCAAGGCAATATCATCAGCGAATCGCAAGTTACTAAAGAATTCTCCATTAATTTTAATCCCCAATTTTTCCCAATCCAGGTCTCTGAATACTTCCTGTAAACACGCTATGAATAGCATTGGAGATATCGTATCTCCCTGCCTGACGCCTTTCTTTATTGGGATTTTGTTGCTTGCTTTATGGAGGACTATGGTGGCTGTGGAGCCGCTATAGATATCTTTCAGTATCTTTACTTGTCTTGTCTATACCCTGATTCCGTAATGCCTCTATCACTGCTTAGGCTTCGGCAGAATCAAACGCTTTCTCGTAATCAATGAAAACTATATATAAGGGTTGGTTATATTCCGCACATTTCTCTATCACCTGATCGATAGTGTGAATATCATCTATTGTTGAGTAGCCTTTACGGAATCTTGCCTGGTTCTTTGCTTCACAGAAGTCTAAGGTGTTCCTGATTCTATTTGCGATTACCTTAGTAAATAGTTTGTAGGCAACGGACAGTAAACTGATCGGTCTATAATTTTTCACGTCTTTGGCGTCCCCTTTCTTATGCATTAGGATTAAGTTAGCGTTCTTCCAAGATTCCAGTACGCTCGAGGTCATGAGACATTGCGTATACAGGGTGGCCAGCAGATAAAGATGCACTTTAAGTAGCGATGGCGAGAAAAGCGAGCACCACCTGGTGGTCTTCTGTGAACGTGTTGCTTGACAAGATAGATTGTTTGCTGACACGTGCCGTTCATCCAGCCAAAATCGGATGGCCTTGTGAGAAGAACTTGCTAAACAAGTTGGCCTCTCGAAGCAGAAAAAATGCCTGAGTACACTGCCGAACACTGCCGCTGCTGCCAAGAATGGTCGAGAGTAGATGAAGAAGCGTTTTCAGTAGCAATCCCGGCAGAAGCGAGCACCGCCTGGTGGTCTCCTGTGTACATGTTGCTTGACAAGTTAAATTCCTTCACGACACGTGTCGTTGATCCAGCCAAAATCGGGTGGGCTTCTGCGAATAACTTGCTTAACAAGACGGCCTGTAGAAGCAGAAAAGAATGCTTGGGCTGGTGCGCCAGCACTACCGCTGCTGCGAAGACTGGTCGACAGCAGATGAAGTTGCACTTTAAGTACCGATGCCGGGAGAAGCGAGCACCACCTGGTGGCGTTCTGTGAACGTGTCGCTTTGCAAGATAGATTCCTTGACGACACGTGCCGTTCATCCAGCCAAAATCGGGTGGCATTCTGAGAAGAACTTGCTTAACAAGATGGCCTGTAGAAGTAGAAAACAATGGGTGAGTTGGAGCGCGAGCACAGCCGCTGCTGCCAAGGCTGGTCGACAGCAGATGAAGATGCATTTTAAGTAGCGATGCCGGGAGAAGGGAGCACCGGCTGGTGGTCTTCTGTGAACATGTTGCTTGACAAGATAAATTCCTTGATGACACGTGCCGTTCATCCAGACAAAATCAGGTGACCTTCTGAGAAGAACTTCCTTAACAATATGGCCTGTAGAAGAAAAAAGAATGCTTGGGCTGGTGCGCGAGCATTGCCGCTGCTGCCAAGACTGTTCGACAGCAGATGAAGATGGCCTTTAAGTAGCGATGCCGGGAGAAGCGAGCACCGCCTGGTGGTCGTCTGTGAACATGTTGTTTGACAAGATAAATTCCTTGATGACACGTGCCGTTGATCCAGCCAAAATCGAATGGTTTTCTGAGAAGAAATTGCTTAACAAGATGGCCTGTAGAAGCAGTAAAGAATGCGTGAGCTGCTGCGCGAGCACTGCCGCTGAGGCGAAGATTCTCGGGAAACAACTTAAGTTTCTGGCTGCTGGTGGTTATTGGGTAGCATTTTCTGAGCATGTTGTTAATGTGCGGGGTGAATTTGAAAATTTAGTAGTAAGAATGGGCGTTGTTGTAGTGATCTTTGGGAGGGGTTGGAGGACCTCGGATCGATCATGTTTGGTTATATCGGTGTAGTCTTTTACAAGGCAGTTTTCAGGTGGTTCCAGTTTGAAAGGGTTTACTTATGTTTTTCGACTCTATGTGATCATGATTTTCAACGCTAATGCGATGGAATCACGTGATTGGACCATTAAAGGTGCCTTGTTTGCAATGTCTCGGACTGTGACTTGTATATTCTAGGTATTGTGCTTTATCAAAACGTTTCCTATATATCGTTGTCTTTAGTGTCCCATTGTCAATATATATCGTTGCGTCCAGGTAGCTTTTGTGTGTAGTTGAAGATTACGATGTGACTTTTCTGTTGCGCAAAAAGAA
Organism: Dermacentor variabilis; assembly: GCF_050947875.1. Lineage (NCBI taxonomy): Eukaryota > Metazoa > Arthropoda > Arachnida > Ixodida > Ixodidae > Dermacentor > Dermacentor variabilis. Next base: position 6,322,746 of record NC_134574.1, read on the forward strand.
TTTAGGAATGTTGGAATTGTATATATGCTGTCCCGACCGTGTCCCCATATCATATGTACGTCGTCTGTGTATCGTACGTCTGTGTGTGGCTTGTCTTTGCTGCGAGAGAGGAAATGCTTTTCCATATTCCCCATAAATGCTCTGATGTAGATAAAAAGTAGCCAAAATTAGACTTACAAAATTTATTTTCTCGTACTAGGGACGGTGAAAAGCGATCAGAAAAGGATAAAGTGCACGTGTGAGTGCCCCTCTCAAAAAGCATCGTCCCGTTGCTACAAACTTAACAGGTAACCGAAAAGCAAAAAACCAGAAGGACACCTAATAAACAAAAGTAGCAAAACAGTAAAAAAAAAATTGGCTGAACGCTGCGCTTGGTTAAGCCTGTAAGATTGCGAAAGCAATACTCTTGGCTGCGCCTTGGTTCGGTTGATGGTGTCGACATGGCCGATCTTTGTTAAAGTTATGGCTATACATCATCCGACATAGCACAAGGCAGCACGCCGACCACTGCGAGGAGCCGAGCTGTAGCCGCATTTATCCTCCTAGCGTGACGTCACACCAGCGAGCGCCCTCTCTCGGTAGCGTCGCAGCAGCGGCGCGCAAGCCTTCGCCTCCACCATCGATGCCGCGAGCTGGGGCCCCGTCTCTGTCTGGCGTGGATGGATGGATGGACGGATATTATCAGCGTCCCCTTTGGAACGGGGTGGTGGGTTGCGCCACCAAGCTCTTGCTACTATACTGCCTAATATCCTACCTAGGCTAAACAATGAAAAAAAGAAAAAAAACTCTCCGAACTTCCACGCCCAAATTTTCTGGTCCCCTATTGCGAACTGTGCTTTTGTACGTCTCCGTCTTTTGTCGTTTCCCTACTTTTCTTCCACCAATCCTCCAGTCACCTCTTACTAATGTCTATTGCGGACATGTTCGCTTTACCTCTGCTGCCTCTGAACCCAAAGGCTTCAAGAAGGCCAGTGGTGCCTAAATCGACCGCTGGATAGACGTCTTCAGATTCTAATAAAACATGCTCCGTAGTTTCCCTAGCTTTAGCACAGCAAGCACATCTCTAGCTAGTTTCCCTAGCTACCGCAGCAAGCTCGCTGGTGTGACGTCACACCAGCGAGCGCCCTCTCTCGGTAGCGGCGCATCAGTGGCGCGCAAGGGTTCGCCTCCACCATCGATGCCGTGAGCTGCGGCCCCCTCTCTCGGTCTGGCGTGACGTCACATAGTCACGTGACGCGCAGCTGTGTAAGGAGCCGCCACGACCACCGATGGGCCGAAAGTGCGAGCAGCATTGCTTTCGCAATAAAAGTCTAATGTTACACAGTCCAAAAAACGAAAGTCCAATGTGCAGCTATGCAAATTCCCAAAAGTTAGTTGGCGCTGGTATAAAGGCTCCATCATACAACATTAACTTTTTTGAGGTTGTGAGCGACGCCGCGGTGATAGCAAAATCTCGTCCGGCACGACCTCATAGTGCAGTGCGGAAATGGGTCGGATGACCTTGTAGGGAATGAAATGGCGGCGTAATAGTTTCTCACTGAGACCTCGTCTGCGTATCGGGGTCCAAACCCAAACACGGTCGGGAGGCTCGTATTCCACGTATAGTCTTTAGAGTTCGCACTGCCGGCTATCGGTCCTGTGATGATTCTTGATGTGCAGGCGGGCAGGGTGTCGGGCGTCTTCGACGTGCCGGAGATAAGTGGCGACGTCGATATTCTGTTCCTGGTGTTAACAGTGAAAATCAAGACGGGGTTGCGAGACGAGAAGACGACACCACAGTGCTCGTTGTGTCGTCTTCTCGTCTCGTGTGCCTGTCCACACTTTGCGCTGTTAACACGAGAATAGAAAACCAAGAAGCCCCAGCTTCTGTTTCTAACGAGATTCTATTCGTCGCTGACGTGTTGCAGCATGGCTTCGAGAGTTGTCGTCGGGTTCCTTCAGTAAACCACCTTTAATGGCGTTATTTGAGTTGTTTGTTGCACTGCCCTGTTATAAGCGAATGTTACATATGGCAGGACCGCATCAAACGTCTCGTGTTCGACGTCTACGTACATTGCCAACATGTCGGTGAGTGTCTTGTTCAGTCGTTCCGGTGGACCATTCGTCTGCGGTTGGTAGGCAATTGTCCTGTAGATTTTCTGACTGTATTTCAGAATGCATTGGGTGATCACTGCTGTAAAGGACATTCCTCTGTCCGTAATGAGGATTTCAGGGGCAGCATGTCGCAGCAGGATGTTCAAGACGAAGAATTTCGCCACTTCGGCGGCGTCACCTTTCGGCAGAGCTTTCGTTTCAGAAGCGTGTAAGGAAGTCCGTCGTCACGAAGATCCACTTATTTCCGCATTTTGACGTCGAAAAGGATCCCCAAAAATGCATCCGGATCTGCGCAAATGGTCGGCAAGGAGGCTCGATTGGCGGCAGTATTCCTGCTGACCTTGCCGGTGGTGTCTTGCGTCGCTGACAGTCTCGGGAGGTCTTGAGGTAACGGGCAACGGCGGTGGTCAAGCGCGGCCAGTATTACCTTTCCTGTATCCTCTATAGTGTCCGAGAAAACCCAATGTTCCCAGCAGGCGAATTTTCAAGCGGAGCGTGCACTACTTCTAGGCGCCATGCTGATTGAAGAAGGAAATAGTTGGTGCGAACATGTGAGAAGTTCTTCTTTAGGAGTAGGTACTTTTGAAGTGAAAAGGAAGACAATCCTCGCTTAAATGACCTTCCAAATACTCGACGAGGTCCTTTAGCTCCTGGTCTGCTCGTTGCTGTTAAGCGAAGTCTTCGGCATTTATTATTCCAATGTATGCGTCGTCATCCTTGTCGTCATCCTGATAATTTTGCAGCGGCGTGTCAGTGGGGGCATGTGATAGGCAGTAGGCAACAGTGTTTTCGCCCAGGCTTGTAGATTACATTCGTGCAATATTGTAGTAGTCTGAGGATCCACCGTGCCAGATTGTCTGAAGGGTCTGTTAATTTCGTTAGTCTACATAGTGCGTGACTGTCACTGACGACTTTGAACAGTCCGCCATATAGGAAAGGGTGGAATTTGCTGTAGCACAAATGATGGCGAGGGATTCCTTTTAGGTCACTGAATAATTGCCCTCCGATTTTTACAGTGACCGGCTAGCATAAGTTATCACCCCTCAAAGTCCGTGTTTTGCCTAAACTAGAAAGGCACCGAGGCCCGCGCTACTGGCGTCAGTGTGGATTCTTGCATCGGCGTCCTCCTCGAAGTGCGCAAGTACCGGTGACAACTGCATGCGTGATTTGAGCTGTTGAAATGTGTGGGCCTGCGCCGTTTGCCACTTCAACTGGGCATCACATCTAAATAAATGTGTCAGGGGCTTAGCGATGGGTGAAAAGTTCTTAAAAGCACATGTAGTTAGCGCATATGCCATGGAATCTATGAACCTTCTCTCGTCGATGGTCTGCTGGAACTTGGCGATGGCAGCTGTCTTCTGTGGGTCGAGACGCACTCCAGATTTTCTCATGATGTAGCCCAGGAACAGAAGTTAATTGTATGCGAATCGGCTATGTTCCCTCTTTCGAGCGAGCCCTGATGACTTGATGGCCTCTTGAACTGTCGCAAATGACGCAAGGTGATCGTCGAAATTTCGGCAAACATGACGACGTCCTCAAAGTAAACAAGACATGTCTTCTACATCAATCCTGCTAACACCGCGTCCATGACGCTCTGGAACGCAGCAGGAACCAAGCACAGTCGATGCAGAAACGCAGGTCTCCATCCTTTTTCTACACCAAAACTACAGCAGATGCCCACTGGCTTTTCGACGGCTGGATGATGTTGTTCCGTAGCATTTTGTCGACTTGTTGCCCTATAGCTTCACGTTCTCGCGTCGAAACTTGGTAACTGCTCTGGAGGAGTGGTCGAATGCGTATTAGGTTATTATTAGGTTATTAGGTTATTATTAGGTTATTAGGTTATTATGTGATGCTTTGCATCGGATGCCTGTCGAATCCTTGATGGCGTCATAAACCGGTCAGTGTATCGTTGGAGAGGACGTCTGAGCTGTTCCGGCTTAGTAGTTGGGAGACTTGAATTCATGCCGAAGTGTGGTTCAGGAACATTGGTTGTAGGGGTATATTTGGCAGAATCAGAGAGGACAAACGTGTTGCCGGTTTCTACATTTCCACGATGTATGTGATCTTCGTGCTCTTGTTGACGGGCTTGAACGCCTGGCTGAAGGTGGTCAGCATAACTGTAATTTTCCTTCCATGAAGTCGAGCGATCCCTCTTGCGACGTAAATTTCACTGTCGAGCATGGACATTTGTCACCCTCGATGACGGTTCCTACATCCGAGGGTGAGAACAAAGAAAAACTGCAAAAAAAACAAGACAGAGAAAGAACCACACGACACAGGCGCAGCCAACTAGCCCCTCACCGTACGCATCTAGACTTCATCTCAGGGTGCTTCCGTGCTGACGGAAATAACAATGCTGGAGCGAGTCAAGGTGCTCACTTGCTCATCGGGAATACTCAAGGCGTGGTGAGTACGAAAGCTCTCTGGCGGTATCGCTTGATCTTCCGACAGCGTAATCGACTTCGACTTCTGGTCTATGATTGCGCAGTATTGGTTTATGCCGAGAATGAAGTGATGTAAACACTGTTAGAGGATCACGAAGGTGGCAGCGTAAGTCCAATGACGAACGATAATTCTTGCGGCGGGCATTCCTGTCCGCCTTATTAAGTGTCCTGCAGCGGTCCGAATTGGAGGGCCGTCCCATGCAGTCTTGAGTTCCTTCAAATTGGCTGCGAATATTCTACTGATGACGGAGTAGTCGGTTCAAGCGTGTAAGCGTGGTGACTTCGTGGTCGTCGAGAAGTCAATCAGTTCTTGCCGTCGGTTCAAGGCTGCTTCGTGTTTACCTATGGCTAGAACATGGTGTCATCAGGTCATTGTTGTATCTGCGGTTTCGAAACCAAAATTGTATCTGACCGTACCTGACCCAACCTAAGGGGGCGCTCACGTAACGACGCTCAGTCTATTTAAGGCGTGCGCACTTGTAATAAAGTACTGTTTGCCTCGGTCCCCGTCTGCGTCTCCGTGGGTATCTCCGGCCGCCGTCCCAGCGTGCCCAAGGTGCCCAGCGTGCTGTTCATGGCGGCCACGCTGACGTAACAGTTCGGAGACGAGGAACATCGAACTACATCGCGCCAGCCAGAAAGTTGCGCTTACCCACTGCATACTTACGGCATCTTTCCCTTCGAATGCTCTTATTTCAAGCACTATTTCTGCGCTTACTCTGGCTGCCTGATTCCTGCTTGCTGGCTCTGCAACCCTATTCTCCGACGCTACTGCGGCGTCGTCCTTGCATCGCCCTTACCTTCGTCTATGCCTATTACTGCTTCATACTCCTGCTACCCTCCTTGTCAGCAGCAGTCAACGTCGATGCCTTCGACGTATCCTGTCCCACGCCGACGCTACACAGACATCATCCTTGCATCTGGCCTTACCCTTCGGCTCTGCCTGTTACTGCTCGGCATGAATGTGGCAATCCCCTCCCCCCCCCTTCTTGTCGTACCCAGACGTGCCGGCCATACCGTGGCTTAAATGGAGAACTCAGGTTAAACAGCGCGAATAAAACAAGGACACGAGGACACAAATGCCACAGACAAGCGCTGACTGTGGTATTTGATTCGTCGTGTCCTTGTTTTATTCGCGCTGTTTAGCCTGAGTTCTAAATATGAACCAACTAGCCCTCATCAAGATCTCACTAAAATGGAGACGCGTTGCAGGCTTATTTCGACGCGGCACGGCGGAACACAAAAAAGCGCTCCTCCTCATCGCGCTGGGATCGAAAGCCGTCAGGATCTACTAGACCATCACTGAGACAAAGACATAGGCTGACGAAGGGAGAGAAGACGCGCGGGCTATTTCTGTTTATGAGGCGGCAGTTCAAGTACTCGACAAGCACTATTCTACTGAAGAACATGCATTCTACAGCCACGTACAGTTCAAGCGCAGACTTCAAAGTCTGGCGGAGCCGAGTATAGATTTTATCCTGGACGTGGAACGGCTCCCCAAATCCTGTAACTTTGGCACTGCTATAGATATCATGGTCCAAGACCAGATCCTTTTGGGTTTGCAGTCGCAACAACTTCGACACCGGCTCATTAAACTCGGCGAGCAGTTCACCGTCAAAAAAGCTTTGCAAATTCCGCAAGATGAACGCACCGATAAAATAATGGAGAAGCTCGGCGTTCTACATGTAGATGCCATTTCACAGCGTCGTCAACCACAAAATGCCGGTCACGACCGCTCACGTCTTCGTCGGGACCCCGAAGATGGTAGTTGACTTCCGCGCCCGACTGCTTTTCAAGATGACGGTCTTCTCCGCCCCGTGCCAGACCCAGATGGCGGTTACCTTCCCCGCCCGACTGCATTTCAAGACGGCGGTCACCCTCCTCGCCCGGGTTCCAGTCAAGATGGCGGCCAACCGACCGACGCTGCCCCCCCCCCCGACTGCCAAGATGACGGATTTGAAAGAAGGGGGTGGGGCTCCTCGTCAGGCGTGGAGGCAACCGGGCGCCTCCTCTGCTATCGCGCCGTTGGCTCAGCCCAGCGGCTGCTTGCTCTGCGGATCGCAGGCTGCACAGGGCGAACTTTCCGGTTTCTCCTGCCCGCCACCAGTTCTTTCAGACAGGTGGAAAGAAGGGGTACTTTTTCCAAATGTGCCGGTAATAGCAAAGTACGTCTGGACCCATCAACGAGCAGGAAACGCGCGACAATACTGCTATCGAGACTGCTACCATCTTACACATCGAAGATGCTGTCGGCGCTCTACACTTATGAGCGTTTTCGTACAAGTTAACAACGCAACTCACCCTCTTATGATAGACACAGGGGCAGTCGTCTCACTCACGAATCTTCAGGACTACAAGAGGCACTTTTCACAAATCCGCCTGCTTCAATTGTATTTGATCATCCAACACTACTCGGAGCAACTGGTGAAGAAGTTGGGATTTTCTTCCGCAGCCATCAAGTTTCAATACAAGTCAGCTTTGGTGAACTCTCACGTGACTGAACTTGGTTCGTCACTCGTGGGACTCGGTACTATCAAGGCATTGATGCTGGTGATTGATGGAGTGATTTAGTCTTGCGTCCAACCTCATCTTCACCACCGTACTTCGTCCTTGGTTCCCACTGAGCGAAAAGTCGTCCGACTTCGCTGAAATTGTACGATACAACGAACTTTGACAATGCACCACAGGCCAACACCTGTTTGACTTCACTACCAGCGAGCATGAACCAGTGTACATTATTTGTACTGTCTCCGCCAGATAAAGCGTTGCGACGGCAAGCTCCACGTAAAACCCAGGTGGACTGTACATCACGCGTCAGTTAGCGTGTTAAGCGCATTCCTACCATGTATTTCTATAGTCGCATGCATGCTAAGGCATACACCCCTGTTGCATGTACTTTTGTAAAAAGGTCTCATGCCGCTACTTCAGATGTTCCTTCAGTGAATTCGGCATTTAGGTACAGTTCTCATTCACGAGTGCATTCTGATATAGCTCGCAAAGTTCCTCAAACGGGTGTTTCATGTTCACCCGTGAGTCAAGATCAGGTACGTGATCAAATTCCGACTGACGTGCCCAGTCAAATTGCTCCGCTAGTTTCACCGCCTGCTGAGCGCTTCATTGGATCTCAAGATTCTATTCAGGCACCAGTTTCGCATGCGGCTGTGGTGCCCAGCCAACGTGTTCTTTCGGTGTGCAACTGAACCGACTGGTTCAATGCGGGTACCTTTACAACACATGACTGATGTGCACAGTCCTCATCCTTTCCTTGAAGCACTTAACGCTCATGTCTCCCAGCCGTCTTGCTCACATGCAGTTCTTTGTAAGTTTTCGCTCCCATCTGTGGCTGAGGAGCGCATCAGTGAACCTTCGGATTCTTTTGATTACTGTTCTTCGTCTTCAGAGTCGTCTGACGCGCGCTTCAGAGAACTAGGAAGCTCATGTGCCAAGTCTTCATCTGCGCCCCGAGTTTTATCTGGTGGGTGCGTAACAGCGCGGCGAAGCTCAAAACAACTGAGTCATTATTGGCACCGCAGCCATCAAAAAGGCGGCCAGAAACCGCGTCATTAACAAGATTTTGTTACATGATGTCTCTGTATTTCATGTCATCATGTCTTGTCAGTGTGTCATGCCGTGGCAGTGTTTCATGTTAAGCCTGGACAGACGTTCAGATAACTGACTGCTGGGCAGTCCATGGAGTTACATGCATCTGGTGTATGTGTATAAGTGTCTTATATTTGCATTAAAAACGATCATTTTCCTACGGATTTCCAAGTGTATAAGCCGAGTGCTTTCATTTTCTGCTTTTGTTCGCCAAGAAGAAGATAGTAGAGCCAGTGTTGTGTCATTCAGAAATATTCAATGATGCCTCCTTGCTTCTTGTGTTGACATTGTTATTGCCACACTTTCTTAAAATAATTTTCATAAAGAGGGGAATGCTGTTGTAGCGGTGGTTTCGAAACCAAAACCGTATCTGAGCGTGTCTGACCTGCCATCAGGGGGAACTGACTTAACAACGCTCAGCCTATTTAGGGCGTGCGCATTTGTAATAAAGAATAATCTGGCTCGGTCTCCGTCTGCGTCTCCGTGCCTCTCTCCAGCCGCCGCCCCGGCGTGCACAACGTGCCCGGCGTGGCGTTCACGGCTGCCACGCCGACGTAACAGTTTTCTTTCCTCGTCGTATTCTTTGCTTGTAGGCTTCGTCGAGATGGTGGCCTCATGTTGATATGTCGTGGAAATGGTCTTTACGGCGTCTTTGTCGGCGGCGGACGATGTTGTTCAGATTGAAGAACAGCAGCCATACCTCAATCAGTTGCTGATTTAAGTTTTCCGGATATGGAATGAAGGGCTGGCCTCGAGCTGGGTCCGTGTAGGATCGGGGTTGCGACAGCAGGTAGAAGCCACGTGACGGGGAACAGCATGGTCTTCGAGGGCTCCATTGATTGGCGGCATGGTAGTCGGCCCTATGTAGAGGGCGTTCACTTTGCTGCGGGCAAGACGCATTGACGGCGAACCCACGTAGTCTCATTCCATGGTATGTGCACCGGCGGTTGGCATGGCTCGTTTCTCCGTAGTGATAGAAGAGCGGATGATGGTCGGCGGCTGACCAAACGTCTGTCTTCCTTGGAACGAACGCCGGCAGCCATCGCGGTGGACGATGGAATTGCGGCGCTCTGGGATCCTGGTGCGGTGGGGAAGCGTGACGGCGGGCTACTGTGGCGCACGTTATCGCTTGCGGCTGAAACTGCGGAGATTGAGGGAGTACGAGTAATTATTGGAGCTCCTCACGTATGATGTGGGCAATCGAGGCCACTTCAGGCTGTGATGAAGGCAACAACTTCTGAAGTTTATCTATCTGATCTAACCCAAGGCAAAATTTATCATATATGGAGACGATACTAGTGTGCTTATTTCATCGGCATGTTATACTAGTTTAATAAACAGCGCGAACCAGTTTCTCCAGAACATATCCTCACAGTCTACAGAAAGTTATCTAAAATTAAATTCAAATAAGCCAAAAGCCGTAATTCTTTATGCGAAGGGCACAAAGATTCCACAAAGCCACACTTAGAGACGAACAAAGGGAGCATAGCAATAGTAAATCAAATTAAAATATTAGGTACATACTTCTCTAGTACGCTAAACTGGGATCGACAAGAAGACTCTGCAGTACGAAAGCTTAGCCGTATCACAGGAATGCTAAACAAGAAGAGAAATAATCTACCAACATCGGTAAACATAATTATTTACCACTCAGCATGTGCTGGTGCGCTAGTTGGTTAAGCATCATTACAAAGACGGCGCCGAATAAAACAACACACGAAGAAGGGAGACACGAGACGCCTACGTGCTTGTCTTATGTCTCCCTTCTTCGTGTGTTGTTTTATTCGGTGTCGTCTTTGTAATCATGATTTACCACTCACTATTTGCATCACTCATTAATTATACACACCTTGTGTGGGGCACAACTACTGAAATTAACCTCAGGAAAATACACTTACTACAGAAAAAGATCGTACGTATCATTGCAAACGTGTCATATCACAATCGCAGTGAGCACCTTTTTGAACAATACAACATACCCAAAACCTACTCTCTATACAACCGCTCTCTCCTTCGTGTATGGCACTCAAACTCTGAAAATAGCATATTTATTGAAATTGCGTGTCTGCAAAAAATTACAGCTACCTATATTAGCAGTTACGGAGAATATTGGTGCATAACCCCTCAAAAACGAACTATGGATTGCAAATGACGAAAAATAAATTACCCAGACTGCTTAATTCATTACATGACGCTGGTATTGACATCAATAACATAACACGGTCAGAACTGTCGTTACTTATCATAACCTTCTGCTAATTAATGAATAAAGCGTAATTTTTTTTCACCTGTATTCAAATGTGCGTCTTGTGAAATGTTTGTAATGGCATAATTTTTGCTCGTCCTTTTCTTTCTCCTAATTATTCCATTAATAAAAGACCATCATATCTTTTCACCTGCAATTATGCATCGTCAAGTGTACCCGATTTTCACCTTTATTTACGAATTGCCAAGTGTTTGTAATGTGCTGGTGCGTACTATCTGAAATGTTTTTATTCGTCATTATCCAATTTCTTTGTTCCGCTACAGAAAATTCTTTTGAATTGATTGATGATTGTACCTAATATTTATGTATAATGTTCTTTGCGCATGGTTGATTGCGCTACTCGCTGCCACGATGTAACGCGGGGGATGAGGGCACCTCAACGTGCTCATTGCAGCTTTTATCTTAGCCCCCGTCATTGTAATTTGGCAACGGAAACGAATAAAGAAAGAAGAAGAAAGTTCCTATCGCACAGCCACTCTGATCGTCTCACGCAGGTCGTCGGTGGCCAGTGATTGAACTCTGGCGTCGTGTGTTGGATTGGTGTGGCGGTTGAATTGTCGGTTCCTCAAGCCCAGTGTTTTCTCGATGTTGGTTGCCTCGCGAGGAAACAATTGGTCTTCACTGGGCTTCGTATCATTCCGCCGAAGAGTTCTTCTTTCACACTACGCATGAGTAGCTAGGTGGACTTTCTGCTCCTCGGCAACGTTCACATTAGATAGCTGCACTGGGTTTTCAATAGGACTTAGGCCCTTTCTTTCCGGACGATGCTTGCGAAGGTTCTCAGGAAGTTGCTGCCGAGCAGGTCCCACGCTTTAATGGTGGACTCCTGATTCTCGAACCATGTCCACGCGGTATCTTCCAAGGAGAAGTACATGTGGCGCAGCTTATCCTCAGAGGTCGAGTTGTTGAAGAGCGAGATCCTTTCCAAAGTCTCTAGCCAGGTTTTCCGATCCTCCAACGAAACTCCATGGAAGGGAGGTGGCTTCCTTGGCTGTTGAAGCACGACGGGGGACGCTGGTTCTGTCATTGAGGTCGTTGACTTGCTAATGATCTTCCTGGTCGTCTCAGGCAAACATCCGTGCTCCGGGGTCAGTTCTTGCAGGAAACAAGTAGCAGGAAAGTAGTAGCAGGAAAGGAGTTTCGAAGACAGGTCGACGGGGCGGCAAAAGGTTTAAAGAAGAACCTAGGAGCCTGGGTCGGCGTGAACGGTTCTCTGGTGGCTATCGTAACGGGCCTTTTGAGTCCACTCCGAGGCAGAGAGACGGTCCTCTGTGATGCGAATATCATCGCGGGCATATTATGTAGCATAGGTCGGAGTTGATGGAAGTAGTATCCCAAAGGGCAATGTCGCGTGCCTGCCAAACAAGAGATAAAAGGGAGAAAAGCCGCCATTGTCTGGCGGGTTGAGTTGTATGCGAATGTCAGATAAGGCAAACTTGTGCCGCAGCCACAGTGACGTGCCGAAACGTATATTGATAGCATAGTGATGAGCGTGCGGTGGAGGCGTTCTGTAAGAATTTTAGTCTGCGGGTGGTAGGCAGTGGTTAGCTTGTGACGTGTGGAAGAAGAGCGAAGAATATTGTTGATAACATGTGAAAGAAAAGCCCGACCGCGATCTGTCAGCAGTGGCAGTGGAGCGCCAAGATGGAGGATAACGTCGTCAGTCAGGAAGTCAACAACGTCCGTGGCACAACTGGTCGGCAAAACCTGTGTGACGGTGTAGCCTGTCGTGTAGTCAGTACCTACGGCGATCCACTTGTTTCCCGAAAGAGAAGTCGGAAATCTCCCAACGAGATTAAGGTCGATGAGGTAGAATGGATAAGTTGGAATGCCTATAGGCAGAAGTGGGTCGGCAGGCTGCAAGGACGAACGCTTGCGGCGTTGACAGGGTTCGTATATACCAACGTACCGGCGCACACAACGGTGAAGGTTTGGTCAAAGGAACCGACGCCGCACGCGGTCACTTGTACGGGATACTCTGAGGTGGCCGGCTGTTGGGGCATCCTGGAGCTGGTGGAAATGTGGTACCGAGTGTCATAGGTACCACGAGCAGACGCTCGTGACCGTTGGAGTTGGTATTGTGATGGTAGAGAATATTTTTGCGGAGCGCGAACAGGTGGGATGGGTAGGAGGGATTAGAGTGTACACGATTGATGATGGACCGTAAGTTTGCAACACTGAGCTGTTAATTCCGTATATCACTCAGGTTGAAGATGGCAAGGGCGCAGGTGTCGGAATTATGGACATTGGAATCGGCAGGCTCCTCGGGACGTCCAGGTGCATAGCGCCGGATTTCATAAGGACATCAAAGCTGTATTCTTCAAGCTTTAGCGCCCAGCTACAAAGTCGTCTAGTCGGTTTTTGAGGGACGAGAGCGAGCACAAAGCATGGTGGTTCGTGATGACCGACAAGGCGCTGCCAAGCAAGTACGGTCGAAATTTCGTGACTGCCGAAACTACAGCAAGGCATTCGCGTTCAGTGATGGAGAAATTGCTCTCTAAAGGGGAGAGCAGGCGACTGGCGCTGACAATGACGCCGTCTTGGTCTTGTTGCCGCTGCGCGAGGACAGCGCCGATACTGTGTCCACTGGCGTCCATTCGTACTTGTGCAGGTGCTGCGGTGTCAAGATGCGCCAAGAGGAGTAGTAAGCAATCTGGTGAGCGTGCGGACTGCAACGACTTGTTCAGGCCTCCATGAAAACGTTATTTTCTTCTTCAGGAGCTATGATAGCGGACGGGCAATGTCGGCGAAATTCTTGACAAAATGTCGGAAGTAAGAATGCAATCCAACAATGCTCTGGATGTCTTTGGCCGAATGTGGCACAGGGAGCTGTTTCACAACACGAATTTTGTCAGGATTAGGTTGGACGCCCCGAGGACTTACACGGTGGCCTAAGACAGCAAATTCACGATGGCCGAAGCTGCACTTCGAAGAGTTCTGCTGAAAGCGAGCACGTCGGAAAACGCAAAGCCCTGCCGATAAGTGAGTAAGTACGTGGCTCTCAAATATTGTTCAAAAAGCCAATCACATCATTTATACAATTGAGGCATGTGAACCATTTCTTGCTACGAAGCAGAGAGTCCATCATTCTGTCGGGTGTATGACGTTCGGGTGTAACAAATGCGGTCTTTTCACTGTGCAGGTCGTCGACTGAAATCTGCCAGTATCCTGAGCCGGTTGAGAAGTTGAGTATGGTTGAGATGTAGGTAGACCCGTGAAGATAGTCGAGGGCGTCGATTCACGGTAGCGGGTAGGCGTCGTTACATGTGACTTTGTTTAAATTACGGTAGTCCACGCAGATGCGCCAACTGCCGTCTTTCTCCTTTACTGAAACGACAGGTGACGCCTTAGGACTACAGGAAGGCTGATTGACATTTTTGGTGAGCATCTTGTCCACCTCGTGCTGAATGGATTGTCGCTCAGCATGGGACACGCGATAAGGACGTCTTCGGATAGTGCTGGCTTCTCCAGTATGGATCTGAGGAATTACCACAGCAGTCGGGCCCGATGGCCGGTAACCAAAGTCAAAGATCTCGCGATAGGACATCAACAGGTAACGGAGATCGACCGCGTATGCTGGGACGAGTGCAGGTGCTATCATTTTGTCAACACTGGCATCGGTTGAAATGGACGAGGAAGTGGCCGTAGCGGAAGACAAAAAATTGTCTGCAGCGAAGGAAGAAATGGCATGCTATCGACAAAAGAGACGCTGGCCAGAGCCATGCCTACCGGAATAACTTCCGCGCACCAGCTAAATTTCAAGATCGGCAGTGACGCTGTGTTGTTAGTCAACGCAGTGCCACAGTCATCCGGAAATGGAAGGTAGAGACGTCAAGACACGTACATAACAGCTTAAGGTGGCAGTCGAACGTGATCGACGGAGCACAAAAGTGGTTCACTTGTGGGACGAGCATCAGAGTGAAGAGGCAAGCCAAACTGGAGCACACCAGTTCTACAATCAAACAGGGTGGAATGGGCTGACAGGAAGTACATGCCGAGAATGAGTTCATGGGAATAGTGCTCGAGCACAGCAAGTAGAACAGTCATGGAGCGGTCGGCGACACTTATGCGTACTGAGCACATTCCAAAAGCAGGAAGCCTTTCACCATCGGCGACATGTATGGTTCAAAACGTGGGTGGTGTGAGGACCTTCTTCAAGCGACGACGAAACGCTGAGCTCGTCACAGATATCTGTGCGCTTATGTCAACGAGAGCAGCGTCGCGTACACCGTCCTCTTTGACGTCTATTTGGTTACGTCTAGTCGGTATTGTGGTGAGATGACTTTGCGGGCAGGTCGGTAATGCAGCGTCATGTCCTGGCACTGTATCATCTAGTTTTCTGAAGGCACGAGCCCAATCGGCGACGACAGGTGGCGGAATCGGGGCGAGCGAGATGACGGACGCCCAGAGAGCGGCGAACGGAATTGATGTCCACGTGGAGGTGCTGAGCGTCGATATGACATGGTGTGGTTGTCGTTGCAGGCAGCATGCGATTGCGCGAAGTGAGGTTCGAAGTGGTCCGGATTGCTCTCAGCGCAACGGTTATGGTCATAGGGTGCACAAGAAGGCCAGGACTAACGGCTACTGCAATAGCTGGCGACGTCCCTAAACAATGGCAGATGAAGCATATAGGCAGGTCATCGGCAGTCCTCCACACAGCCGGTTTGCGACGACATCGCAGGGGTTACGGGCCGTGAGCTTGGGAGACCTGGAGATGGTCAGTCGGGCGTGAAGAAGCGACGGCCCACGCAGAGTCAAAGCTAACACTGGACAGGTTCTCACTAACGATGGCTTGACAAGTGGTATCATCGGGGAGGTAGACTCAAAGGCGCGGGAGCACGTGGAAGCGGGAGACAGGGCCTCATTTTCGTGTCGGATAATCTATTTGACATGCGCCGTGGTGAGCGGTACCTGTGGTGCAGGTATGTACGTCTTCGCACGACGATGTTGTTGTCGTGTTAGAGTGTCGCGCGAACTGATGGGATATGCGTGAACTTTTGACGTTCTCAGAACGCTTGCATTCCCGTATGATGGAGTTGACCGTGTTGCAGTAATGTCAATGAATGAATGAATCACCTGCTACCCCTTTATAACATGTCCCGCTTTCTCTGACTCCGTTATGTCATGTTCCAGTTTGCGATAAAGCGCCAGCACGTCCTCTATATAAGAAAGGTAAGACTCCGTTATTATTTGGGCACGTTACGCCTGTGCCTTCCTTGCTGCGCCCGTAGGACCAATGACCTTTCTTAACAGATCCCGCCTCTTTCCCTTGCAGGAAAAACAACTTCCCATTTCAACAACTTCCAACTTCCTATTCCTGAACGAGACCTTAGCTGTTGGTTACAACTAAAATATAACATTCGCCAGCATGACCGTATCGTCACATCGGTTGTTCTTATCTACACGCACGCATAGTGCGGACCAGTTGTCTATATCGACGTCATCGGTTGTGGACAACGTCCCTCAATGCTTGCAGCGCAAGGACAACCATTTATCTTTCCACCTTTGTGAAAGAGGCCGCCTCTTCTGCCATTGTAGCAAACTCCAAGCGACGGCTGCATCGTAGCTCCATCGTAATGAGGTCCTACAATACATGACCACAAAAAATGTTAAGTAGATAAAGAAATACGCCAAATAAAAGTTACAAAATGTATTCAGAGAAGTCAATGTCAAGATGGCAGAATAACCACAACCACGAAGGAGCTCTTAGGTTCGTCCTGTTCGTCATCTTGCAAATCGCCTTTTTCAGAACGCGGAAATCACCTCTACAAATATGTTCGCGTAGGTTCGCGCAAAAGGTGTACCCTTGCTTGTTCCAGGTTTATATAGGTAGTAATTCCCTGAAATAACAATTCAAAAATAGACAAGTAGACTTCAATACAATGTTGTGCATTGTGTGTGGACAGTTCTTTTTTTATCGAAGATAAACCATAAGGCATTCGAATGATGGTGTGCAGAGCCATGACATATAGTGTGGGGAGAATTACGTTTTGCGGTAGTGTGCCCTTAGCGTTAATATCCTCAATAATGCATAGTCGGTGGGGGTATGTTGTGCAAATGATTGAGGTGTACTGGAAAGAAATTGAGAAAACACTTCACTTGAAATGTGGAGATACTCCCTGCCGGAGTTTTGTTGTTTGGTGTTATCGGCCCCCTTGGGGTATTAAGGGTCTTTAGTAGAGTGAGTAGAATTTTATTATTTTTCGGAAGGAGGAGACGCGTTTCGGCAACCGTGGAGTGTGGACGCCTGGTTTCTCTGCTCGCTCGACTACGGCGTGTCCCGCCGCGCCCACTCGTCTGCGATACCACAAATCGCCGCGTTCCTTGCAAGCTGACACCAACCTTGTATGCCATGAGTTTATTTTTTGCCGCGCCCCGCGCCTCTACAGCTCTGAAGCAGTTCCAACGCAGCTGCCCTTGCCACGGTCATAGCTGCCTTGGCGTGTTTTCTGCACCATGAAACAAGAGCGCCAAGCAATCAGCTCTTCCGAGGCCCACGGTTATAAGTGGGCGTGCAAAGGGCCTTCGGCCAATACACCGCTCTGTTTCTATGGAGAATTTACCTACCACAACGTAATTTTCCAACGAGCAGGACGCAATCGGTGACGGAGAACGCCGCTGCGCGTTCCTCGGCAACAACGAAGA
Organism: Dermacentor variabilis; assembly: GCF_050947875.1. Lineage (NCBI taxonomy): Eukaryota > Metazoa > Arthropoda > Arachnida > Ixodida > Ixodidae > Dermacentor > Dermacentor variabilis. The sequence continues at coordinate 6,339,798 of NC_134574.1, forward strand.
CGCCCGAGGGGGATACCGTGGGACTAGCCGCCAATTCCATCGTCACCAATTTTCCCTCCCAACAACGAGAGATGGGCACCCCGACCGGGGAAACGATGGAGGAATATGCTGCCCTGAATATTTACGATGACAAAACTGAGGACGACTCAGGTGGCCACTGGAAGACAGCCACACATCAGCGACGCGTCTATCAAATGCGCGCTCAGACGCAATCCTCCAAGAGCATCTTGGGCATTCCAGACGCCTATCAGCTTACCGTATGCAAGCGCAGTCGGAATCAGAACCTGCCTCGACTTCCTTTGCACGATGAAAAGTTAATTATGCGGCCTCACAGAGGACTTTCTCTGGATAAGTTAACGCTCAGAACTCGCCAGTGTTCTATGGAATGCAGCCGGCTTGGGCACCGAGGATCGCCAGGACATCATATTCCGACGGCTACCTCAGCAGAACTTGCCTATCATCAGCACACCCCATTCACACATGGCCGACACATTGTACAAGGTGAGGGAGCTGAGTCTTGTTCAGCGGGCCTATCCGATCACAACATATTTTGCAGCCCCAGAGAACTCATGCAAGAAAATTGTTTCTGGTCTTTTGCCCGGTGAGCCGTCATTCAAGCAAACTAGTGGATTGACTTTTTGGTTCCTGGAACTCAAATACTTTAAGCACGAATGATGCGTAAGACTAGCGTTGCATTTGTAACATTTGAAGGACTGAAAGTGCCTCGCTGCATGCGTTTCTATGGTGCAGAACTCCGCTGCTACCGCCATCGCCCCTTCCAATTGGTTTGCAAGATAAGTCACAAGCTCGGCCATTGGGCTGATTACTGTCCTACGCCGCACATGGTCATTTGCGTCAACCCAACCCCGTCGCACGTGGTCATTTGCGTCAACCTAGCCCAACCGACAACCCAACCCCGTCGCAAGCGTGCACCCCACACTGCAGATCCTGTGACGGGACCCACCCTACAACGGATCTAAACTGCCCGCGGCGTGCTAGGCAGACACTGAACAAGGCTTGGGTGCGGAAAGCTCTCGAAAAAGAGCAGCGTGAACTGCAACCCTCCAGCGACCCAACGTCAGCCACAGATACGGCAGAGACCCAACAGTCATGCGCCCCAACGAAAGAGACCTGACAAGTACGGTCGGAGACCCGTTCGAGATCCTGTCATAATTTCCGGACCCGCTCCAAGTCTCGGTACCGATCCCGCGAGGCATCGATGCTTCTCTCGGAGAAGCATCCTCCTTCCCCATCTTCTCAATCTTCCACGTCACGATTGAGTGCACTGCAAACCTGTTTCCTCCCTTGTCAACTCTCCTTTACGTCCTACGCAACAAAGAGCTATGGGACGAAGCCCTCCGCGATTGACCTTGAGAGATCCTCCGAGCTGTCTCCGAACGGGCTCGAAACATCACCGAAATCATCTCAGGGATCCTGGACTGAGGGTTCCTCCCACGCTGCACTTTCAGTTCAAATATTATTTAAAAAGGTGTTTTAGTCTTTCTCTCTCTGGGAAGGACGTAGCCTTCAATAAGGATTCGATTGGTGGGAGATTGTACGGCATTGTTTTGTTTACTTCGCTGCCGAGTTTTGTTTACACGGCAGCACTGCCTGACAATGTCGTCGAACGTACCCTTACATTGGCAGGTTTTCATTGGCTACTTGTTCTCCGTCTTCAGCGAAACGGCATCGTTCTCTTTTGACGGATGCTGCCTGGAGCCTGAAGTGATCGACGCGGCGCAATGGCTTCTTGGGTACCACTCGTTCTGCACACCTTCATTTGACGTGATTATGCCTTCTCTTTGACAGGTGGACATGAACTACGGCGCACCGTCTTTGGGCACGCTGACATCACGGGAACCTCACACGGCGTGCCTGTCGCTGTAGAAGGCGCCTGTGTACGCGCCTACTTCAGTGGACACGGCAGCACTGCTGTGACAATGTCATCGAACGTACCTTACTTGTTCAGGTTAGTGAAAGAAAATATGCGCTTGCTAGCTGCTACCTCTGTTTAATAATGCTACCGTGCCGACATAGGCTAGTGCATTGTATATGTGACTTCTTTTCCATGGCTTTCATGTTACTCAAGGTTTCTCGAGATAACGCATCTAAGCCCGGTCCTATTACTGAAAAAAAGTTCAACCAAATAATTAACACGCAGAAAGACATTCAGGCTAAAATCTCAGACGTACAGGAAAACCAGACATCTTCTGAAGCACGCATTCTTGAAATACAAGCAGGCATCTGCCGATTAAAAATAGACTGTAGAGAATTGAGGAAAGCCGTAAAAGGCTAGCCGACTTAGACAGCGTTGTTATTGGTGAAGAAACAGCCATGAGCAGCATTCCCAGGCAGCTTAATGATTTTGAAAACCTATCTCGCCGCAACAATCTCAAAGTTAGAGGTGTAAAAGATGAAGGGCGTGAAACACAGGAAACATTATTGAAGATGTTTAGTAATGATATATTATAAAATACTCGGACAGAAACTGAATTTCATCGAAATATTTCATCGAATAGGAAAGAAAACACCGGGCAAGGAAGACCTATATTTCTAAAGCTAACTGATTTGAGAGATAAGATGAAAATTTTGCAAAACTGTCACTAGCTCAATATACAGAAGTAAGTACATCAGAAGATTATTCAATAAGGGTTACTGAGATCGGCAAAAAGCTATGGAAATCTTCAGATCAAGAGAGTCGTAATGGCACGAAAGGTAAATATATCTTCGACAACATTAAAACAGGCGATGTTCTGTACACGTGAGTTGACGTTACCGGCGGAAGAGTCAGGTCTCATACTCCCACAGATGCCGATCGTGTGCGACTCAATACCTGCCCCAATGCACGCTTTCGGTTTATAAAAGTAAACGCCAGGAGCATAGCTATTAAAGTAGCCACCATTCAAATTATATTTTGGTGCATGAACCACAAATTATGGTAACGACTCGAACTTGGCTTCATCAGGACATGACAAAATGCCGAGGTCCCCCCCCCCCCCCATTTATACAACAATTGGAAAAGACCGGAGAGAAAGAGGTGGAAGTGGGGCAATTATGGTCAAACGGGATTTATTATTTTCAGTACTTCATGTTCCGAAGAATATAGAATCAGTTTGGAATTCCCCTATAAACATGGCTAATAATCTGTGAAAATTTATGGACACAAATCTAAACCACGGTGACCCAATACTACTTTTAGGCGATTCTATTTTGCCAGGAGTCGACTGGAATGCGCTCTCCTTTAATTCAACCGCTGAGTCAGGCTGTGAGCAACTAATAAAACTTGTGTGTTGCTGAAATTTAACTCAAGTCGTAGAAGGTTATACCAGAATATGTACAACATCATGATCTCTTCTTCACCTATTCTTTGTATCTTCCGAACTGCTGTCATATCACTGTATATGTGAGCTCTGTGAGGGCTTGTCAGACGATAAAATGGTTATAATGGATTTGGACATGACGCCAGATCACCCGCATCGTAAACCTCCTAACATGTTTCTCCACTTTGATGCCACTGATGATGTCACTTTGTTGGACTTCCTGCAGTGTTCATTTGACAATTTCATTTGTCTTCTTGATACCAGTGCTACAGTTGACGAACTGTCGGATAGCTTTTCAAACTCAGTTGACTACTGTAAAAGGCGCTTTATCCCGAAACGTTCAATACGCGCAAGAAGAAGAACACAAGGATCACTAGAGAAATTATATGCGCTAAAGAAAATTAAAGCGGAAGCGGAGCGCAAACAGGATTATGTGTGATCATAATAAAAGGAGAGCCATTAGTCACATGAGTAAAAACCTGAAGCGTCTTGTCAGGGAGGCTAGGGACAAGTTTTATAATATAATGCTCAACAACTTTTTAAGCGATGCGCTTAGAAAATTTTGGCGCTTTGTCAATCCTTCAAAGTTTCAAAGTACTGGGTCTAACAATAGTCAAGAACGAGCGGAAAGCCTTAGTGGGACAGAAAAACGTATGGGACAGAAATGCTCAAGTCACCATGACATTTGGCGACACACTGCGCACGATGCGTTGGCAAGCCTATCTTCAGGAGAACCAAGGCTTTTGTTCGATGCAGATCTAAAATAAAGGACGCGAAATCTTGAACGCGTATTTCATTCTCAAAAATCACCCGGGATACCGCGTTAGCACACATTCTGTGGCGCTGGGAGAAATAGCTTTTAAATTAATAGACGGATGTTAGATCAAGCTATATGTGTCATTGTTAAATCAGATGTGCGTACAATAGCTTCTTTTTTGTCTTTTATTTGGTACATGGCAAGATAGAATCGCTGAATGCTGTAACTTGAACCTGAAACTGTTATATCATTATCAAAGGCACAAAACTCGTTACGCCTGCAGCCTAACGGCGACGCTAAATCTCACATACTTCTCCATTTATATTTCTTCCCTGTCTATCTCTTAACACTCAGTTTATTATTAACTTGCGCACTTTTGCGTACTTGTCAACCATACGAGTCCTTTTTCCATGTACACCTGGCCCCTCCCGTTTCTTTTTCGGCTGTCACCCTCCTATTTGTCCTTCGTTTTTGTCTTTGCCTATGGTATGTAATTTTAAAGACCCACACCGACACATTCCGGTGTCACAACGCTAACACGCCTTTTTCGGGGCCTCGACCACACAGAGTCACGCCACTTCTGCGAACCGCCGTGACCACGTCTACGCCGCACTAGTGAGGCTAACGTCCCTTGAACGACCAAGCTGCTGCCTTCCAACAGCCCTATCCATTTCCCAGAGACTCAACGTCGTCATCTTAACACCTTCAAAATTACCCGATGCGTTGCTGCTAAGCTACTCAAGTCTTTCTTTCTCAACTCGTCTGTCCTTGTTACTCGCACATTCACCGGCTCTTCTAAAACCATAAACCCATTCCGTCTACGACACCTTCGAGGGCCTCCTAACCTATCACTCCCGCATAGTGGTGCGACATGCTATGAATACGTATACGTTACGTTATCATACGTATAAGTATACGTTATGTAGCGCATTTTATGTATGCCCAACCATCCTATGTCCTTCTTTATGTCTTCTTTTTCTTTTTTTTTGCCTTCTTGCCATTCTCCAGCTTTTGTTCCCTCGTCTTTGAAACCACGCCTAGACAGGTGAAATGACAGCGCTCCATTTTCTTTTCAGTCTTTCTCTTTATGGCCAGACACCACCGACAACGCCTGCACCTGACGTCACTCAACTAACCCGTTAAAACTTACCTGCCGAGGATCACGAGGCCACCATTGACAAAGACAGGTCCTCCTATGGAAACATTGGCAAGCCTTTCTTAGGCACCTTATTCCTGTTTATATCCGTTATACCACGTGCGCCGCTCCATCTGTCAGTCGCGTTTTTCAATTTTGGACCTTCTTCTCATGGTGTTTCTCAATCCTCTCGCTTCTCTTACTAAGCAGGTAATCCATGTGTACTTGAGCTTCATTTTTTTTAATGTGCAACTGAACTTCATAACGCGAAAACTTATTATGCTTACCTAAAATTTGGATACATCAATATTGGAGCAGTGTATGCCAAAGGAACAACTGCGAAGAAAAAACGAGAGAATTAGGGATAACGAAGCCAACTCTTGAAAGTAAAAAGAATGGCGTCACGTCGTATGAACATGAATGCTTACAAACGTAGTTTTCCAGGAAGTGCACTTGAAAGTCCAAATTGCTTAAACGAGACCTGGAAATAAAAGAGACGGTTGAAGAAAAATGTTGCTTGGTTACGACATTAAGACATTAAGAAGCACATAGCCCTTGGCATTAGAAAGTGAAAAATCTACGTAGACACAATGCAAACAATATCGTCCTATAACATAAAAAGATGGCAGTGTATTTTACGTATAAATAATATGGATGGAGCAGAAAAAGCCAACGTCAGAGCGGCGAACTGCGGCCGGCGGCAATCACCCTTGGTTGGGCCTTAGAAAACATGATGCCGGCCGCTGACTTGGCTCGGACCGAAAAAATCTCTAAGCGAAATTCGTCGCCGGAAGCGGGGAAGGCGTTAAGGCTGTTTCACATGCTGCGACTGGAGCGACGAAAATAGGTGCAGTCACACGCGTAGCAATGCAATTTTTAGAGGGCCCATTTCACATGATTGCGATTACAACAATGCGACTAGTGCGACACCCACGGTTGCCTACTGCCAGCTTGCGTGGCACATGCTGCATAATTCTGTTAATGTATTGAATCAAACGCTTGCATTATATTATTGCTGGCTTTTCTTTATTAGAAGTAAATAATATGCTTGTTTTGTCATTTAAACTCGTGTTGAAGTTAAGATTTGTGTTGGAGTGCGGAGCGGTGGTTTCTGAAGTTCTGTGCGATGAGACACGGCGCACGTAAACAGCTGTTCACAGCTGGTTGTTCAACGCTGTGTGTTGCCTCATCTGCCTTCTACAATCATTTCGTTGAGCCTGCGCTACAACAATCTACAAGATGACCTATCAAAAAGTTCACATAGCTACCCTCACCGCACGTGCAGTATTCGGAATTCGGCCACTACAAACTCGTCCTGCCAGCCCAACGAGATCCTCGCGCTACCCGTGCTCGGCGTCAGCTTCTGCAGAAATTATGGGCGTTTATTGTTCGTGATTGGCAATATGCAGCGCCTGCTCCTAGCAATATTTTTGCACCAAACGGAACAGTAAGCACCAACCCGAAATCCCGCGTCGGCGCCTGAACGAAGCCCCAAATGATCTGTGTGATTACTGAACGCGGAATGTAAATTCGTGACATTCAACCTTAGTGGTAGTCTGGTTCGTCCATCGCGGCGCATTTTTATGAATCCATATATATATATATACATTAATAAGCAAAAGAACCTGCAGATTCAGTGCATGTGTTAGAATTTATGTGACGTGAATTTTTTCATCAAGTTGTCAAATAAACGCTTCTAAAGTAACTGCGATATATATAAGTGGTGTTATTTTAAACAATCCAATTTGTCATCTTTTGCAAGGTTTTTTTAATGCACCGCATGGGTCACAATCTTATCATCATGTAATGCTTATGCACTACACTGTTCACAAAATATCACAAAATTCAAACAGCAGTTAATGTAGAGGCACACTGCGAGACAACACCGTGGCGTTTGTTGAGGAAGGGATGGTGCGAGGTGCATGCAGATGAATTAATGACATGTGCTTATGTATTAATTTATTTATATACCTCGCAGGCTGCAAGGTTGGCGTATTAGGTGAGGGGGAATAAAGAAACAGTTACAAAAGGAAGAAGGGCACAACATCATACAACACTGAACAAGCAATAACACAAAAACCGCCCACGCACCCCGTACAGATGGTAAACCAGCGAAGCTGAAATGTGCGGCTCTACTGTTTATCACTTTGGTAATTATGACGGTTTATTAAAGTCTTTCTAAATTATTGGTTACATCTGTTTCTTAATGAGGTTATGCACACGTTTGGCTTGAGTTTATCACATTGTTTACTTGAAATTCCGCACATCGCCCTTCGCATATTTACCATCATGAAGGGTGCAATGAGTGGTTCATTGTATTATTCCAGCTGGTTCATCAAGGTCTTTCTGAATTATGTTACGAATTTGTGTTTCGCAATGCGTTAATCATAGTATTCATGACTCGGTTATGCACTGTATTTACCAAGTGACACATCGGCGCTGCACATTTCGTTTAATTAAATACAGGGGCAGATTATTGAACCCATCGCGAAGTCGGAGAGAGACGGCTGCACGCTCCCTCTGCTGCGAGAGAGAAACGACGTCACTATCAGTGTAGCCATGGCCCGCCGCCCGTTTGCTGCAAGATAATTATGTCATCAAGATCTTGTCTTAACCACGTACCCCTCTCTGTGCTTTCCAAGCAATACTACATAGATAAACGCATATGTTTTAAATTTGTAAGCATTTCTATGTCTACCCAACGCGAAATTTGTCCATCCGTCACCTAAGACGAATGAAATAGCTCATACCCCCGCAGTAGGGTCGCTGTGGGGGGACCACGAGTCTTTCTTCAAGGCATATAGAGTTTCACTGTAAAAAGAATGAACGCCCTTCTGCTAGAGACTAAAGCTATCATAAGGCGCAATAAAAAATGAAAGTTTATTGAACATGCCGAGTAAATGCTGGTTGACAAGCAATAAATCGAAGTGACACAAGAGGGGGAAACAAGACCTGATATGTGTCTAAACAGATGCCAAAAGGAAACCCAGCCATCTCTGAAAGTGTAACAGAGGCCGTGCTCACACAAGATTCGCCCAGTGTCTTAACATCTACAGCCTCCGTTATTTCTTTAGGCAGCAATCTGCACAGAATTCTAGCTTCTTCCTATACAATGCATCCTCGACATCTGAGAGTGCATTGTAAAGGAAGAAGCTAGCATTCTGACGTAATAATTTTGCGAAAGCCGCAAGGTAAAGAGAAGTAATTAATGAAGGGAAAATTAGACATCCACCCAAGCGTAGCTAAGTGCTACAAAGGAAACTCATACGGTTTCTTTGAAAGAAAAGCTCCGCAGTTGAAGAAAAATTTGTCCTTGTCCGGGACTCGATCCCGAGACCACCGCATTAACGGGGCAGTGACGCTACTATCTGAGCCAACCAGGCAACTAGCAGCTGGCAGTACGAAGTCAAATTTATAAACTTCTCAGAAACAAAGGCAAGAGTTTCACGTAATAATTCGGAGGAAACCTGCAAAGTGGATAGAAGTAATTAATAAAGGGAAAATACCCAAACGTAGCTAAGTGCTACCAAAGAACCCCCATACGGGTCCCTCGAAAGATAAACTTCGCAATTGAAGAAAAATTCGTCCTGTGAAACTTTTCTTCAACTGTGAAGCTTCTTTTCGGAAGAACCCGTATGGGTTTTCTTTGTTGCACTTAACTACCTTTTGGTGGATGTCTCATTTTCCCTTTATTAATGCAGCATTCTGTGCCGATCGGATGCCAAGAGAAATTATGGAAGCTGTAGATCTAAAAACGCTGGGAGAATCTTGTCAGTATGGCCTCCGTTAGAAATGAATGCATTTCCTGTGAATAGATACTCATAATTTTTTGCTTCTCGTTTTTATGTATGTTCGGCTTATTGCTTGTCAGCCAGCATTTACTCGGCGTGTTAACCTTTCGGTTGTTAGATAACCTCGGTTTTCTTGTTCGTTCATGTGTTCTCTGGTGCTGTTTGCGGCCAGGCTATTGTTGATATTTTTAGACTTCAACACGACCCTTTATTGGGCCTTATGATGCTTGTGTGTACCTTATATATTCATTTATTTGGACAATGTTGCAAGGGTGTACAGTGTGAAGCAGTAAGAGCCCATGGCACGCTTACTTCTAATGAAAACGTTTATTGTGAATATGCAGTGATATTTAAAAGTTACCAGAAAATAGAACAACAAGAAAGCCTGATAAAAACCAGTCTCTCATGAAACCAAACAATCAAAGACAGGAAAGAGAAAAAATACAAATAAATGTACAACTCCAGGGAAAAAGGCCTTGTGATCACCAACTGTGCATGCGACTGCCTTCCAAAAAACAAGTTTCTTTTTCCAATGGCATAGAACAAGAGGATTGTGCTTGCCTAAGCAAGCTGCCAGTCTATCTGTAGGAAAAAGAACAGTGTTTCTTGAAAGCAGCTGGCATTAATGATTGGCGATTGCAGTGATTTTTTTTCCTACACTTGGAATTTTTATCTGTGTTTTCTTTCAGTAACATTTTTATTTATGTTTGGTTGAATCAAACACCAATGTTTGCCTTGCCTTGTTGCTGTCTCTTTTTTTCTGGTAAACTGTACACATTGCCTCATTTTCACAATAAATCTTAGTTGGGGTATAGCCCTCATCCCTCTCTAGTGTCATCCGGTTGATACTGCTTCATGCCCTTGCAACATTTATGTGTGTATGTGTGTGTGCTATAGATATGCATTTGAAATGAGGGGCTTCGGCGGGGGCGTTGTTCTTCTCCTGTGCAGCCTCATGGATTCATTAATTACAGAGCAACAGAAAGACAATAGAGAAGAACGAAGTGAATTAAGAAAGTGCTGATATCTTCTCCATTGTCTATTTTTTCGCTGTAGTTAATAATGGATCTATGCCAACTCATCCAGTTTTCATTTCTTACCTTGGGCTCATGAGCCTGCTTGTGTCCTAGAATATCTGCATGACTATGTATCGTGTAATTTAATTTCTTAGCCGTGTGCTTGCAAGTCACAAGTCAATCTCCCAACTTTCCCGGCAACGTTTTGTGATCTGTACGTCCCAACAGTTTCTGGTGATTGCATGAGGGCATGCAGGATGTTCTAGTCTGCAAATTCGCTCTGCAAGTGCTGCTTTGATTGCTCTCAGTTCAGCTTTTCTAGTTGTATGGTATTTATTTTTATGTAGTATCATATACTACTGTTCTACTGTTATTGCGTCATCAGTGTACTGTATGTACTTGGAGTTTGTTTGGGTAATGATTCGCAACCTCTTTTGTGTGTTTGGCAATTGCATATAGTCTCCTAACCTAATTGTTTACTCCATATTGCACAATATGGGCCTCTCATGTTTCAAGTTCAAGTGCTCCTGAGGTTGTGTTTCTGTAAGGAGTGGTAGTCATATTTGCATCTCACATGCTAGCTAGCATAGTATCTTGTAACCAGGTTCCGAGGCAAAGAATTTGGGCAGCTGATCGCAATTCTACTCTGTCTAGGTGCTTGTTCCTTTGCTCTTTCCCACAGAAGTCTTCAAGTATGCTAAAGTTGGAAAAGCCTGTCAGTACCTCACGTCTGTATTCGGTGAGTTGTCTTTTTTGAGCGCTGCTGATAATTTATCGCGTACGATCCCTTAGACGCAAGTACAGCATCTGCGATCTTTCATAGTATCCGCTCGACCACCGCCCATGATTCTGAGATTATTCTTTTCAGTGTGTGTAGAATTTGTGCACAGGCATGGCATAATTATTTAGCCCACGTGCTGGCTTTGCCATCTTGGTCTTTGTGATGTGTGGTGCGCGACGTGGTGCGGGGCTCGGGACGGTCGAAAGCAGACGACGCGGAGTGCACGCGCGCCGAGCTGGAAGGAGGAAAAACGACGACGCCGAAGAGCACCCGGCACGTGAACGCGCGGCGCAGGAAAAACAACAAAAGAAAAAGCAACCAATGAGAAAAAACCACGGGGCGTCGGGCAGCCAATAAGTAAATGCCAAATCGGCCAGACCACGACAAAAAGCGTGGTGCGCTGGCAGAACGGGGGGCGACACGCAAGAGGACACGCAGGGAGACGCCGGGGAGACGCCAGGAAAGTCCCAGGAAACGACGGCAGGAGGAGGTCAACCACCGGAGCGGGCGTTGAAGACGGGCCGTCGGGTTCCGGACCCGAGCCCACCAGGACTTCACCCGCCCGGGGCCTCCTGCCAACCTGTCCTGTGCGTCGCCCGTCTACCTGAGCGTGCCGTCGGCTCCTCAAGGCCGGTGAGCTTTTGCGCCAGTGGGCAGGACGGGAACAGTCGGGCTTCGGGCCCGAGTTCTACGCCAGCTGCCCGGCCAGAACGCCACCCCCGTCTGCCGTGCCGCCTGCTGCCCGAGGCCGGCGTTCGAGCTTCCGCGCCGTGGGCGAGAGGGGAGCAGTCGGGCTACGGGCCCGAGCTCTCTGCCCGGCCAGAACGCCGCCGCCGTCCACTCCTGCCACCCAGCCGCCAGCGTTACCTCGCCTCGCCAGAGCTGGCGCGCTCCCGGCGCCCGGTCGGTCAACATACGCCACGACCTTTGGTGAGGCCGGCGCCACCCCTTCTGCCAGCTTGTCGCCGCGTTGCCGTGTCGAGACCGCGACGCGTCCCCGCCCTTGTGGGCACGCCCGAACTCGCACCCTCGTTAACCTCGTTAAAGCCCTAAGTGTGTTCTTGTTTTCTTGAGTGTGTATTTTAAGCATGTTTTCTGTTTCTTTTTATTTGCTTTATGCTTCTTTTGTGTGTGATTAAAAGTCTTTGTGTGTGCGTCCAAACCAACGGCTTCGTCCTCAATTGGGTTCTCGGAGGCTCCGCCTAAGAGAACCGCTAAAACATTGAGAACACGAACCTTTGCCCATAAGTGGGTCATCACAAATTGGCGTCCGTGCGACAGGACAAAGCCGTTCGTTTGGATCCTTCTTCTAGAGGTTAGGAACTATGGCTAACACAAGAGACTTGTTAGCGTTAGCCGAACGCATGGGCCTAGAAGGTGCAGAGTTGAGGGCATGGCTGAACGAGCAGGAAGCGCGTGCGCGAGAAGAGCAGGCAGAGGAGCGCAAGGCTAGGAGGGAGGAACTTTCATTGGAGGAGAATAACTTACAATTGCGGCTAAAAGTCGCAGAGGCGGAAGGCGCATATCTGGGCAAGAAACAGCCAGAAATTAGTCTGTTTGACTTAGCCACTGTGGCCCAGCGATTGGGTTTGCATGGGGCAGACTTGCACAGGTGGGTGCAAGAGAGATGGTTGTTGATATGCGGGAAAGCTCAGAGAGAGCGTGACAGGCGAATTGCAGAACAGGCAGCTGAGAGGGAGCGCCTGGAGGAAGAGCTTCGCAGGGTGCGCGTTCGCATCGAGGCACTCGCGGAGGCTTGCTCCGAAGGGACGAGCTCCATTGTTCAGGACGCAGCACAGCAATGCAGGGGCGACCCGAGGGTTCCCTCCGACATGACGTCAGGCCTTGGCGAGCAAAAAGTGTCTCAAGGAGAGACACCTTGTAATGATGCCATTGTAGGCAATGATACTGAGGTATGGTCACAAGACAAGGAGCATATTGCTTCCATACCTCAACTAGTGCCGCGTGAGCACAGCGCAGACGATGACTGTTTCGTGCAGTGTTCAGAGCTGCCGTGCATGGGTTTGGTTCAGAAAGTTGGAACCGAGCACCTCCCACAGGCTAAAGATAGCACGTCTGAGGATTCGTACCATGGGCAGGATGAACCTGAAAATATCAGAGCTGCTGAGGAACCAGGTTTGGTATCCATAAAAAGTATTGAGTTGTCCTCACTGTGTTCCTTGAATTCAACAAAGCCAACTGCTTGTGACCCTATGTGCACTTGGGAGGGCTCAGGCATCTGTACTCAATCAACACATATCTTTGAGGATTCAGTACATCCTTTGTGTTCTCATGCACTCGTGTGTGGTTCGACCACTGGCACTGGTGCGGCAACCACGCGTTACAAGGTTCCCTACCTTAGTACGCAGGCAGTGACTTGGTCGACACCAAGCAGAGACATCAATGCCTGGAGCGTTATGGCCACAGACGGGCCAGTGTACTCAAAACGAGAAGATAGATGTCTGGTCCGCCTCATGTGGGAAAGGGTCACCTGAAGGAGCCGATGCTTCGCTTATGGCTTTTCACGGATTTTGACCTCGGACTTGGTAACCTTCAACTTGACGGTTTATAGAGTTGGGATAGCCTTTGATGCTACACTTTTTATTCTATAGAGTTTGTTGTGGTGTTTTTCAATTACTGTCTGTCTTTGATCTGTATGCTCAGTGAACTGTACTGTGAGTTCTTGTGAACGGACAATGACTGTACTGTTGTGAACTATGTCGCGCACTGAGCGGCAGTTTTTCTTCTGAAAAACTTGTTAAAAAAGGGGCTTATGTGATGTGTGGTGCGCGACGTGGTGCGGGGCTCGGGACGGTCGAAAGCAGACGACGCGGAGTGCACGCGCGCCGAGCTGGAAGGAGGAAAAACGACGACGCCGAAGAGCACCCGGCACGTGAACGCGCGGCGCAGGAAAAACAACAAAAGAAAAAGCAACCAATGAGAAAAAACCACGGGGCGTCGGGCAGCCAATAAGTAAATGCCAAATCGGCCAGACCACGACAAAAAGCGTGGTGCGCTGGCAGAACGGGGGGCGACACGCAAGAGGACACGCAGGGAGACGCCGGGGAGACGCCAGGAAAGTCCCAGGAAACGACGGCAGGAGGAGGTCAACCACCGGAGCGGGCGTTGAAGACGGGCCGTCGGGTTCCGGACCCGAGCCCACCAGGACTTCACCCGCCCGGGGCCTCCTGCCAACCTGTCCTGTGCGTCGCCCGTCTACCTGAGCGTGCCGTCGGCTCCTCAAGGCCGGTGAGCTTTTGCGCCAGTGGGCAGGACGGGAACAGTCGGGCTTCGGGCCCGAGTTCTACGCCAGCTGCCCGGCCAGAACGCCACCCCCGTCTGCCGTGCCGCCTGCTGCCCGAGGCCGGCGTTCGAGCTTCCGCGCCGTGGGCGAGAGGGGAGCAGTCGGGCTACGGGCCCGAGCTCTCTGCCCGGCCAGAACGCCGCCGCCGTCCACTCCTGCCACCCAGCCGCCAGCGTTACCTCGCCTCGCCAGAGCTGGCGCGCTCCCGGCGCCCGGTCGGTCAACATACGCCACGACCTTTGGTGAGGCCGGCGCCACCCCTTCTGCCAGCTTGTCGCCGCGTTGCCGTGTCGAGACCGCGACGCGTCCCCGCCCTTGTGGGCACGCCCGAACTCGCACCCTCGTTAACCTCGTTAAAGCCCTAAGTGTGTTCTTGTTTTCTTGAGTGTGTATTTTAAGCATGTTTTCTGTTTCTTTTTATTTGCTTTATGCTTCTTTTGTGTGTGATTAAAAGTCTTTGTGTGTGCGTCCAAACCAACGGCTTCGTCCTCAATTGGGTTCTCGGAGGCTCCGCCTAAGAGAACCGCTAAAACATTGAGAACACGAACCTTTGCCCATAAGTGGGTCATCACAGTCTTACACTGGCCAAGGATTTGGGGCTGTTGACTTGCCGATATATTCGTCCAGCTATATGAAGCACAATGTGCAATTTGGGGTACTTCGTAATTCTGGTCTTATTACTGATGTCGATATGAGCTAATTAATCAGATAATGAGAGGCCAGACTGTCTAAGAAAGTCTTTCATGTAGTTCAGAGCTTGTTTCATCATTGTTGATTTCTGTATAAGTTAGCTTTCCCATAGACTGTAGTACTCGATAGACTGTAGTACTTCTGGTAGTATGCCAGTGCTTTTGATGTGGGCAGTTGAAATTTAGCTCCAACCCTCAGCCAAAATTTTCTTTTCAAATGGTTAAAGTTTAACTTACGTACTGTACTAGCAATTTTTTCTCATCGTTCTTCCTAGTAGAGTAGCATGAGATACCGTATTAAAAGGCTCTTCACTCTCTCCATTCTTTCATAAGTGGTATTACACAATGCCATCTAATAAAGTTACTGCTGCTTATGGCCCACTCATACCTAGTATGAGCTTTCATGTCTATTGATATTGTTGCAGGAAGAAAGCAGGCCCACGAGTGCAAAATAATGTATATTTACAACTCATGTATATGGTGTGCGGGCAACTGCCAGACTTTGTTTTCCTCTAGTCCAATTCAACTTCTTCCTTCCCTTCACCGTAACATCACCTCCCCGGCGGAGTAGTTCCGTCCCGGTGCAAGTTATAGAGCCTTACTTAACGGGGGGACATAGGGCTTGAGTTTGACGACGTGAAAAACATCGCTGGTGACGTTGGAAGGCACTGAAGGCTGACCGACTGGGGCAATCTCGTATGTCACGTCGGACAGTGGGCGTAAGATCTGGTATGGACCAGAATAACGGGAAAGTAGTTTTTCCGACAAGCCGACGCGACGTGAAGGCGCCCAGAGAAGGGCAAGCGAACCACGGGAAGAATGGTTGTCTCGGTGCCGAAAGTCGTAGCGCCGCTTTTGAGAAGCTTGCGAGACTGTGAGGCGATGACGGGCGACATCTCGGGCATGGGCGGCTAAGTCAATAGCATCGCGAGCGTAACCAGTGCTGGGTGATTGTACTGCGGCAGGTAGTACCGTGACAAAGGACAAGGTGGGGTCGCAGCCATACAAAAGGTAAAATGATGAAAATCCGGTAGTATTGTGACGGGACGAGTTGTAGGCGAAAGTGATGTATGGTAAAGCGACGTCCCAGTCACGGTGATTGACGGAAATATACATGGCCAGCATTGCAGTTAGCGTGCGCTTGAGTCGCTCGGTGAGGCCGTTCGTTTTAGGGTGGTACGTGGTAGCAATCTGGTGTTCTGTAGACCAGGAGCGGAGAAGATCATCCACGACCATCGATTGAAAGTAGTGGTGGCGATCCGTCAGCAACTGGCAAAAGGAGCCGTGGTGCAGGATGACGTCGTGTCGTCATAATCATTTATTTTTCCTTAACGACCCTGGTCGGCGTATTACATAAGGGGGGGTTACAGAAGATAAGGATAGAAACAAAGATATGATTACAATTTCTTACGAAACTCAGCCTGTGGATTCGTATTAAAATGAAGCAAAAAAAGCCAAGAGGCACAATGAATAGAATGAAAAAGCAAATCAGCAGAACAGTCACAATGCGAGACGGCAATCACAAAAGAATGAAGGCACAGTACGGTCATTATAAAGTTACAGTTTAAGGTGATCCGTAAGCATCTGCTTGAAGATAACGGGGTTGCGCTCGTTGACAACTCTATCTGGTAAATTGTTCCATTCTATAATGGCGCAAGGCAAAAACGATTGATTAAAGGAAGATGTTGAACCATGCAGATGCCGGATGCTGAAAGACTTCAAAAGGCGACGAGATGTACGGGTTGGTGGTATTAGAAACCTTCCATGCAGTTAGGGGAAGTTTTAATAAAGTCGCTGGAAAAGGCAAAGTTTTCCAATTTCTGACGCAACACCAATGGTTCGAGTCCTAGAGATGATTTAATCGGGCTGACACTTTCTTCACGGCTCTACCTGGAAGTGATGAATCTAGCGGCACGATTTTGTATTGATTCTAATATATTAAGTAAGCTTGGTGCGGGCTGGAATATGAACCTGGCAGCGTTTAACTCTAGAACGTTATCTAGTGAGGCGAGTCTAGCAGTGCTATTGGAGATATTAGAGGGCAGTAAATGGGATATAATAGGGCTCAGTGAAGTTAGGAGGCCAAAAGAAGCATATAGAGTGCTAAAAAGCGGGGAGGACCTGTGCTACCGGAGCTTAGCGGAGAGACGAGAACTAGGAGTCGGATTCCTGATGAATAAGAATATAGCTGGTAACATACAGAAATTCTATAGCATTAACGAGAGAGTGACAGGTCTTGTAGTGAAACTTAATAAGAGGTACAAAGTGAACGTTGTACAGGTCTACGCCCCTACATCCAGTCATGATGACCAGGAAGTCGAAAGCTTCTATGAAGACGTGGAATCGGCGATGGGTAGAGTGAAAACAAAATACACCATACTGATGGGCGACTTCAATGCCAAGGTAGGCAAGAAGTAAAGATGAGACAAGGCAGTGGGGGAATATGGCATAGGCACTAGGAATAGCACGTGAGAGTTATTAGTAGAGTTTGCGGAACAGAATTATATGCGGATAATGAATACCTTCTTCCGCAAGCGGGATAGCCGAAAGTGGACGTGGAGTAGACCGAACGGCGAGACTAGAAATGAAATAGACTTCATACTCTGCGCTAACCCTGGCATCATAGAAGATCTGGACGTGCTGAGCAAGGTGCGATGCAGTGACCATAGGATGGTAAGAACTCGAATTAGCCTAGACCTGAGAAGGGAACAGAAGGAACTGGTACATAAGAAGCCGATCAATGAGGGAAAATAGAATTCGAGAGCAAGCTACAGAACAGGTATTAGGCTCTAACTCAGGAAGAGGATCTTAGTGTTGAAGCAATGAACGACAATCTTGTGGGCATCATTAAGGAGTGTGCAATAGAAGTCGCTGGTAACGCCATTAGACAGGATACCAGTAAGCTATCGCAGGAGACGAAAGAGCTGATCAAGAAACGCCAATGTATGAAAGCCTCTAACCCTACAGCTAGAATAGAACTGGCAGAAATTTCGAAGTTAATGAAGAAACGTAAGAAAGCTGATATAAGGAAGTGTAATATGGATAGAATTGAACATGCTCTGAGAAACGAAGGAAGCCTAAAAGCAGTGAAGAAACTAGGAATAGGCGAGATTCAGATGTAGGCGTTAAGAGACAAGGCCGGCAATATCATTTCTAATATGGATGAGATTGTTCAAGTGGCTGAGGAGTTTTATAGAGATTTCTACAGTACCAGTGGCGCCCACGACGAGAATGGAAGAGAGAATAGTTTCGAGGATTTTGAAATCCCACAAGTAACGCCGGAAGACGTAAAGAAAGCTATGGGACCTATGCAAAAGGAGAAGGCAGCTGGTGAGGATCAGGTAACAGCAGATTTGCTGAAGGATGGTGGACAGTTTGTTCTAGAGAAACAGGCCACCCTGTATACGCAATGCCTCATGGCTTCGAGTGTACCGGAATCTTGGAAAAACGCTAAAATAATCCTAATCCATAAGAACGGGGACGCCAAGAACTTGAAAAATTGTAGACCGATCAGCTTACTGTCCGTTTTGTAAGGTAATTGCAAATAGAATCATGAACACCTCAGACTTCCGTCAACCAAAGGACCAGGCAGCATTCCGTAAAGGCTACTCAACAATAGACCATTATCACACTATCAATCAGGTGATAGAGAAATGTGCGAAATATAACGGACCCTTATATATAGCTTTCATTGATTACGAGAAAGCGTTTGATTCAGTCGAAGCCTCAGCAGTCATGGAGGTATTTAGGGATCAGGTTGTAGAGGAGCCGTATGTAAAAATACTCAAAGATATTTATAGCGGCTCCACAGCCGCCGTACTCCTCCATAAAGAAAGCAACAAAATCCCAATAAAGAAAGGCGTCAGGCAGGGAGATACGATCTCTCCGATGCTATTCACAGCGGGTTTACAGGAGGTATTCAGAGACCTGGATTGGGAAGGATTGGGGATAAGAGTTAATGTAGAATGCCTTAGTAACTTGCGAATCGCTGATGATATTGCCTTGCTTAGTAACTCAGGGGACCAACTGCAATGCATGCTCACTGACCTGGAGAGGCAAAGCGGAAGGGTGGGTCTAAAAATAAATCCGCAGAAAACTAAGGTAATGTTTAACAGTCTCGGAAGAGAACAGCAGTTTACGATAGGTAGTGAGGCACTGGAAATGATAAGGGAATACATTTACTTAGGACAGGTTGTGACTGCGGATCCGGATCATGAGACCGAAACAATCTGAAGAATAAGAATGGGCTGGGGTGCGTCTGGCAGGCATTCTCAGGTCATGAACAGCAGGTTGCCATTATCCCTCAAGTGAAAAGTGTATAACAGCTGTGTCTTACCAGTGCTGACGCACGGGGCAGAAACCTGGAGGCTTACGAAAAGGGTTCTACTTAAATTGAGGACGACGCAACGAGCTATGGAAAGAAGAATGATAGGTGTAACGTTAAGGGATAAGAAAAGACCAGATTGGGTGAGGGAACAAACGCGAGTTAATGACATCTTAGTTGAAATCAAGAAAAAGAAATGGGGCATGGGCAGGATATGTCATGAGGAGGGAAGATAACCGATGGTCATTAAGGGTTATGGTCTGGATTCCAAGGGAAGGGAAGCGTAGCAGAGGGCGGCAGAAAGGTAGGTGGAAGGATGAGATTAAGAAATCTGCAGGGACAACATGGCCACAATTAATACATAACAGCGGTAGTTGGAGAAGTATGGGAGAGGCCTTTGCCCTGCAGTGGGCGTAACCAGGCTGACGATGATGATGACAATGACGATGATGACGACGATGACGATGATGATGACGACGAGGACGACGACGATGATGATGAGGGCTCCGGATAACTGAGGCGTATTCAAGTTTACTTCGAATGAAACTTTCATAAGCTAGTTTTCTTGTGGATGATGGGCACAGCGAAAGGGTACGTCTGACGTAACCAAGTGATTTATTGGTGCCGGTAGCCAACTTTGTTATATGGTCGGACCAGGTCAACTTGCTATTAATAGTGATACCGAGATAACGACACGATTTAACGGTGGATAGGGCTGTCGAGTTTAAAAAGTACCGGTGATCCTTGTTAGAGTGTTTAAGAGAAAGCTGTATAACTTTACATATGGAGATGTTAAATTTCATTTAAGAGTAGGTACACCAGTTTCTAATAAATGTAAGACTTTTTGGAGCATTGCATGGCCGGTTTGGTCTGTAATGTGGCGGTAGATTATGCAGTCATCTGCAAAAAGTCGGATATTGGATGGTATGCCATTGGGAAGGTCGTTTATGAAGATGAGAAAGAGAAGGGGACCGAGGACGGACCCCTGTGGTACTCCGGAGATGAAGCTAGTACTGATTGAGCAATGATTTCCGATGGCTGTGTACTGTAATCGATGAGTAAGAAAACAACAGATCCATGACAGTGGGAGAGGGTCGAGACTTAGGCATCAAAGTTTGGCCAAAAGCCGCTGACGGGGAACAACGTCAAATGCCTTGGCGATGTCTAGTATATGACGTCAGTTTGAGGGGGACGAGTCTAAGTTCCAGTTGAAGTTCAGTAATAAATTCAAGAAGCTGTGTATCGCATCACGAACCTGGCCGGAAACCGTGCTGATTGTGAAAAAAGAAGGAATGATCACCAAGATGACATGCTATTTCCGAATATATTATATGTTTACAGTGAATTCTGGTTAGGGAAAGGGGGAGATAGTTGGAAGGGTCAGAGCGTCTGACTGACTTATATACCGGTACCACTTTACTAATCTTCAAGTCATTTAGAAGCGAACTATCAGTAATGCACTAGGTAAAAATTATTTGTAATATTAGACTGGAAATTGTTTTGGTACCTTTTAGTATCCTAACAGGGATGTTATCTGGCCCGGGGGCACTAGAAATCTTTAGGTTTTCAATAAGTTTCATAATGCCTTGAGAATTAATCGTAATGGGATACATGAGGGGAAAACTGTGGCTGGGCAAATCAAAGTCCTTCACTGCAGGCTCACGAGTGAAAGCAGAAGAAAAATATGAGTTCATTACGTCTTACCGCTGATCAAGCGGCACGTTTGAACCGTCAGGATAAGTCAAGGAAATGTTATTGGAGCAATTGTTTGGTTTCAGAATATTCCAAAATTTTTTGAGGTTGACACGTATGACGTTAGGCCAATCGTGGTGGAAGAACATTATTTTGGATTGTCTCAAAGTGGTAGTGTATTTGCGCAGGCATTTGAAGAACTTGTCCCACTTTGAACAAGATTTAGAGCGTTTCGCATCACGAAAGAGACGTTTTTTCCTTCCCAACAGCCTCCGAAGTGTGTTATAAAACCAGGGTTTTCCTAAAACACCGCAAATGCGAACAAGAGGTTCATGTCTCTCAAAAACCATAATGATTTATTCCTAACTAGCAACCAGTTTACATTTACCGTAGGAGAAGGAGCTGTCTCAAGAAAAAAAATTAAAAAGTGTTCAGTTCCGTGTTAATTTTGCTAAAATCTTTGTTGTAGTCCCTACTGTGTTGGGTGGATGGCTGTCTGAAATGAACTGGGATGCGGAGAATAAATAGAAGTAATTTGTGGTCGCTTAGACCAGCAACGGATGAAAGCAATTTTATTATTTTGGGGTTACAAACAAGGACGAGGTCTACAATGTTCTCCCCACGGGTTGCCATATTAACCATCTGAGTAAAGTTGAATGTAAGGATTGTGTCAAGAAAATTTTTGGATTGCCGGTTATGCGCTGCAGATTTGCCCAGTTAATGTCCAGAAAATTAAGATCACCACAGAGCATAAAATTCGCAGATGGGAAGCGTGAGTGAAGATTCGCTAGTACAGAATTTAGTTCATGGTTGAAAGAAACACCACAGTCAGGAGCACGATAACAAGCAATAATCACAGTCATACTTGACCGAAGTGATATGCTTGCGCAGAAAATTTCATTTTGACAGTTCAATTTGGTGACATATGAAGGAACACTTTCTTTCACAAAAATGATAATGCCGCCTCCCCTGCGCCCCAACCTGTCAAGCCTGTGAACAGCGTATGTTTGTCTATCATTTTATAGTTCGTGGTCAGCATTATTTGGATGCAGTGAAGATTCCGCAAGTATAGCGAGGTCAGTATTGTTGTCTTTCAAAATAGATTCTAGGGCGTCTTTCTTAGGCAGGTCTCTACGCATGTTTGCGAGCAAGACCGACATATTTTGATAACAGGGACAGTAATCAAGGCGAGGCAGGTCTGAGGGGAGAAGAGGGACGCGCATGCCTGGAGAGACGCATTGGCCGCTATGGTCTCAGTTCAACTGCACAATCAGATTGATCATTGTACGTGAATCGCTTGCCATCAAG
Organism: Dermacentor variabilis; assembly: GCF_050947875.1. Lineage (NCBI taxonomy): Eukaryota > Metazoa > Arthropoda > Arachnida > Ixodida > Ixodidae > Dermacentor > Dermacentor variabilis. The sequence continues at coordinate 6,361,915 of NC_134574.1, forward strand.
CAGCAGCCTGTCAAAGCGAAGTTTAAATTATCTGCCGCTCTGTTGTCCGTGAAGATAAAGTTTCCTTCGCGCCTGTCGAACTCTGGCACAGTCATCATCATCATCACCAGTCTGGTTACGCCCACTGCAGGGCAAAGGCCTCTCCCATACTTCTCCAACCAGCCCGGTCATGTACTAATTGTGGCCATGTCGTCCATGCAAACTTCTTAATCTCATCCGCCCACCTAACTTTTTGCCGCCCCGTGCTACGCTCCCTTGGAATCTAGTCCGTAACACTTAATGACCATCGGTTATCTTTCCTCCTCATTACATGTCCTGCCCATGCCCCCCCCCCGTTTCTTTTTCTTGATTTCAACTAAGATGTCATTAACTCGCGTTTGTTCCCTCACCCAGTCTGCTGTTTTCTTATCCCTTAACGTTACACCCAGCATTCTTCTTTCCATAGCTCGTTGCGTCGTCCTCAATTTAAGTAGAACTCTTTACGTAAGTTTCCTGGTTTCTGCCCCTTAAGTGAGTACTGGCACTTCACCTGGCAGAGTAGACCTTCACCTGGCGGGACAGGCAGTCAACGTCTTTATGCAGGCGCCCTGACTTATACATAATAGAAAATGTATATTCTTGTAGATGCAATGCCCAACATGAAAGTCGTCCAGTTGTGTCCTTCAAGGAGGAGAGCCAGCAAAGGGCGTGATGATTGGTTACGACGCAGAAGCTCCGACCGAAAAGTTACGGCCGAAATTTCGCGACCGCCCATACGAGCGCAATACATTCTCTCTGAGTAATGGAGTAATTTCGCTCGGGCGCAGAAAGAAGGGGGCTAGCGTAAGCGATGACACGGTCTTGGCCCTGTTGAGGCTGAGCGAGGACAGCGCCGATGCCATGACCACTCGCGTCAGCTCGCACTTCAGTGGGCGCAGAAGGGTCAAAGTGTGACAGAATCGGGGAAGTTGTAAGCCGGTCAATGAGGGTAGAGAAGGCTTTCTCCTGCAGTGCTCTCTCAGAGAAGGAGACGTCTTTCTTAAGAACGTCAGTGAGAGGGTGAGTGATGTCAAAATGTTTCACAAATCGCCGTTAATAAGAGCATAAGCGCAGAAAACTACCGACATCGTTTGTTGAATCAGGTCAGGAAAATTTCACACGGCGTGAACATTCTGTGGGTGAGGTTGGATTCCGGCGGCGTTTACCTGATGGCCGAGCATGTTAACTTCACGGCGACCGAAATGTCACTTGGAAGAGTTTAGGTGAAGGCCAGCGTGCGAAACAGTATGGTTGTGAGGCACCGCAGGTGGCTCTCAAAGTTCGGCGAAAACACAGTCATATCGTCGAGGTAACGGAGACATGTAGACCACTTCAAGCCACGCAAGAGAGACTCCATCAAGCGCTTGAATGTATCTGGCGCAATGCACAATCTAAAGGGCGTGACTTTAAATTGGTACAGACCATCCGGTGTGACGAAGGCGGTTTTCTCGCGGTCCACCTCATCGACGCTATTCTGCCAATAGCCGGAGCGGAGGTGCATTGATGAGAAGTATTGGGATCCGCGAAATGCAGTCAAGAGCATCATCGATGCGAGGGAGGGGATAAACATCTTCTTTGTTATCCTGCTGAGGTGACGGTAGTCAACACAGAAGCACCACGAGTTGTCTTTTTCCTTTACTAAGACAACCGGTGACGCGCCCGGGCTACTGGAAGGTACGATGATGTCCTTGTCCATCATCCTGTCTACCTCCAACAGGAAGGGCCATCTGTATGATGGCCCTTCCTGTTGCGGAGACACGATATGGCCGCCTATGAATGGGGCTGGCGTCACCGGTGTTGACGCAATGCGTGACAATAGATGTGTGGCCACGGGGATGGTCGTACAAATCAAAGGTGTCCCGATAAGATAACAGGAGGTGACGAAGAGATGCTGTTTGCTCGGAAGGAAAGTCAGAGGCGATCATCTTAGAAACATAGTTCGCAGGTGTCGAGTACGGAGGAGCGGGTGACAAAGGTCCGTTGGTACTGAGGAAGGATTCAGAGGTCAAACAAGACATCCCTAAATCTTCCAAAGGAACGATATGCGCTAAGGGGATACCATGTGGCAGAACATGCAACGAAAATCCAAAATTGAGGATGGGCACGCGAGCGCCGTTTTCGCGGATCTGGATTAAGGTGCTCGGTAGTACTATATTGCGCAACAAAACCACATCAGTAAGCGGCGACACGACGTACTCGCCATCAGGTACGGGAGGACAGGGTGTCAGGAGGACACATTTAGTCACCTGAGGAGAAAACCTTCCAAGCTCAGCAGAACATAAGCGGTCTGAAGCACAAGTTGTTGCGTCGGCAGGAAGCGGCAGATCCAACTGTACAACACCTGCGGAGCAGTAAATTTGGGCAGAGTGTTTCGAAAGGAAGTCGAGGCCGAGAATTAGGTCGTGCGGACAGTGTTCAAGGACGATAAGTATCATCATCATCATCATCAGCCTGGTTACGCCCACAGCAGGGCAAAAGCCTCTCCCATACTTCTCCAATGACCCCGGTCATGTACTAATTGTGGCCATGCCGTCCCTGCAAACTTCTTAATCTCATCCGCCCACCTGACTTTCTGCCGCCCCCTGCTACGCTTCCCTTCCCTTGGGATACAGTCCGTAACCCTTAATGACCATCGGTTATCTTCCCTCCTCATTACATGTCCTGCCCATGCCCATTTCTTTTTCTTGATTTCAACTAAGATGTCATTAACTCGCGTTTGTTCCCTCACCCCATCTGCTCTTTTCTTATCCCTTAACGTTACACCTATCATCCTTCTTTCCATAGCTCGTTGTGTCGTCCTCAATTTGAGTAGAACCCTTTCCGTAAGCCTCCAGGTTTCTGCCCCGTAGGTGAGTACTGGTAAGACACAGCTATTATATACTTTTCTCTTGAGGGATAACGGCAACCTGCTGTTCATGATTTGGGAATGCCTGCCAAACGTACTCCAGCCCATTCTTATTCTTCTGATTATTTCCGTCTCATGATCCGGATCCGCCGTCACTACCTGCCCTAAGTAGATGTATTCCCTTACGACTTCCAGTGCCTCGCTGCCTATTGTAAATTGCTGTTCTCTCCCGAGACTGTTAAGCATTACTTTAGTTTTCTGCATATTAATTTTTAGACCCACTCTTCTGCTTTGCCTCTCCAGGTCAGTGAGCATGCATTGTAATTGGTCCCCTGAGTTACTAAGCAAGGCAATATCATCAGCGAATCGCAAGTTACTAAGGTATTCTCCATTAACTTTTATCCCCAATTCTTCCCAATCCAGGTCTCAATACCTCCTGTAAACAGGCTGTGAATAGCATTGGAGATATCGTATCTCCCTGCCTGACGCCTTTCTTTATTGCGATTTTGTTGCTTGCTTTATGGAGGACTACAGTGTCTGTGGAGCCGCTATAGATATCTTCCAGTATTTTTACATATGGCTCATCTACACCCTGATTCCGTAATGCCTCCATGACTGCTGAGGTTTCGACTGAATCAAATGCTTTCTCGTAATCAATGAAAGCTATATACAACGGTTGCTTATATTCTGCACATTTCTCTATCACTTGATTGATAGTGTGAATATGGTCTATTGTTGAGTAGCCTTTACGGAATCCTGCCTGGTCCTTTGGTTGACAGAAGTCTAAGGTCTTCCTGATTCTATTTGCAATTACCTTAGTAAATACTTTGTAGGCAACGGACAGTAAGCTGATCGGTCTATATTTTTTCAAGTCTTTGGCGTCCCCTTTCTTATGGATTAGGATTATGTTAGCGTTCTTCCAAGATTCCGGTACGCTCGAGGTCATGAGGCCTTGCGTATACAGGGAGGCCAGTTTCTCTAGAACAATCTGTCCACCATCCTTCAACAAATCTGCTGTTACCTGATCCTCCCCAGCTGCCTTCCCCCATTGCTTATCTCCTAAGGCTTTCTTTACTTCTTCCGGCGTTACCTTCGAGATTTCGAATTCCTCTAGACTATTTTCTCTTCCATTATCGTCGTGCGTGCCACTGGTACTGTATAAATCTCTATAGAACTCCTCAGCCACTTGAACTATCTCATCCATATTAGTAATGATATTGCCGGCTTTGTCTCTTAACGCATACATCTGATTCTTGCCAATTCCTAGTTTCTTCTTCACTGTTTTTAGGCTTCCTCCGTTCCTGAGAGCATGTTCAATTCTATCCATATTATACTTCCTTATGTCAGCTGTCTTACGCTTGTTGATTAACTTCGAAAGTTCTGCCAGTTCTATTCTAGTTGTAGGGTTAGATGCTTTCATACATTGGCGTTTCTTGATCAGATCTTTCGTCTCCTGCGATAGTTTGTTGGTATCCTGCCTAACGGAGTTACCACCGACTTCCATTGCACACTCCTTAATGATGCCCACAAGATTGTCGTTCATTGCTTCAACACTAAGGTCCTCTTCCTGAGTTAAAGCTGAATACCTGTTCTGTAGCTTGATCTGGAATTCCTCTATTTTCCCTCTAACCGCTAACTCATTGATCGGCTTCCTATGTACCAGTTTCTTCCGTTCCCTCCTCAGGTCTAGGCTAATTCGAGTTCTTACCATCCTGTGGTCACTGCAGCGCACCTTGCCGAGCACGCCCACATCTTGTATGATGCCAGGGTTAGCGCAGAGTATGAAGTCTATTTCATTTCTAGTCTCGCCGTTCGGGCTCCTCCACGTCCACTTTCGGCTATCCCGCTTGCGGAAGAAGGTATTCATTATCCTCATATTATTCTGTTCCGCAAACTCTACTAATAACTCTCCCCTGCTATTCCTAGTGCCTATGCCATATTCCCCCACTGCCTTGTCTCCAGCCTGCTTCTTGCCTACCTTGGCATTAAAGTCGCCCATTAGTATAGTATATTTAGTTTTCACTCTCCCCGATAAGTATAACAATGGTATAATGGCCCCCAACGGTCACACCTGCTGTGCACATTCCAAGGACAGGTGAATACTCCCATCGGCGACTTGCACAGTGCACAGTAAAGCGGGCGTCAGACCCTTTCTGAGGCTTTGGCGGAGAGTAGCGCTCATAACTGAAAGGTGCGCACCTGTATGAACGAGAGATCTAAGAGGAACACCATCAACTTCAATGTCCAGTAGGTTTCCACATGTAGGCAGGGTCAACAGAGGATTTGTAGGCCGGGTCGGAGTTGCAACTTCACCTCCGGGAGCTGCACCGCCTAGTTTCCCGAAGCGAAGCGACCGGTTGCAGAAGGGGATGAAGAGTGGTGAACGAGGGGCGAACGGGACCTACGACCTTTTGGAGACGGGGAGCGACTGGATCTTGGTGGAGCACTGTGGGCGTTGATGTTCCTAGTCGGCGTATAGGGCGAGAAAGCACGATTGTCTGGCACTTGGGGGCAGTGACTCGGAGACGACTACCGAAGAGGCGACCACCAGTGGTTGCGGCAATGACGGGCGATGTGTCCAATACCGGAACCTATAAAACAGGTGGGTTTATTATCCGCTGCGTGCCAGTCAGCTGGATTGCGACGGAGTGACGGAAAGCTTTGCGTCTGGGAGCGAGCGGCCCGGGGAACTGTGGTAGGTGCTTGCATGGCGGACCGAGCGTAGAGATGGAATGCCCAAACTTGCTGTTTCATCCGGAACGACCGCTTGTATAAGGGAGATAGCGGGGACGCTTTCCCGGCAGTGGTAACGAACTGGAGCTGGAGCCACGGCCTCAAGCTCACGGCGAACGATGCACGTGATATATTCCAGCCCTGTGGGCTGAACGAACCGCGGTGGGTCTGCGCAAGAAGGTGTCGCGGGCGGTATTGGAGAATCGGTCAAAAGTTTGAGTGACGCGGCGGCCCTTCGCTTGTTCGAAGCACCGGCACTCATTTGTAATTGCATCCACGGTGGCACAATCCTTACACATCAGGAGATTGAAGGCGTCTGCAATACCTATCAGTATGTAACCAATCTTGTCTGCCTCGGTCATGTTGTTATCAGCCTTGCGACAGAGGGCCAACACATCCTGTATGCACACGACATAGGATCCTGTGGACATCTTAGCGCAGCACGCAAGTTCTCTTTTTTTTTTGCTGCCAGCTGACGGCCGACATGTCTGCCAAACAGGCCTCGCACGTTTTCTTTGCAGATACCCCAGCTCGCTAGGTCAGCTTCGTGGTGTTGTACCATTGGTTCGCAGTTCCTCTGAGATAAACTATCACGTTTGCTAGCATCATTGTTGGATCCAACCTGTTGTTGTCGCACACTCGCTCGTACATCGTAAGCCAGTCCTCGACCTCTGCGTTTTCGGTGACACAAAATGTCCCTGGGTGCCGCGGGTGAGTGAGGATGACCGTTGGCACGGGCTGCTGAGGCGTTGTCGCTTGTGTCGGTTGATTTGCCATTGTGGCGGCAGGTAGACGACGTCCACTGCGAAGTTCCGTGATTTTACCCCGCACCTTCTACCAAAATGTTGCTGGAGGAAAGCAGGCCCACAAGTGTAAAATAATGTATATTTACAACTGATGTATACGGCGTTCGGGCAACTGCCAGACTTTGTCTTCCTCTAGTCCAATTCAACTTCTTCCTTCCCTTCAACATAACAATATTTATACATCTGTAGAACAAGTTACCTGACATTGTTTACTATATCTGACCATGCTTATTTGTGCACTGTTGTTGAACAATAGATTTGATGCAATGAATGTTTACACATTCAAAACAACAGTAAAAATGCTTGTTATACAATTGTGAGGTTTGTTTTGATTGGTGTTAGTATTGTTTGTTATATATTGCATAAGCGTGCCCCCTTTTGCAATAGTCTTGCAATGTCTAAGGGTTCAATAAATTATGGTCAACTTAATCAAACCGCAAGAGGTTTTTATATCTATGATTCCCATAGAAATGCGACTGCCACGGCTGGCAATTCAACCCGTCGTCTTGTGTTAGCAGCAGAATGTGGCAGACGAATAAATTGAACAATTTCATTGTCTACAGATGTGTTCTGTCGCTTGCCTGTAAGTAGGTAAAACTTGCAATAAGTGTGTCATGGCAAAAAAAAAACAGTTTGTGGTCCTTAATCGAATAAACTGCACATTGTGTATAGTTGAAATGCCAAAATGTCTCTTAAAATCAAAGGATTATGTGTTCTTACAAGCACCATAGTACTTCATTACTTAGAAAGGTAATAGTAACAGAAAATATTGTTTTAATGGTTTACACACTAATAAATATGATCACAAACTTATTAGAATTTGTTATTATAAACATGTAAAGCATGGATATTTCTGCGCTCTTTATTAGCTGGGGACGTGCAAGGACCGTTTATACTTAAAAGGTTCACAGAAAGCAATGCAACTGGCTGACTTCACTACACAGTTTTGATTTACTTTAACGTGTGCTCTTCTACCATGTCGTCTATACAAGAACAGGCTGTTTGCCTGTTTTTCGCATTCTCACACCAGTTTTACGTGACGGTGCAGGAGGCTGCGTTGTCACTGTGTAACTATAGGAAGCCAATTATTTACTAAATGTAGAGTTAACTACAGTTCAAAGCAAATGTTAATACAGGTGCAGTAATGATACCAAGTCCAGAACATATTAAAGGTTTATTGTTTTCTGCCCAGGAAAAAAAGAACATTCTTCCGAGTGGAGACGCAACCTAACGTGTGTGAAATATTCGAAAATAAATTGACGCGGTTTATTCAAGCCACGGAGTTAATGCTATCGCAGAAGATTTATTACGATAGCCTGCACGTTTGCCATGTCAAATTTAATAAGAGATGTAAGATATTATTTCAAGATGCATCGGGAAAGTCACGCTTGGAAACCGGCAAGAAAATGCAACTCAACAGTACCGCGTCCAGCACGTTGAGACTTTGGGTACATTGCCGCCTTGTCATTTGCCGTTGCCGAGGTTGAAGTTATTTAAGGCGCTGCATACGCGTGATTTTTGCATGCTAATCAAAAAAGAAAATTGCAGCCACTCCAAAAGACCATGTCCTCTCGTGGGAATCGAACAACCAACTAGCAAAGGCTCACGAAGCAAACGGGAAACTGCACTTCATTTGCTGCCTAGTCTGTCAGCGAACGCATAGAAATGGGAGAATGGAATCTGCGGTCAAAGTTTTTTTATTCTCCCTTCGCGTACGTACGAATTCGGCAACCTACGTCTGCGCACATTGCACTTGTTGAGCGAGACGCCAGTTTCCAAAACAAAACGGCGAAATAGCTCCAACGCGCAATTTCGTCCCTAAACCACAGCGATCGCTGCGGCGGTGCGGCTGTGCGACCAACCGGTTGGTCGAGGCCGAAAATTGGGGGGTCGGCACTGCGACTGAGATTTTCGTCGCAAGCGAACGAAATCGCACTTTCGGTGCGGCGAAAATCGCATCATGTGAAACAGGCTGTTGGCGGGCTCGGAAGGCATCGTGAGATGTTACCTCAGTCTGACTTACGGTAGCGTGCACGAAAGTATAATTCGTTTGTGAACTCAGGTATGGAACTTTTTTTAATTGTTTCGTAATTGACTGGAAGCTAGAAAACGGACATTCGTCTTATCATTAAGTTTGTTTTACAAACACACATTCATCTAGTTTGGCAACACTGTTCATACGTATAAACTAAATAGTGAGTTGATTCAAGAAACTATTACGCAAGGGGAAACTGGAGAGGGTCTTGAAACGCATCGTGGGAAACTCAACCACCGGGCAGGATGGCATACCTCCCTTGCTGTTGAAGAAACGTGGTAAACGGGCCCGGCAGGTAATGCAGGACGTGATAAATGCAATACTGTGAATTGGATCTATGCCGCGAAGCTGGAGGGTATCCAGGATCGGACTTGCGCTGAAGGGTGCTGACAAATGCCTACCGAAGAGGTATACATCAATAACGGTGACATCAGCTTTATACAGGCCATGTGGTCACATGCTAAGGGCTTTAATCCAACACTGGGCTGAGGAGGCTAATGTCCTAGGCGAACTGCAGAATGTTTTAGGCCTGGCCAACGGGTCGAGGGCAACCTGTTTGTTGCTTCTCAGAAAATAAATATTGCTAGACTTGAGGGCCGAGATATAGTAATGGCCTTCCTGCACATTGCTCAGGCATATGACTACATAGAGGACAAAGTACTGTGTGCCAAACTGCCGGAACGAGCACTACCTGGCAGCTTTCTCCGCATGCTACAAACTGCATACAGAGACAACCGTGCAGTCATAAACTGCGAAGGTGGCAATACTCGGCCAATAGAGGTCCGCAGGGGGCTGAGACAGGGCTGTCCTTTGTCTTTTTAGTGCAGTACTACTTGCCACAGTGATCCCAACGAAAAGACGACGACAGCCCAGCACGGTACGCAAGAAGGCGATCGGCGCTTGCAAGATTGAAGGCCAGCGGCGCTTTTTCCCGCACCCGCCTGATTGAGGGGCCCTGTTAAAATATAATTTGTGGACACCAGGAACCGACAGCTCACTGATTTTTTCTAGCCCAGATTTCCAATGCTCTTTATGTCATTCATCTCTGACATGGACAGACAGCTGGCAGAGTGTAGCCTTCGCTTTCATCTGCCATACATGTAGGAAGGGGCCTATCACAAACGCATTCTGCCAGCTCTGCCACACTATCTATACATTTTGTCAAGGTCTTTACTGACAGTGTACATGAGGAGAGAGCGGTCAAACTCGGTGAGAAACAGTCGAGCAGTCAAGAGCGGTAGGCGCGGTAGGCGCAGTAGGCGATATAAGTCTTTGTGCTTAATTTTGTTAAGGCGTCTGTAATCTACGCACAAGCGAATAGAACCATCTTTCTTTTCTTACGAGGACAATTGGCGACGCCCAGGGGCTATGGGATGGATGAATCACGCCACGCCGAAGCTTATCACTCACTTGTTCGTCGATGGCACGACGTTCAGAAGCTGAGACACGGTAAGGACGCTGCCGGAGTGGGGCGTGCGAACCGGTGCCGATGCTGTGCGATACTGTGGTGGTGCGGTCGAGATAATGTTGATGGCAATCGAAGTAGGTGGTAAATTCGCGTAGCAAGCTGATAAGTTTCTCACGTTGTGTTGTTGTCAGATCACCGGAGGTTGACGGATGGAAGCACTCGAACGGCGGTCGATTGGCACTGTCGAAGCGGCCAGTGACTTCGAATGTGCGTCGTCGGGAGCATCGAAGAGCATTGAAGAATCCCCAGTTTGCACATAACCGAGGCACTCTCCGCGAGGCAAAGTAATCGGCAGAAAAGACACATTGCACGCACATATGACACCTCGGAAAACACTTAGGGCGATGACGGCAAAGGGCAACGAAAGGGAACGGCAACGGACGAAGAAGTCACGTGGCGTGAATAGTACGGTTGCGTCACGTGCTGATGCGCAAAATACGAGACGACGGCGGCTGACTGAGGAGGCATATCAGTAACGTCGGCCACAAAAATTTTTGTAGACGTCAGAGGATCTTGGGGGTCCATGGCTGCATCGGCAAGAAAAGACAATCCAGCTCGGTACGGGCATGGTTAATGATGGCATTGTTTGACGAAAGGAAATCCCAGCCTAGCATAACATCGAGGGAGCAGGACGGCAGCACAACGAATTCCATGACATGAAGCGACTCTTCGATGACAACGCTTGCAGTGCAGGTTCCCAATGGTTCGACAGGCTGTGCGCTCGCAGTACTCAAATACACTCCAGAAAGTGACGTCGTTACTTTTCCTATCCGTCGGCAAAGTCCTGCGCGTAACGCAGAAATTGTTGCACCCGTATAGACCAGTGCGAATGTTCGAATCCTTTGGACGTATACCTCAATGACGTTGCAAGGCCTTTGGCAAATCGAAGGGGACGTAGTTCTCGCCTTGGAAACTGCGACACTTAGTTTCCCTGAGGTAGAGGGCTTGGCCGGCATCTCATCGGCGAGATTGAGTGCCAGTGTGGGAATGGGGACGACGAGCATGGTTGAGAACAGGGGTCTCATCCGGCGGCACAGGAGATTGTAGCTTTCGAGGGGCGTAAGTGCTCATGGGTCGGCGGTTCCCATAAACATGCAGCATACGGCGTCGACAAAAGCGAGAAACGTGTCGCGGAGCACCACAATGGTAGCAAATTGGGCGGTTGTCCGCGGGGCGCCAAGGATTTGGCTGACGTGGTAGCTGTGGTGTAGGCGCCTACGTGGTCGTCTCGTGTCTCCGTCCTTCGTCCGTTGTTTTATCTGGCGCCTTCTTTGTAATCAAGTGAGAAGGGAATCGGGGGCGGTCGCGCAATAGCTTGGATAGGTGGGCGTGAAACGAAGGGCGGCCTTGCAGCGACGTCAGCGTACGTCAGGGGCGCCGCGACGGTAGGCGGTTGAATAACAGCTGCAAGGCATTCGGCGACATTCGTCTTGATGACGCTCTCTAACCCCGGTGTGAATGGAGAGTATGGTTGAACGTTCGTAAAGGGTACCAGGGAAAGCTGCCGAGCAGCTTCTTCTCGCATGAATTCTTTTATGTGGAGCATTAGAGGCGACTCGTCAACATCTAGCGTCAGACCTGAGACAGCGGTGAATGCTCAGGACGGATGTCGTGTGACTACTCGCTGCCTGCGAAGTTCGTCGTAACTCTGACGCAGCACAAGGACGACAGACACAGTGGTCGGGTTTCGGGAGACCAACATTTCAAAGGCGCCGTCCTCAATTCCGTTGAGGATATGCCTGATCTTTTCGGCTTCTCGCATCGTTGAGTCGACTCTCTTGCACAGATTAACGACGTCTTCGATGTAGCTGGTGAAATTCTAACCTGGTTGCTGGGCGCGTCCGCGCAGGCGTTGTTCGGCCTGAAGTTTGCGGACAGCGGCATGACTCAAGACCTCTGTGAAGTTGGTCTTGAGCGGCGACCATGTCGAGATGTCGGATTCGTGGTTACGATACCACAAATGTGCAACGTTGCTCAAGTAGAAAATTACGTTGTTGAGCTTTGCCGTATCGTCCCAGTGGTTGTGCGTGCTGACTCTGTCGTACGGTGCGAGCCAGTACTCGACGACCTGATCACCGGTACCCGCAAAAATTGCAGGATTCCGCTGACGCTGCACGTCAGGACAGATGACAGTTGGTGCCGTGACTGCAGCTTGTTCGAGAAGGTTCGACAGCTTCTCAGGTATGGTTCGAGAAGGCCGGACAAGATCATCCGGCGTCGGCCGAGATGGTTGAAGGGTTCGGATTCGAAGTTCCAGCGTTGATGAAGTCATACCCCGCATTCTCTACCAAATGTCAAGGGGTTTATTCACAAGGTACATGAGGAGAGAGAGGTCGAACTCGGGGCGGTAGCCAAAAACCCTGCGAGCAGTACGAACCGGCGCCGTGGGTAAGGGCCGATTTACGCTCGAGCCGCCCATCGCCGCAAGCCACACCGCACGAGTGCGGTCGCACGAAAGATTGCACGAAAGATTGCACGAAAGATTGCACGAAAGATTGCACGGATCAAACACTTGTGCGAAAATTTCGGTTTGAAATGTGTAAGGTATAAACTGTGTACGAAATGTACACGGTAATTTTTGCACAAGTGCTGGATACGTGCAATTTTTCGCGCAACCGCAAATGTGCGGTGCGGCTTGCGGCGATGGGCGGCTCGAGCGTAAATCGGCCCTAAAACGCTCGTGACGCGTCTGACTTACCAACATATCTTCCTTACATTTCATATGCTGTAGATGCAGCGGGCTAACCGGCGGTCCTTCTTCGTTACAATTTATTGATTTTACTTTACTTTAATTTTCATTTTTTATTGATGTAAATATATTGCCGAACCGAAAGGGGCCAACACAGCTGGGCAGATATTGCGGTTAAATGTAATTAGGAGTAACACAACTTGAAATGCAATACTATTCCAAGTACAATAACAGTGTTATTCAGTGAGAGTACAATGAATGACAGTTACATGTATGAGTAATATAGACAGACAGGTAGAGAAAGAAATTCAAGCAATTATTTCTGTAAATCAGGAATTTTTGCAGAGAAAATATCTAACATAGGAAAATACTACACGACGAAAAAAAAAAGAAAGATACATACTACGGCACATAAAATTTGTGAGAGTGGAAAATAGAAGGAGATACGACAACCATACTTCTGTAAATCAACCAGGCGTGAAGGTATAAGCACAATCTCAGGTGTTTAGCATTTTGCTTTCAATAGCAGATGAGAACTGGGTAGTGTAGCAATTGTTGCTAGGCCTGCTGGTTGAAATGTAAAAAAAGATACATTGTTGCACTAACAGGAAAATAGATTCAGGTGGGCAAGTGAGAAATTACAGGTCGAGCCCTGAACTTCAACTGATTTTATCCTTACAGCAGAGCAGCGAGATTCAACAAATGCGCATGCGTACATCTGTGGTGTCTAGAACGATTACAGTGACGTTTTTAACGCCTGCATCTCGTTGTTAAAAAAAGCAGACGTATCGCTAATCCAACTCGTGCCTCTCTCTTTTATATGATATACCTCCAAAGGTTATCTTGCTAACATGTAAGCACTCCTACCAATTATCTTAATTTCACGTAGTAGTGGCTGACATCTGCCTCCCAAGGAAACCATGCAATGCTCTGGTAAATGTGCATTACCTTTGTTAACTATAAACAATTCATGCTACCTGGCGTGGTCATTGACACATGTCCGTGTTGATCCCAAGTAGGACTTCCCGCATTTCAGCAGTATCTTGTATATAACGCCCATCGCACATTTAACGTGTGGTCTAGTGTGGTTTTTCTGGCATCCTGACTTTTTGTCGAGGCGCCTTATGCGTGGACACTGTTCAGCCAACTTGCGTGGCGCCGAGAAAACAACTGGCACACCAAACCTATAAGCGGCTTTCTCCAAGTTGTGGGAAAGTTTGTAGACGTATGGCACCAATGCGGGTTTGCATCCATTTTGGTCAGGGCTAGGCATGTTTTTTTTTCCCTTCACCTTCTGAAGCAATGTTTTTAACACCGCCCCTACGACCGAGCTCGCGTAGGACTGTTTGTAGCCTCGCTGACTGCTTATCAAAGCTAGCCTGCATCCCGTCAGGGCACGACTTCATGAGAGCGGACTCAAGGCAAAGAGTGGCGATTGCTCTTTTAAATAACTTTACATGTGCCGAGTCATACCGCAGCTACTTCTCTTGCGCACTTGGGCAAAACAGCCAACAGACGTTATTTTTGTCAAAAATTAGAAACAGATCACGTAACTGAACCGTGCCATGGGAAGGTATTTCGTTTGTAAAAAGCATGCCCTTCCCATGTAGTCTAAAAACGGCTAAGACCTCATGATGCCCTGGTGAACGCTAAAACCATGGTTACTTTTTAAAAGAATTGAAAAATCATTGACATATCTAAAAGCCTTAAGGTCGAACCTATCGTCAAAGGAACTGGGCAGGTCGCTGTAAATTGGCGCCAAGAAAATGTCCCACAGTATAGCAGCGACGCAGGAACCAATGCAAATTCGTTCTGTTCAACGTACAAGTCGTCGTGAAAAGAAATAAAAGTATACTTCAAATGAAATTCCAAGAGAACCATAAAATTCTCGATAGACATACCCACAAGATTCTGAAGATCACCGGGGCTTTCCCAAAATCATAAAAGGTCTCAGAATTCAGGTTTGATGTGCCCTCGGCTCCTTACCCTTCTGGTTATTATTTAAGTGGAGTGCTGCCCTAGAAAATGCATCGCTCTCTTTAATTGATATTCTCGAAGAGCGCTGCAAGGAACAACTTACGATAATTGCTAATCAACTCGAGAGCATAAATTCATATGCATCGGAAAAAAGTGAACTCGAACAATTCGTCCAAACTAGGGAGAAAAAATTACTAAATACCAACAGAAAGGTTTTAGAGCTGCAGATCAACCGAAGAAAACTAATATAGCCCCTAAAGCACACAGCTCCACCGATATTCCTACAGGCGAGCAGCCAGAGCACTGCAGCAACATAATAGTATATCTCAGAGTCCAACCCCGAGGAAGTTGGTCTCCTTCAACGAGGATTACGTTTTGTCCCACACGAAGAACGCAGTAAACGAATACCAACTACAGAAAGATACAACGGAGTTTTCAAGACGCATGCGCATCAAGGAGTACTTTTTCGCTAGGCCAGATGTAGGAAAACAAGCTAGAGACTCTCTTAGGCCACCTAGCACGTGGAGACCAAAAATCTATCAGTGCCCAGCCCTGAATATATATATATATATATATATATATATATATATATATATATATAGCTAGCATTGTGTAAATAAAGCATTTTTTGTTGTTCTGCATCCTATGGTTGTAACCTAAGTACTTTTATATTTACAGCTTTACTATCTTACTGTGCTACCAATTTATCATGACCTTGTTAACCCTAGCTAAAACTGTATAATCACAAGCCTTTGTACTTGAACGTTCCAACTGCATATATTTGTTTCTTTTCTCATTTGCTGTAACCTACTTCCCCCTCTAATGCCTTTGGCCCTGGGGGTAATAATAAATAAAATAAAATGAAAATAAAAAGGGGGACCCATAAAAGTTCACAAGCCTCCTTCCTTTGCACCTGGGGCGACAACATGCTTTCATTACGGGGGAATGATGTTGGCTGACTGTTGCGTCAACTACCATGTCTTTAAAGTTGCAGCTCCGGAAATAGTTAACGCTTCGTACATCAGGGAACACATTTCTTAGACGCTCGTTACTTGATAATATTGGGTGGCATTTTCGTAGCATGGTATTTATTTTCAGGAGTGCATTAGATTATTTTGTTATAAAGGCAGATGGTTTGCCATATTCTGATATAGGCTGGTTCTTTGCTAATTTCGACTGTCTCTCCAATCTTCACGCTACATCAAAAGCCCTATCAAGAGCAACTTGTGGAAAACCTTTTTTTAAGATAATTCAGGTGGTGGGTATAGTAGTGATCGTCGCAGCAGATTCTTTTTATTCGTTTCGCTTGTCCGAGAAAAATTGTTTGCTTGCAATGTCGCATTTGATGACTGTTGTAGTCTAAATATCGCTGGCTATCCGTAGGCTTCCGGTAAAGTGTCGTCCTCAGTTTTCCATTCTCTATGTAGGCCTTCGTGTCGAAGAAGTTGATCTGACTAGAAGAGTGGTGAGCAGTAAACTGAGTGCAAGCGATTGAAATGGCTATTTAGTTTGGTTAAAGCGCTTGCGCCGTGTTCCCTTATTATAACTATGTCGTATATATAACTATAGTTATTATATATTATAGTTATTATAACTATAACTATATATATATATATATATATATATATATATATATATATATATATAAAGCTGATCTCAAAAGAAATTCTACGGTCCGCGCGGCATTGCGGGAAACGGAAACGTTTGCCCCCGCTCAGCGCCAAATCCTTAAAAAAACTCGCGGAAACGGATGATATTGTACTAAACATAGCATGCAAAGGCGGCATTATTGTAATATGTCCTATAGAAAAGCACATGAATGGGGCCTCCAACCAACTGCAACCACACCCATTACAGAAAACTCCACCCTAACCCAACTTCAGACTACATCAACACTGAAAAACAATAGCGGAGCTCCTGTCCAGCGAACTAATCACACAATCTGAATATGGCTTCATGATGCCAAAGAGCAATAAAGCAGGCCGATTTTAGCTTCTTCCTAAAATATATAAAGTTCGCGTCGAAGGAATATTTACAGGAAGAATCCCAGGTCGGCCTAGAGTGTCTAATGAAAACACACCTACCGAGTCACTATCTAAATTCTTAAATCACCGCCTGACAAGCCTCCGCACCATCCTTCCATTGTTTACTCAAGACACACCGTACTTCTTCTGAATTACTGACGGCATCAACGCCTACCAAATCATTTCCGATTGCGCTATTCTAGTCACTTGGGATGTTTTTGCCATTTGCACTAACCTACCCATGAGTGAAGCAATTGAAGCCCTTTCGAGATCCTTCGCAATCAATCCCAAAACGCACGCTCCCGAAGTTTATCTGTCGCTGCTTAGGATAGTTCTCACGCTCAACTATTTCGAATTCGATACTATTTACTACATGAAAACTTCCGGCACTAGCACGGGAACAACATTCACTGGCACGTGTGCGAACATTCTCATGAGAAAGCTTCAAGCAAACCTCTTGAAATCCTACCCTTTAAAACCCCTTACGTATCTTCGTTGTGCGGACGACATAGTTATAATAAGGGAACACGGCGCAAGCGCTTTAACCAAACTAAATAGCCATTTCAATCGCTTGCACTCAGTTTACTGCTCACCACTCTTCTAGTCAGATCAACTTCTTCGACACGAAGGCCTACATAGAGAATGGAAAACTGAGGACGACACTTTACCGGAAGCCTACGGATAGCCAGCGATATTTAGACTACAACAGTCATCAAATGCGACATTGCAAGCAAACAATTTTTCTCGGACAAGCGAAACGAATAAAAAGAATCTGCTGCGACGATCACTACTATACCCACCACCTGAATTATCTTAAAAAAAGGTTTTCCACAAGTTGCTCTTGATAGGGCTTTTGATGTAGCGTGAAGATTGGAGAGACAGTCGAAATTAGCAAAGAACCAGCCTATATCAGAATATGGCAAACCATCTGCCTTTATAACAAAATAATCTAATGCACTCCTGAAAATAAATACCATGCTACGAAAATGCCACCCAATATTATCAAGTAACGAGCGTCTAAGAAATGTGTTCCCTGATGTACGAAGCGTTAACTATTTCCGGAGCTGCAACTTTAAAGACATGGTAGTTGACGCAACAGTCAGCCAACATCATTCCCCCGTAATGAAAGCATGTTGTCGCCCCAGGTGCAAAGGAAGGAGGCTTGTGAACTTTTATGGGTCCCCCTTTTTATTTTCATTTTATTTTATTTATTATTACCCCCAGGGCCAAAGGCATTAGAGAGGGAAGTAGGTTACAGCAAATGAGAAAAGAAACAAATATATGCAGTTGGAACGTTCAAGTACAAAGGCTTGTGATTATACAGTTTTAGCTAGGGTTAACAAGGTCATGATAAATTGGTAGCACAGTAAGATAGTAAAGCTGTAAATATAAAAGTACTTAGGTTACAACCATAGGATGCAGAACAACAAAAAATGCTTTATTTACACAATGCTAGCTAGAACTGCTCGAAATATTGGTTATCGTAAATGGATACTTAACCATGAAGATGGTTCCATTCCGTCAATGACCGAGGAAAAATATGACTGCAAAATAATTTTGTGTGACATGATTAAAGACCAACTTTATAACGGTGGCCGATTTAAGGCGATACGTACGTGGCTGAAAGATTAAATCGTTGAGGAGTGTTGAATGATGCTTGAATATATGAAGAATGACTAAACATGCGATTTTACGACGAGAAGAAAGTGGGGTAAGTGCAAGGTTGGATTCCATGACAGACACGCTTGCAGTTTTGTTGTAATTACGTAAGGTGAAACGAAGTCAACTGCTTTGCACGAGTTATAATGAATTAATTAGTTTGTAAATGGCAGGATCCCAAACAGCGAATGCATATGCAAGCTTTGGATATATGAGAGTACTATAAAGGAGACTTTTTAGGGATGAAGGGGCGGTAGAAAAGTTACGTCGTAGGTAGCGAAGCGTGCGGTTAGCATTGCGAAATGCGTAGTTGGTATGGACATTCCTAGATAAATTAGCTGAGATGTGCACACCTAGGTACTTATAAGAGTGAACTCCTTCATAGGGAATAGGGAATGTTTAGGTAATATATACGCGTGCATTTAGTTACTCCGGATACCCACATGACCTTACTTTTGCCAAATTTTAGTTCCATTAGCCAATTTTTGCACCAGCTTGCTACACTAATTAGATCAGACCGAAGGTGGTTAGCATACTCTGCATTACTCATTTCATGATAGATAAGACAATCATCTGCAAATAGGAGAATGTTAGATGATAGTGACGAAGGGAGGACGTGAATATATATGGGGAAAAAAGAGGCCCAAGTACTGAGCCTTGAGGCACACTGTAAGTTGCGCTTCGAAGTGAGGAGTGATGGCCGTTTGCACTTCCAATTTGAGAGCGATTAGATGTGACGCATTCAATGCACTTCAGGATGTCAGCGTGAAGTTTCAGGGGACTTAGTTTACAAAGTAGAAGTTTGTGACAGAGCTTGTCAAATGTCGTCGTCGTCGTCAGCGGCGGCGGCGACGACATTTGATAACCTCTGTCTCAAACTTCTACTTATTAAACTAAGTCCCCTGAAACTTCACACTGACATCCTGAAGAAGAAGAAGAAGCGTCAGCGGCGGCGGCGGCGGCGGCGGCGGCGGCAGCAGCAGCAGCAGCAGCAGCGGCAGCAGCGGCGGTTATTCCCAATCCAGGTCTCTTAATACCTCCTGCAAACACGCCGTGAATAGCATTGGAGAGATCGTACCTTCCTGCCCGACTCCTTTCTTTATTGGGATTTTGTTGCTTAGTAGCAGACGACAAACCTTTGCAGCAAGGATGGCTGAAGTTCGCGGCTGCGATTTCTTATTTGTTCGGGTGCCGAGCAGCCGCCGCAGCCGCGGCCTGGTTGCGCCCACTGCAGGGAAAAGCCCTCTCCCACAATGTACTAATTGTGGCCATGTCGTCCCGGCAAACTTCTTAATAATCTCGTCCGCCCACCCAACTTTCTGCCGCCCCCTGCTACGTTTCCTTCCCTTGGAATCCAGTCCGTAACCCTTAAAGACTATCGGTTATTTTCCGTCCTCATTACATACCCTGCACATGCCCCCCCATTTCTTTTCTCGAATTCAACTAAGATGTCATTAACTAGACTTTGTTCCTTTACTCAATCTGCTCTTTTCTTATTCCTTAAAATTACACCCATCATTCTTCTTTCCTTAGCTCGTTGCGTCGTCCTCAATTTAGGTAGAACCCTTTTAGTTAGCGTCCAGGTTTCTGCCCCGTACGTGAGTACTGGTAATACACAGCTGTTATACACTTTTCTCTTGAGGGATAATGGCAACCTGCTGTTCATGATCTGAGAATGCCTGCCAAACGCACCCTAGCCCATTCCTATTCTTCTGATTATTTCAGTCTCGTGATCCGGATCCGCGGTCACTACCTGCCCTAAGTAGATGTATTCCCTTACCACTTCTAGTGCTTCGCTACTTATCGTAAAGTGATGTTATCTTCCGAGACTGTTAAACATTACTTTAGTTTTCTGCAGATTAATTTTTAGACGCACCCTTCTTTGCCATTCCAGATCGGTGAGCATGCATTGCAATTGGTCCCCTGAGTTACTAAGTTAGGCAATATAATCAGCGAATCGCAAGTTACTAAGGTATTCTCCATTACCTCTTATCCCCAATTATTCCCAATCCAAGTCTCTGAATACCTCCTGCAAACACGCTGTGAATAGCATTGGAGAGATCGTATCTCGCTGCCTGACTCCTTTCTTTGTTGGGATTTTGTTGCTTAGTAGCAGACGACAACCCTTTGCAGCAAGGATGGCTGAAGTTCGCGGCTGCGATTTGTTATTTGTTCGGGTGCCAGGCTGCTTCTTGTGCGGTGACAGCTGTAGGGAAGACGCTGACCTGTGTGCGAGCGGGTATGAACACGATGTTACCGGTGTTTGGGACAACATGGTCCACTTACGTGCAAGGTGTGCCTTGCAGACAAACGCCATGAACCCCATTTACATCATGTGGAGCTCATGTTCACTAGCCGATAAATTTTGTTGAGTGATGTGATCTCTCGATGTTTTTTTTATTCCACCCTTGCCGCAATGCTGCTTCTGTACCTGAATAATAAGCACCCGTCGTCATTACAGGCTTATATCAAACAAATCCGCACGGTGCAATCTCTGCATATGCCGTTGTGATTTTTCTGCCGATGAATACATGTGACATCGCCGAATAAGTGCAGTCATAGTCGACTCAAGAAGAGTAACTGCCAATTTATTATTAAACGCGTACACTAGCCAACGAAGGCTCCAAACACATGGGTTAATAAAGCGCGTGTTAGTGCTGCACAGCCGATGCCATTCTGCTGCATACGCCGATGAACTACCGTTCCCGCTGCAGTTTGTGCAATTTTAAATTCCCCAAGGGATCTGCTTGGAACCGTACAAAGCTAAAGACTGGCTAACTTTTCAGTACTTTCTTATATTACTAGAGAGGTGCCCCGTGATATATTTAAAAGCAGAGCAGCGCCAGTCAAAGTAGATAAGCGCTGGCGGCAAGGCCCGGTTAAGTCGTCTGCAGCCTAAGTGTAAGAAAGAATTTAGTTGAGTACAAAACTCACATGCAAGGAAGGACTACGTTGTGAAACAAACAAATCACTCGGCGTGTTAAGTTTGCTCAGGCAGCATCGAGATGTGATGACTTCCCAAACGGGACGCGAACTTCTCAGCGAGAAATGGAACAAAAATACCATATGCAGCAGCTATTAGCAATTCTCGCCCTGAGCTACCGGTTTTCTAAACACATTTCCAAAAACGCAAATAATATCTAAGATGCCCTCGGGCAAAAACAATAAAGCTGTTAAAGAAGCACTTCCTTGGTAGCATTCCGATAAGACACAGCGTGATTTATACCCTTTACAAACAAGGCAGGGTGAAAACTTCGCAGCTCAAAAGAATCAACAAGAGTTATGCATGGAGCAACTAGCAACAGTTAAACATGTGCGAAGCGACGCATAAAATAGATGTAAAAACATGAAGTGCGCGACAGCTGGTGCGAGGATTTACCGCGCCAAATGAAACTAAAACTTTCAGTTCTTACAAACTTCAGTAGCTTTAACATACAACGCAGTGCGCTCGTGCAGTCGGGCTGCCTAGCTAGCGCAACGCGGTAAAGAAGCTGAAAACAATATAAGCGGCAAACAGAATTCCGAACTTCAGCGAAATGCCTTTAAACCTCATGCTGCACGGCTGACGAACTTCGTTGCTCACGCGTCTAACTATGATCGAGTGGAAAAAAACACCGACGAGAGAAAGGAAAACCGACGAGAGAAAGGAAAGGATGAGAACAAGGAATTTCCCTTCGAAGCGACGATGCATTTTTGCTTCCGTTGCTCCTGCTGATGAGGCTATTAGCAATTAGCTAATTGGCAATTAGGCTAACCGTATCACCGGCACGTTTACCCCGCTATTTGAGCCCCCCACCTTGCAACAATTCTTCTCCGACATTCCCTGAAGCTTTGGGCACCCCCCACGTGCGAATGGTGTTGCCTACCTTGCTTTGAAAATGTGAATAAGACAGAGAAGCACGATCAGCGACACAACAAACTACGGCGCCCGCCAGGCTCCTCTCCCGCGTGTTCTGCGCAAGGCCGCCACCAGTGGCGCGTCCGTCGGCGTACACGGCGTGTACATAGCCATGATGTGTTCACCATTGTAGTGCCAGTGCGTGACTCTTTGTTATATGTAATTCAGTAATAAATTTCGATAGAATACTTGTTTTGGTATAGTCAATGGACAGGCATGGCAAATTCACACAGAACTTTAATATAAAACCACACAATAACGAATGCTTTTCACTAGCGATTTCAATCATCAACACGGTGGCGACGGCGATCAAAGCCTTTCACTTCGAAGCCGTAGCGGACGGCGCCTCAAAAAACGTAGAAGTTTACAAAATACACTGTTGAGATCGCTTCAAGGTTTCCTCGCCTAATCTCATAGAGAAATGGCAAACAATTTGCTATTCGCGGCGTCCTTACGCCACTGCAAAGCGGGCACGTGCCAGCCGGCGCGCGGTGTGCCGGCGGCCGAGCTTTCCGCTGAAGCCACCGCTTTCGAGCAAGCCTTGGAAATAGCATTTTGCCTCCCCGTCCACAGACTAGAAGTATTCGGCTACGACGAGGACGTCGTTCGCTGCTGCACGCTGAGCAGCTGCATGTAATTTGTAAGGATATTGTAGGAGAGCAGACGTATATACTAGCCTATAGCATCCAAGAAGGCTGTGATACAAGTTACTCGCCGTGATGTCAGGATACTACTACATACCAGAACCAAAGATTACTCACCGCGGTTGGCGTGATTGGCCCCGCTCACCATTGACAATGTCAGGCAGCTAACTACTGGTGTCTGTTGCATTATATAGGTCTCCAGGAGAGTCGTTGTAACGAGGATTGTTGCGACACAGTCTAATAGGCTACAACTACTATACCCATAGCGTAAATAATGTTGCTGAAGCGTAACCATCGCGACAAGTGACCGGGAAGGACAGCTCCGACTTTGGAGTATGCCGTCTTTCTCCGATCGCCTCTACTGCAAAGCAGTGTCTGCGCCGTGCTAACCGTACTTTATGCAAGAGAGCAGGGTTTTCGCTTCGTACGGACGTTCGTGTTCGACAGCGCCCTGCAGCTTTCTAGAATCCCGGCACTCGAAACAGAGCACAACGCTGCCGTACCTATCTGTGCTGCATTAGTTTGGTCTCCCGTTCATGTCTGGGCATATTCGTTTGCCCCGTACGCTCGTGCCTTTCACTAGGCTTTTCGTACTTTGTAGCTTAAATGGTCCTTATGCATGTCATCTTCGAGAGCTTTTCCTTTTCTTCATACACACCGACAGGCGTATGTGTAAAACTGCAACGCGGAAGTCAGCAATTTGTAAAAGCTTTTTTCAAATTTATTTACCGGATAGTTTCTGTTTGTACGGTTGCTTGTACTCCGCCTTTTAGGAAATACATCTATAGCTGGTCGGCGCCTCCTCTCTCTAGTGTAGTGTGCGCTACACAATGCATCACGGAGAAGCCGCCGCTGACGGGTGGAGACGCAGACGAACCGGCACGCAAGTGACGCTGGATGTACAGCTGTAGTTGCATGATGCGCTCAAGCGCCCACCTTGCTCTGGCGGCAGGGTTTGTGTTCCAGCTGTGGATTTGACGGCTTCGCTTGCGGCGGTGATGCGCTCACACCACCCAGCTACGTGCCGACGGCGCCAGCAAGCGTATTTGGCTTTCGCTTCGAAGCCGTCGCGGATGGCGCTTCAAAACGTCCACAGATGCACACATTTGAGATGGCTTAACCTGCTCCTCATCATAATATCACGCATCGAAATGACAAAGACTGGCTGATATCTGCGGTGTGTAGGCGGAGATGCCTGAGTACGGGCTTGTCTCTCTGTGCGTGAGGAGCCAGGCGGTGCTTTGAGTTGAACTATTCTCGTATCGCAGCTCCCGTTCGAGCTAGAGGCTTGACCCTTGTGTTCGCTTATCGTGAAGGGTTTGGACCTCAGGTTTTGCTATTTAGCATTACTTTCCGTCGAAAATTTTGTTACAGTAGCCGATGTTCGGCCCACCGGTGCCGGCGACGCAAGGTAGGAATGCAAGGGAGAGACGTTCCTCCCCTTATGATTGCCACAAGAGGGCGCGACATGTGAAGTGCGTGTGAAGGAGGAACTGACCCGCCTGAAGGAGGAAAATGGCTAGTTCGTCCTTTCTCGCTCCCTTTTTGAAGAGTGCAGTGGCATGACAGATAACTCAATGCAACTGTCTTTCGACAAAGGCCGTAGTTTTGGTTACTTACTGTAAATTGAAAGAAAATTTACTGCTTAGCACATTAACAAAGTTGTACCTGTATTTATACTAGCCACACTTCTGGTTATGTGATTCTTTAGCTTATGCGAACTTATTGTCACTTGTGAGATAAAAGTGACAAAAACGCAGACTGGGCGCTACTGTCGATTGAGTTCTGTTACAGACAGGAAACATCGCGAATAAATATATTAGCACATCACTTCGCGTGCTGTTCTATATGTTCCAAACATTATGCAGAAGCAATCGACATGGTCAATGTAGGCAGATAGCGCGAAAGAGCGAGTCAACGATGGTCGCCGTCTTCCGTGAAAACCCATTGCGCGAGAGTACTTGCGCTTTCCCTCGGTGCCTTCCCGTGGTTCCTTCGTGAAAGAGGGAACGCGTCCACCCTCTAGATGGTGTGTCGGCAACAGCGCCATGAAAAGTTCGACAAAACGCTCGCTTGCGCCTGCAGTGTATCCGTAGGCAAAAATTCGCCATTCATCCACGATCCAATCGTCTCCCATCTCATCACATCCAAGATTACAAACAAGGCGCCAAATAAAACAACGGACGAAGGAAGGAGACACGAGATAACCCCACTCTCCTTCCCTCGTCCGATGTTTTATTTGGCGCCTTCGTTGTAATCATGCATAACCAACTCACCCACCAGCACGTGCTCATCTCATCCGACCATTCACGATCGGCGGGTTACCGCCGGACGGTCAAAGACGCGTACGATAAAGGAGGACGGTATCCATAGCTGCCCTATCTGCTTCCTCCCCGCCGCTCAGATGCCAAAGAGCATGAGCCCTTTCCGTCGCCTTCTCGCGACTAGCGAGTGACAGTGCGCTCCCAACCCCCTTAATCCTGACCCTCCCCGCTGCGAAGGGTCGTGCAGGACGCTGGCTTTCTCCCTTCCCTCGCTCGCTATTGGGAGCTCGTGTTCTTTCCTTTGGCACGCCTCCTCGCCTTCCCTCCCACAAGTCCTTCAGGCCGTCGTACCACCGGCCTACCACGAAAACGACCAAAAGAGCCATAGAAAGCTTTCGCTTGAAAAGCTTACACACGAGATTACTTAAACATGACATGACGCATTCAATGTAAATTGGGATCACCCACTTTTTTCATAAGATCATATAAGGAGCATTGACCGCTATTCTTAATTCATAATACACAAATAAAAAGCTAGCCCATAGACAGTTACATACATGCTAATTCCTTTAGGAAGGTTGTCACAAAAGCGTTTTTGGCCCATTTCTACGCCTTATCGGCTTGAAAGGAAGTGTTCTATCATCCACAGATGTGGGAAGCATCGGAGCCACTCAGGGCTTGTGAGAGGCCGTACATGAGCATGCACGCGAACGCCAGTTCAAGAACTTGTACTCAACCTAAAATGAGCACCATTAGCATCTTTAGAATTTATTTCTACTTCAAGTATTCGCGGTACAATAGTTAAATGGACGGCTGAAATAAATACGAACATCAACGCTACAAATACTGGGGTGGCACTGGTAGGACATGAATGCGACTGTAACCAACCTTTTTCATAATTACGGTGCACTGTTCTGATGAGTAACTGTATCTGCAAGCAATAATTAAGAACATAGGATTCACAAAGTACCTGGCAAAAGGTTCACAAAAAGTGGAGAATCGATATGTTTTACAAAGTTCCTTTGTGAGCTAGGTGCAATTCACAATATCGCGGGCAGCACTCAGGAAGCTCGCCACTCGGCCTCCCGCAATGCCTCGTCAACCGCGACTCCTAACAGCTGCGAAGAAAGCATGACTCCGCCTCGAAAAAACGAAAAGCACGCTTTCCCGCTTAAACAATGGTTTGCAGAAGGTGATCACATCTTTTCGAAAACATTTTGCCAGCGATTTAAACGTTGAGATATAGTTTACTGTGAGACATCGTTGGACGTCGGAAAAATGTCACAAATACGTGTTACTTATTTTATCCGTGAAATTGGCACTTGCTACCAGGGCATTATAATGCTTAATTTTGGCCGGCATTGACCTTACCACAGCATGTTAGGAAATGTCTGTGAACCCAGCACCATTGGCAAGCTTAATGCCTCCGTTGGCGTGACCACGCCATGGCCCGAAAAGAGTACGAACCCATGACCATTAGTAGAAGTCGAGCCCACGATGTTTGGTGTTATGGCTGGCTTCGGCATGATCACACCATAGCCTGGAAGAACTGCGAACCCACGTCGATTAGAGAAGTTAATTAAGGCAGGCGTTGGTGGGACCGCACCATAATTCAAAAAGGCTATGAACGCGCGACCACTGTTAAAAGTCGAACTCACGTTCTTTGGTGTTGAGGCCGGCGTCGATCTGACCGCACCATAGCGCAAAAGGGCTGCAAACTCACGACCGTTCGCGAAGTTTACTAAGGCCGGCATTAGGGTTACCGCGTCATGGTCCGGAAAGGCGACAAACCCACGACCACTGGTGAGAGTCGTGCCCCCGACACTTGGTGTTAATTGAGGCCGGTGTTCGCTTGACCACACCAACTTCCGAAAAAAACTGCGAACCCACAAGAATTACCGAATTAAGGTTGGCGGTGGCGTAACCATGCCATGGTCTGAAAAGTCTATCAACGCAGGACTATGCACGAAGGCAGTGTAGGCCGGTGTTGGTGCGACAGCGCCATAAAACGAAATGGCTACAGACACTCGACAATTGGTGGCAGCCGAACCAAAGACCTTTCGTGTAAAATATTGCGAAGGTAATTAAAGCTGGCATTGGCATAACGACGACATAGACCAAAAAGGCCACCAACCCGTGACCATTGGCGAAGTTAAATACAGTCGGCGTTGGTGTGAGAACACCGTGGTCGGAAAGACCTATGAACCCAGGAGCATTGTGGGGAGTCGAACCTGAGACGTTTGGTGTGGTTGAACTCATGAGCTTTGCTGTTAATTAGGGCTAAATAATTCCCTGCCGGTGTTGCCTAACCATGCCATAGTTCGAAAAAGCTACGATCCTACAACGATTCGTAGGAGTCGAAACCATGAATTTTGGTGTTAATACTAAGTTAAATAAGGCCGCATTCGCGTGATTACATGGTCTGAAAAAGCTATGAACCAAGGGCAGTTGTGGGGAGTCATTCCCACGACCTTTCATGGCAGTCGAAGACACGATTTGTTGTTAGTTAGGGCAATGTTAAATAGGGTGAGCTTTGGCGTGACCACGCCACTGTCCGAAAAGGCTACGAGCTAAGGACTGTTGGCGAAGTTAATTAAGGCCGGCGTCTGCGTGACCACTCCATAATCTGAAAATGCTATGAACCCGCGGCCCTTGGTGGGAGCCGAACACACTGCCCTTGGTAATTTAGGCGTGCTTCATTAAAGGACAGGCAATAATGCTATAGATAACTTATTCGAAGGCCCGAGAAGGCTACAAACCCGCTACCATAGGTTGGAATTGAATCTGCGGCCTTTTGTGTTAAGGCGAAGGTAATTAATGTTGGCATTGGCATAACCGTACCGTAGTCCAAAAAGGCTACGCAACCGCTACCATTGGCGAAGTTTAAAGCCAGCGATCGCGTGACGATGCCATGATCTGAAAAAGGCTAGTGCGAACACATATAACAATCTGACGTAGATTTCATAATGGGCTGGTGCGATAAGTGGCTTATAGAATTAAAAATTAGAAAAGTAAATTAATGCGTGTTTCTACCACAAACAAACGCCATCCAGTTCATATACTTAATATAGTACGCTTGAACAAGTTTCACGCTATCGATATCTCGGAATCAATATAACGTCTGATCTAACATGGAAAATCCATGTCACCTTAATAATCAATAACGCAAATCGAGTGCTAAGATACTTACGCCAAAATTTCAGTTAGTGTCCAACAGAACTAAAAATGCTCCTCTATAAAAGCCTTGTGCGCCCCAAATCTGAATATGCCGCTGCTGTTTGGGCACCTGACCGTGATAACCTCATTAATGCACTTTAACCGTTTCAGAATTATGGTACACGTTTCACAGTAGCCAATTACTTTGGTGCATCCAGCATAACAGCTATGAAAGCTAATTTAGCGTTCTCTCAGTTATCGCGACGCACAAAAGGTTTTCGCTTATGCTTTTTTTTTCAGAAAGTCTGCCATAATCATCACCTAAACGCTGAGCTTATATCTCCACTTACGTACTTTTCATCGCGGGTT
This sequence comes from Dermacentor variabilis, assembly GCF_050947875.1. NCBI lineage: Eukaryota > Metazoa > Arthropoda > Arachnida > Ixodida > Ixodidae > Dermacentor > Dermacentor variabilis. Next base: position 6,390,500 of record NC_134574.1, read on the forward strand.
GACCCCATTAGTAAAGTGAGGTGTGCATCCTCTCGCATAGCCAAATTTCTACACTCTTTGATGTGGAACACCTCCTGGGGCTGGAACTGCCTTCCTGCCAATCTTGTTTTCATAATGGATCATGCTTTCTTCAGGTAATCTTTATTTGCATTTTTTCTTTGTAACTAACTATGCCATATAGGAAGTCATTTTGTTCGTATCAGGCTGTTTGTTTTAAGTTTTGTCATTATTTCTTGTATTCTGCCTCGATAGGTTTTGAATTACCGCTTCTTTAGTATACCTTTGTATAACGTAATGTCCCTTTGTAAGCACTACCCTCTACATTGCATTTGTTTTTGAATGTATTTGGAATAAATAAATTTATAAACCTATCACCATTGTGAGGCGTCGAATGCACGAATTGTGATGAGAGTCGAAGACAGAAGCTGTGGTGTTAATTATGGCTAACTTAATTAGGGCCGGCGTTGGCGTTACCCCGCCAAAGTCCAAAACTGTGAATGCAGCACCATTAGCTAAGGTTATTAAGACGGTGTTTGTACGACAATGGTATAGTCCAAAATGGCTACGACGCCACGACCATTTCTGTCAGCTGAATACAAGATATTTGTTGTTCTTTAGGCTTAATTAATGCTGGTATCGGTGTCACCATAGAACGTTACAAAAATGCTACGAATCCTACACTATTGGTGGGAGCCGAACCCGTGACCCTTAGTGTTAATATGGCGAGGTTAACGAAGGCGCTGTGAATAAGCTTAGTTATTTAGGGCAGGGTACCAAAAGGCTACGAACCAATCACTATTCCAAGAATGCAACTCACGATTTTTGGTGTTAATTAAGGCTGGCGTCGCCATGACCCCACCCTAGTCCGAAAAAACTACGGTCCCATGACCATAGGCGATGTTAAGGCCGCGTTGGTGTGACTGCAGCACATTGCAAAAAGACTATGGACCCACCAACATTGGTCGGAGTCGCACCCACGACCATTGGTGTTAATTATGGCTAAGATAAATTATGCCGGCATCGGGATGACCACGTCATAGTTGGAAAAAGCTACGACCGTTGGCGAATTCATCAAGGCCATGGTCCAAAAATGACAACGCCATGGTCCAAAAAAGTATGAACTAAGGACTAATGTGGGGAGTCGAGCCTACGACTTTTGGAGGGAGTCAAACTCACGAGCTTTGCTGTAAATTAGAGCTAAGTTAATTCAGGCCGGTGTTGCCGCAACCATGCCATACTTTGAAAAGACAGCAAACCTACGACCATTCGTAGGAGTCGAATCCCTGAACTGTGGTGTTAAAGGACTGACAACTGATTTTTAAGGACGAAGGCAACGCAAAGCTCCCCCTTGGTACTGTTTACATCTGCAGCGGTTACTTCCAAAAGCGCGTGGATACTTATAAGGAGAATTTCTTGATTTGGTCAGCCCCTAAAGAAGTAAGAGTCGCCCTTCCAGAAATGTTGAGAAGTGAGAAAGATGTCGATAGCCCGCCTTGCAAATTGTGAAAGCCGCCCATCGTTCTGCATGCAGAGAAGTCAGTGTAACTGCGGTTAACCACCTATATATTTTTTTAATTTTCAACCACTTTTGAAAAAAGCAGTGGTGAAATAAGTTGGTGTTGCACAGACATTTCTTATATTTGTACTGCATTTTCCCCCAAGTACACGCCTACGCCATGGGGCGCTGGCGGGCGCCGTCATTGTTATGACGATAGCCGAACCAAGTCAACTCATCGACGGCGAACGCAGCGCCACTTTTCTACTTATTACAAACGAATTCTTATCTGCACATAGTAAGTAATCAAATACTTATTACAATGAAAAAGTATAATGCATTCCAATACCAACAAAAAGAGCTGTAACCATGTACACTAGTAAAAGGTTACGCGGTGGACCTTTGCAGCGTTATGTTTTTGCCGCAAGAGTCACCAACGGTCATTTTTCGCGACTTTACTGATGAATTAAAAATATAAATCGTCGTTTAATAAAAAACGAAATATGGCTCGCTTTAGCCGCTACGATAGGAAATCATTCCATCAGTTGGGTTATCTCACTTCATCTTCTGAGCGGTTGTCTGTCCCTTTAAGGCTAAGTTAAAGCCTGCATTTGCGTGAGCGCGTCATGGGCCGCGAAGGCTGTGAACCAAAGACAATTGTGGGGAGTTGTGCCCACGACCTTTGTTTTTAATTAGGACTGTTAAATAAGGCAGGCATTGGCATGACCAGGCCATAGTCCGAAAAGGCTACGAACTATTGACCATTGGCCAAGGTAAGGCAGGCATTGGCATGACTATGCGATGGTCTGAAAATGCTATGAACACACGGCCATTGGTGGGAGCCGAACGCACGACCCTTGGTTATTAAGAAGACCGTAATTAAAGCACAGGTAATAACGGTAAAGTTTACTGGAATGTCTGAAAAGGCTGCGAATCCACTGCCATAGGTTGGAGTCGCATCTCCGAACTTTTGTGGTAATTAAGGTGAAGGTAATTCGCGCTGGCATTGGCTTGAACATACCGTTGTCCCAAAAGGCTACGAAACCGCGACCATTGCCAAAGTTAATTAAGGCCAGCGTTCGTGTGACGAAGCCACTGTCCGAAAAGGCTATGGACCTAAGATCATTGTCGGGCGTCGAACTCACGACTTATGGGGAGTCGAAGACACGTGCTTCGATGTTAATTAGGGCTAAGTTATTTGAGGCTGGCATTGCGAAAGCCACGCCATAATCCAAAAAGACTACGAAACCACGACCATTCACCAAGGTAAATAAGGCTGGTAGTGGCATTACTAGGCCATAGTCTGAAAAGTCTGGTAACATATAACCATTGGTGGGAGTCGAACACACGAACTTTAGTGAGAGCCGAACCCTCGAAGCTTTGTGTTAAGGCTATGTTAATTGAGGCCAGCGTTGGCGTAACCATGCCAAAGTCCGAAAATTGTGCAAATCTAGGATCATTCGCCAAGGTTATTAAAGCCGGTGTTGTCTGACCATGCCATTATACAAAATTCTATCACCCCCGACCCTTTCCCGCAGTTGAACCCATGACAATTGTTAATTAAGAATAAGTTAAGTAATGCCGTCCTCGGCGTGAACATATTGTCAGAGTCGGTAACGTGGCAAGAAGAGGACGATGATGCTTGCCAAAGGGATTATTGAACACTCTTCCAGCCCGTGGGCGCGCCCTGTTGTTCCCGTCAAAAAGAAGGATAACAGCTGGCGATTCTGAGTTGCCGTCACAGGTTCCGTCACAGACAGCGGATGGAAGCAACAATAACATTCCACAAACTTCGGATACATGCAGGCGTTTCCCGCGCAGTGCGATAGAATTTGTTAAGAGGCGAAACGCGGTCGCCCGATAAAGTTAAGCACACGTGTCAATGCCCCCTCTTAAAAAGCATCGACCCGATGCTGCAAACAAACGAAAGTGATGAAGAAAAGCACTCGTAGCAAAGAAAACAAAATAATGGAGTTCGTTAGCGTCCGTAAAAGGGTTTAAGGCGCACCACGTGGACCACTTCAGATCGTGCGCGGCACCGCTGTGAATGTGAAATGCCGTGTGGCACAACCTCCTAGTCCAGTGCGCCAATACGTCGGATGACCTTGTAGGTTCCAAAATAGCGTCACAGTAGTTTCTCTCTGACTCCTCGTCGGCGTATCGGGATCCATACCCAAACACGGTCGCCGGGCTGGTACTCGACGAAGGGTCGTTGGAGGTTGTAGTGTCGGCTCTCGGTCCTGAATGAATGACTAGTTTTTATTGGCGCAAGGGCCAGATATGACCAAAGAGCGCCAGGTCTGCGGTGGTGAGTTTGCAATGTAGGTATGAGATCTATGAAGTTGGTGTGGCGTGGATGTAAAGAGGCCTTAAAAAGAGTCGCTGTATAGTGCGTAAAATATTTCTGTAATAAGATTATGTCGATGACAAATGACGAATACTATGAACATTAAAATCCATCGTAAAAGAATGACGCAGAATAGAAAATATATGAGATGGTAAAAATACCAGGAGCACTGTTGCCTCGCCTGAGCCCTTGAAACACAAGGGCCTAGAGGCACGTGCTATACGAAAGAACTATCACAGTGCCATCCTCCGAAGAGAGGAGACGCTACGAACATGTGGGGCTAACAAAATGCAACACAACATCTTTCAGACAACTTAGGACTGCGTTGGTGTTAAATAGCGGTTCTCGGCCGAGTAACATTACTGGATGAAGAGGAATGTGCTGCCGGTATGCTAAGGGAAAATGTTCCTTTCTTTCAGATTCGGCTTTCTGGCCCTCCAGGAGGACGGGGAGGACGGTAAGCCTCTCCTCGCATCTACCGCAGGTTGAAGGGTCGTTTCCGGTGAGTAGAAAATTATGGGTGCCGAATGTGTGCCCTATTCCGAGACGACAGTATAGGACATCTGTTCGGCGTGATTTTGTTACAGAGGGCCAGAATCCTAACTGTGGCTTTATCACGTGGAGCTTATTGTTTGTTTCCGCGTCCCATAGGCGTTGCCAGTGGTTCCGTAGTTTCCTCCGTAAGAAGGGCTTCAGATCTGTGACAGGAACTGCAGCGGTGGGATTAGCAGAATGCGATGCAACTGACGTGGCCATCTGGTCCGCCAGAACATTACCTTCGATGCCCCTATGACCTGGCACCCAGCATATGATCACATACTGATTACCTATATACGCTTTACACAGAACGCAATAGAGTTCATTAATTACCGGATTTTTGTGGTTAGAGAATGACATCAAGGCCTTCACAACACTGAGGGAGTCCGTATATATTGTTACGTAGGAAGACACCGACGAAAAGCTGTTTACAAGTATATTTACAGGGCAATACGCCGCAGTTGGCCAAGAGGCAAAAGCCTCTTGGCCAACTGGCCAAATTTTTAAGAAGCAACCCGGTTTGACGCATACGGTTACCGTGCAAGAGACCTTATCTGTCTTTAAACGACACGGGAGGGGTCTAACCTTCACCCACGAATTACCTGAACAAGACAGATTGCAGTTTTTAGATATTAACATCACTTTAACACCAGATCACAAGTGTTGGAAGTACTCACCACGAGCCCGGAAAGACCTGTTGCCTTTTGAGTCCGCTCATTCTAAGACGGTAAAACGCGCCATTGTTATGCTGTGCCTGAAGGAAGCCCTGCAGAAATCATGTGTTCACCTGGTAAAGGACAGCCTCAACAATCAGATTGGCAGGTTACAGAAGGCTGGTTTTCCCGTTTCCGTCGTGGCTGCTGTGGCAGAGAAGCTTCTGCAAAGCTTGAAACCTAGAACACCTCAAGAGGGTGGCGGTCAACCTAAGACCAGACCGGCGGTTCTCCCCTATATTCATAGGGTCTCGCACAACCTAAAGAATGTAGCCAATCGCTACGGTGTGCCGGTGGTATTTTCTGCCCCGCGCAAGTTGGCCTCTTTGTGCCCTCGGATTGTCTCCGGCGAGGAGTGCGTGCGAGACTGCATGAAACGTCATGCCACCCAGTTTGTCAGGTGTTCGGTCGGGGCTGTGTATGAAATTCCCCTGACATGTGGAAAAGTTTACATTGGCCAGACGGGCCGTTGTATAAATGAACGACTAAGGGAACATAAGCTTTCTATGGTTAACGAAAAAGGGTCAAATTTGCCCTTACATTGCGGCGCATGCCCTTTGGCTACGCCTGATAAAGCATGCCAGCCTTTGCTGGCTAGAACCAAAATCTTAAGGCGCAGTCGTAACCAAGTAGCACGTGAACTCGCAGAGGCTTTCTACATTGATAAGTCAGGTGATAAATGCGTAAGCGATTCTAGCATCAATTTGTATAAGAAAGAGAAAACGTTCTTGGCATGTGCGCTTAGGCAATGATTGAATGAAAATTTAGGTATATATATATGTATGTGCTTTCTGAATAAAATCAGTCGCGAGTTTGCGCCCGTCCATGTCCTTACTCGTCCGTGTCTTTTTTTAGCGCAATTCCCTTCTTTAAGGCAAAAGCCCGCGCTAGCTTCCAATCGTCGTCGTCTTCTTACTGCTCGGATCTTCGTCATTGGAAATACTATCCCGTAGCACTACCCCCAGCGGCAAAAGCGCCGTCCCGGAGCGACTACAGGCCGGACTCTGAAGCAGTGTAGTAGGTCTTGAGCCTACTGACGTCCGCGACATCTCTGGATGCCAGAGTAGATGACGAGGTTGAGCTCACAGGAGCAATTTCGTACGTCACAGGCGTCACCTGGTGCAGCACGCGGTAGGGCCCTGTGTATCGCGAAAGGAGCTTTTCTGAAAGTCCGACGTGACGAGAGGGCAACCACAGGAGCACGAGTGCACCAGGCGAAAACTGTACGTCACGGTGGCGGGCGTTGTACTGATGCTGCTGCGTGGTTTGCGAGTCCGTCAGTCCAGCACGGGCAAGCTGGCGTGCATGGTCGGTGAGGGCGATGGCGTCGCGCGCATACTCGGTTGTTGAGGTCGCAGCAGGAGGAAGTACCGTGTCAAGGGGCAAGGTCGGTTCGCGACCGTAGAGTAGATAAAATGGAGAAAATCCTGCGGTGTCGTGCCGGGAAGAATTATAAGCAAATGGGACGTAAGGAAGGGCAACGTCCCAGTCGTGGTGGTCCTTCGAAACGTACTTGGACAGCGTGTCGGTAAGAGTACGGTTTAACCGCTCTGTCAGGCCATTGGTTTGAGGACGGTATGAGGTAGTCAGCTTGTGTTGAATAGAACAGGAGTGCACAATGTCGGCGATAACTTTCGAGAGGAAGGTACGACCACGGTCAGTAAGCAGCTGTCGCGGGGCGCCATGCATTAAGATAATGTCACGCAAGAGAAAGTCCGCGACGTCAGTGGCGCAACTGGTAGGGAGAGCACGCGTGATAGCGTATCGGGTGGCGTAATCAGTTCTGACGGCTACGCATTTGTTCCCAGAGGATGACGTGGGAAAGGGACCGAGGAGGTCTAATCCAACACGAAAGAACGGTTCCACAGGGACGGTGATCGACTGGAGATGACCGGCAGGTAGCACCTGAGGTGTTTTCCTACGCTGGCAGGGATCACAGGCAGCAACATAGCGTCGGACGGAGCGAGCGAGACCCGGCCAATAGAAGCGGTGGCGGACGCGGTCGTAAGTGCGGGTTACCCCAAGATGTCCTGCAGTTGGTGCGTCATGCATCTCAAAGAGCACAGTCTGTCGTAGATGTTTTGGCACGACAAGATGAAGATCAGGGCCATCAGGGAGGAAGCTCCTTCGGTACAGAATGCCGCCTTGGAGGACATATCGGCGAACGGATGCGTCGGTAGGTGTAGAGCGCAGACGCTCGATGAGTACTTGCAGCGATAGGTCTCGGTACTGCTCATCGGCTATGTTAGCGAAGGCAGACACAGAGAAAATGCCGTCGGCGGTACTACTGTCGGCGTCGTCAGGCTCGTCTACCGGGTAGCGAGACAGGCAGTCAGCGTCCTTGTGTAGTCGGCCATATTTGTAGGTGACAGAACGAATATTCTTGGAGGCGTAAGGCCCAGCGACCAAGTCTTCCTGTAGGGTCTTTCAATGAGCATAACCAGCAAAGCGCGTGATGGTCTGTAACAACGGAAATAGGTCGGCCATTTAAGTATAGGCGGAGCTTCGCAACCGCCCGAACTAGGGCCAGACACTCACGCTCAGTGATGGAATAGTTGCGCGCCGCGGGCGAGAGGAGCCTGCTGGCGTAAGCGATAACAAAGTCGTGGCCACGATGGCGTTGTGCCAGTACTGCGCCAATTCCGTGACCACTGGCATCAGTACGGACTTCGGTAGGCGCAGAAGGATCGAAATGGGCCAGAACGGGAGGCGTTGTGAGAAGGTCGATTAGAAGCGAGAATACAGAGGCCTCGTTATCGCCCCCACTGGAAAGGGGCGTCTTTTTTCAAAAGCTCGGTTCATGGACGTGCTGTGGCCGCGAAATTTTTCACGAAACGGCGGAAGTATGAGCAAAGGCCGATGAAGCTGCGCACATCCTTGACACACTTTGGAACAGGGAACTTCGTAACAGCATGGATCGTCCCTGGGTCCGGTTGCACTCCGTTCGCGTCAACGAGTTGTCCAAGGACGGTAATCTGGCGACGGCCGAATTGGCACTTCGATGCGTTGAGTTGCAGACCGGCTCGCCGAAAAACGTCCAGGGCTCCTGAGAGGCGCTCGAGGTGCGTAGCGAATGTTGGGGAGAATACTATAACGTCGTCCAAGTAGCACAGGCACTTGGACCATTTGAAACCGTGAAGAAGGGAGTCCATCATGCGTTCAAAAGTGGCAGGAGCGCTACATAGACCGAACGGCATCACTTTGAATTGATGAAGACCGTCCGGTATTACAAAGGCAGTCTTCTCGCGGTCCAGATCGTCCACGGCAATCTGCCAATAGCCGGAGCGAAGGTCAATAGAGGAGAAAGAGCGAGCACCGTGGAGGCAGTCAAGGGCGTCATCAATCCGAGGTAGGGGATACGCGTACTTTTTGGTAACCCTGTTAAGCTGCCGATAATCCACGCAAAAGCGCCATGAGCCATTCTTCTTGTTTACCGGCACAACAGGTGGCGCCCATGGACTACATGACGGTTCAATAATGTTCTTGGCAAGCATTTTGCGAACTTCGGTGTGAATAACTTGACGTTTAGCCGGTGCCACTCGATACGGGCGTCGATGAGTAGGAGGGGCATCGCCGGTATTAATGCGATGTTTAACAGCTGTTGTTTGGGCCGAAGGACGATCGTTAATGTCAAAAATATTTTGGTAGGAAATCAGAACGCGGTAGAGCGCACGAGCGGGCTTGGACGGCATGTCGGGTGCAATCATTTTCTGTAAGTTGGCGATGGTACAAGTTGCCGACTGCGATGGTAGAGGAGGATCGGCTGAATTGTCGTCTACTGAAATCGATGCTACAGAGTGATCCTCGAATGAGCAAAGTTGGGCCAGAGACATCCCGCGTGGCAGCACTTGTGCCATCAAGCGAAAATTGACCACTGGCAGGCAGACGCAATTCGCCGTAATAGATAAAACTGTATGAGGTATTGTGGTCCCGTTTGTAAGGCGGACGTCTTGCATAGGAGCCGCGATGTAGTGACTGTCGGGGTCTGGTGGGGATGACATGAAGTCAACGGAAGTCAGTGCCGAAGGTGGCAAGCGAACGAAGTCGGCGGAACTGAGGCGAGTAGGGTGTTGTTCAGAGGGATCAAGAACAAGCAGGACGAGGCGGAGAGTACTGGCGGAGCAATCGATGAGAGCAAAATGTGCGGAGAGGAACTCTAAGCCGAGGATGATGTCGTGGGGACAGTGAGCGATGACTGTGAATAGCACGGTAGTGGAGCGATCGGCGAAGGAGACGCGGGCGGCACACATACCAATTACAGGGGCTGTTCCGCCATCGGTGACACGGACAACATGCGCCGTGGCGGGCGTGATTATTTTCCTCAGCCGGTTACGAAGGTCAGCGCTCATTACCGACAAATGCACCCGAGTGTCTATGAGAGCAGATACAGTAACACCGTCGACTTGCGCGTCAATAAGGTTCAGATGAGTGGGCACCGTCAGGAGAGGATTTGGCGGCGTAGGTAGCAATGCAGCGTCACGTCGAGGCGCTGCATCCTCTAGTTTTCCGGCTGGGAGCGGCGTCCGAAGGGAGTCGGCGAATAGGAGCGACGGGGTTGGTGGGGCGAGATTGTCGTCGTTGGGGCGAAGGCGAACGAGAATAGGGGCGGTTCGGCGCAGGAGAATCGGTGGCGGCATTATCTGAGCGGGCTGCATAGGGACGAGAAAGGCCACCCAAGGGGCGAGAGTAGGCAGTATATGTAGACTGGTTCGGGGCACTCCAGCGACTGCGACAGTGCCGAGAAATGTGCCCAATTCGATGGCAGTGAAAGCAAATTGGTTTGTCGTCTGCAGTGCGCCATTCAGAGGGGTTGCGGAAACGTGGTGGGTAAGAGGGTGCGAGACGGGGCGGAATCGAAGAAGCCGGGTGGGTATCATGGCGATGGGCCGAGCAGATCACGTGAATACCCATGTTGGCGAACTCCTGGCGGACAACTGCCTGGATCAGGGAAACAGTGACTGCAGGTGCATTGGAGGGGCTGGAGTCGAAGGCAGCCGGATAGGCGGCCTCGATCTCACGCCGGACAATCCTGGTAACATCGCCAGTGTTGTTGGGACGAGGAGCGTCGGCACAGGAAGATGTCGCTGGGGTGTTGGGCAGACGGGCAAACTGTTGGTCGATACGTCGGCTTTTAGCGAGTTCCAGGCGGCGGCACTCTTTTATAACTGCATCCACCGACGCCACGTTGTTAAATACGAGCAAGTTGAAGGCGTCATCGGCAATGCCTTTGAGGATGTGGGAGACCTTGTCGGACTCAGTCATGTGTGCGTCAACTTTGCGGCACAGAGCCAAGACGTCCTGAATGTACGTTGCGTAGGGCTCCGTTGACGTCTGCACACGACCGGAAAGCGCCTTCTGCGAGGCAAGTTGGTGACCGTAGGGGTTGCCGAACAAGTCTCGGAGCTTTTGCTTAAGCGAATCCCAACTGGTGAGCTCATCTTCGTGCGTCCGATACCACACTGGAGGTGTGCCACCGAGGTAAAAAGAGTACGTTGGCGAGCATGATAGTAGGGTCCCACCGGTTATTGCGGCTGACGTGTTCGAACAGGCTGATCCAGTCCTCGACGTCTTCCCCACCTTTTGCCGAGAATACGCCAGGATCACGGGGAGCGGGGAGAGTGATGTAGGTCGTCGAAGTGGCAGCAGGTGTCGGAGCCGGCGGGGTCGAGTTGTCGTAGCCGGGAGCCATGATGGAAGGCTCTACGTACCGTCCCCTGCGAAGCTCCGTGACGAGGTACAGGGAACGTCCACCTCCACCAGATATATTACCTAGGAAGACACCGACGAAAAGCTATCTACAAGTATATTTACAAGGCAATACGCCGCAGTTGGCCAAGAGGCAACAGCCCGCGCTAGCTTCCAATCGTCGTCGTCGTCTTCTTACTGCTCGGCTCATCGTCATTGGAAATGCTATCCCGTAGCAATATGACTGATTTCTGGAGTTTTGATTTCCTGATCTGCTTCACAGCCGACAATAGTGCGTAGGCCTCAGCCGTAAAGATACTAGTTTCCGGATGCAGTACATCGGTTTCCGAGAAGGATGGACCGACGGCTGCGTAGGACACCCCGTCGTGAGACTTCGGTGCGTCTGTGTAGAACTCCCTGCAGGAGTGTTTGGGCTGGAGTTCCCGGAAAAGCATGTGGATTTCAATCTCTTTAGCGTGTTTTGTAACTTGCATGAAAGATATATCGCATTGTATCAGCTGCCACTCCCAAGGAGGTAGCAGCTTGGCTGGATGCATTAGGCGAAGCTCAAGGAGTGGAACATGCATTTCATGACTAAGCTCCCTCACACGCAGCGAGAAAGGCTGTCTTACGGAGGGACGATTATGAAAGAGTGTCGCACATGTCATCTCGTTAACGGTATTATAACACGGATGTTCAGGATTAGAGAGGCCTTTCAGAAAATACGTTTGGCTGATGTATATTCTCTGGAGATGAAGTGACCACTCATTCGATTCTGCATATGAACTTTCAACGGGACTTGTCGTGAAAGTGCCAGTGGCTAAGCGGATACCGAGATGGTGAACAGGGTCTAGCGTCTTTAGCGCACTCGGGGCGGCAGAATGAGAGATCACGGCGCCATAATCTAATTGTGACCGAATCAAGCTCTTATAAAGATGCATTAAGCACTTCCTGTCACTACCCCACGTAGTCTGGGATAGAAGTTTCATTAGGTTCATTGTTTTCAGACAGTTTAAGAACAGAACAGAACAGAACAGAACCGAAACAGAAGATGTTTAATGTGGGGGACGAAAGTGAGTCTATAGTCAAGTATAATACCTAGAAATCTGTGTTCTTTGTTTACAGGTATCTGTTGTCCACATAGTTTTAAGCAAGGATCTGGGATCAGGCCTCTTTTTCTGGTAAAAAGAACACAAGAACTTTTGTTAGGAATGATCTCAAATACATTTTTGTCTGCCCACATTGACACTTTGTTCAGGCCATGCTGTACGTGTCTCTCGCAGACTGCGAGGTTACAAGATTAGAAAGCTATTTGAATGTCGTCCACGTTGACAGAGTAAAAGACGGCCGGTGGCAATGAAACGCGAAGCGTGTTGATCTTCACGATAAACAGCGTGCAGCTAAGCACGCCTCCTTGGGGTACACCAGTTTCTTGTGCAAAAGGACGTGAGAGGCCATTCCCGACTTTTAACCGGAAGGTACGAGTAGACAAATAGCTTTCTATTAGGGTTAGCATATTACCATGGATTCACATTTCTGACAGGTCTCTCAACATTCCGTAGCGCCACGTTGTGTCGTATGCCTTCTCCATATCGAGGAATATGGATAGGAAAACCTGTTTGTGTACAAATGCGTCAGGGATGTTTGCTTCAATACGTACAATGTGATCAATTGTGGAGCGCCCTTCCCTGAAGCCACACTGATAGGGATCAAGCATTTTCCTCTGTTCAAGGAAATGGATGAGTGGCCGATTATTCATTTTTTCAAATACCTTACAAAGGCAACTTGTGAGGGCTATCGGGCGGTAACTTGCCGCTGAGGAAGGATCTCTGCCTTGTTTCAAAACAGGAACCACAATGGCTTCTCTCCATGCAGTTGGAAGGTATCCTGCAGCCCAAATGGTGTTGAAAATTGTGAGTAGTGTAACTTGGGTGTCATTGTATAGCTTTTTGATCGTTTCATACATGATTCCGTCAGATCCCGGTGCAGAGCTCTTGCATGAGCTCAAGGCAGCTCTCAACTCGGCAATACTGAAAGGGCAGTTGTAAGATTCATTCTGCAGACATTTTCTTTTGAGTGGCTTACATTCTTCTATTTGCTGTTATGTTGCAGAAAGGATTTCGAATAATGTTTTGAACTTCACACGCTCTCAAAGTGCTCCCCAAGTGAGTCTGCCTGGTCTTGCAGCGTATCACCCTGTGTGTTTACCAGAGAGAGAATATGTTTGTCGCCCTCTAATTCTATTTACGCGGTTCCAGACTTTTACCTCATCTTTAAACGAGTTGATGCCGGATAAAAACTTTTGCCAACTCTCTCTTCTGGCCTGTCGGCGGGTTCTCCTGCCTTGAGACTTAACTCTCTTAAAGTTAGCAAGATTCTCTGCAGTGGGCGAAGCGCGTAGCGACCCCCACGCTTTGTTCCGATTCCTACGTGCGATTCTACATTCATGGTTCCACCACGGGACATGTCGTTTTCATGCCGAGCCACTTCACGTATGCATTTAGATGCGGCATCTATAATGAAGGCTGTAAAGTACTCTACAGCTGCATCAATTTCTAACGAGGACATGTCATCCGATGATATGCTAGTTAAGGTTCGGAATTTCTCCCAATCTGCTGTGTCAATCTTGCGCCTAGGAGCCTGTGGTGGATATTCGTTTTCTTTAAGTGTTCTTAATAGTATGGGGGAGTGGTCGCTTCCGTAAGGATTGTTCGTAACTTCCCATTCAAGTTCAGGCAGTATGGACGGGGAAACTATGCTCAGATCAATTGAGGAAAAGGTGTTGTTCGCAAGACAGTAATATGTGGATTTCTTCTTACTCAGAAGGCACGCACCAGAAGAAAAAGGAACTGTTCAACAAGACGACCTCGCGCATCGATACGAGAGTCGCCTCACAGGGAGTAGTGTGAATTGAAATCGCGAACAACAACATAAGCTTCTGGCAATTGATCTGTAAAGGATTGGAATTCATGTTTCGTTAATTTGTAATGTGGGGGTATGTAAAGAGAGCTAATGGTGATGAGTTTGTTTAGGAGAACAGCTCGAACCGCCACTGCTTCAAGGGGCGTTCCTAGCTGTAAAGGTTGACACGCTATGCTTTTATGAATAAAAATTGCAACACCGCCTGATGATACGGCAGAATCATCGCGATCTTTGCGAAACGTGACATACGGTCGGAGAAAGTTTGAGTGTTGTGCTTTTAGGTGTGTTTCCTGTAGACACAGCACTTTTGGATTATGTTTTTGTATAAGCTCTTGCACATCATCAAGGTTCCTAAGAAGACCTCTGACGTTCCATTGAATTATTTGCGAATCCACATTTGAAGTAAATCGGTGCTGTGTAAACAGAAACATAAGTGATGCATTAGGTTTCAGTGCTCTTTCGAGGCCCTGTAACCGGGGCTTTGCTTTTTCTGAAGCAATCGAGGGAGCCTCGCTGCTCCTTTGGAGCTTGGTGCGCCTTGAGGGTAGTAAACTTACCCTCAAGACGTGTCCATTGCCTCTAGTGAGGCGCCGGACACGTGCTCTTGCGAGCGAGAAGTTACCAGCGAGGGTCCCACCATGGAGGGCAAGACCCCTGCGCCCACCAGCCCGGAGGTCGATGGCGCTCCCTGAGGGATTTGGCTGCACCGCCTGTGGCCAGCGCTGGAAGGGGCCGGGGAGGTTGGGGCAGCCTCGGCTGCGCCCACCTTCGGGGTCGATGGCCCCGTCTGCTGTGTTGGCGTAGGAGCGCCAGCTGCAGCCGCCGGGGGGGGGGGGGCGGTGGCGTCACTGCCGCCTCACTGGGTGTGGGTCGGACAGCCGCCGGAGACCGTTGTGGCGCTGCCCCCTGACGCGCCACATCGGCAAAGCTTTTCTTTGGCAGGTATGCTAACCGCCTGCGTGCCTCTTTGAAACTTATGTTTTCCTTAACTTTGATTGTAACAATTTTTTCCTCTTTTTTCCAGGACGGGCAGGACCGCGAGTATGCGGCGTGCTCCCCTTCACAGTTTACACAATGGAGAGTGTTCACGGAAGCTTCAGAAGTATGTTCGTGGGCACTGCACTTCGCACAGGTTTGGCGGCCTCGGCAGCTCTGCGAGCTGTGACCGAAGCGCTGGCATTTGAAACATCGGAGTGGATTTGGCACGTACGGCCTAACATGGAGCTTGATGTACCCGGCCTCGATTGACTCAGACAAGATACTTGATACAAAAGTAATTATTAGGTGCTTTGTCTGAATCTCTTTACCATCCCGCCTCATCTTAATTCTTCTGACATTGATCACATTTTGTTCGCTGAAGCCCTCCAAGAGTACCGCTACAGTCAGCTCAAGCAAATCATCATCTGACAACACCACGGGTGGTGTTCATTGTACGGTGCGGGGTTACTGTTATGGGGGTCTCCCCAAATGACACTAGTTGCGGTAGTTTCTGCTATTGTTTTACATGGCGGAGCTCCAAGAGGAGGTCACCGCTTGCCATCCTCGACGCCTTGTAACCTGGACCAAAAACATCAGTCAGGAATTTTGAAACAAGGAATGGTGAAATGTTTCGGACTACTTTGTTTGGCTTTTCAGAGTGAATAACGTGAAAGCGGGGAAAATTCTGGGTTTGGCGTCCGAAAAACTTGAAGACATCTTGGGTGCGCCCTCGTTTATGAGGGCGATCAGCAAGGGAAGGGAAAGAAGTTTCCATGAAAGGATGTATATTTTCGCCAAAGCGCCGACCGCCCACCACGGAGCCCAACGAGGGGACACGGCAGAGCTTGCAAAGAAGTCTGCATGACGCCAGTCGCACGCCGTCACTATAACCGAATATGGTGTACCCAAGGTTGGATAGCCATACAGGGTGAACCCTTGCCGCCAGGAGAAAGGGAGTAAAAAGAAGAGAGAAGGAGACAAGACAGGTCAAAAAGTGAGAGATAAAGACGAAGATTCGAGGAGGGAGAGACAGGAAAAGAGACTGCCGATGTCCTCCAGGTGGGTCAGTCTGGAGGTGCCGTCTATGTGAAGCAGAGGCCAAAGGGGTGTGTTGCCTTCCCCGGGGGGCCTTAAAGGTCCAAACACCTAGCATCAGCTCAACCCCCAGGATCCCCCTTTCCGCAGACACGGCTAAACCGCGCACGGCTACACGCGGGGGGTCGAACCCTCGTGTGCGCGGGTACGTGGTGTCGCAACGCACCAAACACCTGCTGACACAGACGCCCCTGCGGGGGGCTGTCGGTCCTCTGCTGGTCCGTAGGCGGGCGAGCTGTCGGGCTTCTTCGGCGCGTTAGATATGGGTGGCGACGTCCAGATTCTCTTCGTCGGTGACGTGCGGCAGCATGGCGTCGAGCGTCGTCGTCGGGTTCCTGCCGTAAACCAGCTTAAATGGCGTGATCTGTATTGTTTCTTGCACCGCCGTGTTGTAAGCGAAGGTTACGTATGGCCGGACGGCATCCCAGGTCTTGTGTTCGACGTCGACGTACATTGCTAGCATGCCGGCGAGGGTTTTATTCAGGCGCTCCGTAAGACCACACCTCTGTAGGTGGTAGGCAGTTGTCCTCCTGAGCCTTGTCTAACTGGACTGAAGGATCGCTTGGGTGAGCTCCGGTGTAAAGGCCGTTCCTCTGTCGGTGATGAGGACTTATGGGGCGCCATGTCGCAGCAGAATGCTTTGGACAAAAAATTTTGCCACTTCGGCTGCGCTGCCTTTCGGCAGAGCTTTCGTTTCAGCGAAGCGAGTGAGGTTGTCTGTTGCCACGATGATCCATTTATTCCCGGACGTTGACGTTGGAAACGGTCCCAACAAGTCCATCCCGATCTGCTGAAAAGGTCGGCAAGGAGGCTTGATCGGCTGTAGTAATCCGGCTGGCCTTGTGGGTGGTGTCTTGCGTCGCTGACAGTCTCGGCATGTCTTGACGTAATGGGTAACGTCTGCGGTGAAGCGCGGCCAGTAATACCTTTCTTGTATCCTCGATAGTGTACGGGAGAAGCCGAGGTGCCCGGCGGTGGGATCGTCATGTAGGGCACGCAGTAATTCTGGACGCAGCGGCGACGCAACAAGGAGGTAGTTGGCACGGACTGGTGAGAAGTTCTTCTTCACGAGTAGATTGTTTTGAAGCGTGAAGGAAAATAATTCGCGCTTAAATGCCCTGGGAACAACGTTGGTGTGCCCTTCCAAATATTCGACGAGGTCTTTTAGCTCCAGGTCTGCCCGTTGCTGTTCAGCGAAGTCTTCCGCACTTCTTATTCCTACCAAGACGTCGTCATTCTCGTCATATCGCGGTGGCCGGTCAAATGGGGGCGCGTGATAGGCAATCAGCATCGGACGCTTTTCTTCCACACTTGTAGGTAACAGTCATGTCGCATTCTTGTAGTCTGAGTCTCCACCGCGCCAGTCATCCTGAAGGATCCTTTATATTCGCTAGCCAACACAACGCGTGATGGTCGCTGACAACTTTGAATGGCCTGCCATATAGATAAGGGCAAAATTTAGCATTAGCCCAAAGGATGGCGAGGCATTCCTTTTCGGTCGTAGAATAGTTGCCTTGCGCTTTTGACAGCAACCGGCTAGCGTAAACTATAACCTGTTTGACTCCGTTTCTCCTCTGGACTAGAACGGCACCGGAGGCTTAGGCTACTGGCGTCAGTATGGATTTCTGTATCGGCGGACTGGTCGAAGTGCGCAAGTACCGGCAGCGACTGCATGCGTGTTTGAGTTCTTTAAATGCGTCGGCCTGCGGCGTTTCCCACTTGAACTCAACATCACATTTAGTTAGACGTGTCAACGGCTCACCGATGCGTGAAAAGTCCGCGGCAAATCGCCTGTAGTAGGCACACATGCCAAGGAATCTACGCACTGCCTTCTTGTCGATGGTTTGCGAGAACTGTGCGATGACAGCTGTCTTTTGCGGGTCTGGATGGACACCAGATTTGCTGATTACGTGGCCTAGGAAGAGAAGCTCATCGTAAGCGAAGCGGCACTTTTCTGGCTTTAGAGTAAGCCCTGATGACTTGATGGCCTCTAGTAGTGTCGCAAGCCGCCTGATGTGATCGTCGAAATTTCAGGCGAAGACGATGACGTCATCCAAGTAAACGAGACAGGTCTGCCACTTCAATCCTGCTAAAACCGTGTCCATCACGTGCTGGAACGTTGCAGGCGCCGATCACAGTCCGAATGCCATAACCTTGAACACGTAGAGGCCGTCTGGGGTGATGAAGGCCGTTTTTTCGCGATCTCTTTCGTCGACTTCTATTTGTAAATAGCGAGACTTGAGGTCCATCGACGAAAAGTAATTAGCGTTGCAGAGCCGATCCAATGCATCATCTATTCTTGGGAGGGGTATACGTAATTCTTTGTGATCTTGTTTAGAAGGTGATAATCGACGCAGAAACGTAGGGTTCCGTCCTTTTTTCTTCACCAAGACTACAGGAGATGCCCACGGGCTTTTGGACGGCTGGACGACTTCGTCGCGCAGCATTTCATCTGCTTGGTGCCTCGCGTTCTCGCGTAGAAACTCGATAAGAGCTCTGGCGGACTGGTCGAGCACACTGTTCGGTTATTATGCGATGCATTGCGACTGGCGTTTGTCGAATCCTTAATGACGTTGACAAGCACTCTTTGTAGCGTCGAAGTAAGCTTCTCAACTGTTGTTGCTTAATCATGGGGAGACCTGGATTTGTGTCGAAGTCTCCCCATGATTAAGCAACAACAGTTGAGAAGCTTACTTCGACGATACAAAGAGTGCTTTTCGACGTCATCAAGGATGCAACAAACGGAAGTCGCAAAGCATCGCATAATAACCGAAGAGTCTGCTCGACCACTCCGCCAGAGCCCTTATCGAGTTATCGCGTCCGCTTTTATACATCAGTCGTCGAATGCTCCAGAGTAATCGCTGGGACCCGCGTGCCTTCTACAAAGTTCTACATTATTCGCGTCGCGCCTACATGCGTTCAAATTACACAAGGTTCCGTCACAGACAGCCGGCGGAAGTATCGATAACATTCCAGAAACTTCGGATACATGCAGGCGCGTCCCGCGCTGTGCGATAACATTTGTTAAGCGGCGAAACGTGGTCGCCCGATAAAGATAAGTACATGTATCACTATCGCCATCTAAACACAAACACCAAGAAAGATGTATATCCACTTCCCCGCATTGACGATGCTCTGGATTGTCTCCGCGGTGCCACTCATTTTTCATCTATAGACCTTCGCTCTGGATATTGGCAAATTACCGTGGATGAAATAGACCGTGAAAAGACACGTTTGTCAAACCAGACGGCATGCATCAGTTCCGGGTCATTCGTATTAGCTTGTGCACTGCCCCGGCGAGCTTTGAACGGATGATGGGCATGCTCTTGCGTTGTTTGAAATGGTCCATCTGTTTGTGGTGCTTGGATGACGTCATCGTATTCTCAATTTTGCGACTCATCTTGAAAGACTTATTTGTTCTTTCTGTTTTTCGCACTGCTGGCTTGCAGCTCAACTCGTCCAAGTGCCACTTCGGTCAACGCGAAATAACCATGCTCGGACACGTCGTCGATTCGTCAGGCATTCGCCCTGACCCCGCTAAAGTTCATGCTGTGCAGAATTTCCCCATACCAACTTGTGCCAAAATGTTCGCAGCTTTATCGGCCTTTGCTCGTACTTCCACAGGTTTGTGGAAAATTTCGCTCATTGTCCCGTCCCCTGACTGACCTTCTGAAGAAAGACGTTCCTTTCTGTTGAGGCTCTGAACAAGCGTCTGCTTTCTCGCCGTTGATCACGCTGCTCACCACACCTCCTGTTCTCGCCCATTTTGACGCCTCCGCTCCGACAGAAATCCGCACTGATGCCAGTTGCTACGGCATCGGCGCAGTTTTAGCGCAACGCCGATGTGGGCACGACCGCGTCATCGCCTACGCTAGCCGCCTCCCCTCTCCAGCAGAGCGCAATTACTCGATTACTGAGCGCGAGTGTCTCGCACTTGTTTGGGCGGGGGCAAGTCCCGATCCTACATATATTGTCAACCATTTTCAGTTACAGCCGACCACCACGCCCTTTGTTGGCTTTCTTCCCTCAAGGATCCCACCGGCCGCCTCGGTCGCTGGGCCCTATGGCTGCAGGAATACACATACACTATGGTCTACAAGTCGGGTCGTCTACATCTGGACGCCGACTGCCTGTCTCGGCATCCCGTCGATGTACCGGACGGTTTAGTGGATGTCGCACCGATCTGCGCTGTTTCGCTCTCCACCTTGCAAGACATTGGCGCTGAACAACGACGCGATGAGTCATTACACCGCATTATCGAATGCCCGCTCTCTGATCCGTCTGACCGATCCCTTCACATGTTCTTACTACAAAATGGCATCCTGCATTGCCGCAACATGCACCCCGACGGGCCCTAGCTCCTAACAGTCATTCCGTCTCGTCTTGTACAGATTGTACTGCAGCAACTGCACGATGTTCTTACCGCTGGACACCGTGTCGTCACGTGGACCTATGGCCGAATTCGGCGACGGCTTTTCTGGCCCCGTCTCAACCACTCCGTCCGGCGCTCTCTTGCCGCGTGAGAGTCGTCTCAACGCCGGAAAAGACCAGCTGTGCCTCCTGCCGGAGTGCTACAGCCTTTAGATATACCGGCCGACTCTTTTTTTCACGTTATCGTTTATCTTCTCGGACCATTCCGTATATTAAATGACGAAAACGGAAATAGGTAGATTGCTGTCGCTACGGACTATACAACTCGCTACGCCATTACTAGAGCCCTACCGACCAGCTGCCCTACAGACGTCACTGATTTCTTGCTTCACGACGTTATCTTGCACCACGGTGCACCTCGTCAACTTCTCACCGATCGCGCCAGATGCTTTCTTGCCACAATCATAGACAACCTATTTCGATCACGTGCTACGAAACACAAACTTACTACCACTTGCCATCCTCAAACTAACGGTCTTACCAAACGCCTGAATCGCACATTAGCTGATATGCTAGCAATGTATTTTACCTCTGATCATCGCGACTGGGACATTGCTGTACCATTCGTCACGTTCGCCTATCATTCCTCGCACCACGACACAGCTGGCTATTTACCCTTCTATCTCCCCTTCGGCCGTGAGCCGACTTTGCCTTTTGAGTCTCTCCTTTAGACCACACTCGACTCGCCGACAGAGTATACTCGGGATGTCATAGCCACAGCAACCCAAGCACGCCAGATTGCCCGCATTTGTCTTTCTGCTCCACAGACACGTCAGAAGTGCCGTTACGACCAGCGCCATCACGACGTGCACTATGAACCAGGTGCTCTTGTGCGCGTTTGAAATCCAACTCGGCGTGTTGGTTTTTCGGAGAAATTCTTCTCGCGATACTATGACCCTTACCGCATCCTTCGCCAGGTGACCCCTGTAAGATATGAAGTGTCTCCGCTGGATGCCACGATGCCTTCACCTCTCTCTGACATCATTCACGTCAGCCGTCTCAAACCTTACGTTTCTCAGATCGATGAGACGCACCAATAAGGTGTTTTTTCCGACTGGGATGATGTCACAGTGGGAAGTGTGGGAAGAAGAGGACGATGATGGTGACCTTGGAGACGACGAAGGAGAGTTAAGTTTTTATTACTGCCCTGCGCTTGTTGGCTCAACCATTAAAAGCCATCTGTAAGTAGACGCACGCTTCTTCCGTCCCGTAACAATATTTTACAAAAATGCTGGGAAGCGCCGACCACTGAAGCCCTTCGTGTTATAATAGTGAGGTTAGTTATGGCACGGCTAATAGAGTTATTCGAGGCTGGATCCGAAAATACTACGGACCAACGACAATTGGAAAGAATGAAAACCAGAATTTTTGGTGTTAAGGCTGGCGTTCGCATGACCACACCTTAGTTCCAAAAGGCGGCGAACTCGTGATTATTGGCTAAAGTGAGACCGGAGCGGGCGTGGGTGCGCAATAGTCCGTAAAGGCTATAGAACCATGACCTTTGGTGTTAATTAGGGCTAATATAAGTTAAGCCGCCATTGGCATGACCACGCCATTGTCAGAAAAAGCTACGAACGCAGGGCCATTGGCGAAGTTAAGGCCGGCTTTTGCGGCACCACGGTATTGTCCGAAAATGTTACGAACCCACGGCCATTGGTGTTAATAAACGCGAGTTTAATTAGGGCAGACATAATTAAGGTATAGGCAATTTACGCCAAGGCCGAAAAGGCTACGAACGCTAAATCATTGGCGAAATTAGTTAAGACCGGCATACGCGCTACCAAGCTATAGTCCAAAGGGGCTATTAACAAAGAACCATAGCGGAAAGTCGAACATACGACCATTGTGAGGAGTCGAAGCCACAAGCTTTCGTGTTAATTACGGGTACCTTAATTAAGGCTCGCGTTGCCATAACGACACCATAGTTAGAAAAAGCTATGAACTTAGGACCATCCTTTAAGGTAATTAAAGCCGGCAAAGGCGTGATTGCGCCATGGTCCGGAAAGTCTTGAAGCCAAGACCACTCGTGGGAGTCACACTCAATAGTTTTTGTGGGTATGTTGTGAACCTTCGAGTGAAAGTGTGAAATTTGTGTTAATTAAGGCCAAGGTACATGTGGCCAGCATTTGCGTGACCACGCTAAAGTCTGAAATGCTGCAAACACATGGCCACTGTCGAAGATTATTAAGGGCGGCGTTTGTGTCACCATAGCATGGGTCAAAAAGGCTCTGAACCCACCACCGTTGGTGGGAGTTGAACCTACGGCTTTTGGTGTTAAGGTAAATTTAAATAATACGTCCTCAGGGGGGAGGCGAGGGGGGCGTGGAAATACCACAATAGTATGCAAAAGCTACAAACCAACGACAATTCGCGAAGTTAAGGGTGCGTTAGCCTGAATATGGTATCGCCAGAGAAGGCTATGAACGCACGACGACGAGTGGGAGTCGAAACCACGTGCTAATTAAGAGCAAACTAGCTTAAAGTTAACTAACATGCTGGTAATTGAGTCCAGCGCTAGAAATAACTATGAACCCACGACCATTGGTGGGAGTCGAACGCTTTTAATATTGTGTCAAGGCCAGCGTTAGCATGACCCTGCAATGTTCCGAAAATGCTAGGAAGCCACGATCATTGGTGGGAGCCGAGGCAACGACCCTTGTTGGTAGTCATGGCGAGGTTATTAAGGGCACAGTTAATAAAGGTAGAATCAATTTCAGACAGAGTTCAAAAATATTACGAACTCACCACCGTTGCTAGGAGACGAAGCCATGATCTTTGGTGTTAAGGCTGGCGTTGGCGTTACCGTGCCATAGTCCTCAAGGGCTACAATACGACGACCATTGGCTTGAGTCGAACCCCCGACCTTTGGTGGGAGTTGAAGCTACGAGCTTTGGTGGAAATTAGGACTCAGTTAATTAAGGCTAGCGTTGCCGCAACCACGCCATAGTCTGAAAAGTAAACGAACCGAGGAGCACTTGGCAGTGGCGATGACCTCGTTGTGCATCGCCTTACGTCTGCTATTTCCTTTGGTGCAGATTTTCTCTGCGCAGCGGCATTTGTGCGCTACGTCACATCGGCCGAGACCACGTCACCTGACACGCTACTCGGCGCGCATCGACAACAGGAGCCGCGGCACTCTTCGGTGGTGCTGATATCTGCAACAAACGCCTGACGTCACCCAATGCAGAGCTACAAAATGATCCTTTTTGCGCTTACTGCATTCACTTGTCAGTGGCGACGAACTGAGTGCGCATCGCTTTACGCCAGCTGTTTCCTTTGGTGCAGGTTAGTTAGGGTTTTTTTCTTTCTTCTTTTATCTCGTCGCGGCTCCTAAGTGTGTGTCTCGCCTTGCTTCTGTGACGGTGTCAAAAGAGTTTGCGAAAGCGAAAGACCAAATCTTTCAGAAACTAAAATATTAACTGAAGACAAAATTGAAATCGTCCCGCGAAGCGTACGAGAGAGACGTGCGCAATGAAATTCCTGATCTGAAGGATGAGCAGGGAAACACGACACAGAGCATCGAATTCGCGCACAGAGAAATAGAAGACTTAAAGAAGTTATTTGAAGCTAACGTAGCACAAAACACTCAGTTTTTGAAAGAGAACCAGGCCATCAATGCAAAGTACGTTTCCTTGGAAAGAAAGAACGCCGAACTTCAGAACCAGATAGTTAATCTTGATGAGTATTCTAGGAAGGCCAATCTCGGAAATTCAGGGACTCGTAAAGATAGAACATGAAAGTGTAGTGATGACAATAAAGAAAGCGACAGAAGCCCGGCTTACTAATAACATCCTAGGACTCCGTAGCGCAAGTCCTATCTATGTAAGTGGGCATCTTTGTCCTACCCTCAAGAGACTTCTCAGTAGGAGGATCAGGCGTAACAAGGACTGCCAGTGGAGTTTCATTCGGCCCCATAATGGAAGGATTTTCGCTAGGTATTCGAAAACTTCTAGCGCCATATCCATAACTTGTGAAGACGACCTCAATAAGCTAACATCGACGTAATTCGCCCCCCACCCCCTCTGTTGCGTACAATTTAATATTTCAAAATGTGCTACCACGATTTTTCGCTGCCCCATGAAATTCTTCCGTGTTATTCTATGTACGGTTCTGTTTTGCATGTGGCCACATGCTCTTCCCTCACTAAGTATAACCAGATTGCATATTTTCTATATCAATTCGCCTTTCAGTACAGTATTTTAATGCTTACTGAAGCATGGTATTACGACGGGTGTGCAATGCTCCATCTTAATGGATTCAAAAACACGTTTATCAATCGCAGTAGTTCTGGGGGTGCTGGCATCGCTATTTATGTGAAAGGTTCTAAAGAATATTAGGTAATATGAGATTATACATGCATTACAAACGATTACGGGGTACTAACACTGAAAGGAAGTGCTGGCGTCATTACTGTCGTTCATCGCCCACCAAATGGAAATTTCGGCACTCTATGAACTTTTTTGAAAGCTTCCTTCAATTTATTCCCGCAAATAGTCTGAAAGTCGTTCGCGCTGGAGACTTAATATCGATGCCCTTCAAGCTAGCGCCTGCGTTCAAGATTTCAACAACGCCATTTCTTCCACAAGGTTTGTGAAAAGAATCACTACTCAGACACGCATCACTGTATTAACTTCATCGTCACTATATTTGCTTATTACCAACGCGAAAACAAGATTCACTGGTACAGGAACCGTAGCCTCTGACATTAGCGATCGCTGCTCAATCTTCATTGTTTACTCCCCCCCCCCCCCCCCCGAAGTTCATACAAATAGTAGAAGGGACGCAATTAGAGTGCAGCATGTATCAGACGATGCTCTACTTTTCTTAAGCATGACATCTGTGCTCTGGACTGGCGTTTTATATTAAGAATAAAAAACGTGATTGATGCATATTCTCAGCTTATTAAAATTTTTCAGAGCATATAAGCTATACATTTTCCTTTTACAACTTTCAAACCACCAAAATAGCAAGAAAACCTTCGGTCACTGCTGCCCACAGAAAAGTTAATAAGAAAAATCGAATACTTCACACCTTTTTACCTACAAGAGCACCATCTGACTTGAAAGATTTTAAAACTTTTCAAAATAAACTGAACGCCAAGCTTAGGTCGGCAAAGTTGGCATATTATCAGCGGTTGTTTTCTGATATAAAGAAACAGCCACCTGAAGTCACATGGAAACTGCTAAATAGGGTTCTCGGTCACAAAAGTAAAACGCAAACGCCCTCAAAGTTAAAACACGCTCTTCCAGATAGTAACGGGCAAGCTATCAGACGGTCAATCTATTGCCCTGCTGAGAGCTTCGCTCAGCAGGGCAATAAGTGAAGCTGATGTTTGTCGAACATTTATAGCTCTAAAGAATAGCGAGGTTTTAGATATACATAACCTAGAAATAAAGCCTCTAAAATATGTTATCAAGTAAATAGGCCGAATCTTTGTGATTTTCTTCACCTCCAAAGTTCATAAGGATAGTCGAAGGGGCGAAATTACAGTGCAGTATGTATCAGACAATGCTTTACTTTTATTTAAGCGTGACATCAGTGCTCAGGATTGGTCTTTATATTCGGAATAAAAGGCGTGAATGATGAATTTTCTAAGTCCATCGAAATTTTTCAGCGAATATACGCTATACATTTTCCTTTTAAAACTTTAGAACCATCAAAAAGAATAAGAAAACCTTGGTTCACTGCTACCCACAGGAAAGCTATCAATAAGAAAAATCAATTATTCCACACCTTTTTACGTACAAGGGCACCGTCTGACTTAAAGGATTTTAAAACTTTAAGAAATGAACTGAACGCCGAGCTTAGGTCGGCAAAGTTACGATATTATCAGCGGTTGTTTTGGGATATAAAGAAACAGCAACCTGACGCCGCATGGAAAGTGCTAAATAGGGTTCTCGGTCGCGAAAGTAAAACGGAAACGCCCTCAAAGCTAACGCACAATCACCGTTACATAGTGGGTCATGCGCTTGTTGATCATTTTAACCAAGCGTTTGCAGAACCCGCTCTTCCAGATAGTAACCTACAGGTTATCAGACCGTCAAGCAATTGCCCTGTTGAGGGCTTTGCTCTGAATGATATGAGTGAAGCTGAAGTTCATCAAATATTTCTAGGTCTAAAGAACAGCAAGGCTTTAGAATAGACAACCTACAAATAAATCCCATGAAATATTTTATCCAATGCATTACACCTGCTCTCGCTCACATATTCAATTTCGCTATCCAATCAGGACAAATTCCTGACGCACTGAAACGATCCAAGGTGACAGTCGTATACAAGGGGGGCAATAAAAATGGGAAACAATTATAGGCCAATATCTGTGATACCAATTTTTTCTAAAGGTTTAGAAAAAATATCGTTTTCTCGACTGACTAACTTTTCTGACAAAATAAATCTTCTTTCCGACGCGCAGTTTGGTTTTAGAAAAGGACGCTCTACTGAAACAGCTTTATTAACTCTTAAAGAAAGTGTCCTGCAAAACACTGAAGATAAACGTATAACTCTCGGTGTTTTCGCAGATTACAGTAGGGCATTCGATTCACTTGAACATAACGTACTCATACTAAAACTCTCTGACTACGGGGTTCGTGGTAAGCAGCTCGAACTATTCCGTTCGTACTTAGCCAACAGGATTCATTGTGTGTACATTGAAAATTACCATTCATCTCCCCTCCATATAGAATGTCGGGTACCTCAAGGCAGTATTTTCGGTCCTCTTTTGTTTAACGTATACATAAACGATATTGTCCGTATTGACACAAGCTCAAAATTTATCATATATGCCGATGATAGCACTATCCTACTCTGCGATACTGATGATGCCCATCTAGCGTTAATGTGTTCTCACGTACTTGAGAAGCTCGTATTCTGGTCAAATTCTAAATGCCTCAAAATTAGCCCAGCTAAAACCAAGGTACTTTTCCTCCGTGCCAAAAATAAAGTAAATTATTTAAAACAGGATATATACTGCGACAGCCCCAGGATCGAAATCATCAATGAATATAAAATTCTCGGAGTAACATTTAACTCAAATCTCGCATGGGATTCGCATGTTGACATCTTATGCAAAAAGAAAAACCTATCAATGACCACAGGAGTTCTATCGCGTTGCCATGCAATTGTCCTAGTGGAAGCAAAAAAAGAAATTTATTCTGCATTGTTCGCTTCCCATAATAATAACTGTAGTCTCGTATGGTTGACCACTACACAAAGGAATATTACGAGGATTTGTTTATTACAAAAGAAAGTTGTTCGCAATATCGCAAATATTGATTATTTAACTTCCACAGAATATTATTTTAGTTTCTACAACATTATGAAAATAGCAAATATGTATGAATTTCGTGTTTTGCGTTCATTGTATGTGTCTTCACCCACTTTTCAAAACTTTAATAACACAATAGCACAGCTTCAGCAAAATAGCACTGTTTGTACACGTTGTCTTGACTTTTGGATAATACCATGTTTCCCCACTTTTTACAAGCGGCAGAATATAATCTTCCGTTAATCCTCAATAAATACAAGTATATAGTGAAGCCCACACTAGCATTGCTTATCAGCTCTTTAAAAAAATCTTACCTACCACTATTGTCTTGAAGGTACGTACAATAATATTTCTTGTTTTTTTAGCAGATGCTAAATCTTTCTGTGTCTTTTTGTATTTCACATTGTAGTGTATTTAGAATGTAATATCTTTTTCCTGATGTATCATATGTGTTTGTTTGTGTGTAGGCATATGTAAATTCACACACACACACACACACACACACACACACACACACACACACACACACACACACACACACACACACACACATATATATATATATATATATATATATATATATATATATATATATATATATATATATATATATATATATATATATATATATACATACATACATGCGGCAGGCGAATAAAGCCGGTGGGGCGTAGGCGTCACTGGGGCGCGTCAGAAGGTTCTGCAAGAATCGGCAACTCAAGGCGAAGGGTACTGGAATTGCAGTCAATAAGAGCAGAGTGCGCGGAGAGACAATCGAGGCCGAGAATGAGATCGTGGGGGCAATGAGCAATCACGGTGAAGAGGACAGGAGTGTGGCAGCCGGCGATGCTGACACGTGCCGTACACATGCCGATGATAGGCACATTACCGCCATCCGCCACTTGGACGACGTGTGCCGACGCTGGGGTGAGGAGGTTGTTCAGTCGTCGTCGGAAGGCAGCACTCATAATCGAAAGATGCGCACCTGTATCGATGAGTGCCGTGACAGGGTAGCCATCAACGCCAACGTCAAGAAGGTTTTGGTTCGTTGGTAACATGAGCAGAGGATTTGAGGGCAGGGTCGACTACGCAGCTTCACCTCCAGAAGCTGTAGTGCCTAGTTTTCCGGCTGGATTCGGGAGGTGGTAGGCGACGGAGAGAAGCGACGGGGTTGGGACGAACGAGAGAGCGGCTGTAGCGAAGGTTCGGGGCAGGAGCATCAGTGGCAATCGGTTCATGGCGGTTGGCATAGGGAACAGACAGTTCAAAGGGGCGGGAATGAGCGGCGGTGTATATCTGAGGAGGTGGTGGCCAACGGTTGCGGCAGTGACGAGCGACGTGGCCGATGCGACAGCAGTGGAAGCAGATCGGCCTGTTATCAGGGGTACGCCATTTGGACGGGTTGCGGCGAGATGTGGCAGAAAACTGCCGGAGACGAGGAGGGCTGCTAGAGAACTGGAGAACCGTGGGTGGAGACGATAAACACACGGAGTTGAGACCCATGTTCTCAAATTCCTGTCTGACGATGGCCTGAATTAGCGCAATCATGGTTGCTGGTGGATCGGGAGGCGTCGCGGAGAACGCTGGCAAACAGGCGGCCTCGAGCTCCTGGCGAGCAATACGGGTTACATCGTCACAGGCGGTGGTCTGACGCGGTAGACCCTCACATGTCGACGTAGCAGCAGTGTTGGGTAGCAGCGTGATGTGATGTGTGATACGGTGGCTCTTAGCTTGTTCAAGGCGACGGCATTCTTTGGTGATGGAGTGGTAGTGGAGACGTGGCCGAAAACAAGCAAATTGAACGCATCGTCGGCGATGCCTTTTAGCACATGCGACACTTTATCTGCTTCAGACATCGTATCGTCAGCTTTGCGGCAGAGAGCCAAGACGTCGAGGATGTATGAAACGTACGGCTCTATAGATGTCTGAACACGAGTCGCAAGAGCCTTTCTCGTGGCAGCCTTGCGCACAATGGGGTCGCCGAACAGTTCCCTGAGCTTTTCTTTGAAACTGTCCCAACCGTTTATCTCGTCGTCATGCGTTTGGTGGCACACGCGTGGGGTGCCGCCGAGATAAAAGATGACATTTGCGAGCATGATCCTTGGATCCCACCTGTTATTAGCACTGGCGTGTTCATAGAGCTTGATCGTTTCGTGAACGTCCTCTCTCTCCAGGCCAGAGAACACACCAGGGTCGCGATGTTGGGCAACCGTGATGATTGGAGCACTCGGACAAGCCGAAGCGGTTACAGAGGCTGTCTCGTCACCGGGAGGCATGGTGACAAGCTCGATGTACCGATCACTCTGGAGTTCCGTGGTGAGGACGGGGATCGCTGACCTCCACCAGAATGTTACGTGTGGAAAAACACAGATAAAACAGGCTATACACAGGGTATTTACACTGGAGCCAGAACACCAGGCCGACACTAGACCGCGCCAAGGGCACAGACCCACTTCGTCGTCGTTCTCGCGGCGGCTCGTTCCTTGAGCATCGCTCGATGAAATCGTAATATATATATATATATATATATATATATATATATATATATATATATATATATATATGTGGGGGGGGCGGTGTATCTATATACATACGTCATTTCCCCCCTTCTCTTTTCGTTATATTTGAGTTTTTTTATACATTCCATTTCTTCTTCTGTATATAAAACATTATATCTAGCTTTGTGTATTCTTAGTCCCATAGCTAGTGTATTCTTATTCTGATGAACTGTTATTTTCTGTTTCGTACGTTTTTGTTTAATTGTTCGACATGCACGTCGAGGTCATGCCCTGCCTTGAATATGGTGTCCGGGCCTCTGTCAAGCTGCAGACCGCAGCTTTGAGCCCTGTCAACCAGAAAAACTTGTTTTGCATATAGAGAATTTGAATTTGAATTTGAAATACACATGAATTCGCTCACATATTCAATCTCGCTATCCAGTCAGGACAAACTCATGACGCACTGAAAAGATCCGGGGTAACAGTCATTTACAAAGGTGGCCATAAATTATACAAATAATTATAGGTCATTACCTTTGGTACCAACTTATTTAAAGGCTTAGAAAATATATGGTTTTCTTGGCTGACAAACTTCTTTGAAAAAATAAATATTCTTTCCGCCGCGCAGTTTGGTTTTAGAAAGGACGCTCCACTGAAACAACTTCATTTACTCTTAAAGAAAGAGTGCTACAATACATTGAAAATAAAAACTCTCAGTCTGTTGTAGAATACATTAAGGCATTTGCTTCACTTAACCATAACACACTTTTCCTAAAACTCTCAGATTATGGGGTTCGTGGTAAGCAGCTGGAACTAGTGTGTTCGTACTTAGCCAACAGAACTCAGTGTGTGTGCATTGGCAATTACTATTCACCTCCCCTCCATATAAAATGTGGTGTGCCGCAAGGCAGTATATAGGTCCTATTTTGTTTAACGTACATATAAAGTATATTCTCGGTGTTGGCACAAGCTCAAAATTTATTACATATGCCGATGATAGCACTATTCTACTCTACAGAACTGATGAAGCTGATCTTGCATCAAGATAGTCACTTTCTTGAGAAGTTCGTATTTTGGTCACATACTAACTGCCTCAAAAGCAACCCATCTAAAAGCATGGTACTTTTTTTCTATGCAAAAAAATAAAGTAAATAATTTAGAAGAATATATACAGTGCGACGGGCATGAGATTGAAACCGCCAGTGAATATAAAATTCTCGGCGTAATATTTAGCTCAATTCTCGCATGTGATTCGCATGCTGAAAACTTACACAAAAAAACTTTCAATTACCACATGAGCTCTATCGCGTTGCACTACAAGTCTACCAGTGGAAGGAAAAAAAAGAACAAATTTATTCTGCACTGCCCATTTCTCTTAACAATTACTGTAGTCTCGTATTGTTGACAACTTCACAAAAAATATTACGAGGATTTGTTTATTGCAAAAGAAAGCTGTTTGAAACATCGCAAATATTGATTATTTCGATTCCACAGAATATTATTTTAAGTTGTACAACACTATGAGGATGCAAAATATTGTAACGGATATGAAAGGCGTGGACAAGAGAGAAGAGAAGACGAAGAGAACGAGGACTTTGAGAGGCCTGGCTGGGCTACGATCACGCTACGATCATCGTCCATCTCCTGTAAAAAACCAATTCTTCGCAGCTCTTCACAACAGTTGTGGTGGAGGTGCTGGGTAATCGACACCCGAAGATGGAGGCTGAACCACAAGTTCTTCGACGGAGCCGTCGCCTTGCTGGACTCCCACCGAATCCATCGGAGTTGAATATGTCCCGCGACGCAGACGAATAACGGCCCATTCCAACTGCTGCGCCGACAAGTTCTGTTCTGCAACTGAAAGATACGCGTCCCTTCGCCGGAACATCGGACGAAGACGTCGAGGAATTGCTCATCCATTATCACCGGGTGAGTGCCGCCAACAAGTGGAACAGAGCTTCTCAGCTTTCGAACGTCGTGTTCTTTCTAGCGGATGCTGCGTTATAGTGGCTCGACAATCACGAGGAAACGTTCACAACATGGGGCACATTTGTTTCTGAAAAGAAAGAGCGATTCGGCGACTCCGTGACGAAAAAGAAAAGGCCAGAACAGACGCTACTTCAACGTGCGCAAGTGCCAGGCGAAACCTGCACGACCTACATTGAGGCAGTAATAAAACTGTGTAGGATGATGGACTCTGGAATGTCCAAGGAAGGCAAAGTCGGGCGCATCCTAAAAGGAATTGCCGAGGATGTTTGCAATTCCCTCATCACAAAAGACAACCTTGCTTCCGTCGCTGACATCATTCGGCACTGTAGCACTTTCAAACAACTAAAGACGAGGCGCATCACGCCGAAGTTTGGCAGGCTAGCCAATGTGACGACAGTTGCAACTGAGGACAGCAACCAGCCCCTTGATCTTGCATCATCATCATCATCATCATCACCATCATCATCATCATCATCATCATCAGCCCGGTTACGCCCACTGCAGGGCAAAGGCCTCTCCCATACTTCTCCAACAACCCCGGTCATGTACTTATTGTGGCATTGCCGTCCCTACAAACTTCTTAATCTCATCCGCCCACCTAACTTTCTGCCGCCCCCTGCTACGCTTCCCTTCCCTTGGGATCCTGTCCGTAACCCTTAATGACCATTACATTATTACATTACATGTAATAATTACATGTACACATTACATGTCCTGCCCATGCCCATTTCTTTTTCTTGATTTCAACTAAGATGTCATTACCTCGCGTTTGTTCCCTCACCCAATCTGCTCTTTTCTTATGCCTTAACGTTACACCTATCATTCTTCTTTACATAGCTCGTTGCGTCGTCCTCAATTCGAGTAGAACCCCTTTTGTAAGCCTCCTGGTTTCTGCCCCGTAGGTGAGTACTCGCAAGACACAGCTATTATACACTTTTCTCTTGAGGGATAATGGCAACCTGCTGTTCATGATCTGAGAATGCCTGCCAAACGCACCCCAGCACATTCTTATTCTTCTGATTATTTCCGTGTCATGATCCGGATCCGCCGTCACTACCTGCCCTAAGTAGATGTATTCCCTTACGACTTCCAGTGCCTCGCTGCCTATTGTAAATTGCTGTTCTCTTCCGAGACTGTTAAACATTACTTTAGTTTTCTGCAGAGTAATTTTTAGACCCACTCTTCTGCTTTGCTTCTCCGGGTCAGCGAGCATGCATTGCAGTTGGTCCCCTGAGCTACTAAGCAAGGCAAAATCATCTGCGAATCGCAAGTTACTAAGGTATTTTCCATTAACTTTTATCCCCAATTCTTCCCAATCCAGGTCTCTGAATACCTCCTGTAAACACGCCGTGAATAGCATTGGAGAGATCGTATCTCCCTGCCTGACGCCTTTCTTTATTGGGATTTTGTTGCTTTCTTTATGGAGGACTGCGTTGGCTGTGGAGCCGCTATATATATATATATCTTTCAGTAGATCTTGCATCAACGATCCGACAAATAGTTCGGGAAGAGCTCAGCCTGCACGCGCAAATCACACATCCAGGCACTCGTAGCTTCCGCCTACCACCAGATTTCGAGCCAAGCGTTGCGTCCTTCTCCCCGTATCTTGCGCCAGGGGGCACTGGGGATTATGAACTCGCGCCCCGACAGCAGCCACGTCTCTAGGCAGAGGCCCTACTTATGACGCTCGGCCACAACGAGAGCAGCCGCGTTTTTACCCACGAGGCCCTGTAACTTCTGTCAGGCCGCGACAAGAACAGCACCGACCCTACTGCCACGACGTGACTTATGAACGATATGACGGATTTCAGCAAGCAGCAGAGACACTTTATCCATATGGCAGCGAACTTTGTCGCCGCCCGCAGCCACCTACCATTCGTTTCAAGGAAGACGCTGTGAATCGCGACCCTCCCGCTTGCTACAGCTGTGGTTCCACAGACCATATAGCTCGGTATTGTCGCCAAGGACGTCAGTCACGTAAGACACCACCAATGTTCTCGCAACCCAGAACCCGTACTTCATATGACTTGCGGACGACTGATTTGCTTCCAATGGACCACTTCTCACACGATACCAGACGCAGCGATACGCCTGCATCTGAGCGGAGTTCGACGCCCCCAAATAAGCACCCCCGCCGCTCTCCGTCCCCTCGGCGCCGTTCTTCCTCGCCGCCGCCGGGAAACTAGGATCCGCGGCCAATGGAGGTGTGGTCGCCGGACGGCCTTTGCAAGAAATACCTCTTCCTGTTGTGATGTTCAACATATAACATATAACATGTATGTTCAACATATATGTGATGTCTCGATTTACGGAATACCGACCATGGCGTTAGTTGATACTGGGGCGACTGTGTCTGTGATGAGCCTCGCTTTCAAATACCGTCTAGGCCACAAAGTTATGTTTTCTTGGAATGACGGTATTACCTTTCGTGGAGTAGGCGGCGAGTGGCTTCATCCCCTTGGTGTTTGTGCTGTGAATGTTTTGTTCGCTGTTAAAGTGTTTGTGTCGCAATTCCTTGTTCTTTCTCGTTGTTCGCACGATGTTATTGTTGGTATCGATTTTCTTGTACAGTGCGGCGTTTCCGTGGACTGTGGTTGTGACGAAATATCATTGAAGAAGTTATTTATATCATCACATTCCGAATAAAGCTCGGGTGGAGAAGACAGGGAGACAGACACACTCAGTGTTCTTGATGAAGTGATTGCACCATTGTGGTTTCTGACGCCCGTTCGTGTATCTGCAACTACTGTGGATGCTGATTGTGTTGACCTTGTAGTTAGGCCTCTCCGCATAAACTGTGCTAAAAAAGGTATACTTGTGCCCAGCTCTGTCGTGTGCATGACGAAAGGAGTCGCCACATTGTGGGCGCTGAACTGTCCCACCACGTCGGTTGTCGTTCCTCGCGGTATGAAAATCGCTCTCTTCGATAAAGCCGTATGTAGCTCAATAGCAGCACTAACTACGGACCTCACTACAGCTTGCTCTCCTTGCGATAATCACCATTCTGAACTAATGCTTGGCATGATCTGCAAGGCTCTCGGTACATCGGAACGGCAAGCACTGGTACAGGTCCTTGCCAGACATGAGGCTGCATTCGGCTTTACGCATGGTGATGCACCCCTTCATTTACCGTCGTCGCGCGCTCGTCACAGAGTAGATACCGGCTCAGCACACCCCATCCGCCAGAAGCCCTACCGAGTGTTATCATCCGAGAGTAAAGTTATTGCAGAACAAGTCAAGGAGATGATGAAAAAAGGTGTCATTCAAGAGTCGTGTAGTCGATGGGCAGCCCCAGTAATCCTGGTGCGAAAGAAAAGATGGCTCCTGGAGATTCTGCGTGGATTAAAAACATCTAAACCCAGTGACGAAGAAGGACGTCTATCCACTACCGCGAATCGATGACGTCATTGATTGCTTACACGCTGCTTCTCACTTCTCAACACTTCATTTGGGATCGAGGTATCGGCAAAAATTTATGGGCCCTTTCGAAAAGGAAAATACCGCTTTCGTCACTCCAGATGGCCTATTCGAATTTAATGGTATGCCTTTTGGCCTTTGCTATGCTCCTGCCACCTTCGAAAGATTCGTGGACCCAGTACTACGTGTTCTAAAGTGGGAGATATGCATGTGTTATATCGATGATGTTGTAACCTTTGGCCGCACAATTGAAGAA
Source organism: Dermacentor variabilis (assembly GCF_050947875.1). NCBI lineage: Eukaryota > Metazoa > Arthropoda > Arachnida > Ixodida > Ixodidae > Dermacentor > Dermacentor variabilis. The sequence goes on from NC_134574.1 coordinate 6,426,127, forward strand.
CATAACGACCGCCTCAGCCTCGTTCTCGACTGCATTGAGAAAGCTGGACTGGTTCTAAACTCAAAAAAGTGTCGGTTTGGCGAACGTCAAACACTGGTCCTGGGACAGTCAGTTAGTTAGTTAGTTTAGTTAGTTAGGACAAGGATGGCGGCAGCCCCGATCCTCGTAAGATTGAAGCGGTGAGCTCTTTCAGGCCACCGCATTCAGCACGAGAACTCCGGTCATTCATTGGCCTATGTTCGTATTTATGTCGTTTTGTTCCCCGATTTGCCGACATCGTTCACCCGTTGACAAGTATTTTGCGACAAAATGCATCCTTCAATTGGACACCAGAGTGTGACGCATCATCTCTCAACTGAAGTTTATACTAACGTCAACACCCCTCCTGTGTCACTTCGATCCATCTTGCCCGACTGAAGTTTAAAATAATGCTAGGGGAATCGGCACAGGAGCGGTGCTTTGACAACGTCACAGTGGCGCAGAACATGTCGCATATGCCAGCTGTTGCCTGAGCAAATCTGAACGCAACTATACGGTTACGGAGCAGGAATTCCTGGCATCCTTTTTCGCCATACAAAAGTTTCTGTGTAACTTTTACGGTAGAAAATTCAAGATTATCGCCGTGCATCATTCTTTATGCTGGCTGGTCGGTTTGCTTGATCCCACTGGTCGCCTCGCACGTTGGGCGCTGCGCTTCCAGGAATACGACTTTGTGGTGTCACCCGCCGTGGTTGCTCAGTGGCTATGGTGTTGGGCTGCTTAGCACGAGGTCGCGGGATCGAATCCCGGCTACGGCGGCCGCATTTCGATGGGGGTGAAAACGCCCGTGTACTTAGATTTAGGTGCACGTTAAAGAACCCCAGGTGGTCGAAATTTCCGGAGTCCTCCACCACGGCGGGCCTCATAATCAGAAAGTGGTTTTGGCACGTTAAATCCCATAATTTAGTTTTTTTTACTTTGTGGTGTCGTACAAGAGAGGCCGTCGTCACGCTGACGCAGACTGCCTCTCTCGGATTTCTCTTGCGACTACCGACTGCGATGCTGAGAATTTTGACGAATGTCTCGCTTCTGTTACTTCTACGTTCCCTGACGCGGCAGACATTCAGAGAGAACAACTGAATGATGTTACCCTCGATTCGCTTGTCGTCAGCGCCCGTACTTCTAAAGGTAGCGGTCGCTTTACTGTCCGTGATAAATTGCTCTACAAAACTAATTACTCGAGGCATGGAACGCGTTTTCTGCTTGTGGTCCCCGAGAGTCTCCGCTCCGACGTTCTACGCACCATGCATGACTGTGTGACATCCGGCCATTTCGGCTTCGTACGAACGCTGCACCGCACACAGGAGCGCTTTTATTGGCCAAGATGTACGAAACAACCAAGCGCTATGTCGCTAGTTGTGAAACATGCCAACGTCACAAGCGACCGACCACCGCAGCCCCGGGTCCCCTTCGGCCATTGACGCCGCCCAGTACGCCGTTCGAGCAAGTAGGCATTGACCTTTTGGGCCCATTCCCGTTACCTAACAACAAGGACCATTGAATAATTGTCTGCGTAGACCATCTTACGCAGTATGCAGAGACTGCAGCCATAATTCTTCCACCGCCGCTTGCGTGGCGGTCTTCCTGTTGCGTTCCGTGGTCCTTCATCATGGCCCTCCACGTGTCATCATCAGCGACCGTGGTCGCCAGTTCACGGCTGATGCCATTGAACAGTTACTTCGTTTGTGCACTTCACAGTTCCGTCATTCCACACCGTATCATCCACAGACCAATGGCCTCGTTGAAAGGACAAACAGAACGCTGACCAACATGCTTGCCATGTATGTCTCCTTCAATCATAAGAACTGGGACGACGTGCTGCCCTTCATCACTTACGCATACAACACGACGAAACACGAAACCACGAACTATAGCCCATTTTATCTCCTGTATGCAAGGTTACCGCGAAGCCCTCTCGACACTTTCTTACCCTTCGTTCTGCACAGTGACGATTCTGTGTCGAAGCCTTTGTGTCTCGCCGAAGAAGCCCGTCGAATAGCTGGTCTTCGTACTCTGGCCTCGCGAAGTCGTTCGAAAGAGCGATACGACGACCGTCACGTGCAAGTATCGTTGAAAAAAGGTGACTTGGTCCTTCTTTAGACACCGCAACGCAAGCGCGGATTGTGCCGAAAGTTTTGTCACAATATGCAGGCCCATTTATAGTCGTGGACCGCCTGAGCGAACTCACATACGTCATCGCTCGCCTCCTGCGCAACGGTCCGCGATCAAGCAGAACTCAGCTGACTCATATCGCTCACCTGAAGCCTTTCTTCCCTGCTTGTCCATCCTGATTCGCCCCACGGGCTTCGTCTCCTTGCGGGGAAATGTAACGGATACGAAAGGCGCGGGCAAGAAGAGAGAAGACGGAGAGAACGAGGAGTTTAATAGGCTGGACTGCGCTACGATCACGCCACGATCATCGTCCATCTCCTTTAAATAAAACCATTTCTTCGCAACTGTTCGTAACAATATGTATGAATTTCGTGTTTTACATTCATTCTATGTGTCTTCACCCACTTTTCAAAACTTTGTTGCCTCAATAGTACTGCATCAGCAATATACCAATGTCGGTACACGTTGTCCTGACTTTTGGGTAATACCACTTTCCCGTACTTTTTACAAACTGCAATATTTGGAATATAAGCTCCCGTTAATCCTCAATAAATAAAAAGATATAGCGAAGCCTACACTAGCATTGCTACGTCAGCTCTATCTTTAATAATACCTGCGACTATTGTCGTTAGGGTAAATAGACAGCAATTCTTTCTGTCTACTTCTACTTCACGTTGTAGTGTTTTACAATGTAATATCTTTTCCTGATGTGTTATATGTGTATGTGAGTATGCATATGCGAATTCGTATATGGATGAATTTATATATTTGCATATGTTATTTTCCCGCTTTCTTTCTTTTCATTATGTTCGACACTTTTTAAGTATTTTTTCTTCTGCCTATAAAGCATTTCTCGACATGCACGTCGAAGTCAACCCCTGCCTTGAATACGGTGTCTGGGCATCTGTGAAGCTGCACACTGCAGCTTTTAGCCCTTTCAACCACCAAACTTGTTTTGGAAATAGAGAATTTGAATTTGAATTTGAAGTTAATGCTAACGTTGGCTTGACTTCGCTATGGTTCGAAAATCATAGGAACCCTCAACCGTTGGGGGAGCCGAATGAACAAACCTTGCTGCTAATGAAGGCCGGGTTAATTAAGGTAAAGGCAATAGAGATAGAGAGAATTTAGACCTGGGTCCGAAAATCTTAACAACCGACTACCATTGGCAAAGTCCATTTATGCGGGTGGTGGCATGAACAGGCCATGGTCTGAAAATGCTTTGAACCCGCGACCACTGGTGTGAGTCGAACCCACAACCTTCGTTGTTATTTAAGGCTCGTTTAGTTAAGGCAGGTGTTGGCGGAACCACGCCATAGTCTGAAAAGGCAATACACCAACGTTGGAGAGATTATTAAGGCTGGCATTGGGGGGGGGGGGGGTGTCGCCAGCCACGCCATGATCCGAAAATTCTTGTAACCGTTGACCATTGGTGGGAGCATAACCCACTACCCCTGATGATAATTAAGGCGATGGTGATGCATTTAATTTAGGCCAGGGTCACAAAAGGCTACGATCCCATGACCATTGGTTGGATTCGAATACGCGACATATGGTGCTAATGAATGTTCATTATGCTGACATTGGTATGACCAAGCCATAGTTCGAATAGGCTACGAACCCGCCACTACTGGTTGGAGTCGAACTAACGAGCTTTGGTGGGTATTAAAGCTGAGTTCAATAACGCTGGCGTTGACATGACGACGAATCATTCCGGAAAGGCTACCAGCCCAGGACCATTGGCGAAGCTAATTAGGCTGGCGCTGGTGTGACCAAGCAATGGCGCTAAAAGGCTATGGACCTACCAGCATAGGTGGGAGTCGAACCCAGAAAATTTTGTTGTAGTTAAGGCGACCTGAACTAAGGCAAGCATTGGCGTGACGACGCCATAGTTAGAAAAGGCTACCTACCCACGGCCGTTCGCAAAATGTATTAGGGCCGGTGTTGGCGTGACCGCACAATAGTCCGAAAATGCTACGGACTGATGCCCATTGGTGAGAGTTGAACTCTGGTCTTTTGGTGTTAATTAGGGTGGAGATAAAGGCTGGCTTTGGCGTGACCGCGCCATACTTTGAAAACGCTGCGAAACCAGAATCATTGTTGAAATTTATTAGGTTGGCGTTGGCGTGACCACGCCCAAAATGCTACGAACCTGGGAGCAATCGTGGTAGCCGAACACACGTGTTAAGGCTGGTATTGGCGCGACCACGCCATGGTGCGAAAATGCTAGGGACCCTCAACCATAGGTGGGAGCCGAACCCACGGCCCTTACAGTTTTTTAAGGCAAAGTTATTTAAGGTACAGGTAATAAAGATAGAGGTGATTTAAACCAGTGTCTAAACTGGCTTTGTAACAACGACCATTGTTAGGAGTCAGATGCAGGATCTTTAGGGTTAACTGATGTTTTGTACTTACGTAGCAGCACCACAGTTTTTGCGCTGACCCGTCATTTGCAGCGAAGCAAGAACATACGCCGCTTATTTTTCATTACTCATATGGAAAACTCAACCTAAGACATAATCACTAGGACTCTCTCCAAGGGCTTTCTGCCTGAGGGTACTTCCTGGAGAATTTTAGCAGAAACGTGCAGAGTTGGCTGGTTAACCGTTTGGCAGCATCGTTGTGCTGGGCGCTGGTTATTTCTATCTGCTAACGCACTAATTCTTCCCGCGCTGATTTGTTTGGCGTTGCAGCACGCATTTCTTTCACCAGCTCAAGTTGAATATTTCGTTCAGAGTGCAGAGGCGTCGATAGCACCACTAGATGTTCGAAGGGTGAAATTGCAGCAGCAGTGCTGCGCTTGAAGAGAACAAAGCAACGCAATGTGTCGATTTCTTGGCGAGATGCGCTCACTGCACTACAGCACGATCAAACGTCATACCTGGCATGCTAATGCGGAAGTATCATTTGCGTGAGCTATTCCAATGCATCAATGCCTTAGTGAAAAATTCTTAGTAGATTAAAAACACTATTTAGGTTAGCTAATATATTATAATTTTGTTAGAAATACTGCAGGCCTAATTTGGCCTAAGGAGGAGCATCATCTGAATAATTAAAACGCAACAAGAAGCAGTGCATAAGAATGAATAAACATTTGAGCAGAAATACGCAAAATACTATAGACCATAATGCATACAATACACAACCTAACGTACAAATATTGCACACAAAAATACAAGAATTGACAATAAATAAGTACAATAAGGGCCCCATTATCATAGGTTCAAGACCCAAATATGATTACAAGGTATGCAGTATAGGCTCCGGAATAATTTCGGCGATCTGGGGTTCTTTAACAGCCCCCTAATGCATGCTATACGGGCTTTTTTGCATTTCACCCTGTTGGAAATGCCGCCACCATGGCCGTGATATGATATCGCGCCCTCGAGCTTAGTAGCACAACGCGAAAGCCACTAAATCACCAGATTAGTTTCCCGCTAGATATGGACCAATTTTTCCTTTTGTACAAATAAGGGTCGCATTCCCCAGTACTAGCAACGGTTCTCTAGAGTTGGCACACCACTGCGTCTTTGCTTCTTTACGCCACAACGCCATAACAAGATGTCGAGCCGTCATGTAACTCAATCCACGGTATGCCAGTAGCAGAATCATTTAGAATTACTATTCAATAAAGCCAAATTTAAAGAAGTATGATAGACAAATAGCGCCACAAATTCATCAGACACTCACTCACACTTGTAGATATTACTTTTCTTCTTTGCAGTAACGTCCAATGCCATCTACTGAACCTCACTGACATTTACTGACACTGACGCTAAGAAACAACTGAAGTATGAGGCATGAGTCAAGTAGTTCGAGAGCAAGCCGACAAATGAATTGCTTGAACTGTATGTAACGTAAGAATTCTCGAAGCCGAACATTTCTTCGGGAGCGACAACGCAAAGGAGTATATTACGTCATTTTTGTAGGATACTAGCAAGTTTCAAAATATGGATTTATTTATGTAGTTATTTATTTATTTAGTTTTACTTACTTATTTAGCACAATTCCAAGGCCCAAGGGCAATACAGGTAGGAGTAAAAAACAGTGAAAGAAAACTACATTTACAACAAGTAAAGAAAAACATGTCAGCAAAAGGCCTCATGAATGGCAGTCTTGACCGGTCGATATCGGCGACGGAATCGGGGAGGTGGTGCCATTCATTGCTAGTTTTTGGAATGAAAGATTCGCGGTAGGTATCAGTCCGACTAGATGGCACACCAACTTTATAGCCTTCTACACCCTTTCTCCTTCCCTCAACATCGTATAGCAGGTCAGAAAATTGATTCAGGCCAACCACTCAGCTTTTCTACCATAATAAATACCTCTCTCTTTATAGCTATGGTGTGAACGCGTAGAACACGTAGACGCTAGCGGAAGCAAGAAGAGTTTTTAGAATCGGATTATAATTATCATTTATGGCACAAAGATAGCTCAGATAAGGCAATTGTTTCTTTCATTGATGGTACGCTGGTATGCCGAGAGTAATTTGATAGAATGGAACATGTTACGCGATTCTGGATGGATCCAATTCCTTAAAATGTTCTGTTTTTGGAGTTCCAGATAGCGCATGCATAATCTAATTTAGGGCACACAAGAGTTTTATATAGATGTAGTTTTACTCACGAATCTGCTCGGGAAGAACTTCGCCGTAAGTATCCAAGCATGCGGTTTGCGCTGTTGCTAACATAGTTAACATGTATGCCTCAAGAAAGATCAAAACCAATGTGGATGCCGATGTACTTGAATGAAGTCACAGGATCAAGTAGGATGCCATCAAGAAAGAACGCACTGCTAAGAGTGTGGTCCCGTCTAGATATTCGCATGCTTGCACACTTGTTGATGTTGAGTAGCATCAGCCATTTATTGCACCTTGAGGACAACTGGTTCTTGAAATTCATGCAGATCAGAGGCTTGGTAGAGTTTTTTATTAAGAACACAATCGTCGGCAAAACGTTTCATTGATGAAACCTGATATAGTCAGGGAGGTCCTTAATGTAAATCAGAACGAGTAAAGGTCCGAATACCGATACTTGTGCGACACCTGATGAGACAGGCGAATGAGCAGGCGAACAGTCTACAGTAGTCACAAATTTGGTGCGGTCACAAAAAAAATCTCTAATCCATTGGAATAGCTTGGTGTATAAGTTAAGTCTGCTTAATTTAAGAAGAAGTAAATCATGCACCACCTCATCGAAAGCTTCAGCGAAATCCAAGAATAGACAATCGGTGCTAAAGGTGATGTCGGGATTTATGCAGAGATCATTAGTTGAAGATAATAGCTGCGTTTCGCAGGAAAATATTTTTTGTAACCATGCTGGCAGCTGGTGAAGTAAAAAGTTTCTTATTGGAATTCGATTAAATGAGAATAAATAACGTGCTCAAGAAGCTTACATGGAATCCTGGCAAGCGATATGGATGTGTATTAATGGCGAAGACGTACATTATCTGTCTTTAGGCCAGGAACCACTTTCCCTACCTTTCAATCACCAGGAATTATGGAGCATTCTAAAGATGGATAAAAATGTTGGACAAGATAACATAGGAGTACACTTCAATAATTTTGAATATTTTTGACGTGACTCAATCACAGCCAGACGAAGATGAAATTTTAAGATTACTAATGAGTTTACCAATGCCTACACAATCAATTGTTATAGGATCCATAGGAGGAAAGTTACGATCATAAAGACATGGAAAGGAAACAGTTGTGGTTCTGCAAAAAACAAAAGACACAAACGCATCGCTAAACACTGAGCCGCCTTGTGGAGGAGTGACCAAAGTAATATCATCGCATGCCAGTTGGATAAGACGATTCTCCGAGCCAGCGACAATATTCCTGATTTTGCACGGCCTGGTTTGCAACATTTCCTGTAAAGTAGTTTGGAAAAAAAATCCATGGCAAGCTCGATGCTCGTATCGCACTACATGTTCCATTATAATTAGGAAGCCCAATGATCGGGGTTATTGTTTCACTTAGCACGACGAAACAGACGTTTCTTTTTGTTCGAAAGCCGTTTTAGAACAGTGGTAAACCAGGGCGACAGTGGGTTCCAAATTATCTGTCGCTGTTATATGAAGCACTGGACTAAAGGTTCCTGTTCATTTTTATAGAGGCAGCAGTTTTTGTCATTTGTGCGCCTAGAGAAATCGCACATAAAATCAAGGACGAACGATCGCATTTCAGCTGTTATCGAAGTTACATCTGCCCGACCGTAATCGCGAGCCATTTTATGCTTTTTATCGGATAAGGTCCTTGCCTTGATTGTAAACTGAATCAAAGAACGATCACGTATACCAGCGAGGTAAGTAAGAGAGCTAACTACCTCAGGCCTGTTGCTCAACACAAGATCAAGGATGTTTGAGACTGATTCAGTGGTTCCATTTGGTTGAAGAACAATTTCGTTCAGATTAAAATTATTACCGAGGCTCAGAAAATTAGGGCTCTCTGGAGAAGTGTGTTTAAGAGTAGCAGCCTGATCTCTCCACCTAATGGCAGGGTAATCAAAATTGCCCAGGAGGAACAAAGGCACACCGGGGAATGGAATGCTTGCGCGGGTAAGTGCCTCGTGTAATTAGTTAAAAATAATATAAATGATGTCGGAGGCCGATACCCTGAGCAGAAAAGAAATTCTCGATATCCAGCTTGAACACCTACGTAAACTAATAGCAGGGACGACCCAATAGCGACGGGTGAAGAAATAAGTGAATAACTGACCGCAACCAATAAGTCCCCTGCGGAGCGAGTGCCACGGCTTTACCTATAAACAGTGTAAGCTCTTTCGTACTCGAATATTTCGCTTTCTTTTATTTTAGCCAATAGCGAAGTTTCAGTGAGGACGATGATGTCTGCAGAACAGGAATCGGCGACGGTTCGCTTTACAATGATACTTCTTATATTCGTGAACAAGATTGATATGTTGTCGGTATCATAGTGCGATATTTGCTTGCATAGGCTGGAGGTGGGTAAGTTTACTCATGTGTTAGCTGGAACATGTAATGCAAAAGCCGGTCTGGATTCACAGACCCTGTTTCTAGTGGGACAGTACTCATAGGTTTTTCCGTTCAGAACGAGCCTATTATGGCGAAGTGTGTAAGAATAGGTGCTTGCTCTGCCCAATTGAATTAAGCGTTCCCGCGAATGTCGTATGGCCCTGTAGAAATCTCAACCTAATGATACGCCGGTAACCTTATACTTTGCTTTTGTGAAATAATTCTGTCTTTAATTTTGAAGATGCAAATTTCACAATAATTGGCCGCGAATTGTCGAATCTCTGTGCCCATGAAATCTGTTCCTACTGGATATTTAAGTTCAGCTGGCGCGAAAGAAAATTCCGTCCCTGCGTTTCCCGCTGTGCCAAATTTTAGGTAGTGTCGGCGATTACATATTAGATTAGATTCTAGTGTCTGGAACGGTCCTCAAGATCATCAAGGCGGGACTGCAGCGCGGCCTGTTCTTTGCGCACTGCATCTGCAACCTTGCTTGGCACGTGAGTGCTTAAGTGCCCACCTTCTCTCGCTTCAACAGCTGCGGCTACTCAAACTGTTAAATTAGATACCTTCGAAGCAAGCGCTTCTTCGTGATTTCTAAGTTGATGAAAAGCATCCATCGTTTCTTTATGCCGCGAATAAATATTCGAGGGAAGAGCAGCAATACCGGAAAGCACGTCGACATTAGGTTTAAAGCTTGGATCCAATTTAAGGGGCGCAGGATAGGACTGACCATCGCCACACATAATTAAGCGCTTGGCGACAAATACAAATTAAGACTAAGAGGCTCGCAAAGCTTGTGGACAAGGGAGGAGCAGCAAACAAGCATTGCTCGTTCCCTCAGGACGTACTACTTCTAACTAGCGCAAGAAGACAGAAAGGTTCCTGAACGACAAGCACATGGCTGCCACCCCCAGTGTCGGCTACATGCGGCCAGGTGATGCCAACCTTAGATGTCAGAGAGAGATACCAGCCCCAGCGATGAGGGTGCCGACGCGGCTTCGGCTTCCAATGGTACAGGAAGCCATGTGCCACGCTGGACGGTTAACTGCACAGTAAGACAGAAAGGGCTTCTCAGCAACAAGCACATGGCTGCCGCTCCCCGTGTCCACTAATGGCAGCCAGGCAATGCCAGTGGTTTTTGGAGGTGTTGGCAGTGAATTGGTCGCGTAGTAGATGAAAGGAAAAGCGATAGTACAACAGTAATGTTGATCCAGAAACACACACTCGTTGACGTGGCAGACAGATAGAAGCCGCAGCAATGAGGGTGAAGTCGCGGCTTCGGCTTCCACGGGTACAGGATGCCAAGAGCCAAGCTGGAAGGTCAACTGCAGAGGAAGGCAGTAAGGGCTCTTCAGCGACTAGCACACGGCAGCTGCTCCCCCGTGTCCACTAAAGGCAGCCAGGCAATGTCAATCGTATTTGGAGGCGTCGGCAGTGAGTTGGTTGCGTGGTATAAGAAAGGAAATGCGATAGTGCAAAACCAATGTTGATCCAGAAACACACGTCCGTTTATGTGGGAGACAGATAGAAGCCGCAGCAATGAGGGTGCCGACGCGCCTCCGGCTTCCAAGGGTACAGGAAGCCATTTGCCAAGCTGGACAGTCAACTGCACAAGAAGGCAGAAAGAGCTCTTCAGCGACAAGCGCATGTCAGGCGCTCCCCCGTGTCCACTAAAGGCAGCCAGGCAATGCCAGTCGTTTTTGGCGGTGTCGGCAATGGGTTAGTCGGGTGATATCTTAAAGGGAAAGCGATAGTACGATGCTAATGTTGATCAAGAAACACAGGTTCCTTCATGTAGGAGACAGATAGCAGCCGCAGCAATAAGGGAGCCGAGACGGCTTCAGCTTCCACAAGTGCATGATGCCATGTGCCAAGCTGGAAGGTCAACTGCAGAGGAAGGCGGAAAGGGCTCCTCTGCTACAAGCACATGGGTGCCGCTCCAACGTGTCCACTAAAGGAAGCCAGGCAATGCCAGACGTATTTCGAGCTGTCGGCAGTGAGTTGGTTGCGTGGTAGATGAAAGGAAAACCGATAGTACAACGCTAATGTTGATCTAGAAACACACGTTCGTTCACGTGGGAGACATATAGCAGCCGCAGCAATAAGGGTGAAGACTTGGCTTTAGATTCCACGGGTAAAGGTTGCCATGCGCCAAGCTGGATGGTCAACTGCACTAGAAGGCAGAAAGGGCTCCTCAGAGATAAGCATATGGCTGCCGCTCCCCTGTGACAACTAAAGGCCGCCAGGCAATTCCAGTCGTTTTGGTATTAGTCGGGAGTGAGTAGGTCGCGCGGTAGATGAAAGGAAAAGCGATGGTACAACGATAATGTTGATCCAGAAACAGAAGTTCGTCGATGTGGGAGACAGATAGCAGACGCAGCAATGAGTGTGAAGACGCGGCTTCAGATTCTACGAGTACAGCAGGCTATGCGTTAAGCTGGAAAGTCAGCTGCACAAGAGGGCGGAAAGGTCTCCTCAGCGACAAGCACACGGCCGCCGCTCCCCCGTGTCTACTAAAGGCGACCAGGCAATGCCAGTCGCATTTGGAGGCGTCGGCAGAGAGTTGGTTTCGCGATATATGAAAGGAAAAGCGATAGTACAAAACTAATGTTGATCGAGACACACACGTTCGTTGATGTGGGAGACAGATAGCAGCCGCAGCAATGAGGTTACCGACGCGGCTGCGGCTACCAAGGTAATAGAAAGCCACATGCCAAGCTCGACGGTCAACATCGCAAGAATGCAGAAAGGATATCTCAGCGACAAGCACATGGCTGCCGCTCCCCCGTGTCCACTAAAGGCAGCCAGGCAATGCCAGTCATTTTTGGAGATGTCGGCAATGGGTTGGGTCGCGTGGTAGATGAAAGGAAATGCGATAGTACAAAACTAATGTTGCTCCAGACACACACGTTCGTTGATGTGGGAGGCCAATTGCAGCCACAGCAATGAGGGTGCCGACGCGGCTTAGGCTTCCAAGGGCACAGGAAGCCATTTGTCAAGCTGGACGGTCAACTGCACAAGGAGGCTGAAACGGCTCCTCAGCAACCAGCACATGGCTGCCTCTCCACCGTGTCCACTAGATGCTGTCAGGCTTAATCAGTCATTTTTAGGGGTGTCGGCAGTGAGTTGGTCGCGTGGTATATGAAAGGAAAAGCGATAGTACAAAACTAATGTTGATCCAGAAACAAACGTTTGTTGATGTGGGAGAGAGATAGCAGCCGCAGCAAGGAGTCTGAAACGCGGCTTGAGATTCCACGGGTACAGATTTTTGGAGGTGTCAGCAGTGAGTTGGTCGTTGGATAGATGAAAGGAAATGCGATAGTACAACTCTAATGTTGATCCAGAGGCACACGTTCCTTGATGTGCGAGAGAAATTGCCACACCAATGAGGGTGAAGACGGGGTCTCAGGTTCCACGGGTGCAGGATGCCATGCGCCAAGCTGGAAGGTCAACTGTAGAACAAAGCAGAAAGGGCTCCTAAACGGAAAGCACATGGCTGCCGCTCCCCCGTGTCTACTAAAGTCGACCAGGCAATGCCAGTTGTTTTTGGAGGTGTCGGCAATGAGTTCGTCGCGTGGTAAATAAAAGGGAAAGCGATAGTATAGCGGTAATGTTGATCTAGAAGCACACGTTCGTTTATGTGGGAGACAGATAGCAGCCGCAGCAATAAAGCTGAAGACGTGGCTTAAGGTTCCACGGGTAAAAAATACCATGCGCCAAGCTGGAAGGCCCACTGCACAAGAAGGCAGAAAGGGCTACTCAGCGCCAAGCACATCGCTGCCGCCGCGCCGTGTCCACTAAAGTCGGCCAGGCAATGGCAGTCGTTTTTGGTTGTGTAGGCAGTGAGTTGGTCGCGTGATATATGAAAGGAATAGCGATAGTACAACGCAAATGCTGAACCAGAAAGACACGTTCCTCCATGTGCTAGACAGATTGCAGCGGCAGCAATAAGGGTGCCGAGGCGACTTCAGCTTCCACGCGTACAAGCTGGAAGGTCAACTGCAGAGGAAGGCAAAAAGGGCTCCTCAGTGACAAGCGTATGGTTACCCCTCCCCCGTGTCCACTAAAGGCAGCCAGGCAATGCCAGTCGTTTCTGGAGGTGTCGGCAATGGGTTGGTCGCGTGGTAGATTAAAGAAAATGCGATCTTACAACGCTAATGTGGATCCAGAAACATACGTTTCTTGACGTGGGAGACAGACAGGAGCCTTAGCAATGAGGGTGAAGGTGAGGCTTCAGCTTCCACGGGTATTGGATGGCATGCGCCAAGCTGGAAGATACTGCACACGAAGGCAGAAGGGGCTACTCAGCGACAAGCACATGGATGCCACTCCCCCATGTCAACTAAACGCAGCCAGGCAATGCCAGTCGTATTCGGAGGTGTCGGCAGTGAGTTGGTCACGTATTATATGAAAGTATAAATTATAGCACAACGCTAATGTTGATCCAGAAATACACGTTCCTTGATGTGGGAGACAGATAGTAGCCGCAGCGATTAGGGCGCCAACGCAACGTCGGCTACCAAAGGTACAGGACGCCATTTGCCAGCTGGACGGTCAACTGCACAAGAAGGCAGAAAGGGCTCCTCAGCGACAAGCACATGGCTACCGCTCCCCCGTATCCACTAAAGGCGGCGAGGCAATGCCAGTCGTTCTTCGTGGTGCCGGCAGTAAGTTGGTCGCGTGATATATGAAAGGAATAGCGATAGTACAACGCTTATGTTGAACCATAAAGACACGTTCCTTCATGTGGGAGACAGATAGCAACCGCAGCAATAAGAGTGCCGACGCGGCTTAAGCTTCCACGTGTCATCATCATCATCATAAGCCTGGTTACGCCCACTGCAGGGCAAAGGCCTCTCCCATGCTTCTCCAACGACCCCGGTAATGAACTAATTGTGGCCATGTCGTCCGTGCAAACTTCTTAATCTCATCCGCCCACCTAACTTTCAGCCGCCCTGTGCTACGCTTCCCTTCAATTGGAATCCAGTCCGTAACCCTTAATGACCATCGGTTATCTTTCCACCTGATTACATATCCTGCCCATGCCCATTTCTTTTTCTTGATTTCGACTAAGATGTCATTAACTCGCGTTTGTTCCCTCACCCAATCTGCTCTTTTCTTATCCCTTAACGTTACACCTATCATTCTTCATTCCATAGCTCGTTGCGTTGTCGTCAATGTGAGTAGAACCCTTTTCGTAAGCCGCCAGGTTTCTGCCCCGTAGGTGAGTACTGGTAAGACACAGCTGTTATACACTGTTCTCTTGAGGGATAATGGCAACCTGCTGTTCATGATCTGAGAATGCCTGCCAAACGCACCCAAGCCCATTCTTATCCTTTTGATTATTTCCGTCTCATGATCCGGATCCCCCGTCACTACCTGCCCTAAGTAGAAGTATTCCCTTACCACTTCCAGTGCCTCGCTACCTATTGTAAATTGCTGTTCTCTTCCGATACTGTTAAACATTACTTTAGTTTTCTGCAGGCTCACTCTTTACACCCAATTAATTTTTAGACCCATCTGAGTTGCAGCGGTGGCGTAGAGGAAGAACACCCGCATCGCGTACAAGAGGTCCGTGGTTCGAATCACGGTGCGGGCAATTTTCCAACGGATTAAAAAAAATCCGCGTGTTGATAAAATTGCATAAAACAGGCCTGGAGTGTGGCCTGATCCCGGTGACCAGGACCGGTAACGCAATCCCTCATCAGAGCAGGATTGGCTACCCTGGTGCAGTACTTGGCCACAACCTCCTATATGAACAGAACATTCCACGAGTACAGGATGACATTTGCCAAGCTGAAAGGTCAACAGAAGAGGAATGCAGAAAGGCTTTTCAAGGACATGGCTGCCACTCCGCCGTGTCCACTAAAGACGGCCAGGAAATGCCAGTCATTTTTGGAGGTGTCGGCAGTAAGTTGGTCGCGTGGTCGATGAAAGGAAAAGCGATAGTAAAATGCTAATGTTGATTCAGAAACAAAAGTTCCTTGATGTGGGAGACAGATAGCAGCCGCAGCAATGAGTCTGAAGCCGTGGCTTGAGCTTCCACGGGTAAAGGATGCCATGCGCCAAGCTGGAAGGTCAACTGCAGAGGAAGGCAGGAAAGGCTCCTCAGTGAGAAGCACATGGCTGCCGCCCCCCTCTGTCCGCTAAAGGCAGCTAGGCAATTCCCCTCGTTTTTGGAGGTGTTGGCAGTGAGTTGGTAGCGAGGTATATGAAAGGAAAAGTAATAGTACAACACTAATGTTGATCCAGAAACAACGTTCGTTGTTGTGGGAGGCCATAGAGTTTCTCACTACATTACCTAGAGGGAAATCTGGCGCTGCTGCGCTGTGGTATGCATGGGAATGCCAGTATATTGTGGATTCGGATCGGCATCGTTCTCGTAGAGACAGGACACCTTGAAGACGCGCTTGGCAAGTACAGTTCCGTCTCTCACAATGATTCATTTTCTACTAGAACACCACGTGAAAAGCTGTTTTAGCTTTATTATTACGCGAAAAGATGTTTTGTTTAACTATGAGAACTTGTTATTGTGTCTACGACTGCATCTTACGTAAAAGGTATCAGCGGGCCGCTAAAATTGGAGGACAGACGACAAGGTTCGCGCTCGCTTTGAAACAGTTGGTCGTGTGTTCTTGCTTTTCTTCGCTTAGTCATGCAACGTGGGTGAGTAAGGATGTAATATGCGTGAAGGGAAATATTTTATGAAGATTTTACTTTGAAAACGCGTTATTTGCGTAGTCATATCCACGTTTTAGACGAAGCCTCTTACAACACCAGCCAACACGAGCCTCGCAGACATATATACCGTCATTCCCATAAGGGCACGGTGCCCCCTTAAGAAACTCCCATAGACGGTGGCGCCAGATTACCCTCTAAGTGTTATAGTGAGAAACTCTATGTGGGAGGCAGATAGCAGCCGCATCCAAAAGGGAGAAGACGAGGCTTATGCTTCCACGGGTAAAGAATACCATGCGCCAAGCTGGAAGGTCAGCTGCACAAGAAGGCAGAAAGGGCTCCTCAGCGACAAGCCCATGGGTGCAGCCGGGGCGTGTCCACTAAAGTCGGCCAGGCAATGCCAGTCGTTCTTCGTGGTGTCGGCAGTGAGTCGGTAGCGTCATATATGAAAAGAATAGCGATTGTACAACGCTAATCTTTATCCTGAAAGACACGTTCGTTTATGTGGGAGATAGATAGCAGCCGCAGCAATAAGGGTGCCGAGGCGGCTTCAGCTTCCTCGGCTACAGGATGACATTTGCCAAGCTGGAAGGTCAACGGCAGGGGAAGGCAGAAAGGCTCCTCAGCGACAAGGACATGGCTGCCACTCCGCCGTGTCCTCTAAAGGCAGCTTGGCAATGCCAGTCTTTTTTGGAGGTGTCGGCAATGGGTTGGTCGCGTGGTAGATGAAAGGAAATGCGATAGTATAACGCTATTGTTGATCCAGAAACACACGCTCGTTTATGTGGAAGACGGATAGCAGCCACAGCAATGAAAGTGCAGCCGCGGCTTCAGATTCCACGAGTAAAGGAAGCCATGCGCCTAGCTGGAAAGTCAACAGCACATGAAGGCAGAAAGGGCTCCTCAGCGACAAGCACATGGCTGCCGCTCCGCCGTGTCCACTAAAGGCAGCCAGGCAATGCCAGTCGTATATAGAGGTGCCGGCAGTGATTTGGTCGCGTCATATATGGAAGGAATAGCTATAGTACAACGCTAATGTTGATCCAGAAACACACATTCCTTCATGTAGGATGCAGATAGCAGCCGCAGCAATAACGGTGCCGAGGCGGCTTCGGCTTCCACGGGTACAGGATGCCATGGGCCAAATTGCAAGGTCAACTGCAGAAGAAGGCAGAAAGGGCTCATCAGCGACAAGCAAACGGCTGCCGCTCTCCCGTGTCCACTAAAGGCGGCTAGGCAATGCCAGTCGTATTTAGAGGTGTCGGCAGTGAGTTGGTCGCGTGGTATGTGAAAGGAAAAGCGATTGTACAAAACTAATGTTGATGTAGAAACACACGTTCGTTGATTAGGGAGACAGATAGCAGCCGCAGCAATGAGGGTGCCGACGCGGCTTTGGCTTCCAAGTGACAGGAAGCCATTTGCCAAGCTCAACAGTGAACTGCGCAAGAAGGCAGAAACGGCTCCTCAGCGACAAGCACATGGTAGCCGCTTCCCCGTGTCCACTAAAGGTAGCCAGGCAATTCCAGTCGTTTTGGGAGGTGTCGGCACTGAGTTGGTCACGTCATACATAAAAGGAAAAGCGATAGTACAACGCTAATATTGATCAAGAAACACACGTTACTTGATGTGGGAAACAGATAGGAGCCGCAGCAATGATGGCGCAGCCGCGGCTTCACATTCCATGGGTGAAGGAAGCCATGCGCCAAGTAGGAAGCTCAACTGCACATGAACGCAGAAAGGGCTCCTCAGCGACAAACACATGGGAGCCGCTCACCCGTGTCCACTAAAGGCAGCCAGGCAATGCCAGTCATTCTTGGAGGTGTCTGCAGTGAGTTGGTGGCGTGGTAGATGAAAGGAAAAGCCATAGTATAATGCTTACGTTGATGCAGAAACCCACGTTTGTTGATGTGGGAGACAGGTAGCAATGAAGATGAAGACGTGGCTTCAGCTGCCACGGGTACAGGAAGACATTTGCCAAGCTGGACGGTCAACTGCACATGAAGGCAGTAAGGGCTCCCCAGCGACAAGCCCATGGCTGCCGCTCCCCAGTGTACACTAATGGCAGCTAGGCAGTGCCAGTCGTTTTTGGAGGTGTCGGCAGTGAGTTCGTCACGTGATATATGAATGGAAAGGCGATAGTACAACGCTGATCTTGATCCAGAAACACACGTTCGTTGATCTGGGAGATAAATAGCACGAGCAACAATGAGAGCGCTGACACCGCTTCGGCTTTGAAGGGTACAGGATGCCACGTGCCAAGCTGGACGGTCAGCTGTACAATAGAGGAGAAAGGGCTCCTCAGCGACAAGCACATTGCTGCCGCTCCTCCGTGTCCACTAAAGGCCGCCAGGCAATGCCAGATATTTTTGGAGGTGTCGGCACTGAGTTGCTCGCTTGGTAGATGAAAGGAAAAGCGATTGTGCTCCGCTAATGTTTACCCAGAAACACATGTTCTTTGATGTGGGAGGCAGATAGCAGCCCCAGCAATAAGGGTGAAGGCGTGGCTTCAGCTTCCACGGGTAGTGGATGCCATGTGCCAATCTGGAAGGTCAACTGCACAACAAGGCAGAAAGGGCTCCTCAACGACAAGCACATGGCTGCCACTCCGCCTTTTCCACTAAAGGCGGCCAGGCAATGCCAGAAGCTTTTGGAGGTGCCAGCCGTAAGTATGATAGAAAAACGATAGTACAACGTTAATGTTGATTGAGAAACCCACGCTCGTTTATGTGGAAGACGGATAGCGGCCAAAGCAATAAAGGTGATGCCGCGGCTTGAGCTTCCACGGGTAAAGGATACCATGCGCATAGCTGGAAGGTCATCTGCAGAGGAAAGCAGGAAGGGCTCCTCAGTGACAAGCACATGGCTGCCGCTAACCCCGTGTCCACTAAAGGCAGCCAGGCAATGCCAGTCGTACTTCGAGGGTTCTGCAGTGCATTGGTCGCGTGATATATGAAAGGAAAAGCGATAGTGCAACTCTAATGTTAATGAAGAAACACACGCAGGTTGATGTGGGAGATAGATAGCAGCCGCAGAAATGAGGGTGCCGACGCGGCTTCGGCTTCCAAGGGTACAGAAAGCCATTTGCCTAGCTGAACGATCAACTGCAGCAGAAGGCAAAAGGGCTCCGAAGCGACCAGCACATGGCTGCCGCTCCACCGTTTCCACTAAAGCAGTCAGGCAATGCCAGTCGTTTTTGGAGGTGTCGGCAGTGAATTGGTCGCTGGTCGATGAAAGGAAAAACGATAGTACAACGCTAATGTTGATCCTGAAACACAAGTTCGTTCATGTGGGAGACAGACAGCAGCCGCAGCGGTGACTTTAATGACGCGGCTTCAGCTTTCCCGGGTACAGGATGCCATGCGCCACGCTGGAAGGCCAACTGCAAAGGACGGCAAAAGGGCTCCTCAGCGACGAGCACACGGCTGCCGCTCTCCCGTGTCCGCTAAAGGCGACTAGGCAATGCCAGTCGTATATAGAGGTGTCGGCAGTGAGTTGGTCGCGGGGTATGTTAAAGGAAAAGCGATTGTACAAAACTAATGTTGATCCATAAACAAGCGTTCTTTAATGTGGGAGACAGAGAGCAGCCGCCGCTAATACGGTGAAGACGTTGCTTCAGTTTCCACGGGTACAAGATGCCATGCGCCAAGATGGAAGGTCAATTGCAGAGGAAGGCAGAAAGCGCTCTTCAGGGACAAGCATATCTCTGCCCTCCCTCGTGTCCACTAACGGCGGCCAGGTCGTTTTTGGAGGTCGTTTTTGCAAGTCGTTTTTGGAGGTGTCGGCAGTGAGTTGGTCCCGTGGTAGATGAAGGGAAAAGCGTTACTACAATGCTGATGTTGATCAAGAGACACACGCTCGTTGATGTGGGAGACAGAGAGCAGCCGCAGCAATGAGGGTACCGAAGCGGCTTCGGCTACCAAGGGTAAAAGAAACCATTTGCCAAGCTGAACGGTCAACTACAGAAGAAGGCAGAAAGGGCTCCTCGACAACAAGCACATGGCTGCCACTCTGCCGTGTCGACTTATGGCGGCCAGGCAATGCCAGTCGTTCTTGGAGGTGTCCGGAGTGAGTTGGTGGGGTGGAGCATGAAAGCAAAAGCGATAGTGTAACGCCTATGTTGATCCAGAAACCCAAGTTTGTGGATGTGGGATATAGATAGCAATGAGGGTGAAGACGCGGCTTTAGCTTCCACGGGTACAGGATGCCGTGCGCCAAGCTGAAAGGCCAACAGCAGAGGAAGGCAGAAAGGGCTCCCCAGCAACAAGCACATGGCTGCCGTTCCCCCGTGTCCACTAAGGTTTGCCAGGCCATGCCAGCAGAATTTGGAGGTGTCAACAGTGAGTTCGTCGCGTGGCATATGAAAGGAAAAGAAATATAACAACAATAATGTCGATCCAGAAACACACGTTCGTTAATGTGAGAGACAGATAGCAGCCGCTGCAATGAGGGTGAAGGCGTGGCTTGAGCTTCCAGGGGTACAGGAAGCCATTTGCCAAGCTGGACGGTCAACTGCACAAGAAGGCAGAAAGGGCTCCTCAGCGACAAGTTCATGGCTGCCGCTCTCCCATGTACACCAAAGGCAGCCAGGCAACACGAGTTGTTTTTGGAGGTGTCGGCAATTGGTTGGTCGCGTGGTAGATGAATGAAAACGCGATAGTACAACGCTAATGTCGATCCTGAAACACAAGTTCGTGTATATGGGAGACCAATTGCACCCGCAGCAAATAGGGTGAAGACGCCGCTTCAGCTTCTACGGGTGCAGGATGCCATGCGCCAAGCTGGAAGGTCAAAGGAACAGGAAGGCAGAAAGGGATCCTCAGCGACAAGCACATGGCTGCCGCTCCCGCGTGTCCACTAAAGGCAGCCAGGCAATGCCAGTCGTTTTTTCGAGGTGTCGGCAGTAAGTTGGTCGCGTGGTAGATGAAAGGAAAAGCGATACTACAATGCTAATGTTGATCTAGAAACAAACATTCTTTGATGTGGGAGACAGAGAGCAGCCCCAGCTTATAAGGTGAAGACGTAGCTTCAGCTTCCACGGGTAAAAAATACCATGCGCCATGCCGGATGGTCCATTGCAGAGGAAGGCAGAAAGGGTTCCTAAGTGACAAGCGCATGGCTGCCGCTCCCCTTTGTTCAATAAAGGCAGCTAGGCAATGCCAGTCGTTTTTGTAGGTGTCGGCTGTGGGTTGGTGGCGTGGTGTATGGAAGGAAAAGCGATTGTACAACACTAATGTTGATCCAGAAGCGCACTTTCGTTGATGTGGGAGAGAGATAGCAGCCGCAGCAATAGGGGTGAAGACGATGCTTCAGCTTCCATGGGTAAAGGATGTCATGCGCCAAGCTGGAAGGTCAACTGCACAAGGAGGCAGAAAGGGCTCCTCAGCGACCAGCAGATGGCTACCGCCCCCCCCCCCCCCCCCCACCATGTCCACTACAGGCGGCCCAGCAATGCCAGTCATTCTTGGAGGTGTCGGCTGTGAGTGGGTGCCGTGATATATCAAAGGAAAAGAGATAGTGAAACGCTAATGTTGATCCGGAAACGCACCTTTGTTGATGTGAGCGACTTGGCAGCCGCAGCAATGAGGTTGCCTACGCGGTTTCAGCTTCCACGGGTACAGGACGCCATTTCCCAAGCTGGAAGGTCAACTGCAGTCGAAAGCAGAAAGGGCTCCTCAGCGACAAGCACATGGCTGCCGCTCTCTCGTGGAGACTAAAGGCAGCTAGGCAAAACCCGTCTTTTTTGGAGGTGTCGGCAGAGAGTTGGTGGCGTGACATATGGTAGAAAAAGTGATAGTACCACGCCAATGTTGATCCAGAAGCACACATTCGTTGATGTGGGAGACAGATAGCAGCCGCAGCAATAAGGGTGAAGACGATGCTTCACCTTCCAAGGGTAAAGGATGCCATGCGCCAAGCTGGAAGGTCTACTGCACAAGAAGGCAGAAAGGGCTCCTCAGCTACCAGCAGCTGGCTACCGCCCCCCCCCCCCATTTCCACTACAGGCGGCCAGGCAATGCCAGTAATTCTTAGAGGCGTCACCAGTGAGTTGGTGCCGTGATATATCAAAGGGAAAGAGATAGTGCAACGCTAATGTTGATCCAGAAACGCACCTTTGTTGATGTGGGAGACTTGGCAGCCGCAGCAATGAGGGTGCCGACGCGGCTTCAGCTTCCACGGGTACAGGACGCCATTTGCCAAGCTGGAAGGTCAACTGCCGAGGAAGGCAGAAAGGGCTCCTCAGCGACAAGCACATGGCTGCCGATACCCCGTGTCCACTAAAGGCAGCCAGGCGAATCCAGTCGTTCTTGGAGGTATCGGCAGTGAGTTGGTTGCGCGGTAGATGAAAGTAAAAGCGATAGTACAACGCTAATGTTGATCCAGAGACACGTTCGTTGATGTGGGAGACAGATAGCAGCCGCAGCAATGAGGGTGAAGACGCGGCTTCAGCTTCCACGTGTACAGGTTGCCATGCGCCAAGCAGGAACAGCTCCTCAGCGTTAAGTACATAGCTGCCGCTCCCGCGTGTCCACTATAGGCAGCCAGGCAATGCCAGTCGTTTTTTGGAGGTGTCGGCAGTGAGTTGTTCGCGTGGTAGATGAAAAGAAAAGCGATACTACAACGTTAATGTTGATCTAGAAACACACATTCGTTCATGTGGGAGACAGATAGCAGCCGCAGCAATGAGAGTGCCGAGGCGGCTTCGGCTTCCACGGGTACTGGAAGCCATGCGCCAATCTGGAAGGTCAACTGCACAAGAAGGCAGAAAAAGCTCCTCAACGACAAGCACATGGCTGCCACTCCGCCGTGTCCACTGAAGGTGGCTAGGCAACGCCAGTAGTTTTTGGAGGTGTCGGCACTAAGTTGTTCGCGTGGTAGATGAAAGAAAAAGCGATATTATAACGCTAATGTTGATACAGAAACCCAAGTTCGTTGATGTGGGAGACAGATAGCAATGAGGGTGACGATGCAGCTTCAGCTTCCACGGGTACAGGATGCTGTGCGCCATGCTGAAAGGTCAACTGCAGAGGAACGCAGAAAGGGCTCATCATCGAAAAGCACACGGCTGCAGCTCCACCGTGTCCACTTATGGCGGCCAGGCAATTCCAGTCGCATTTGGAGGTGTCGGCAGTGATTTGGTCACGTGGTATATGAAATGAAAAACGATAGTACAACGCTAATGTCCATCCAAAAACGCACGTTCTTTGATGTGGGAGACAGATAGCAGCCGCATTATTAAAGGTGAAGGCGCGGCTTGAACTTCCACGGGTAAAGGACACCGGGTGCCAAGCTGGAAGGTCAACTGTTGAGGAAGGTAAAAAGGGCTCCTCAGTGACACGCACATGGCTGCAGCTCCTTTGTGTCCACTAAACACATCTAGGCAATGCCAGTTATTCTTGATGGTGCTGGCAGTGAGTTGGTCGCATGACATATGAAACGAAAAGCGATAGTACAAAGCTAATGTTGATCCAGAAACCACGTTCGTTGATGTGGGAGACAGACAACGGCCGCAGGAATGAGGGTGCCGATGCAGCTTCAGCTTCCACGGGTACAGGATGCGATTTGCCAAGCTAGAAAGTCAACTGCAGACGAAAGCAGAAAGGGCTCCTCAGCGACAAGCACATGGCTGCCGCTCCCTTGTGTCGACTAAAGGCAGCTAGGCAATGCCCGTCGTTTTCGGATGTGTCGGCAGAGAGTTGGTGACGTGATATATGGTAGAAAAAGTGATAGTACCGCGACAATGTTGATCCAGAAGTACACTTTCGTTGATGTGGGAGACAGATAGCAGCCGTAGTAATGAGGGTGCCGACGCGGCTTCAGCTTCCACGGGTACAGGATGTCATGTGCCAAGCTGGAATGTCAAATGCACAAGAATGCAGAAAGCGCTCCCCCGCGACAAGCACATGGCTGCCGCCCCCTACCCCGTGTCCACTCAAGGCGGCAAGGCAATGCCAGTCGTTCTTGGAGGTGTAGGCATGGAGGTGGTCGCGTGGTAGATGAAAGGAAAAGCGATACTACAACGCTATTGTTGATCAGAAACACACGTCAAAGGATGTGGGAGAAAGATAGTAGCCGCAGCATTGAGGGTGAAGACGCGGCTTCAGCTTCAACTGGTACGGGATGCCATGTGCCAAGCTGGAAGGCGCACTGCAGAGGAAGGCAGAAAGGGATCCTCAGTGACAAGCACATGGCTGCCGCTCCCGCATGTCCACTAAAGGCAGCCAGGCAATGCCAGTTGTTTTTTGGAGGTATCGGCAGTAAGTTGGTCGCGTGGGAGATGAAAGGAAAAGCGATACTAGAATGCTAATGTTGATCTAGAAACAAACATTATTTGATGTGGGAGACAGATAGCAGCCCCAGCTAATATGGTGAAGACGTAGTTTCAGCTTCCACGGTTAAATGATGCCATGCGCCATGTAAATGGTCCATTGCAGAGGAAGGCAGAAAGGGTTCCTCAGTGACAAGCACACGGCTGCCGCTGCCCTGTGTCCCCTAAGGGCACCTAGGCAATGCCAGTCTTTTTGGAGGTGTCGGCAGTGAGTTGGTGGCGTGGTATATGGAAGGAAAAGCGATAGTACAACGCTAATGTCGATCCAGAAGCACACTTTCGTTGATGTGGGAAACAGATGGCAGCCGCAGTAATCAGGGTGAATGCGCGGCTTCAGCTTCCACGGGTACAGGATGCCGTTTTTCAAGCTGGAAGGTCAACTGCAAAGGCAGGCAGAAAGGTCTCCTCCGCGGCAAGCACATACATTCCGCTCCCCCGTGTCCACAAATGGCAGCTAGGCAATGCCAGTCGTTTTCGGAGGTGTCGGCAGAGAGTTGGTGACGTGATATATGGTAGAAAAAGTGATAGTACCACGACAATGTTGATCGAGAAGCACACTTTCGTTGATGTGGGAGAAAGATAGCAGCCGTAGTAATGAGGGTGCCGACGCGGCTTCAGCTTCCACGGGTACAGGATGTCATGTGCCAAGCTGGAATGTCAAATGCACAAGAAGGCAGAAAGGGCTCCCCCGCGACAAGCACATGGCTGCCGCCCCCTGCCCCGTGTCCACTCAAGGCGGCAAGGCAATGCCAGTCGTTCTTTAAGGTGTATGCCTGGAGGTGGTCGCGTGGTAGATGAAAGGAAAAGCGATAGTACAACGCTATTGTTGATCAGAAACACACGTTCCTTGATGTGGGAGAAAGATAGCAGCCGCAGCATTGAGGGTGAAGACGCGGCTTCAGCTTCAACGGGTACAGGATGCCATGTGCCAAGCAGGAAGGCCCACTGCAGAGGAAGGCAGAAAGGGATCCTAAGTGACAAGCACATGGCTGCCGCTCCCGCATGTCCACTAAAGGCAGCCAGGCAATGCCAGTTATTTTTTGGAGGTATCGGCAGTAAGTTGGTCGCGTGGGAGATGAAAGGAAAAGCGATACTAGAATGCTAATGTTGATCTAGAAACAAACATCATTTGATGTGGGAGACAGATAGCAGCCCCAGCTAATATGGTGAAGACGTAGTTTCAGCTTCCACGGTTAAATGATGCCATGCGCCATGTAAATGGTCCATTGCAGAGGAAGGCAGAAAGGGTTCCTCAGTGACAAGCACATGGCTGCCACTCCCCTGTGTCCACTAAGGGCACCTAGGCAATGCCAGTCGTTTTTGGAGGTGTCGGCAGTGAGTTGGTGGCGTGGTATATGGAAGGAAAAGCGATAGTACAACGCTAATGTTGATCCAGAAGCACACTTTCGTTGATGTGGGAGACAGATGGCAGCCGCAGTAATCAAGGTGAATGCGCGGCTTCAGCTTCCACGGGTACAGGATGTCATTTTCCAAGCTGGAAGGTCAACTGCAAAGGAAGGCAGAAAGGTCTCCTCAGCGGCAAGCACATAGCTTCCGCTCCCCCGTGTCCACAAATGGCAGCTAGGCAATGCCAGTCGTTTTTTGGAGGTGTCTGCAGTGAGTTGGTCGCGTGGAAGATGAAAGGAAAAGCTGTACTACAACGCTAATGTTGATCTAGAAACACACATTCGTTGATGTGGGAGACAGATAGCCGGCGCAGCAATGAGGGTGAAGACGTGGCTTCCGATTCCATGGGTACAGGATGCCATTTGCCAAGGCATAGGTCAGCTGCAGAGCATGGCAGAAAGGCCTCCTCAGCAACAAGATAATGGCTGCCGGTCTACCGTGTCCACTAAAGGCTGCCAGGCAAAGCCAGTCGTTTTTCGGGGTGTCGGCATCGAGTTGGTCGCGTGGTGGATGAAAGGAAAAGCGATAGTGCAACGCTAATGTTGATCCTGAAACACACGCTCGGTGATGTGGGAGACAGTTAGCAGCCGTCGCAATGTGGCTGAAGACGTGGCTTCAGCTTACACGGGTAGTGCACGCCATGCTCGAAGCTGGAAGCTCAACTGCAGAGGAAGGCAGAAAGGGCTCCTCAGTGACAAGTACATGGCTTCCGCTCCCCTATGTCGGTAAAGGCAGCCAGGCAATGCCAGTCGTTTTTCGGGGTGCCGGCAGCGAGTTGGTCCCGTGGTGGACGAAAGGAAAAGCGAAAGTACAACGCTAATGTGGATCCAGGAACACACGTTCGTTGATGCGGGAGACTGATAGCAGCCGCAGAAAGCGTGAAAACAAGGCTTCAGCTTCCATTTGTACAGCAAGCCATGCGCCGAGCTGGAAGGTCAACTGCAGAGGAAGGCATAAAAGGCTACTCAGCGACAAGCACATGGCTGCCGCTACCCCGTAGCCACTAAAGGTGGCCAGGCAATGCCAGTCATTTTTATACGAGTCCGCAGTGAGTTGGTCGCGGGGTAGATGAAAGGAAAGCGATAGTATAGCGCAAATGTTCATCCAGAAACACACGTTCGTTGATGCGAGAGACAGATAGCAGCCGCAGCAATGGAGATGCCGACGCGGCTTCAGCGTCCGCGGGTACAGGACGGCATGCGCGAAGCTGTAAGGTCAACTGCACCAGAAGACAGTAAGGGCTCCTCAGCGACAAGCACATGGCTGCCGCTCATCCGTGTCCACCGAAGCCAGCCATGTAACGCCAGTTGTTTTGGAGGTGTCGGCAGTGAGTTGGTGGCGTGGTAGATGAAAGGAACAGCGATAGTACAACGCTAATGTTGATCCAGAAACACAAGTTCGTTGATGTGGGAGACAGATAGCAGCCACCGCAATGTGGGTGAAGACGTGGCTTCAAATTACACGGGTGCAGGAAAGCATGCACAAAGCTGGAAACTCAACTGCAGAGCAAGGCAGAAAGGGCTCCTCAGTGACAAGCACATGGCTTCCGCTCCCCTAAGTCGGAAAAGCAGCCATGCAATTCCAGTCGCTTTTCAGGGTGTTGGCAGCGAGTTGGTCGCGTGGGTGATGAATGGCAAAGCGATAGTACAACGCTAATGTTGATCCAGAAACACACGTTCCTTGATGCGGGTGACAGATACCAGCCGCAGCAATTAGGGTGAAAACGAGGCTTCAGCTTCCATGGGTACAGGAAGCCATTTGCCAAGCTGAACGGTGAACTGCACAAGAAGGCAGAAAGGGCTCCTCAGCCACATTCGCATGGCTGCCGCTCCGCCGTGTCCACTAAAGGCGGTGAGGCAATGCCAGTCATATTTGGAGGTGTCGCCAGTGAGTTGGTCATGTTGAAGATGAAATTTATAGCGATAGTACAACGATAATATTGATCCAGAAACACGCGTTCGTTGATGTGGGAGACAGATAGAAGCCGCAGCTATGAGGGTGAAAACGGGGCTTCAGCTTCCATTTGTACAGGATGCCATGCGCCGAGCTGGAAGGTCAACTGCAGAGGTTGGCATAAAGGACTCCTCAGCGACAAGCACATGGCTGCCACTCATCCGTGTCCACCAAAGCCAGCCAGGCAATGCCAGTTGTTTTTGGAGGTGTCGGCAGTGAGTTGGTCGCGTGGTAATTGAAAGGAACAGCGATAGTACAACGCTAGTGTTGATCTACGAACACACGTTCTTTGATGTGGGTGACAGATAGCAGCCGATGCAATAAGGGTGAAGACGTGGCTTCAGCTTCCACGGGTAAAGCATGCCATGCGCCAAGCTTGAAGGTCAACTGCACAAGAAGGCAGAAAGGGCTGCTCAGCGACAAGCACATAACTGCCTCTCCCCTGTGCCCACTAAAGGCGGGCAGGCAAAGCCAGTCGTTTTTGGAGGTGTCGGCAGTGGGCGGGTCGCGTGGTAGATGAACTGAAAAGCGATAGTACAACGCTAATGTTGATCTAGAAACACGTTCGTTGAGTGGGAGACAGATAAAAGCCGCAGAACGAGAATGAACACGCGGCTTCAGCTTCCACGGGTACAGGATGCCTTGGACCAAGCTGGAAGGTCAACTGCACAAGAAGGCATAAAGGACTCCTCAGCGACAGGCACATGGCTGCCACTCTGCCGTGTCCACAAAACTCCGGCGAGGTAATGATAGTCGTTTTACAGCTACTCTACCGGCGCTGTCTGCAGTGATTTTGTTGCGCCGCAAAGGAGAGGCAAAACGATAATTGCCAGCTGATCATGATCCAGAAATCCATGTGCTTTTATATCACATATAGAGACCAGCCGCATCCATGATGGCGCACGCGGCGCGTCGGCTTCGAAGGGCACAGAAGCCAAGCCACAAGCTTAATGTCGACTGCACAAAAAAGCGGAAAGGGTTCGTATGCCAGAAGCACATTGCTGCCGCTCCCCCTTGTCCACTAAAGGCGGCCATGTGGTGCCAGTCGTTTCACGTCTGCTGTGGTGGCGGTGTAGGCAGTGATTTCCTTGCGCGGTAATGGAAAGGAAGTGCGATAGCGGCCAGCTGATCTTGATCGAAAAGTCCTCGTGTGTTGATATCCGAGACAGAGACCAGCCGCCGCGATGAGGGTGTAGATGCGGCTTCAGCTTTCAACAGTACGGGAATTCATGTGCGAAGCAGGATGATCAGCTGCACAAGAAAGCAGAAAGGGTTACTGATTGACAGGCACATGGTTTCCGCTGGCCCGTGTCCAACTAAAAACGGCCAGGCAATGACACTCGTTTAACAACTCTTGTGCCAGCGCTGTCGGCAGTAATTTGGTAGCGCGGAAGAGGAATGGAAGAGCGATAGAGGCCAGCTGAGCTTGATAGAGAAGTCCGCGTACGCTTATGTCGGAGACAGAGACTAGCCGGAGGGATGAGGGTGGAGACGCGGCTCCGACTTCCGAAGGCACAGGAAGCCATGCCCCAAGGTTGACGGTCGACTGCACATGACGGCAGGAAGGGCTCCTGAGCGACTTGCACATGGCTGCTGCCGCTCCTCTGCGTCCATTAGTGGTGGCCAGGCGACGAAAGTCGTTTAAGAACTCCGCTTGTGGCGCTTTCGTCAGTGAGTTGGTGGTCTGAAAATTCGTTGTGGGAGTTCATATGAGTATTCATCGCTATTTCCTTTTTATTTAAGGTAGCGCTATAGGCGGTATAATAGCAAGAGCTTGGCGGCGCAAACAACCGCCCGGTTCCCAAGGGGACGCTCATTACATCGATCCATCCATCCACCATCCATGGTTGTGCGGTAGAGCAAAGGGATAGTGGCCCGCTGATCTTTACCGAAAGTCCACGTGCGTTGATAATGGAGACTGCAGCAGCAGCGATGAAGGTGCAGACAGGGCTTTGGCTTCCAAGTGCACATGAAGCCATGTGCCAAGCGATACGATCAACTGTACAAGTAGACATAAAAAGCTCCTGAAGAACAAGTACATGCCGCCACTTCCCCGTGTCCACTAAAGGCGACCAAGCAATGCCAGTGATTTAAAAGCCTCTGGCTGGCGCTGTCGGCGGTCATTTTGTTGCAGGGTAGATGAAAGGAAAAACGATAGTGGCTAGCTGACCTTGATCCAGAAGTCCACGTGCGTTGATGTCAGAGGCAGATAACAGGCACAGCCATGAGGATGGAGACGCGGCTTCGGCTTACAATGGTTCATGACCTCATGGGCAAGCTGTAAGATCAACTGCACAAGAAGGAAGAAACGGCTCCTTAGCGACAAGCGCATGGCTTGCACTCCCCCGTGTCCACTAAAGGCGGCCAGGTGATGCGACTCGTTTAAGAAGTCCGGTGGCGGCTCTGACGGCAGTTAGTTGGTTGGCCGGTAGAGTAAAGGAAGTACGATAGCGGCCCGCTTATCTTGATAGAGAAATCCACATGCGTTGATGTCAGAGACAGATACCAGCCGAAGCGATGAAGGCGCAGGCGTGGCTTTGGCTCCCAAAGGTACGGAACGTCATGCGCTAAGCTGGACAATCCACTGTGCAAGAAGATGCAAAGAGCTCCTGAGCGACAAACACTTGGCCGCCTCTCCCCCACGTCCACTAATTTCGGCCAGACAAATGCCACTCGTTTAATAGCTGTCCTGGCGGCGCTGTCGGTAGTGATATAGTTACGCGGTAGAGGAAAGCGAAAACGATAGTGCAACGCTAATCGTGGTCCGGAAGTCCCCGTTCGTTGATGTGGGAGACAGATAGCAGCCGCAACAATGAGGGGGAAGACGCCGCTTCAGCTTCCACGGGTACAGGATGTCATGCCCCAACCTGGACTGTCATCCGCACAAGGAAAGAGAAAGTGCTCCTGAGCGAGAAGCCCATGGTCACTGCTTCCCCGTGTACACTAAAGTGGGTCAAGCAATGCCAGTTGTTTAAAAGTCTCTGGCTGGCGCTGTCGGCACGGATTTGGTTGCACGGTTGAGGAAACTAAAAACGATACTGGCTAGCTGATCTTGATCCGGAAATCCATGTGCCTTGATGCCCGAGACAGATACTAGCCGCAGCGATGAGGGTGCAGAGGCGGCTTCGACCTCCATGGGCAGAAGAAGCGATGTGCAAAGCTGGACGGTCAACAGCATAAAAAGGCAGGGAGGGCTCCTGAGCGACAAGCACATGGCTGCCGCTCCCCCGAGTCCATTGCTTTAAGTCGAAGCGGTCTCACAAAACATGCAGAGCAATTCACACGCTCGCGAATTTTTGTGCTTAAAATAAATAGTCTATTGACATAGCACCAAAAAACCTTGTCACTAAATCAGAAACATAACCCTTCTCGCATCTAATCTCTTGGCATATTGCCCCTAATACAAAAAGGAAGAACCATAAGCGAATGGTCCTGTGTTCCGGCTTGTCCCTGTGTGATTCTTGCGCTATGTATGCCAGTTTGTGTATCCCACTAACACGTCCAAACTTCTTCCCTACTAATGGTAGTGATCCTGATTTATGAGAGCTGCTGAAACTTCACATCATCCTGTCATTTAAAATAACGTCCAGCCCGGCTTTCTTGTAGGCGCAGCGCACAGCAACACTCCTATAATTTCGACATCACCTAGAGAGCCCGAAAGAAAGAATACTTGACATTTAAATTTTATATGATTCAATAGTGTTAGCCAAAGTTTTGTGTCGCTGATGTAGCCTTTGTCGGCGACAAACATAGAAACAGCGACGTGCTATGCTGCACAGGAGTTGTAAGCTGCCACCGTTAGCACAGGCTGTGGAGGCCAGTTCATAACTGATCAAACAAAATGGTACCCAAGGGAGTGTGGTTAAGATTATTAATCTATGCAATGTTTTTAGTAGAAATGTCTAGATTTTCTTCATAGCTGAATATTTCGTTCTTTTTTTATCTCTTCAGATGGCTTTTTCAGCCATTCGTGCTGCATTTGTTTCCTTATCACATCTTCAATAAACCAGCATTTCAACCGGCGTGCGCATCCTATCATTTATGCTTGCGAAGTTTCCCTAAGTTTTTTTGCAAACCAAAACAATTTATAATCTTGGTTGCAGAATGATTTTTGGAGATGCATTATAACCTTGATAGGTCGTCTTGGTACGCTGAATACTTCAGGAACTATGCGCGTCTTATTACCAGATTGAATATGAAAGCCAATTAGAAAAACCTACGTATTTGTCGCAACGACGCTGAGTAACGCAGATATTTCCATCATTTTCTACATGTCACATTTGACAAGGTCGAGACCACCTGCCTATTTTTCGCGCTATATACGTACCATTCGCAGTAACATTCTTTACCGCAAAAGTCACATCTTAAGCTTTGGTGCTTATGCGAGATAAACCAGCATATCCTGCGTTCGCATAGAGGGAGAAGAATGGCCATTGTTGGACGAAGCCCAGGCCTAGAAATGGCAAATTGCGCTTGGTACCGGATGCTTGGACCTTCAAGGCTCCTCGGGGCAGGCGACACACCCCATCGGCCTGGGCTTCACGTACATAGCACCTGCGGACTGACTCACTCGGTGAAAACGGTAGTTGCCTGTTCCTATTTTTCTTACGTAACTTCGTTTTTCTCTCTCATTTTACATTTCTCTTATCTCCTGCTCATTTCATTTTACTTCCGCTTTTAAAAGAGAAATTTTAACAATTTGTGATGTAAATAGCTTATATTATATTGCGCTATAGTGGTAATGTACAGCTGCCGTTTGAAGGACCTGTTTTACACGTTGTAAAGCGTTTCCTTCTTGGGCTTCATGGTGGATAGCTGGCCTTATTTGCGAAATAGGAATATCGCGAACTCCCAGATCACTTAGAGATAAGGTGGCACACCGAAGAAGTTCTAAATGTCTTTGCCACAAAGGGGACAACTTTCCGCACTAATACGTGATACACAGCGAGAGAACACAGAAGGTAGTGAGAGTTATCTCACCATTTCTTGTTTTCGAAATGTATCACAGAAGCTATAGATCCAGGTTACAAGGCTACAAAGTTGGCCAGTGGCAACCTCCTCTTGGACTTACGCGACAAAAAAAAAAGAAACAACAACAACATAAGAGGCTCAGTAATGTTGTGTCTTTTGAAGAATTCCGATTTACAGTCACTCTCCAGCG
Organism: Dermacentor variabilis; assembly: GCF_050947875.1. Taxonomy (NCBI): domain Eukaryota; kingdom Metazoa; phylum Arthropoda; class Arachnida; order Ixodida; family Ixodidae; genus Dermacentor; species Dermacentor variabilis. Next base: position 6,458,796 of record NC_134574.1, read on the forward strand.
TATAACAAGCATCATGCGAGACGCCATCGCAGACAGCAACTTGATGAAGCTCTCCTCGGGAGAGCTTTTAGAAGGATGGAAAATACAAAACATCGTTAACGTAAAACAAAGTAGGATGAGGCACGATGGAAAAGGAAATTCATGCGAAACACCTAATTCTTGCCTTTGGACCAAGTATGCCACCAGAGAAACATTCAGGTCGGATACGTAGATATTTGTGTCAGGCCCATACGTGCCTTAAAATGCTTCAAGAGCCAAAGATTTGGTTGTAGTTCCCCCAGCTATAGTGGACTAGTTACCTGGGCATTTAAAAATGCTGCGCACATGAACACTCATCTCAAATTTGCGAGAGTGATCTACTCTGTGTGAACTGTGATCGAGAGCATGCCGCATACTCGCCATCGTGCCCTACATTTTAAAAAATTGTTGAACTCAAAGTCAAGGACACAACACACCGTTTACAGAAGCATTAAGGAGGGTGTGCTAGCTGCCCATCAATATCTTTGTCAAAGTAATGCGTGAAAGAGCACCGTAGCGAAGGCTTCTAGCGGTTGACTGTGGCGCTCGCAACGAGCTGATCGCCCTTCAGCTGATGGCCAACTGGCCCTTCAGTAGCGGCTCCGCCACCCTAGAGAGGCCCAACAACCTTCGGCCTGGTGGCCTCCATAGTTTCGTTTCTCAAGACGAGGCCTCCACTGCGAACAGACCGCTCGCAAGAGATGTAGCTCAGCGCCCTGCAAGAAGCGACGTTGATAACTCTAAGCCAGCCGGTGGAACCAGCGCATAAAGAGCAGTGCGATTCTCTCGACTACTCCAGAAACGGGCCGTGCATCACGGCACCCAAAAAGGAAGCTCTGATCTGATCGCTACTTTCCTAAACACACAGCATAGCACTCTTACAATACGAATCAACATGTTCTGCCGTCGAATATGACGGGTATTCTCCAAAGACTAGATGACTTTAGAACTCTTACACAAACTTAAACCAACGGTGCTGTGTGTTCAGGAAACACGTTTAAAACCTACACAAATTTTCTGCGGCCATATGCCATTTTTTCCGCAATGACCATGAGGCGAACGCCTAATACGGCGGTGTAGCCATAGTCGTCGACAAGAGTGTTCCTTGCCAACACTTAACCCTTCGGACATCCCCCGAGGCAGTTGCAGTGAGAGTGATTCTTCCTAATAAATTGGTTGCGGCTGCTACATTTACATGCCTCCAAACTATCACCTAAGTAGAACAGAGTTCTATGGCCTTATTAACCAGCTTCCTAAACCGTTTCTTCTGTTCGGAAACAAAGTGTTCATAACCGTCTGTGACTGGGAGACCTCCTGACTAATAAGATTGGTCGACGGATAGAATCGTTTCTTGTGGCATCTGCTGTGTGCCTGTTTAATAGCAAGGAGCGAAGTTAGTACATTATTGCAAATATTTCATAATATAAGGAAGATAATGAACTTGAGAGCAGAGTCAGCAGCATCGACAGCATCAAGCGCGTGGCAGAGGCTCGAGCAGGGGGACTGTACTCGGTGCATCCTAGAACCGGCCGTCGTTACAAGCCTCAATAAATCTTCTTTATAAGTGGTGGAAGTACGGGGTAACGTTCCAATCTACCATCCTGGAACTCCGTTCTTCGACGCTACCATCTGTCATGACGGACGCCGGCCAGCACTCTTCCATCGCCACCTGTCCCTCGCGCTGGCACCGTTCACCAGCGGGAGCCTCCCATACGTAGTCGCATACGTCGTCGCATACGCGAGTCGCAGTTAACCAAGGCGGAGACCAATTACAGCGTAGTAGAAAACGAGTGCTTGGTCATGGTGTGGGCACTTGGCAAGTTTCGCCCATATTTATACGGCCGATCTTTTGACGCAGTGACCGACCACCAAGCAGTATGTTTGATGTCAACAATAAAAGCCCCATCGGGCCGTTTTGCCCGCTGGGCATTGCGAATTCAAGAATATGCAATCCACGTGGTTTATCATTGCGGGCGAAAGCACTTCGACGCCGACGCGCTATCCCGATCACCGCTTCCCCCCGAAAGCCAGTCACGACTCCTTCTGCGAGTGCACATTGTCCTCTCTGGACTTTGACACTATCGCTGCTGCACAGCCTAATAATCCTTGGACTGCATCTCTGTTCGACCTTCTCTCGGATACCTCGAAAGTTCCAGCCTCACGAACGCTTCGGCGCCAAGTTCTTCATTTTACAATTCGAGACAAGCTACTGTATCGACGTTACTGTGCCTCAGAGGGACGTACCTGGTTACTCGTCATTCCGAGAACCTTGCGATCGGAGCTCTGCTCCTCGTTCCACGTCAACCCTCCTTGTGGCCATGCAGGAATCTTCAAAACGTACGAAAGACTTTACACAGCTATTACTGGTGGGGAATGTAAATTTCGTTCGAAACTTCGTCCGCTCTTGTCCCGAGTGGCAACACCGCAAAGCGCCACCGCACAATTCCGCCGGGGAACTCGAGGCTTCAGAAGCCTATCCCGAGCCTTTGGTCGCGTGGGCATAGTTTTCTACGGGCCACTTCTATTGACTCCTATCGGCAACTGGTGGATAGACCACTTAACACGTTTTGCGCACAGTGCTACTCTACAAAACGCTACAGCGCAGGAGGTCGCTAATTTCATACTACGCCGTTTTCTCCATCATCATGGAGGTCCACGTGAACTTTTAAGCGACAGAGGCCGCGCCTTGTTATCTGAAGTCTTTGCTGAATGCGCTATTGTTCATCGTAAATGCACTGCTTATCACCCACAGACTAACGGTACCACGGAACGCTTTAATCAAACTCTTGGTGACATGCTCGCCATGTATGTCTCACCTGATCACTCCTTTTGGGACCTAGTCTTTCCGTTGGTCACCTACTCCTACAACACCGCGACTCAGGCCACTACCGGATTCTCACCCTTTTACCTTCTTTACGGGCGCCATCCTTCGCACACAATCGACACCATTCTGCCCTACCGGCCGGACCCATTCGAATGCCTGCCGATCTCGGAAGCCGGCATACACGCCGAAGAACGTCGCCAGCTGGCCCCCAGATTCACCTCGGGCGACCAAAGCGTCACAAAGCCGTTCACGACGCCCACAACTCGACCGCCACTTCTCTCCCCGGCACCCTTGTCCGGTTGTTAGTGCCACACTGCACGCCTGGGCTCGCTTCAAAATTCCTTCCGAAGTACGACGCGCCATACAACGTTCTGGAGATACCATCACCCGTTAATTATCTGGTTGAGCTACTACCGCCGCCGTCAGACATGCGACGTCATAACCGCGAAGTCATTCACGTTCAGCGTCTCAAGCCTTACCGCCATTCTACCGTCCTTCAAGAAAACTAAGACGCAAGGCGAGCTCCTTTATTTCCCCTGGGCAATTGTAAGGAAGGCAATGAACGTGAGTGCAGAGTGAGCAGCATCGGCAGCATCAAGCGCGCGGCAGAGGCGCAAGCTAGGGGACCGTCCTCGGTGCATCCTAGAAGCGGCTGGTGTTACGAATCTCAATAAATCTCCTTTAGATTTTTACTTTTACCCGCTTTTTTCTCACTTAGTATTTGCTGCGAAATCCTTTTACGAGTAACCATGCCCCGGTGAGTCTGAACTTACTAGCACAGCACGAGACTCCTGCGCATGTGCATCGATGTACTCTTGACTTGACTGCGGGGCTTCGACTGCTTGGCTGCTGATTGGAAACGTTTAAAAGAATCAAGTTATTTATGACAAGATTTCGCGCAATTTCAGCATAGATGCCGCAGCAGCAAATAATAGTGCTTTTATTATTGACGCTGCAGAAAAGTTAGTCCCCAGAACAAATGGCCAGTCATATAGGGGACGTGTTCCCTGGTGGATTGAAGACAGCGCAAATGTGCAAATGAAACAAAATATGCTTCTGCAACACTGCGTTGATATCCAGTGGCCGAAAATCTCATTGCATTTAAGCATATGAAGCCACAAGGACAGCGCACTACACGGCAGGCTAAGAGAGCAAGGTGTGACATTCTTTTTCACAGGCATCAATTCCCACAAACAAAAGGCTAAAGTACGAAATGGGCTCAGGAGGCTAAAAGGGCAGCGTACTCGTACATTGCTCTGGTGAAAGACTAAGGGAACACCCTTGAAGTCTAAGCTGACGCACCAGGGGAATATTTAGAACGTGTGTCGAGCTCCATCAGTTATTCCGAATCATTCCTTAAATACAAAGAAACAGAAGAAAATGAGGCACTTCACCGCTGGAGCCGACGAAGCGAACCATACAACCATCCATACGGCATCGTTGAAATGAGAGCTGCTTTGATCGCATGCAAAAGCTCTGGCCTGGGAGGTTACAGGATCATGTAGGGCAGGCTCAAGTACTTGCACACTCATACACAAATGACATGGCTCGCACTTTTTGAGACAATTCGTTCGGCCGGATATCTCCCAGCTAAACGGAAGGACGCTATCATTCTCTCACTTTTGAAGCAGCGCAAACACCCATCCTCGGTAACAAATTATTGGCGAATAGCATTGAACAGCTGCCTATGTAAGCTGTTTGAAAAGATGATAAAACGCCATCTGTTACATTTTCTTGGATATAAGAAGTTTCGCGACCCACATCAATGTGTTTTCCGGGAAAGACAATGGAGAACCGACTACCTCGTACTCATCGAGGCTAACATTGTTGAAGCATTTGCGCATAAACAGTACTTTTTCTTGTTTTCTTTGTACGTGCAAAGAATAGGACGCCACGTGGCGCTACGAAGCTTTACGGCATCTGTACGGAATGTACATGCTAAACGTTATTGAAAGCTACATAATAAATCATGCATTCCTTGTTCGAAATGGTGATGCTTTATCCAAGAAATTGGGGCACTTTGAGGCGGCGTAATTAGTTATACCCTTGTTATTATAAACATATTCTCTTTGCGTTCATCTATTTGCGTTCATTTATTTGCGTTCGTTTATTTTCGTTCAGACTTTTATGACAGTTTCGTCGAAGTTTTTAGTTCACACAAAGCCGAATCTTCACGCATGGTGATCGTTAAGCAACGAAATTTAGAAAATAAGTGGATGTCACCCGTAATACTGGAAGCCATTAAAGAGAAAGATCTGCTCTGGGCTCGATCATGACGTGCTGCAAACTGTCCTGAACTACGACTGCAGTCTAAACATGCACGAAAACGAGTTAATGCCATGATCCGTCTGGCCAAGCGCAACCACTTTAGGTCTCAGTTTAACGACGCACGTTTTAACAGCAAGAAAACATGGTTATTGGTAAATAACCTGAAACGAGTGCGCGCTGCTATTTATAATGATGCATATTTAACATCTAATTTCCATAAAGTAGGAGAGAGCATTGCGAATGACTTTAACAAAATATTTTCTCTGGTTCCTGGTGCATCTCGTACCCCGACTAACGACTGTCCTGTGCCTCCCAGTGTGATGGAATCTGCTTTCCTTCCTGACATTAGAGAAAGGGATTTAAGGTGTACACTTTTAAGTCTTAAACGCAGCAAATCTCCTGATCATGATGGCCTAACTCTTTCTGAATTGTGCAGGAATTTTGAAGTAATTAAATGTGTCCTACTAGTTATCCTTAATGGTATCATTTCCAGAGGTATAATACTGACTTCAATGAAAAGTCCTAAAGTTATTACTTTGTATAAAGGTGACTCCAGAAGCATGACGAGTAATTACCGACCTATCTCTATTCTGCCATGCATTGGCCAAATATTTGAAAAGCATGTAATACGCACAATGTTCTATAACCTTGTCAGTATGGCTTCATACCGGGAATGGGAACAACAGATCTTCTTGAAGAATTCTCTGACATACTAAATTCAGCTTTTGATAAGAATGAAGTCGTATGCTCTCTTATTCTTGGCGTAGGCAAGGCCTTCGATAGCATCTGCCACGTTCTTCTGCTTGATAAACTTTCTACATTGGGATTTCGAGGTTAATTTTTACATTTACTAACTAACTTTTTACAAGATGGGCGCCAATATGTGCCGATTTCAAGGTTCCATAGCGATTTCACGGCAATTACTTGCGGAGTCCTGCAAGCTTCTATATTGAGTCCATTGTTATTCAATCTATACGTTAATGATCTTGCTAAGAATGTGCCTGTTTCATTGCTCCAGTATGCTGACGACAATGTCATTGTTGCGCGCGCAAAGAAATACACTGATGCTGTTACAGCATTACAGATGGCAGCTATTAAAGCCATGGACTGGTTTAAGTCTAACCTTATCAATGTTAATACTTCTAAAACGCAATTTATATGTTTTCATAACCCTTGAAAAAAATTTGGGTTGAGTCATCCTGTTCATTTGCATGCTGCCTCCTGTTCTCATTGTAACTGTGTACCAAGTAAAATGTGCGCATTCGGTGAAATATCTTGGCCTCATCTTCGACAGTGATCTCTCTTGGAACTCGCACCTTTCTTTTGTTTGTCGAAGACTTCGTGCTGTATCTTGTGTTCTGTATAATATTAAATATTTTATGCCTTTTTCTGCCCGCAAATGTGTTACCCACGCTCTAGCCTATAGTGTGCTTAGATATGGAATCACTGTTTATGGTCACTGCACGATTCGCTGGCAGCGCAGGGAGAATTCGCTTCTGCGTTTACTTTTCAAGAATACTGCCTACGACTTGCCCATTGGTAATAACATTGATATTTTTAGAAGATTAAGGCTTCCGAATTTTAACGCTTTATTACTGAAACTATTGTGCTTAAACATTTCTGGTAGAGTCAGTTCACCATTGCATATGTTCCTGCACGTGATTTAAGACCAAAATACCGTTACTGCATCCTTCGCTCCTCAACGCAGTGCGGAAAGCGCACACGTCAAAACTATGTACCTGCCTGTTTCAATAGTATGCCACCTAGTGTATTCCATATGAGAACGAAATACACCCTGAAAAAAAAGTTTGCGGTATGTCTCCGCGTTGCTTCCTGCCCTATAATGATTTAATCGAGTGTTACTGTCTTAATTTCGCTTTGCTGTCATCCCTTTTGATGTTGTAATAGTTATGTTTCTATATATATCTCTCTCTGAGTTGTTAAATTCTTTTTTATGTTTGTTTGTCGAGTTCGTTGCAACATGTCTATTTTTACTTTGTTTTGCTAATGTTCGCTATCTGCCAGGCGCTGCCACTCAAGGCCTTGGTGAGGCTTTCGTAGGCCTGATTTTGGTCTATGAGAACTGATATGAATAAAAGTACTATCTATCTATCTATCTATCTATCTATCTATCTATCTATCTATCTATCTATCTATCTATCTATCTATCTATCTATCTATCTATCTATCTATCTATCTATCTATCTATCTATCTATCTATCTATCTATCTATCTATCTATCTATCTATCTATCTATCTATCTATCTATCTATCTATCTATCTATCTATCTATCTATCTATCTATCTATCTATCTATCTATCTATCTATCTATCTATCTATCTATCTATCTATCTATCTATCTATCTATCTATCTATCTATCTATCTATCTATCTATCTATCTATCTATCTATCTATCTATCTATCTATCTATCTATCTATCTATCTATCTATCTATCTATCTATCTATCTATCTATCTATCTATCTATCTATCTATCTATCTATCTATCTATCTATCTATCTAATCTATCTATCTATTCCGCAGAATACGTTATATTCTGCATATGTACCAATTGGATTTGAGCCGTGTAGCTGCGCTCTCTGGAAGTTATAGGTTTAGATTTGCCATAGGAAAGTGTCCAAATGGGCTAACAAAAATGGTTTTAAGTTAAATCATCAGGTAGACTCCTGTGTCCCCTTTACAAGTTCTTTACAAGAAAGACAGGCCTCATGCCGGAGCCTACTATCGAACTCCATGACAGCCCTTACCCCTAAACGCGGGGCGCACAAGTTTTTAGGTGTGATACTTGACACTAAACATCCTTCATTCCCCACATTATGTACGTGAACGGTAACTGCCTAAAAACAATGAACATTCTCAAAATAATGTCACACAGAACATGAGCCAGCGACAGAAACTGTTTATTGAACATGCATACGAGCTTCGTACGATAATGTTTAGATTACGGCGGCGCGGTGCATCATTCTCCCGCACAAACTGCGGTAAGAATGCTCGATCCGATTCACCATTAAGGCATACGATAGGCCACAGGTGGCTTCAGGAGAAGTCCTGTACAACATATCTACGTGGAATTGAATGAAAGAACACCTAATTTGCGAAAGCCATACTCAAGTTTTACCTATTTCTTGAAGTGCCTGTGAAGCATGAATACTTGTATTAAGCGAACGTAAAGAATACCAAATATTGCACGTTGTTTCTTAATCTACCAACAGCACGAGCGCCGTTCTCACAGCGTGTCAGAAAGCCAAGTAATAATAGGGAGTCTGATTGCTGAAACATTGCCTAGTGCCCCAATTGAGCTGCTATCTCTGTAGTAATGGAGGTTGGTTGAACGTGACGCATCGTTTATCGAAGTCACGAAAGACGCTCCACGGGCGCACATTCAAATGCACTTTCGAGAACTTCAGTCAAGGTATGCTTGAGGAAAATTCCGGCATGGGTTAGCTGGTTCCACATAATCAAAACTGTTACGCAAAGCGACGAAGTGGCAGTACGTAAGCGAGAAAACACTTTTCTCGCATAAGTCCCGTCTCTTCATCGCTTTGCGCACCAACTTCGCTTAAGAGGAAGCTTTAGCTCGGGCCCAACTCCGACGCGGCCTATTCAAATACATGTAAAACGCAAAAACGTTTTTCTGAGATAACCCCTGGACAGATTTTAATGAAATTTGTTGCATTTGAGAGAGAAAGCTAAATTCTAGTGACTGTTGGAAGCGGAATTTCGATTTAGGGCTTGAATTTTCTTAAAACAATTTTCAGATATTTGACCGTTCGAAAAAAAAAAAAAATAGAAGCACGAAGTTTACAAATTCATAGCTCTGCATCAAGAAGTGATATCGCGGTTCTGTAAACGGCATTCATTAGACCATTCACAGAGGAGAAATTCGATATGTCATTTTACATCTTATGTGAATTTGTTACGTTGGTTACAGGGGTTTTGCAAAAGTTTTATTTCCATATTATTAAACTTCTTTATATTCGTGTGTAACATATCACTTTTGTCCGCTTTAGATGTACTATCAGATGCAATTCACACAATTGTATTATCATTTTTAGTTGTTGAGTTACAGAGTTGTAAACTTGATAGTTTCTTTTTTTGAAAATTTTGGATTTTTACCAATTTTTAATAAAAAATTGACAACCTAACTCAAAATTTCGAAACCAACAGTCACTAGATTCTAAGTTTTTCTTTTTAATACAACAAACCTGATCAAATTTGGTGCAGTGGTTGCCGAGAAAAACGAATTCTCCTTTTACATGTATTTACATAGGAGCACTCGAGCTAAAGCTTCCTCTTAAGTATTATTTCCACGAATTTTAAACGAACGCTTCGAAGACACATCGTGGCCTACCTTAAGCAACTGTCGGCCCTTGTTTCGCTTGGTCCGGTGTACTGCACCCTCATACAAGTATCCTTACAGCAGAAATCAACGTAGTGCTTTCCGCGGCAAAATGTATCAAGGAATTCAAACTACGAAAGGCAATATTATTTACTCTCAGTAATCGCACTAAAAGCTTTACTGTCTTTAAAAAAGAACAGCAATCCTGTTCTTGCGAAGCTTTATTTAATAATGGGCACTACTTATTCATCTCATCAACATGTGAAGTGCTGGTTGCCTGGGCACAGAGAGACAGAGAGTAATGATCTTGACGGAGACATCGCTAGAACAATTGCAACAGAAGCTATGATTCCTACTCCAGCTGCCACTGCTGAAGATCTTAAGCGTTTGTTTTTTAAGAAACTAAAAACCAGTCGCGACGCTTGTAGGATGCTGAAATTATTATTAAACTCTACGTATTAAAACCACAATTCGGTATTTGCACATCCACAGTGAAAACAGGTCACATTGATGTCATACTCTGTCGACTCTGAATAGGGCACACGTATGGCACCCACAAGTTTCTGATGACTAGTAAGGAACCACGAAGCTATGTCAGATGCGACAGGAGGTCTATCGTGCTTCATGTTTTGATCAGTCAGGATGCAGAAACACAACGTGAAACGCACTTTCCTTTAGCGTATAGACATCACATTCCTCTTCACCCCGCATTTTGCTTTGTACAGACCAACTTTTTGACAATAAATCATATTTAAGCTGTTCACACGATGCAAGCACATTGCCGGTCATAAGCCCAGGAGATTGCAGTACGACCTCCGACTACAGGCTGCTGCTGCCCTTGCGATTAAGGGCGACGGTTAGTAGTGCTACTGGCGCTCGTCTGGTAGTGTATCTCCCTTCATAGCTTACCCGTTATGCTAACAAGAATGTATTTATTTATTTATTAATTAATTTATTTATTTATTTATTTATTTATTTATTTATTTATTTACAAATACTGCAGCCCAGAAGGGCTATTGCAGGAGTGGGTGAATACAAAATGTGAGAAAGAAAATCGCTATACAAAAGAAGCATATGTGAGTAACATGACTAAGGGGAGCATTCAATGGCATCCTCAAATTCTCTATGTGGTAAAGAGCGGATGGAACCAGGCAGGTCATTCCAGAGTTCAATTGTCTGAGGAAAAAAACTGCATTTAAAAGTGTTGGTGCGAGCAAAAACGACGGATAAGTTTAAGTCATTGCTGTTTCTCGTGATTAGGGGCTTTGCACGGGTCAGATATGTGTTAGGGGAAACATAATGTGGGGAGTAAAATAGAGAGTGTAGAAGTTTCAGAGAATTAATGTGACGACGGTGGGAAAGAGGGGTTAAACCAAGCATATTCAGATGAGATGACGGTGAAAACATTCTATCATAACGGCGGTATATGAAACGAACCGCCTTTTTCTGAACAGATTCAATTTTGTGGATGTCCGAAATTTTGTAAGGGTTCCATATGGTAGACGCATATTCAAGAATAGGTCTTACAAGTGTTTTGTATGCAATGAGTTTAGTTTCTTTGGGGGCAGCAGGTAGAGTGCGGGTTAGGTAACCAAGTTTTTTTTAGTCCTTTCTTGCAACTTGTTGAAATATGTTCTGACCAGGATAATCTTGGAGTGAAAAGGAAGCCTAAATACTTATATTGATATGCGCGCTGCAGAAAAGTGGATTTATAGGAGTAATTGAAATATGAGCAATCACCATGCTTGTGAAAGGACACGGCGACTGTTTTCTTCAAGTTAATGTTCATTTGCCAGAGTTCGCACCATTCACAAAAACTTATAAACGATTGATTCAGAATGTTATGATCGTTAGGTGAAGAAATGACATTGTAGAGAACGCAGTCGTCAGCGTAAAGCCGAATTTTTACTGAAACAGAGCTTGGAATGTCGTTAATATAAAACAAAAAAAAGCAATGGCCCTAAAATAGAACCTTGGGGCACACCCGAAGATACTGATGCGTCAGGAGAGTTGAATGAATTAAAAGAAACATACTGTGAACGATCATAAAGAAAACTACGGATCCAGTCAACGAGAAGAAGGTTATTAAGGATAAAGCTTAGTTTATGTAATAGTTTAGGATGTGGTACAGTATCAAATGCTTTGGAGAAATCAATGATGAGTGCATCTAATTGATGATCTAAATCAAGAGCAAAAGCGATGTCATGTGTAAATTCAGTTAATTGAGTCACTGTGCTAAAACTACTACGAAATTCATGCTGAGCGCTGCATAAAATGTTATTAGACTCGAGAAAAGTAATAATGTGTTTATAAATTATGCGTTCAAGGAGTTTGCATGCATGAGAAGTTAACGAAATGGGTCTATAATTTAGAAGAGATTGTTTCTGCCCAGATTTGAACAATGGAATGACTCTAGCCCGTTTCCATGAACAAGGAACTGTACAAGTAGATACAGATTTCTCAAAAATCAATGTGATGTATTGACACGTCCAAAGCGCATAACGATAAAGGAACACATTGTTGACATTGTCTGGACTGCAGCCTTTTTTGGTGTCAAGATTCAAAATAAGGTTCAGGACTCCTTGCTTACATATTGTAACACTATTAATTGCACAGGACATGTTAGTTGTCGTGGAGTAGGGAGGAATTACGCCATTGTCTTGTGTGAATACAGACTGACTGAAAATATTCATTGAATGCTTTCGCGATAGGTCCAGGATCGCTTATTTCGGAATCATCTAATAGAAATGTCTGGGTGGTGTCCTTCATTGGCGAAATTGAGCTCCAAAATTTTCGTGGGTTATTTTTAATTAAATTAGGTAGAGTGAACTGATGATAAAGGTTCTTAGCTGCGTCCATTTTTTGACGGAGTTCTTCCTTCATAAAGCGGAACTGGTCATTTGTTTCGGCATTCATGTGGTGCTTCCGACGTGCTCTGGCTACTCGACGCTTCAAATTCAGTATTTCCCTTGTCATCCAAGGAATTTCCAGATTTTTCTTTTTTTGTTTTTAATGGCACATAGCGCTCTATACAAGTATGACTAATGTTTTCAAAATGGGATACTATAGCATTGATATCACTGGTAGTGCATAACTGGGAGAATCTGTCGAATGAAATGCTTAATGTATCAAGTATGGACGTATCATGTGCATGATTATAATCGTAAAAACTGGTCTATTCATAGTGGCATAGTACTAATAGTAGTAATAGTAATAGTAGTAATAACACCTTTGTCATCGGAAATACCGTCCGTAATCTCACACTCAAAGCAACTTGTAAAGAGCGGTGCACTTAGGAAAATCAAATCTAGTATGGAGGACTCTCTAGTAGGGTTAGATACAATTTGTTTCAATCCAAGGGATAGTGGAAATTCAAGCAACTCTCTAGAAAGAGGGACGTCATCACCAGTTATCGATAATGAAGCCCACGAAACGTTAGGTACATTGAAGTCCCCCATGCAGATTAAATTTGAACAGCCAAAACCGTGCTCCTGAATGAACGCGTTAAGGACCATTATTTCGTTTGAGGTATGTCTGGAAGGTCGATAAAACACACCAATGATTACATTTGTTTTATTAATATGCACCTTAGACTAGACCGTCTAGATTTCAAGTGAGGATTGTAGTACAGAAAACTGTAGGTCAGAGCGCAAAAACAAGGCAAAGCCTCCGCTTCTGCCCACATTCCTGTCTACTCTTATGACGTTATATCCTGGGGGAGTAACTTCACAGACAAGGATGTCGCTATGCAACAAGGTCTCAGTAACACCGATAACATGTGGGGAATGTGATGCCACCAAAGAGGAAAAGCTTGAAGAATTGTTAGATAGGCTTCTTGCATTAAGAGTTAATTTACAAAGTTTATCGTACTTGCCATTGTTAAGTCAAGGATTGTTCCCCTGGGAGAGCGGTAAATGATGGTGAGTGGTGCGGTCAGGAGCTTTCACAAGAGAGTTGGAAACGACATCCAGATTGTAAAGCTGATTATCAACAAGCGCATGGTCGTACCTGAGGTGTACCACTGAACCATTGCTACGGAATTGTGCTGTAGCGTCTCATAGTTTTCTACGGATGGATCGTACGTTTGAAGAAAAATCTTCAGATAAGCGGCACTGAGACCCTTTTAGCGTATAGCCATTCTTTAGAGCACTAATCTTTTCGCGAAAATCTAGGAGCTTCAAAATTATGGGGCAAGGTCTCCCACCTCTAGGTCTACCAAGCCTATGCAATCGCTCAATTTGAGGAAAATCAAGCTTTAGTACGTCACTAAAAAAAGTTCTTAACTTGCGATTGCAGCGATTCATTAGTGTCATGTTCAGATTCTGTTAGACCATAAAGAATAAGGTTATTGCGACGCGAGCGATTTTCTAAATCATCGTTTTGGGAAGAAAGTGTGTTAATAGTGGATGACATTTTCTGAATTTGGCTCTGTAGGTTATCGTAGTGTGCTGTGCTAAACGTGGGTGCCTGCTGCTCAAGATCAACTATGCGTTTTTCAATTGCCTCAAATCGAGCGTCGATAGATTTTCGCATGTCGGCTATATCCTTTGTTATCTTACTTTGCCCTGCAAGAAGCTGAGCGAACATTTCGGATATCATAGGGCCATAATAATAATAATAATAATAATAATAATAATAATAATAATAATAATAATAATAATAATAATAATAATAATAATAATAATAATAATAATAATAATAATAGTATACCAGTTTTTCCTCTAGGTGATTTTAATTTTGCATCAATTCAATGGTCTCATTTATGTCCGCTTGCAGCACCTGCTTCCGCCGAAACTAGTAGCTTCCTAGCCACATGCTTGGATTTCAGCTTATCGCATCTAGTGCGCCTTCCTACATGTGTTACTTCTACAACATCATCCTTACTAGATTTGATACTAACGTCATCACCTGAAATTGTATCAACAATAACTCACCTGCCATGGCTCAGTGATCACGACGTGATAGATTTTTCTATCTCTGTACCAACTGTTAAAAGGAACAAGCGCTTGAAACTTATCAGAGATTATAATAAAGCTAACTTTGACGCTATCAACACCGATCTTTCTTCCTTCCTCGACAGTTTTTATATATATTACACTGACGCATCAGTCGAAGAATTGTGGGCATCATTGAAAGGTAAAGCAATGCATCTAATAAACAAATACATTCCCTTAGGAAGGGTTTATCAATCATGCAACGTGCCGTGGTACACCAGACACCTCAACCGACTATCTAACAAAAAAGCCAGACTTTTCCGTGCTGCAAAACAATCGTCAACTACTGACAAGTGGCCCGCCTATGACGTTGCAGCAAAAGTCTACTCCAATGCTGTAAAAGTAACTAAATTTAATTTCTATAACACCACGCTTCCATCGTTACTCAGAACGAATCCGAGACGCTTTTGGAACGTCGTGAAAAACCGCGATAGTCAAGTTAAAACTCTTACTAATGAATTAGGAGAGATAATCCCAAGCCGTAATTGCGCGTCTACCCTTAACATCGCTTTCACCCATTCATTTTGCCCCACTCACTCTGGCAGCTCTCCACCATTCATAGCACCTAGTTTATTTCCAATGGAACCGATTTTACTCGACTCATCTGGTATCTGCTCTATTATTAAGAATCTAAAAAGATCCTCTTCGTGCGGTATTGATAGCATTACGTCCAAATTCTTGCACGGTACTACCGAATATAGTTCCATTACATTAAACTTGAATCTTACAAAATCTCTGAACAATAGCTCCTTCCCCAGAGATTGGAAAAAAGGAAAGGTGATTCCACTTCACAAGTCAGGCGACATCCATAACCCCTACAACTAAAGTCCTATTTCCATGACATCAGTACCGTGTAAAATATTTGAACACATAAATTTCTCTCATCTTGTCAACTTTTTGGAATCAAACCGGCTTTTCATAACAGTCAACATAAGTTTCGTAAGTGCTTCTCATGCGAAACGCAGTTATTAACATTTTGTAGCGATCTCCATACTTTTCTAGACGCTGGCTTTATAGTAGACTGCATGTTTTTAGATTTTGCAAAAGCCTTTGACAGAGTTAACCACCACTTACTCCTACTAAAACTCGGCCAGCTAAACATTGATCCCCTGGTTTTCAACTCAATTCGAGAGTTTCTTTCTAACCGTACACAATATGTAAGCATTAATGATAATGATTCTCCTGAAGTTCCGGTCGGTTCAGGGGTACCTCAAGGCTGTGTTTTAGCACCCTTACTTTTTAATTTGTATCAATGATCTTCCTAACCAAATTGCCAGTTCAAGCGACGCTAAATAAAGATGGTTTGCGTGACTACTTCTTTCTTCATAGTGGCACTTTAGTATATTTGCATTGAAGTGTAAAATGTCATTTTTATGCATACGTACGATGCGTAATGTTTGTTGTGTATAGAGACTTCAGTGTATATATCATGTGAGTGCTACTGCCATGTAAGGAACCCTGGGCCTCCGTCAAGCTGCTGCGACAGCTTTTTGCCCAGGTGTCCCTGCAGTTCCTTTTGTTTCTGGTAAATAAAATTGATTGATTGATTGATTGATTTGTCTATTTGCTGACGACTGTGTTATATACCGCAAGATTGCAAGCACTAACGATACTTTAAGACTCCAGGATGATCTCAGTGACACTGCAGCATGGTGCAAGCTTTGGCTATTGGAACCAAACACTTCTAAATGCAAAACAATGAGAATTTCCCGTAACCAGTCAGCTTGCCCCGCCTACATACGTAATGATACTCCCCTTGAACCTGTACTTTTTTACAAATATCTCGGTGTGCATATTGCTAATAATCTTTCATGGAAAAGACACATCGAATACATCACGTCCCAAGCTAACCGCATGCTAGGCTATCTCAGACGTAACTTTTGTTTAGCTCCACCGAAACTAAAACAAAAACTCTACGTCACTTATGTCAGACCTAACCTCGAATACGCATGCTCGATATGGGGCCCTGGGCATGCTACTCTAATAAATATCCTTGAAAGTGTGCAAAATCGATCGGTCCGTTTCATTCTTAACAATTATCACCGTACTTCTAGCGTTACTAGCATGAAACTTGTTCTTGGCATTCCCCTTCTCTCTTTCCGAAGAAAATCATCTCGTCTCTCTCTCTTTCATAAAATCTACTATCATAACCACGAGCTCAAGTCCGGGTACATTACACCAGCATCTTATGTCTCCGCACGTGTCCATCATCGCTTCAAAGTTCATGTACCTGCGTAGCGCACAGTTACCTACTCATACTCGTTCTTGTCGAGAACATGTCTTGAGTGGAACCACCTGCCTGCGTCACTAGTCGCTATCACTGATACTGACCGTTTTCGCAGAGCACTATCAAACGAATTATAATCCTATTTTAAAACTGCGGCACTACCACGTTGTCACATATTGCTATCGTTTTCTTTCATTGTTATTATTCCGTATTTTCGTTTTCTATTCTTGTTACTTGATTTTTAGGTGTTTATTTTTGCCTTGTTATTTTTGTGCTCATTTACCTGTTGTTGCTATATATTGTTTGCGGGTATAACTGTTCTTCACTTCTCCTATTATTTTATGTAATGATATAATAAAGCCCCTCCCCTCTATAATGCTTCTTGTAAGCCCTGAGGGTAATATTAAATTAATTAATTAATTATTAATCATTATCAGCCTTACTACGCCCACTGCAGGGCAAATGCTTCTCCCATACTTCTCCAACTACCCGGGTCATGTGCTAATTGTGGCTATGTTGTCCCTGCAAACTTCTTAATCTCATCCACCCACATAACTTTCTGCCGACCCCTGCTACGCTTTCCTTGTCTTGGAATCCAGTGCGTAACCCTTAATGAGCATCGGTTATCTTGCCTCCTCATTACATGCCCTGCCCATGCCCATTTCTTTTTCTTCATTTGAACTAAGATGTCAATAACTCGCGCTTGTTCCCTCACCCAATCTGCTCTTTTCTACTTCCTTAACGTTACACCCACCATTCTTCTGTCCATAGCTCGTTGCGTCGTCCTCAATTTACGTAAAACCCTTTTCGTAAGCCTCCAGATTTCTGCCCCGTAGGTGAGTACTCGTAAGACACAGCTGTTGTACACTGTTCGTTTGAGGGATAATGACAACCTTCTGTTCATGATCTGACAGTACCTGCCAAACGCACCCCAGCCCATTCATATTATTGTGATTATTTATAAGTCTCATGATCCGGATCTGTGGTCACTACCTGCCCTAAGTAGATGAATTTCCTTACCACTTCCGGTGCCTCACTGCATATCGTAAACTGCTGTTACTTTACCGAGACTGTCAAACATTCATTTAGTTTTCTGCAGATTAATTTTTCGACTAATATGCTAACAGCACACCTCATAAGTTATATGTCACCTCATATGTTATGATAGGTGTAGCATATTTGACGCTATGTAAGGCGAATATATTCAGGCCACTATACAGCCATGTCACAAATAACCTTTTTTTATTGACCGCACCATCGACTACATCCAACCATTTCATGGTGCTGTTTGGCCATCATTGGCTCTTGCATGATTCCATAAATCCATAAATCATCATCGTTTAAATACTCCTGCCTTGAGTTAGCTAATTGGAACGTCCACCTGGAAATTTCGTCATTGCCTCGCCTTATGTTCTGCTACTACTGACTGCGCATCTTTCCATTAGCACCATTTCTGTTGCTGCTACGGCCCACCGGTTATCTGCCCTATGCACTAAATGGCCTGCCCATCTCCTTTTTTTTTCTCATAATGTCATCTAGAGTATCCGCTATCCTGGTTTGCTCACTGATCCACACCGCTTTCTCTTCCCGTCTTTTAACTAAAGACTTAAAACGCACTAGCAGAAGAAGAATGTGAAAGAAGACGGGAACACAGGAACGCACATGTGTTTCCCGTCTTCTTTGCCATCCACGTTACCGTTCTCAATCATTTGTTGCAATTCATCCTCAATGCGGTAGAAACCGATAATGAGGTCTCAAAATGAAAAGTTGTTGAGACATTTGCCGTAGGTCCTACTCTCAAACATTCGCATTCTAGTAGCTTGAATACTTCTGCTAAGCATGCAATGAATAGCATTGGACAGATTTCTTCACTTTGCCTGATCAATTTCTTGATAGATAACATTCTTGTGGTGAACGAAGGTACATGTCGAATATTTGTAGGTATTTCTCAAAAAAGTTCCGGTATGCCTCCTGTATTCCTTGATTACGCAGTGCCGCCATGAGTGCTAGTAACTGTACTGAATAAAATGACTTTTGATTACCTATGAAATCCATGTACAGAGGTTGTTTGTACTCCGCAGATATGTCAGTTACCTGATACATGACATGGTTGTGATCCATTGTAGAACACCCCTTCCTGAAGGCAGCCTATTCTCTTCGTTGGTTGAAGGGAAGTGTTACCCTGATTTTATTGGCAAAAGTTTTGGTGAATATATTTGCAATAACGAAGGCAAACCCATCAGCCTAGCACTATTCAATTCGTTAAAGTCTGCTCTGGGACGTTATGATGCGAGACATTTCGTGTGAAGAGCCCTGAACTGCTCAAGTGTAACACTTCTGCCATCTTTGACTAAATCGACTGGTATTCCATCTTCTCCTGCCGCTTTTCCTCGGGACATGGATTTTAGGGCTGTCTATCTTCATTGCTAGTTATAGAGGGAGCGTCTGTTTCCTTTCTGTAACTGCTTCCAATAAAAATAAATGGATGCTCTGGGTATACTATACAGTACAGCCAAGAATTATTGTGCTTTTATTATGTCATCGAAATTTCTGATTACTGTGCTTATCTTTCGGTGCGTCCATCTTGCCCTGTCCTAAGCCAAGTTTTCTTCTCAGTGATTTGACATTGTAGCTATTTTTTACTGCTTCCTCTATCTTCCCACGTTTTAATTTCAAATATTGCTTACATTCTTCTTGTCTATGTAGATTTGGAAGTACAGCTAACTCTATCTGATCTCTTGAGTCACACACCTCCTTGCTTTGTCGTTTCTTTATTAGGTCCTTCCTTACTTGGGAAAGCTTACGTGTCAGCTGCCTAGGCGCGTTACCTCTAAGATCAATTGCTGATTCTCATATCAGCTAAGTTACGTTTTTGTTCATTATCTCGATACTGTGTCCGTCATCTAGTATTTTTGTTGCAAAATTGTTCGGAACCACCAGCCTGAATTCGTCTGTTTTCACCCTTACAGCTTCAAGGTTAGCCTATTTCTTGTTGAATTATTTTGCTCTTTCTTTATAAATGGAGAGAAATCATAAACCTCACTAACCTCGGTTAGAGGCCTTTACTTATCTAATACTTCTACATCCTTCACTGCGCTAGAATTAGGAGAGAGTTTGAAATACCTTTTCGATATCGTTTCTCAATTAGGTCTTTTCCAGGCCCAATTACTGCTACTGCGTTCCCTGCACAAAGTATTCATCATTCGGAGTCTGTTTCATTCCGCGAATTTTACCAGAATCTATCCTCTAGTCTTCCAAAAGTCCATGATGTAGTTGCAAAATGTTTGTTCACCAGCCTGCTTTGTCCCACTTTGTCCCTGAAGTCATCCCTGATAAATGTGCAACTGAGTTTGCACATTTATCATTGCTAATTTAAAATGTACGTGAAACCTTTCGATTTCTTCATCGTCATGAGCAGACATGCGACCATAGGCTTGTACTATCTGTAATATCAGTCCCCAGCAGCTGCGAAGCAACTGCCCACGGCGGCGGTCAGACCTGTGACGCAGAAGAAGGTGCTATGAATCCATGGGTCCGGACAGGCCACCGTTGGAATCTGAACCTGGCAAGGACTAATGCTAGAATGTTATCTAGTGAGGCGAGTCTAGCAGTGCTATTGTAGGAATTATCGAGCAGTAAACCGGATATAATAGGGCTCAGTGAAGTTAGGAGGACAAAAGAAGCATATACAGCGATAAAAAGCGTGCACGCCCTGTGCTAAAGGGGCTTAGCGGACACAGGAGAACTAGGAGTCGGATTCCTGATTAATAAGGATATAGCTGGTAATATACAAGGATTCTATAGCATTAACGAGAGTGTGGCAGGTCTTGTAGTGAAACTTAATAAGAGGTACAAAATGAAGGTTGTACAGGTCTACGCCCCTACATCCAGTCATGATGACCAGGAAGACGTGGAATCGGCGAAAATCAAAATACACAATACTATTGGGCGACTTCAATGCCAAGGTAGGCAAGAAGAAAGCTGGAGACAAGACAGTGGGGGAATATGGCATAGGCACTAGGAATAGCAGGGGAGAGTTATTAGTAGAGTTTGCGGAACAGAACAATATGCGGATAATGAATACCTTCTTCCGCAAGCGGGATAGCCGAAAAAGGACGTGGAGGAGCCCGAACGGCGAGGCTAGAAATAAAATAGACTTCATACTCTACGCTAACCCTGGCAACATACAACATGTGGACGCGCTCAGCAAGGTGCGCTGCAGTGACCATAGGATGGTAAGAACTCGAATTAGACTAGACCTGAGGAGGGAACAGAAGAAACTGGTACATAAGAAGCCGATCAATGAGTAAGCGGTAAGAGGGAAAATAGAGAAATTCCGGATCAAGCTACAGAACAGGTATTCGGCTTTACCTCAGGAAGAGGACCTTAGTGCTGAACCAATGAACGACAATCTTATGGGAATCATTAAGGAGTGTGCGACAGAAGTCAGTGGTAACTCCGTTAGACAGGATATCAGTAAGCTATTGCAGGAGATGAAATACCTCATCAAGAAATGCCAATGTATGAAAGTCCCTAACACTACAACTAGAATAGAACTGGCAGAACTTTCCAAATTATTCAACAAGGGTAAGACAGCTGACATAAGGTAGTATGATATGGATATGATTGAACATGCTCTCAGTAACGGAGGATGCCTAAAAGCACTGAAGAAGAAACTAGGAATACGCAAGAATCAGATGTATGCGTTTACAAGACAAAGCCGGCAATATTATTACTAATATGAATGAGATAGTTCAAGTGGCTGAGGGGTACTATTGAGATTTATACAGTACCAGTGGCACTCACTATGATAATGGAAGATGGAATAGTCTGGAGGAATGTCACAACCAGCAAGTACCGCCGGAAGAAGTGAAGAAACCCTTGGTAGCTATGCAAAAGGGCAAGGCAGCTAGGAAGGATCGGGTAAGAGCAGATTTGTTGAAGGGTGGTGGGCAGATTGTTCTATAAAAACTGGCCACTCTGTATACGCAATGCCCCATGACCTCGAGCATACCGGAATCTTGGAAGAACGCCAACATAATCTTAAACGAGAAGAAAAGGGACGCCAAAGACTTTAAAGTTATAGACCGATCAACTTACTGTCCGTTGCCTACAAAGTATTTACTAAGGTAGTCGCAAATAGAATCAAGAGCACGTTAGAGTTCTGTCAACCAAAGGAGCAGGTAGGATTTGGTAAAAGCTACTCAAAAATAAACCATATTCACGCTATCAATCAGGTCATAGAGAAATGGGCGGAATATAACCACCCTTATATATAACTTTGATTGATTACGAGACAGCGTTTGATTCAGTCGAAGCGTCAGCGGTCATGCAGACATTAAGGAATCAGGGTGTAGACGAGTCGTATGTAAAAATCATCATGATCATCAGCCTGGTTACGCCCACTGCAGTCCAAAGGCCTCTCCCGTATTTCTCCAACAACACCGGCCATGTACTAAATGTGGCCATGTCGTCCCTGCAAACTTAATCTCATCCGCACACCTAACTTTCTTCCGCCCCCTGCTACACTTCCCTTCCCTTGGTATCCAGTCCATAACCCTTAATGACCATTGGTTATCTTCCCTTCTCATTACATGTCCTGCCCATGCCCATTCCTTTTTCTCGATTTCAACTAAGATGTCATTAACTCGAGTTTGTTCCCTCACCTAATCTGTTCTTTTCTTATCTCGTAACGTTACACCCATCATTCTTCTTTCCATAGCTCGTTGCGTCGTCCTTAATTTAAGTAGAACCCTTTTCGTAAGCCTCCAGGTTTCTGCCTCGTAGGTGAGTACTGCTAAGACGCAGCTATTGTACAATTTTCTCTTGAGGGATAATGGGAACCTTCTGTTCATGATCTGAGAAAGCCTGTCAAACGCACCCCAACCCATTCTCATTCTTTTGATTATTTCCGTCTCATGATCCGGATCCGCCGTCACTACCTGCCCTAAGTAGATGTATTCCCTTCCACTTGCAATTCCTCGCTACCTATTGTAAATTGCTGTTCTCTGCCGAGACTGTTAAACATTACTTTAGTTTTCTGCAGATAAATTCTTAGACCCACCCTTCGGCTTTGCCTCTCCAGGTGAGTGAGCATGCATTGCAGTTGGCCACCAGAGTTACTAAGGAAGGCAATATCATCAGCGAATCGCAAGTTACTAAGGTATTCTCCATTAACTTTTATCCCCAATTCAGGTCTCTGAATACCTCCTGTAAACACGCTGTGAATAACATTGGAGAGATCGTATCTCCCTGCCTGACGCCTTTCTTTCTTGGGATTGTGTTGCTTCCTTTATGGAGGACTACGGTGGCTGTGAAGCCGCTGTAGATATATTTCAGTATTTTTACATACTGGAATGGCGGAGAGGCCGCATTGGAATATGAACCTGGCGATGTTTAACGCTAGAACGATATCTAGTGAGGCGAGTCTGGCAGTGTTATTGGAGAAATTAGAGGGCAGTAAATGGGATATAATGGGGCTCAGTGAAGTTAGAGTGAATGAAGAATACCTTAGTATCTTCCAATTCGCTGATGATATTGCCTTGCTTAGTAACTCGGCGGACCAATTGCAATGCATGCTCACTGAACTAGAGAGGCAAAGCAGAAGGGCGGGTCTAAAAATTACTCTGCAGAAAACTAAAGTAATGTTGAGCAGTCTCAGAAGAGAACAACAGTTTGCGATAGGTAGCGTGGCACTTGAAGTGGTCAGGGAATACATCTACTTAGGGCAGGCAGTGACCAGGAATCCGGATCATGAGACTGAAACATTCACAATAATAAGAATAGGCTGGGGTGCGTTTGGCAGAGATTCTCAGATCATGAACAGAAGGTTGCCATTGTCCCTCACAAGAAAAGTGTATAACAGCTGTGTCTTTCCAGTGCTCACTTACGGGGCAGAAACCTGGAGGCTTACGGGAAGGGTTCTACTTAATTTGATGAAGACGCAACGAGGTATGGAACGAATAATGATGACTGTAATGTTAAGGGATAAGAAAAGAGCAGATTGGGTGAGGGCACAAACACGAGGGAAGGACATCTTAGTTGAAGTCAAGAAAAAGAAGTGGCCATGGGCAGGACATGTTATGAGGAGGGAAGATAACCGGTGGTTATTAAAGACTGCCGACTGGATTCCAAGAGAAGGGAAGCGTAGCAGGTCGCGGAAGAAAGATATGTTGGCAGATCAGATTAAGTTTGCAGGGACAACATGCCACAATTTGCCGATGAGCGGGGGTAATTGGAGAAGTATGGGAGAGACCTCTGCCCTGCATTGGGCGTAGCCAGGCTGATGATGTTCGTGCTGCTGCTGATGATGATGATCACCTGTTATATGTATCTCCTATTTTCCTTAATTGGGCAACAGCTGCCTTCTCAATAATGGTGTAGAATTTATAATTGTTGCCCTTGTGAATTAGAAATCCTGTCTCGTAGCGTGTCTTATCAGGTGGACGTCTGTAGCAGATGACGTGAGCAGCGGTTAGCATTGAATAGGCCTCAGAAGGTCTTCCAACCGCGCTGAAGCCTGTAGATCAGGAAATTCCTGGTAATTCCTCTAAGAGCCCCACCTGAGCGTTTTCACGCGTTAATCATTCCCAGGCTCAGTTTCCATAGATTCCGGAGATTCAGAGCACAAAGAATGCAGAACAAAGGGATTCTAAACATGTAACGGGTTCCAGCAAGCATGGACGTGAGCACAAGTAAAAGGAACGGACAAGACAATGAGTCGGTACTTGCTGGAACCCCTTATACGTTCACCATGCACCAACTGGCCCAGCAAACCGTATTGCTAAACATAGATTCGAAATTGAAGGTAGTAATTTCGAATGGTTGTCTAGTCCTCCAGGATTGGAGTGGCGTCTGACACAGCGCAAAAATAGGCCTAGAGCCAGTGCTGCTATACGAGTCCAAGTGCAACCGAATTACTGAGACGCAAAAAAGTTTCAAAAAGGAAAGGCGTACAAATAAGTACGTTCAAAGTTCTTATCAAGATCCATCTGCATAATGACTACCAGGACAGTGCGGCATGTTTAACACTTCTGAATGAACAACTGGACATGGCGTGACTATTAGCGTATAAAACTACCAATGTGCCAAGACCGTTTTCCACTCACACGTCCACTGTTGCAGTCCGAAAACGATCATCCCAAAATTTGTTGGTTGCATTCTTCACTCCTTCAATAAAATAAAAGAGCGCGACTTCGTCTTCAGGGTTATTATTTTTTGTTCGTATTTGCACCTGCGTAAGAAAGGACACCAAAAATTATTCGGACAGCAAATGATGCACGCCATAGATGCAGCTTGTGCTTTCAATTTTTCCTCCTATGCTTTGGCAACCTAGTTATTCAAAAAGCTAGTTCTACCACAGGAAATCCATTAATGTGGTTCCTTAGATGGGAGGTTTGATAGGGTAAATGGTACATGTTAGCTTTAACGTAATATTTTAGAAATAGCTGCAGATATTCGCATCACATTTCACGCGCTTACAAAAAGTGCTCTTGGGTACAACAAGAAACAATTTCTTCGGGTACAGATGGCTTGCCTTTCCTGTGGCCCACTCCCAAAATTTCAGGTGTGTTTCATTATTTGATGTACCTTTTCTCGGCAACCACGCAGAGGAATGTGATGATATTACACAGTGTTATTTTAAATACGCATAGGTTACATGTGAACGCAAGAGATATATCTGCTTTGGAGTTCGCACGCAAAAAATAATATCTCTGCTTGCATGAAGCCACAGGGGGGCTTCTTGCAGTGTATATTTTTCAATTGTTATGATTCTTATTATCAGCGATTTTTAGTTCAGCATATTTATTACTTGTTGTAGTACATGTGTACAAAGTTTCACTTGAACGGGCTGACATTGAGAAAAGTACTGTTCAAACACATAGGAGCGGACAAAACGAGAAAGAAGAAGACGCCAGGCTCCAAAGGCGCGCGCTAAAGAAAAAAAGAAGAATCTTTATTTCGTTCGCATCGAACGCAGCTGTATCGTCTCGTTTCTGCGACATGGTGCCATGACCAGGATTGCGGCTACTCCTCTTCCGACTGGCCACGCACTACCAGAACGACGGACTGGCCATAGAAGACGGACGAAGAAGAGGCCCGAAGGCGAACCAACGGCAGCGAGGCGAGACAACTACAGCAGGGAGCGGCACGGACACAGAGCGTGACCAAGACGCAGATGACATCTCGCCGCGAGAATCTGTAAGCGACCAGCAGTTTCCTCAGTTAGTCAAGATGAACAGAGAAGTAATTTTGAAAAAGCAAAAACGCCGAGGACACAAATAACCAACTTAGTGAGCGATGCTGAAAATAAATTGGAGGAAAATCAAGATCCTGCCGCGATGTCGCTGATAGCCAGCCAGATCAAAGTAATTGCAGACTCGCTAAAGAAAGCAGACGATCAGATGGAGCAGTTCATAACATCCGAAACAGCTGACTCGGAGTTTGCGAAAACCACTGAGTACGAGTTAAAGATAATAAGTGCTCTGCACAGCATCAACGCATAGCTTCCTCGACAAGAAATGCGAGAAACAGCGAGGGAGCAACGCAACTTTAATGGCGAAGCTATACAATCGCATGAAGCAACAATAATGAAGCTACCAAAGCTAGAAATAATGAAGTTTGACGGCGATAAAATGAAATCGCAGAGATTTTGGCGACAATTTGAAACAGCTGTACATGAAAGAACCGACTTGAACGAAAATCATAAATTTACGTACCTTCTGTCCTCACTAACCGGAAAAGCGGCAGCTGCCGTGGAGGGACCACAGTTCTCCGACAGTAACTATGGGAATGCCATTGATCTACTCAAGCAGAAGTACGGAAAAGAGGACGTGCTGGTAGAAATGCATTGGCAGTCATCGAATTCTGCCCTGTCAACACGTTCTTTGTTCATCCTGCCGAGGGCATTATTACAAAACCGACCTGGAACAGACGAAGGGCCTCCAGAATAGCTTCTCGTGCAGAATTACCGTCATTGTAGTAGGCTACAGCATCGTTAGTTGCTGTATTCAATGTGTAAGCGCTGGCAAAGGTTTCTTAGGGCAGCGGCACCAGATGAGTTGGTTGAGCGACTCATTGGTGCTCTGTGTTCGTCCATGAAGATATTTGCTCAGAAGTCCGACTTCCTTTGAAAGTTCTCTTTCTGCTGCGTTTGCTGGACGATGCGCCACCTTCAGAGCAAGTAATACGTTGAAACTCGCAACAGAGGCGACCACGGCCGCGTAAGCAAACGCAAGAGTTTGGCGTAATAGTTCTTTCCTACAAAGGGCTATTACGTCAAACTCTTGCTTCGGGTTCTTAACAAACTTGACTTCGCCCTGCCATCTGCTAGCCGCCTGGTTAGCTCAGATGGTAGGCCGGCTTCCCCAGAAAGGCGGAGGTCACGGCTTCTAGCCCCGGAACAGGACGAATTTTTCATCAAATGCCTTGTTTTTCTTTCGAGGAACGCGTATGGTATTTCTTTGTGGCAATTGCTAAAATTGGGTGGATGTCTCATTTTCTTTTAATTAATATATGATTTTTAGTACAAATTATTTAGTCACCACACACAGAAGAAAATAGAACACGCCATTACGAAGGAAGCCGCGAACGACAACGATAAACAAAGAGGCCTCCGCCCACCATTTTTAAACTTCTGGGCGCGCAGCACACTTGGGCGCGACATTTGAGCCGCTTTGAGCGGGCGCTCGAGGTCGCGTTTGCGCAGCTTTGTTTCTCATAGTGCAGTCAATTTTCTGGGCCAAAATTGCAAATTTAGTTTTTTGGGCGGTTTACCCTACCACAGCCCCTCAGGTGCATGTTGCACTACAAATAAGCAGTGATGGGCTCTACTTGTTAGAAGCATCGTAGAAAAGTAGGTATTGCAGCCAGCACCGCATGGTGAGTAATACGTTTGGGGCTCACCCCCCTCTCTCTCTCTTTCTCTCTCTAACATATATATATCACTTACATCATAGCTAGCATTATTGCAACACGCATAAATCTAATCTCTATATAGGGTGTATTTAAAGGAATACAGAACTTTGATGTATACGGGAGAGAGCGCCGCCCGGTTTGGCTGACCTTCAGTCGACTTCAAAGATCCAAAATGCTGTCACGTGGTAGTGACGCTGAAGAAAGCAGCAAAACTGTGATTGGCGAAACTAGTAATTTATTGGGCGATCCTGTGCCCTCAAAAATAGGCTACACTCAAAGCACAGTCGGCGATCGTCAGTGGGCATGGCGGGCCATCGACAAGTATGCGGCTTAAACCGTTCTGCCACCTCATGCAGGTGCTTGTTCATGGCCTGTCTGGATCAACGATACCATAACTGCCGCAGCCTGACCAGTCTTCCAAGAACTGCAGTCGACCATCCCCATCTACCAGACTTCACCAGGTGCACTTGGACCACAACTACAACACCGATGCCATGTCACTGCTTTCCTCACGCCAATCCTTCGCTGTTTTGGGATGCGTCACTTGAGGCGCCACCTATTCTTCACGTAACGTAGACGCATCGCTTTATAAGGGGACAGCTCCAGGCTTACACCTTCAGTGGGCGCGGCGGACAATCGACAAACCAGTGGCTTAAACCCTTGTGCTACCTCGTGCCGATTAGTAACTGCTATAGCACGTTTAGAAGCGATTGTCGCCGTCTTTTGGTCTTGCCGTGCCCCCTTCGGTGTGCTTCTATTGTCCATGATGTGTACTGCGTATGCTTGCTCCTGATGTGCGGCTACATTAAGTTAAATGCCGGTGCCACTGAGTGTAGTGGAGCCTCTATAGAATCCCTGCTGAAAGATTTGCTGTCTGGTCAGAACAAGTTGGCAGCGGATATGACTGCGCTCAGGGAGCAAAAGTATAAGGTGGATGACGTTATAGCTGATTGGTGGGGGGGAGCCAGATTTGTTGAATTAGAAAAACGAGCCTCGCGTCTAGATGACTTTCAGCGTACAGTGAGATCACTGGAGGGGAAGTTGGCAGATCTAGAGGATAGGAGCAGGCGATCCAACCTGGTAATCTTTGGCATATCGGAGTTCGGCGAAACTGAATCTATTCTTTTCTTAAAGATAAAGTTCTTGACGAGGTGTTTTCAGCAAAGCTTGCTGTTCCTTGCAAATCTGTCGGCCAAATTCATCGTCTTGGTAACAAAGGTTAAAAGAGACCAGTCTTTATTTACTTCCAGGATTTTACCAAAAGACAGCTTGTCTTAAAAAGTGCGTACAAATTAAAGGGTAGTAGAATATCGATTCAAAACAATTACTCGCGCAGCACACTAAGGAAACGTAAACTCATGTGGGATAGTGCTAAAAGTGAAAGAGAACAAAGCAAGAAAATTCGCTTAATGACATGATGCGTATTAACAATGAGCTTTTCACATGGGATGACAGTAAGAACTTGAGGATCAAAACTGACGGACATGTAAATACTTTGAAAAATGATTGACTTGCCTCCGCTGACACTTCCCCTGGTGCTAACGAACTGAGAATTTTAAACGTCAACTGCCGCAGTGTCGTTAACAGATCGGAAAGCCTAGAGGCAACTGTCATGGGTTACAGTCCCTATGTGATTGTGATAACACAAACACGCTTTCATGACAATATTGAAGAAGCTGTTGCGTTTCCTCAGTCTTATCAAGCATATCGCCGTGACACGTGTACTAGAGGGGGCGGGGAAGCAGTTTCGGTAAAAGAAACTATATCCGCTACTCTGTTATGCCAGACCGATAACCTCGAATGTGTCACAATAAAGTTTACGTGCTGGGATAAATCATTTTCTATATTTGCCGTTTTTAGAGCACCTGACTCACCTCCCGAATTCTTTCATGATTTTCTTGAACTCATGGTTTCATTCACAAGTGACGAAATGCTATTTATAGGCGACTTAAACCTATCAGATATTGATTGGGAGAACGAATTTCTCTGCACCGGCATTAATTCACACTTAGGTTAGTTGCATTACATCATCCTGTCTCACAATCTACAACTAGTTGTAAGACAGCCAACGCGCACCTATGGTACGTAAGGAACCATACTTGACCTCCTTTTTGTACGTCGTTCATTAGAAAACTTTTTGTTTCGGTTGAACCTGAAATGTCTGATCATAGTCTGGCATATTTTGTTCTTTGGAAGTTCTTAACACCAAAAATGTAAAACAACCACTGTTAAAGACTTTTCTCGTGCCAGAGACGAGATTGCCTTGGATTATCTTGAGCAATACCTTGATAACTTTTACAGTAACAATGCTACTGTGTTTTGGGATAAATTTAATGAAATTAGCTATCACTGCCTTAGCAACTTTATTCCTAATAAATCTAAAAAACTTCCAAGACTACTCCCTGGATAATGAGAGAGATCTTGCACCTTAAAAGAAAATCTGAAAACATTTTTGTGCGGAAAAAAACAGGGACGAAGAATAGGGGCAACACAAGGACGAGCGCTTTCTAACAACTGGTCTTATTTTTTAAGAAACACCTGCTTGAATGCCCACAGATCTGCGCGATCTAGTCAACAGAGCACGCCTATAGCGCATATGACACCCGCAGATCTGCACGATCAAGTCAAGAGAACACGTCAATTGTACACATAACACTTGTGATAAAAAGACGTGGACAAAAGCCACCCGTTCAACATAAGAACAGCAAGGTGCATAAAACAACCACTTACAATAAAATGTGTTAAAGATGTGATGATAGAAGCGAACTTTCTTATATCCAACAATGAAACAGGAGGGTGGCTGATGCATTTTTCTTTTTGTTTTTCAATGCAGTGTGCTTCCAGAATCTCCATAGCGGTTTCATTCTTATGCCTACACAAAATGTCTGTGCTACTAAGACAAGGTGAGCAATCATGTTCTTGGCAATGCATTGCCAAATGTGTACTAGGGCGACCTTTCAGAGTAGATAAGTGCTCCCTTAACCTCGAGTTAATGCATCTCGCAGTCTGCCCTACGTACACACGACCACACGTCGTAGGAATCTGATAAACGACTTTCTTCGCGCTATCAACAAATTTGGTCTGTTTAACACTACATTCCTTCTTTGCATCATCCTTACTTTCGAACTTCTTTTTAACCCAAGAATACATACTACTTATTTAGTTTTTTTGTCGAAAGTACCACTTTTACTGCATAACTACCAGCCAATTTTCTAAGTCTGTGTGAAAGGCCGTGCACATACGGAATCACTGAAACCTTGGAAGATACATCTTTCTGCCTTTGATCCTTTGTGAATTGTCCTTTATCCTTGTTAAGTTCTTTCATTAATCTAGCGCACGACGCCAGCATCACAGCGAGCGGGTACCCTGCCTTTCTCAACCTACCAACTTGCTCAAGAAATGCAATCTTTAAAGTCTGGTGACAGGACTTCAACAACGCTGACCGGAAACACGAAATGACTATCCCATTCTTCACAAGCTTGGAATGGTTTGAGGCATAGTTCATTAGCGGTTTTCCAGCTCGGGGTGAGAATGACCAACACACATGTTCCGGTGGGAATTTTAACTTGACATGAAGGAACTGTAGCTTATTATCTACCGGTACTTCCGAAGTAAATGTTCAGCCCTTGACCAGAGATTTGAAGGCTTCTACAACCCTATTCCTGAAAGCACCCTTGTCTACACGACAGCCTAAAATCAAGTAGATATCGACATATCTGTATACCTTACTTACTACACCTTCTAAATAATTGGCCACCTCTCTGTCTGTGATCATCATCATCATCATCATCATCAGCCTGGTTACGCCCACTGCAGGGCAAAGGCCGCTCCCATACTTCTCCAACTACCCCGGTCATGTACTAATTGTGGCCATGTTTTCTCTGCAAACTTCTTAATCTCATCCACCAACCTACCTTTCTGCCGCCCTCTGCTACGCTTCCCTTCCCTTAGAATTCATTCCGTAACTCTTAATGACCATCGGTTATCTTCCCTCCTCATTACGTGTCCTGCCCATGCCCATTTTTTTCTTGATTTCAACTAAGATATCATTAACTCGCGTTTGTTCCCTCACCCAATCTGCACTTTTCTTATCAATTAACGTTACACCTATCATTATTTTTTCCATAGCTCGTTGCGTCGTCCTCAATTTAAGTAGAACCCTCTTCTTAAGCCTCCAGGTTTCTGCCCCATACGTGAGTATTGGCAAGACACAGCTGTTACAAACTTTTCTCTTGAGGGATAATGGCAACCTGCTGTTCATGATCGGAGAATGCCTGCCAAACGCACCACAGCCCATTCCTATTCTTCTGATTTTTTCAGTCTCATGATCCGGATCCGCAGTCACTACCTGGCCTAAGTAGATGTATTCTCTTACCAATTCCAGTGCCCAACTACCTATCGTAAACTGCTGTTCTCTTCCGAGACTGTTAAACACTACTTTAGTTTTCTGCAGATTAATTTTTAGACCCAACCTTCGGCTTTGCCTGTCCAGGTCAGTGAGCATGCATTGCAGTTGGTCCGCTGAGTTACTAAGGAAGGCAATATCATCAGCGAATCGCAAATTACTAAGGTATTCTCCATTAACTCTTATCCCCAATTCTTCCCAATCCAGGTCTCTGAATACCTCCTGTAAACACGCTGTGAATAGCATTGGAGAGATCGTATCTCCCTGCCTGACGCCTTTCGTTATTGGGATTTTGTTGCTTCCTTTATGGAGTACTACGGTGGCTGTGGAATCGCTATAGATATCTTTCAGTATTTTTACATACGGCTCGTCTACACCCTGATTCCGCAATGCTTCCATGACTGCTGAAGTTTCGACTGAATCAAACGCCTTCTCCTAATGAATGAAAGCTACATATAAAGGTTGGTTATATTCCGCACACTTTTCTATCACCTGATTGATAGTGTGGATATGGTCTATTGTTGAGTAGCCTTTACGGAATCCTGCCTAGTCCTTTGGTTGACGGAAGTCTAAGGTGTTCCTGATTCTATTTGCGATTACCTTAGTAAATAGTTTGTAGGCCAGAGAGAGTTATCTGATCGGTCTATAATTTTTCAAGTCTTTGGCGTCCCCTTTCTTATGGATTAGGATTATGTTAGCGTTTTTCCAAGATTCCAGTACGCTCGAGGTCATGAGGTAGTGCGTATACAGGGAGGCGAGTTTTTCTAGAACAATCTGCCCACAATCCTTCAAGAAATCTGCTGTTACCTGATCATCCGCAGCTGCCTTCCCCGTTTGCGTAGCTCGCAAGGCTTTCTTTACTTCTTCCGGCGTTACCTGTGGGTCGAATTCCTCTGGACTATCATCTTTTCCATTATCGTTGTGGGTGCCACTGGAACTATATGAATCTCTATAGAACTCCTCAGACACTTGAACTATCTCATCCATATTAGTAATGATATTGCCGGCTTTGTCTCTTAACGCATACATCTGATTCTTGCCAATTCCTAGTTTCTTCTTCACTGCTTTTAGGCTATGGCTCTGTCTATGCTCCCCCCAAAAAATGCTACTTAGGATGGAAGCTACCTTTCACCCCAAGCAAGACACCGCTTGCCTGTATATACGTTTCACCACATAATCATACATGTGTATTCGCTAAATAAAAATGCAGAAGTTCAAGAAAGCATTCAACGGCGATGTCGCACGTTTTGCGCAATGACACCTCGTCATTCTCATTTGTTATGTAATCTTTAACACTGCACATTAGGGGCCCATGCGGTAAGGAATAGTAAAGATCTTGAACATCAATGCTGAATCTCCAGCTGCAGCTTGTACTATCTGATGCCAGACAATTCACAAGGCCTTCAGAGTTTTTTAATAAGTACGGATCCTGTACTTCTTGGGAATTTAACATTTTTTGCAGCAACTCCGCGACCAGAACCTGCCAACACCCTCACTCGGACACAACTAGCCTAAACGGAAATTCTTACTTGTGGGTTTTTGCCGTAAAAATATCTGCAATTTAATTCCTTTTGAGTTCTTTACACGTGACGAAAGCTTATCTTGGTCACATTTTTGCAATAGCTCCACCACTTTCTTTTCTACGTTTTCTACAGTCACATCATATTTCTTAAAGCACTTGTTCGCCGCCAGGAAAGGCTTTTGTAAGTAACAATAACTTGGTACAACAATCAGAAAGCCTTCCTTGTCTGCTTGAACAACACGCAGATTATTCTCAACCAAACACTGA
The DNA here is from genome assembly GCF_050947875.1 of Dermacentor variabilis. Classification (NCBI taxonomy): domain Eukaryota; kingdom Metazoa; phylum Arthropoda; class Arachnida; order Ixodida; family Ixodidae; genus Dermacentor; species Dermacentor variabilis. Next base: position 6,492,599 of record NC_134574.1, read on the forward strand.
GGCGCCCTTTCAACATTGGCTCTGGATCTATCGCTTACCGAAGCTTTGGCCACCACGTCCACACATTCCACCAAACAGCGTTCTTTTTCTTTTTCTGGTACACTCCTGGCAATGTCCCTTGTAAGTGCTAACCTGTCGACGATGTCAATCCTTGGTTCCACGCAGAACTTTGGCCCCAACTTGAGAACCTGTTGATGATGTTCTTCCAAAGTTGCACTCCCAGTAACAAAAGGCGGCCCTCTGGCACTTCCCTTTTCTTCTCCTTCGGCGATTTTCGACGAACATCGTTCCATATAGCCTCAGTCATAATATTTGCCTGTCTGCACCATTCGCGAAAAGCCTTCACGTCGAACAGGCAACCTTTAGACATTCTTTGAAATGTCTAACCTGTCTCCGACTCTCTGGTCGGAAGATCTTGATCATTCTTCTCCCGTGTCCTGCCGGCGGGGGCAGCCATCCGGTCACCAACAACACCTCATCAGGGCATTCCCCAAGTTTCAGGAACTAGCTGAACACCCGTGCTCTGCACTCACAGACCGCGATAATAGGCACCAGAACTGCTGAGTTGTTTAAGCTATAGTGTTTGCTAGCTATAGCTATGGTGTTATAGTTGGCTATAGCTATAGTGGTATATGTACTATTGACCCGCTCTCATGACTTGATCGCGCAGATCTGCGGGTATCATATGAGCTATAGGCATCCTCTGTTGACTAGATTGCGCAGATCTGTCGGTATTTAAGCAGGTGGTTCTTCAAAAATGAACCAGTTGTTAGAAAGCCCTCGTCCTTGTGTTGCCCCTAATCTTCGTCCCTGTTTGTGCACACAAAAATTTTAAGATGGATCTCTTCCAACTAGGCAGACTCACAGTTATGCTTCAGTTCATTTCTAGTTCTTCCGGCCCTCTTTCTACTTGTCCGAACTATAGCTTAAACAACCCAGCAGTTCCGGTGCCTATTATCGCGGTCTGTGAGTGTAGAGCACGAGTGTTAAGCTGGTTCCTGAAACTTGGGGAATGCCCTGATGAGGTGTTGTTGGTGACCGGATGGTTGCCCCCGTCTGCAGGACATGGGAGAAGAAAGATCAAGATCTTGCGATCAGAGAGCCGGAGACAGGTTAAACATTACAAAAATATCTAAAGGTGGCCTCTTCGTGTGGTTCCGATGGTCTTTTTAAAGTGAAGGCTTTTCGGGACTGGTGCAGACAGGCAAATATTGTGACTGAGGCAATATGGAACGATGATCGTCGAAAATTGCCGAAGAAGTAGAAAAGGGAAGTGACACAGGGACGCCTTCTATTACTAGGGGGTGCAACGGTGGAAGAACGGCATCAACAGATTCTGAAGTTGGGGCCAAAGTTCTGCGTGGAACCAAGGATCTACATTGTCGACAGGTTAGCACTTACAAGGGACATTGCCAGGAGTGTACCAGAGAGAGAAAAAGAACGATGTGTGGTGGAATGTGTGGACGTGGTGGCCATAACTTCGGTAAGCGATAGATCCAGACCCAATGTTGATAGGACTGCTAAGTATTTGGTTGAGAATAATCTGCGTGTTGTCCAAGCAGACAAGGAAGGCTTTCTGGTTGTTGTCCCAAATGATTGTTACTTAGAAAAGGCTTTCCTAGAGGTGAACAAGTGCTTTAAGAAATGTTATGTGAATGTAGAAACGTAAAAAAGAAAGCGGTGGAGCTATTGAAAAAATCTCACCAAGATAAGCTTGCGTCACGTGTGAAGAACTCAAAAGGAATGAAAGTGGAGATATATTTTATGGCAAAAACCCACAAACAAGAAATTCCGTTTAGGCCAATTGTGTCCGAGCGAGGTCGTTGGCAGGTTCTGGTCGCGCAGTTCCTGCGAAAAATGTTGAATTTCCTAGAAGTACAGCATCTGTACTAATTGAAAAACTCTGAAGACCTTGTGAATTATCTGGCATCAGATAGTACAAGCTCCAGCTGGGGATTCAGCATAGATGTTCAAGATCTTTACTATTCCTTACCGCATGGGACCCTAATGTGCTGTGTTAAAGATTGCATAAGAAAAGAGAATGATGAGGTGTCATTCCGCAATACGTGCGGCATGGCTGTTGAATCCTTTCTTGAACTTCTGAATCTTCATTTGTCGAATACACATGTAGGATTATGAGGTGAAACGCATATACAGGCAAGTGGTGTGTGCATCGGGTCAAAGGTAGCTCCCATCCTAAGTAGCATTTTTTTCGGAAGCACAGACAGAGAGTTGGCCAAAGATTTAGAAGGTGTAGTAAGTAAATTACACAGATATGTCGATGACTACTTTATTTTAGGCTTTCATGTAGACAAGGGTGCTTTTAGGTATAGGGTTGTAGAAGCCTTCAATTCTCTGGACAAGGGCCTAACATTTACTTCGGAAGTACCGGTAGATAATAAGCTACAGTTTCTTGATGTCAAGTTAAAATTCCCAACGGAACATGTGTGTTGGTCATTCTCACCCCGAGCTGGAAAACCGCTAATGAGCTATGCCTCAAACCATTCCAGGCTTGTGAAGAGCGGGATAGTCATTTCGTGTTTCCGGTCAGTGTTGTTGAAGTCATGTCACCACAATGTAAAGATGGCATTTCTTGAGCAAGTTTATAGGATAAGAAAGGCTGGGTACCCAGTCGCTGTGATGCTGGCGTCGTGCGCTAGACTAATGAAAGAATTTAAAAAGGACCAAGGACAATGCACAAAGGATCAAAGGCAGAAGGATGTAGCTTCTAAGGTTTCAGTGATTCCGTGTGTGCACGGCCTTTGACATAGATTTTAATAAGTGGCTGGTAGTTATGCAGTAAAAGGGGTATTTTCGGCAAAAAAAAATATAGGTAGTGTGTGATCTAAGGTTAAGAACAAGTTCAAAAGTAAGCATGATGTAAAGAAAGAATGTAGTGTTAAACATCCGCGCAAGAACCAATTTGTTGATTGCGCGAAGAACGTCGTTTATCAGATTCCTATGACGTGCGGTTGTGTGTACGTAGGGCCGACTGCGAGATGCATTAACACGAGGTTAAGGGAGCACGTGTCTAGTCTGAGAGATCGCCCTAGCGCATTTTGCAATGCACTGCCGAGAGCATGATTGCTCACCTTGTCTTAGTAGCACCGACATTTTGTATAGGCATAGGAATCAAACCGCTAGGGAAATTCTGGAAGCACACTGTATTGAAAAACAAAAAGAAAAATGCATCAGCCATTCTTCTGTTTCATTGTTGGATAAAGAAAATTCGCTTCTATCATCACATCTTTAAGCACTTTATTGTAAGTTGTTGTTTTATGCACCTTGCTGTTTTTATGTTGACCGGGTGGCTTTTGTCCACGCCTTTTTATCACAAGTGGTATATGTACTATTTACGTGCTCTCTTGACTTGATCGCGCAGATCGGCGGGTATCATATGCGCTATAGCGTGCTCTGTTGACTAGATCGCGCAGATCTATGGGTACTTAAGCAGGAGTTTCTTCAAAAATAAAACAGTTGATAGAAAGCGCTCGTCCTTATGTTGCCCCTATTGTTCGTCCCTGTTCGTTTGCGCACAAAAAGTTTTAAGATGAATCTGTTCCAACTAGGCCGACTCGCAGTTATGGTTCAGTTAAAAGAAAAGTTAAGCGCTTAAGTCGACGATGTGCCTCACGTGTTCCAGTTCACGAAATGCAAAATAAACTCAGCCAAGAAGTAGGGCAAGCTAAGCGCTGGTATTTTCTCCATAAATTGCCAAATTTCATTCAAACGGCCCCCCAAAATTTTGGGCTTTTCTAAGCAAGAAAACCGAGTCAATTGACCAAATTGTTCACGCGGGCCATGCCGTTGTCGAATAAAGGCTATTGACTTTGGCGGCAGGCGAAGAAAGATGGTGGGGCGTAAGCGGCACTGATCTGCGTCAGAACGTTCTGCGAAAAGCGGCAACTTAAGGCGAAGGGTACCGGCAGAGCAGTCAATAAGAGCGGAATGCGCGGAGAGAAAGTGGAGGTCGATAATTATGCCGTGGGGGCAATGAGCAATTACGCTAAAGAGAACAGGAGGGTGGCGGCCGGCGATGCTGATACGTGCCGTACACGTGCCGACGATAGGCACAGTACCGCCATCCGCAAAGCGGATGACGCGTGCCGACGTTGGGGTGACGAGCTTGTTCAGTCGTCGTCGGAATTCAGCACTCATAATAGAAAGATGTGCGCCTGTATTGATGAGTGCAGCGACAGGATAGACGTCAACGTCAACGTCAAGAAGGTTTTGGTTCGTATTTAACGTGAGCAGAGGGTTTGATGGCATGGTCGACAACGCAGCTTCACCTGTAGAAGCTGCAGTGCCTAGTTTTCCGGCTTGGTCCGGGAGGCGATAGGCGGAGAAGAGAAGCGGCGGGGTTGGGGCGAACGAGACTGATGTCGTCAAGGTTAGGGTGAGCGGCTGTAGCGAAGGTTCGGTGCAGGGGCATCACCGAAAGTGGGTTCATGGCGGGTGGCATAAGGAACAGAAGGTCCAAAGGTGCGGGAATAAGTGGCGGCGTATATCCGAGGCGGTGGTGGCCATCGGTTGCGGCAGTGACGAGCGACGTGGCCAATGCGACAGCAGTGGAAGCAGATCGGCCTGTCCTCAGGGGTATGCTATTCGGACGGATTGCGGCGAGATGTGGCCGAAAAGAACTGCCGGGGACGAGGAGGGCCGGTAGAAAACTGGGGAACGCTGGGTTGAGACGTTGAACACACGGAGCTCAGACCCATGTTCTCAAATTCTTGTCTGACTACGGCCTGAATCATCGCAATCTTGGATGCTGGCGAACCGGGAGACGTCGCGGTGATAGCTGGCGAAGAGCTGCCTTGAGGTCGCAGCGAACAATACGGGTTACGTCGTCACAGGTGGTGGCCTGACGCAGTCGACCCACACATATCGACGAGGCAGCAGTGTTGGGTAGCCGCGTGGTGTGGTGTGTGATAAAGCGGCTGTTAGCTTGTTCAAGTTGACGGCATTCTTTTATGATGGCGTTGATAATCTTGAAATTGCCAAAAACAAACAAATTCAAAGCGTCATCGGCGATGCCTTTTAGAACATGTGACGCTATCTGCTTCAGACATAGCAGCTTTTCAACATAGAGCCAAGACGTCGAGAGTGTATGAAACGTACGGCTCTGTGGGTGTCTGAACACGAGACGCAAGAGCACTTTTCGCGGCAACCTTGCGGCCAATGGGGTCATCGAACGGTTCCCGTAGCTTTTCTTTGAAACAGTCCCAACTGGTTATCTCGATGTCATGCGTTTGGTTGCCACACGCGTGGCGTGCCGCCGAGATAAAAGATGACATTGGTGAGCATAATCGTAGGGTCCCACCTGTTACTAGCACTGGCGTGCTGATAGAGCTAGATCCAGTTGTCAACGTCCTGTCCCTCGAGGCCAGAGAACACATTAGGGCCGCGATGTTGGGCAATCGTGACGATCGGAGTAGTCGGACAAGCCGAAGTCGTTGCAAAGGCGGTCTCGTCACCGGGAGGCATGGTGACAAACTCAATGTACCGACCACATCGCAGTTCCGTGACGAGGAGCGGGATCGCTAACCTTCAACAGAATGTTACGCGTAGAAAGACACAGATTAAAGAGGCTATTTAGAGGCTATTTGCACTGGAGCCACACAGCCAGGCCGACACTCGTCTGCGCCAAGGCACAGACCGACTTTATCGTCGTTCTCTCGATGGCTCGTCTCTTGAGTATCTCCCGATATTATTACAATAATATGTAGACAACAAAACAAAAATAAAATGTCATTTGTCAATATTTTCCGCTCTGAACCGCTGACCAAGGTCAGGCAATATAAATATCTTGGAATCACAATGACCAGTCACCTCAGCTAGAGTAGCCACATTTCTAACGTATGTAACTCGTCTTTCAGGAAGCTTTGTCTCCTCAGGCACAAACTAAAGCACGCTCCATCTGGTGCTAGATTACTGGCTTACACTTCACTCGTCCGACCGAAACTGGAATATGCATGCATTGTCTGGGATTCCTATAAGAAAATTGACATTACCGCTTTAGAAATGGTCCAACGTTAACCTGTCAGGTTTATTTTTTTTAAATAAAGACTGAGTGACTCTCCTACTATCCTAATGAATCAACATAATATTCAAGCGCTACAACTACGCAGGAAAATACAACGACTGAAATATATTTTCTTGCTTAAAAACAACTGTTTGTCCCTCCACCCACAGGCTTATGTTAAACCACTTACATCGCGGCGAACACGGCATCATCACGCTGATTATTTAACACCTTATAACACCCGAACTAACCTTTTTTAAGTTTTCCTTCTTCCAGCGAACTGTAACAGATTGGAACAGCCTGCCATTATCACGATTGATAAGCACCAATCCTATTGAACGCTTGTGTCTTAAATACGTGGTATTGGCATGTCGGCAAGCCTTGTTACTGTTTTGTTTTTCTTTTTCACGTGAATTTAGTTTGATACTTTCCACAGCTTCCTTATTCTATTATGTTCAGTATTTTGCAATAGTCGCTCGTTCAACTTCGGTACTTCTTTTTTTTCCTCTCTCGATAGTAGTTGCAAGTGCTCATATATGCGTGTGATAATGTTCTAATGTTTGTCAAGTTATCTTCCTCCGGTGTGCCTTCTCTTAATCTTATTAGTCGTCGCTTTCATTTTTGTTTTGTTCTGATATTTGCATATGTTGCATTGCTTTTGTGTTTTTTTCATGCGTGTATATTATATATATATATATATATATATATATATATATATATATATATATATATATATATATATATATATATATATATATATATATATATATATATATATATATATGCATACGTGCCTATGTGAATATTTGTGTATTGTACCCCTCCTACTTGGGCCCCCATTTGGGCCTGCAGTGTTGTATACATAAATACATAAATAAGTATGATCATCAGGTCAAGCGCGTCGGCTTTCATACACGAGTCATCGTAGGTTCCAGAGTATTTGGTTTTACCTGCGTGCCTTCCAGAAAGTTCTACACAATTCGCGTCACACATGCGATTGGCTTACACAAGCTTCGGTGACAATAGAACCAACGAAAGCATTCGAGAAACTTCAGATATATGCCGGCGCGTCCTGCGTTGAGCGATAGCATTTGTAAGACGGTGAAACCCCACGTTTCAATTCCCCCTGTAAAAAACATCGTCCCCGTCCTATAAACATAACAGGAGAGCGAAACACGACAGGACAGTTATTAAACAAATGTAACAAATCAGCAAAGAAACAATATCCAAAGTAACATATTAAAAAAAAGAAAGTCCAAGGATCATCCGTGCAAAGTCCGAAAATTCATTAGCGATGGGAGAACGGCGTACGTTGCACAACAAGGGCTGTTTGAGGACGCGAGCGGCACCGCTATGATAGCGAAATGCCGTCTGCCACGACATGATAGTCGCAGGTGCAAATGCATCGGATGTTGAAGTGTCCGAAATAGCAGCGTAAAAGCCTCTTCCCGAATCCTCGTTGGCGTATCGGGGTCCAAACTAAAACACGATCGCCGGGCTAGTAATTCACGTAGCGCTGTCGAAGGTTGCAGTGTCGGCAATCGGTCCTGTGTTGGTTCTTGATCCTTAGGCGGGCGAGCTGGCAGGCTTTTTCGGTGCACTGGAGATAGGCGGCGACGTCAAGATTCTCATCGTCGGCGACGTGCGCCAACATGGCGAGGGTCGTCATAGGGTTACTGAGATCAACTAGCTTGAACGGAATGATCTGTGTTGTTTCTTGCACCATTGTGTTGTAAGCGTAGATTACGCATGGAAGGACCGCATCTCACGTCTTGTGCTTGATGTCGGCCTATATTGCTAGCATGTCGGCGAGGGTCTTGTTCTGGCCATTCGTCTGCGCGTGGTAGGAGGTTGTCCTTCTGTGGCTCGTCTGGCAGCATTGGAGAATGGCTTGGGTGAGCTCTGCTGTAAAGTGCGTTCCTCTGCCGGTGATGAGGATTTCAGGGGCACCCCGTCGCACCAGGATGTTGTTGACGAAGAATTTCGCACTTTGGCAGCGCTACCGTTCGGCAGAGCTTTAGTTTAAGCGAAGCGGGTGAAGTAATGCGTCGCCACGGCAATCCACTTATTTCCGGATGTTGACGTCAGAAAGGGTCCGAACAAATCTATCCCGATCTGCTGAAATGATCGGCAAGGACGTTCGATTGGGAGTAGTACCACTGGCTTTGTTGGCGGTGTCTTGCGTCGCTCACAGTATCGGCATGTCTTCACGTAACGGGTGACGTCGGTGGTTAAGCGCGGCAAGTAATACCTTTACTGTATCCTCGGCAGCGTACGGGAGAATTCGAGGTGCCCAGTGGTCGGATCTTCATGTAGGGCGTGCAGTACATCTGGACGGAGTGTTGAGGAAACAACATGGTGTACTTGGTGCAGACAAGTGAGTTCTTCTTCACGAGCAGGTTGTCTTGAAGCGAAAACGAAGACAATCGTCGCTCAAATACCCTAGTGACAGCGTCGGTGTTCCCTTCCACGTACTTTTAGCTCCGTGTCTGCTCGCTGATTCTCAGCGAAGTCTTCCGCGGTTATTCTTCTAAGGAAGTCGTCATCAACCTCGTCGTCTTGCGGCTGTGGGTCAATGGGGGCGCGTGATATGCCGTCTGCATCAGAGCATTTTCGCCCGGACTTGTAGACTACAGTCATGGCTTATTCTTGTAGCCTGAGGTGCACTACGCCAGGCGTCCTGAAGGGTCCTTTAACTTTGCTAGCCCAAACAACGCGTGATGGTCACTGACGACTTTGAATAGCGTGTCATATACGAAAGTGTGTAGTTTTGCTGTAGCCCAAATAATGGCGAGGCGTTCCTTTTCGATCATCGAATAATTGCCTTCCGCTCTTGACAGCGACCGGCTAGCGCAAGTTATCATGCTTTCAATTCTGTATTTTTCTCTGTACTAGGACGAATACAAGGCCTAGGATACTGGCGTTAGTGTGTATTTATGTATCGGCGTTTTCGCCGAAGTGCGCAAGTACCGTCGGCGACTGGATGCGTTCTGTGAGTTCTTGAAATGCGTCGGCCTGCTGCGTTTCTCACTTGAACTCGACATCAGATTTAGTTATATGTGTCAGCGGCACAGCGATGTGTGAAAAGTCCTGGACAAGAGCCCGTAGTAGGCACACATGCCAAAGAATCTACGCACTGCCTTCTTTTCGATGGGCTGCTGGATCATTGCGATAGGAGCTGTCTTCTGCTGGTCGGGGCGGACTCCAGACTTGCTGATTACGTGGACCAGGAACAGAAGGGAATCGTAAACGAAGCGACACTTTTTCATCGTCGGACGGAGCCCTGATGTCTTGATGATCTCTAATACTGTCACAAGCCGCCTAAGGTGATCGTCGAAATTTTCGGCGAAGACGACGACGTCATCCAATGAAATAAGAAAGGTCTGCCACTTCAACACTGCTAACACAGTATCCATCACGTGCTTATATGTTGTAGGCACCAAGCACAGACCAAATGGCATGAACTGGAACTTTTATAGTACGTCTGGCGTGAAGAAAGCGGCTTTCTCTCTATTCCTTTCGTCCACTTCTATTTGCCGGAAGCCAGTCTTGAGATCCATCGATGAGAAGTATTTTGCGTTACAGAGCCGATCCAATGCACCGTATATCCATGTAAGAGGGTATACGTTCTTTTGCGTAATCTTGTTCAGTCGAAGTTAATTGACTCAGAGCCGTAAGGTTCCGTCCATTTTCTTTACTAAGATGACAAAGATGCCCACGGTCTTTTCGATGGCTGGGTCATGTCGTCACGTATCGTTTCATTAACTTGTTGACTTGTAGCTTCACGTTCTCGTTTTAAAACTCGGTAAGGGCTCTGGGTGGTGTGGTCGAGCGGACTCTTCGGTTATTATGCGATCCGTGTTTGTCTAATCCTCGATGATGTCGAAAAGCAGTCGTATTATCGGAGAAGACTTCTGAGCTGTTGCTGCCTACTCAGGGGGAGAGTTGTGTTTATGTGGAAGTATGGTTCGGAAACTGTGCGCGTGGGGGTAGATGGGGCAGAATCCAAGAGGACAAGCGCATTGCTGGTTTCAACAATTTTCTCCAGGTATGCAATCGTCGTTCTTTGTTGACGTGCTTGAACTCCTGGCGTAAGTTGGTCAGCATCAGTTTCGCTTTTCCTCCATGCAGTCGAGCGATCCCCCTTCTAATGCCGATTTCACGACCGAGCAGTAGGCGTTGATCGACCCCGGTGACGCCGTCTACGTCTGCGGGTGTTTCGGTGCCGACAAAAATGAAGATGCTGGAGCGAGGTGGGATGCTCACTTGATCTTCTAGCGCAGTGGTGGCTATGAAGGCTCTCCGGCGGTATCGCTTGATCTTCAGAGTGTTATCGACTTGGACTTCAGGTCGATGATTGCGCCGTGTTGGTTCAGGAAGTCCGTGCCAAGAATGGCGCCTCTTTGTTGACGCCATTACTGTTGGCGCCTCATTGAATGACGCCTTGTTGGCGCCATCACTGTTGTAAGACAACGAAAGTGGCAGGGAAGTCCGGGCATTAACGGTAATTCTTGTTGTGCAGATTCCAGTAGGCGTTATTAGGTGTCCTCGGGCTGCCTGAATTTAAGGGCCTTCCCATGCAGTCTTAACTTTCTTCAACTGGGCGGCGATGGGTTCAATTAAGATTGAGTAGTCGGCTCCTGTTTCCACTAAGTGGTGACTGCACGGCTGTCTACAAGCACGTCGGGGTCGGTGGTTCTTTGTCATTCGATGCAGTTCGGCGCTGGCGTCGGATCACGGCTGCGTCGTGCGGACCTGTGGCTGTAACGTGGCATCGTCAGGTTGTCCTTTCTCGGCGTATTTTTGCTTCTAGGCATCGTCGGGATGGCAGCGTCTCGTTGATATGTTGTCGAGATAGCATTTTCGGCGTCTTCATCGGAGGTGGAGGATCTTAGTCAAGTCGACGAACCGTATCCGCACCTGTATTTGTTGCTGCTTTCAGTTTTCCGGATAGGGGCTGACGGCCCATACACTGGGCGGGCCAGTGTATGGTCTATGCTGGGGCGACAGGTAGCGACCTGGTGACGGCGAACGGGATGGTCGTCGAGAGCGTCAATCAGTGGTCGCGATGTAGTTGGCGATGTCACGTGGCCGCTCACCAAGTTGTGGGCACGCCGCGTTGATGGCGAAACCACGTAGCCCCATCTCGCGGTATGGGCACCCGGGCTAGACGTGGCCCGCTTCTCCGCAGTGGTATCAGAGTGGGCGGGGGTCAGGAGCACGCCAGATGTCTGTCTTCCTTGGGTAGTTGCGCTGCACGAAGGGTGGGCGAGGTGGAGGTTGCGGTGCCAGGGGCAGATGACAGAACTGCTTCGTTAGGGCGCCCTAGCGCGGGCGGGGATGGTCACTGTGGCGGCGGACGAGGCGGCGTGCGTCATCGCTTCAGGGTGGGCCTTTGGGGATTCCGGCTGGCCTTCGGGAAGTCCCACTGACTCCTTCATTTCTTCTCGCACGATCGCACGACGGCTCTCATGGCTTCGCTATGTCGTCGGTGTCAAATGGCTGAACTTCGGCGTAGTTTATTGGAATCGTGGGCCGGTTGAACTACCTGTTCCTAATTTCGAGTGTTTTCTCGATGATTGCGGCCTCGGAAGCGAATTTAGAAACTCTCTGTGGCGGATTGCGTATATATCCGTCCAAGAGATATTGCTTGACAGCCCTCATCGAAAAGCTAACTTTTTTCTTCCGGCATGTCGGGGTCGGCGTGTCTGAACAGGCGAGTCATCTCCGTGAAGATCGCGAAACTCTCGTTGGGAAGTTGCGCTCAGGCTTCTAGAAGAGCTTCGGCCTTTTTTCTTGCGCATTACACTCGTAATCGTCTGCAAGAAGCCATTGCGGAACGGGTCCCAAGGTATCAGGGTCGACTCTCGGTTCTGAAACAAGTTTTAGCGGCGTCTTCTAAGGCGAAGTGTACATGCCGCAGCTTGTCGTCGACGTTCCACGTTTTGAATGTGGCGATTCTTTCGTAAGTCTCCCACCAGGATTCTGCGTCTTCAGTCGGTGATTTATTGAAGTTTGGTGGGTCCCGAGGGTGTTGCAGCAGAATGGGTGACGCTGGGGCATCCATTGGGGTTGTCTTGGGCACGATCTTCTTGGTCGTCCCAGGTAGAAGTGTCCGCTCCGGAGGCAGCTGTTCCAGTCGGCGGCTTGCTCGATGACGCAGGACGACGTTGGTGTTGCCTTTGCGGTCTGCGCTTGGATCACGGCTTGTCGGCGGCTTCTGGTAAATTAACAAACCAGCACCTCCGCCAGATTTCATGAGGTAGTGACGGCGGCAAAAGCATCAAAACTGTGAATGGCGAAACTAGTGTTTTATTGGGCGAACCTGTGCCCTCAAAAAGAGGCCGGTCAAGCAGGTCGGTTTTTTATGCACGAGCCATCGAAGATTCCCGAGCAATTGGTGCTACCCGCGTGTCGCCCAGAAAGTTGTTCAAAATTAGCGTCACACATGTAATCTGATTACACAGGGTTCGGTGACAATAGAACCATCGATACCATTCGAGAAACTGCCGATACATACGGACGCCTGCAAAGTTGAGCGCTAACATTTGCTAGAATGTGAAAAGCGCTCACCCGTAGAAGACAAACAAGTCCACGTGTTGTAGCAAGCATGTGACGCCCCCCAGGCATAATGTTCGTTCGCCGCCAGGCTCGGTTGCCTGCCGAGCTTGAGAGGATGGGATCCTCGGGACACGTGTCATTAGGTTCATAAGTGTAATTATGTTATGCATATATATATATATATATGCATAACAGACTCATCCACTACACTATATATATATAAATATATATATATATATAGTGTACGTGGTGGTGACGTTGAAAAATACAGTAGTAATACTGTGAAAGACAAAACTAGCTTTTATTGGGCGAACCTGTGCCAACAAAAACAGACTACACTAATGGCACTACGATAGCGGCGAACAGGATCGGCGATCGGCAAAAATCTGATCAGCGGGTCAAGCGCGTCGGCTTTTCTACAGCAGTCGTCAAGTGTTCCAGAGTAATCATTGATCATTGGGACCTACGTGCCTTCCACAAAGTTCTACACCATTCGCGTCAGGCGACGAAACCAGATAACATAAGGTTCGGCGACAATACAGAGCGGATAGAAGCATCGATAACTTTCCAGAAAGTTCGTATACATGCAGGCGCGTCCCGCGCTCTGCGATAACATTTGTTAGGCGGCGGAAAATGGTCGCCCGATAAAGGTAAGTGCACGTGTCATTACCCCCCCCCCTTAAGAAGCATCGACCCGATGCTGCAAACAAACAAAAGTCATAAACAAAAGCAGTCGTAGCAAAGAAACCAACAAAATAAGGAAGTTGATAGCCTCTAGTACTGTTGCAAGCCGCCTAAGGTGATCGCCGAAATTTCCGGTGAAGACCCCGACGTCACGCAAGAAAACGAGACACGTCTGCCACTTCGATCCTGATAAACCGTGTCCATCACGCGCTGGAACGTTGCAGGCGCCGAGCACAGTCCAAATGGCATAACCTTGAACTCGTAGAGGCCGTCTGGGGTGATGAAGGTGGTCTTTTCGCAATCTCTTTCATCGGCTTCTATTTGCCAATAGCTAGACTTAAGGTCCATTGAGGAGAAGTATTTAGCGTTGCAGAGCCGATCTATTGCGTCGTCTATCCGTGGGATGGGGTATACGTCCTTCTTCATGATCTTGTTCAGATGACGATAATCGACGCAGAAATGAAGGGTTCCGACCTTTTTCTTCACCAGGAAAACAGGGGATGCCCACGGGCTTTTCGACGGCTGGATGAAGTCGTCGTGCAACATTTCGTCAACTTGTTCTCTTACAGCTTCACGCTCTCGCGGCGAAACTCGGTAAGGGCTCAGGCGGAGTGATCGAGCGTACCCCTCGGTGATTATGCGATGCTTGGCGACTGGTGTTTGTCGAATTCTCGATGACGTTGAAAAGCAGCCTTTGTATCGTCGGAGCAGACATCTGAGCTGCTGTTGCTTAATCGCGGGGATATTGTATTAATGTCGTAGTCTGGTTCGGGAACCATGGTCGTCGGGGGAGATGCGGCGGAATCCGCAAGGACAAACGCATTACTGGTTTCCAGAATTTCCTCGATGTTCGCGATCGTCGTGCCCTTGTTGATGTGCTTGAACTCCTGGTTGAAGCTTGTCAGCAACACTTCAGTTTTTCCTCCATGCAGTCGAGCGATCCCTCTTGCGACGCAAGTTTCACGGTCTTGCAGTAGACGTTGGTCGCCTTCGATGACGCCTTCTACGTCAGCGGGTGTTTCGGCGCCGACCGAAATAACATTGCTTGAGCGAGGCGGTATGCTCACTTGATCTTCGAGCACACTCAAGGCGTGCTGACCACGAGGGCTCTCCGGCGGTATCGCTTTACCTTCCGACAGCGTTATTGACTTGGACATCAGGTCGATGATTGCGCCGTGTTGCTTCAGGAAGTCCATACCAAGAATAACGTCTCGTGAACATTGTTGGAGGATATAGAAGGTGGCAGGGTAAGTCCGGTCATGAACGGTTATTCTTGCCGTGCAGATTGCAGTCAGCGTAATGAGATGTCCTCCATCGGTTCGAATTTGAGGGCCTTCCCATGCAGTTTTAACTTTCTTCAACTGCGCGGTGATGGGTCGACTCATGACGGAGTAATCGGCTCCTGTGTCCACTAAAGCGGTGACTGCGTGGCCGTCGAGAAGCACGTCGAGGAGGTCGGTGGTTCTTTGTCTGGCGTTGCAATTAGGTCAACACGGCTGCGTCGTGTTGAACTCAAGCTGGAACGTCGCGTCGTCAGGTCGTCTTTCATCGTCGTAGTCTTTGCTTCTAGACTTCGTCGCGACGGCGGCGTGTCGTTATGTCGTCGAGGTAGTTTCTTCGGCGTCATCGTCGGCAGCGGAGGATCTTCGTCAGTTCGACGAACAGCAACCCCACCTCCATCGGTTGCTGCTTTTAGTTTTCCGGATATGGGGTCGCTGACCGGCCCCGGGCTGGGCCAGTGTATGGACGGCGCTGTGGCGACAGGTAGAGGCCTGGTGACGGCGAACGGAACGGTCGTCGAGGACTTCACTGAGTAGCGGCCAGGTAGTCGGGGATGTTACGAGGGCGCTCATCTTTTCTCGGGCGCTGTGCATTGAGAGCGAAGCCTCGCAATCCCACGTCGTGGTATGGGCATCGGCAGTACACATCGCCGGTTTCACTATGGTGGTAGCAGAGCGGCCGGTGGTCAGGAGCGCGCCAAACGTCTGTCTTCCTCGGATAGCTGCGCTGGGCGACGGGTGGGCGTGCTGGCGGCAGTGGTGGTGGTCGACGGAATTGCGGTGTTACAGGGCCCTGGCGCGGTCGTGGAGGGAGACCATGACGGCGGGCGACGGCGGCGTAGGTCATCGCTTCTGGCTGGGGCTGCGATGATTGTGGTTGTGCCTCGGGAACTCCGAGCGATCGCTGAACCTCATCTTTCACGATGTCGGCGTTTGAGGACACTTGAGGCTGCGACAAAGGCAGGACCTTGCGCAGTTCTTCGCGCACAATTGCCTTGATGGTCTCTTGAAGGTCGTCCGAACCCAGTCCTTGGATGGCGTACTGCGGCGTGAGCCCCTGGCTGTTATATTGCCGGGTGCGCATCTCCAAATTTTTCTCGATCGTCGATGCCTCTGCAGAAAACTCAGCCACCGTCTTGGGTGGGTTACGAACAAGTCCGGCGAAAAGGTCTTGCTTTACGCCCCGCATCAGGAAGCGGACTTTTTTTCCTCCGACATTATTGGGTCGGCGTGCCGGAAAAGACGGGCCATCTCCTCCTGGAAGATCGCGATCGTCTCATTTGGCAGCTGTGCTCTGGTTTCTAGTAGAGCTCGGGCTCGCTCTTTTCGCACTACGCTTGTAAATGCTTGCAAGAAGCCGCTTCGGGACACGTCCCACGTCGTTAAGGTTGCTTCTCGATTCTCGAACCACGTCCGGGTAGCGTCTTCCAATGCGAAGAAGACATGTCGCTGTTTGTCATCACTGTTCCAGCTGTTAAATGCAGCGACTCTCTCATACGTCTCAAGCCAGGTTTCCGGGTCCTCGAATGTTGAACCGCGGAACGTCGGAGGTTCCCTGGGCTGCTGCAGCACGATTGGGGACGCTGAGGCTGCCATTGGGGTTGCCTTGGCCACAATCTTATTGGTCTTCTGAGGTAGAAGTCCGTGCTCCGGGGGCAGCTGTTGAAGACGGCGGCTTGCTCGATGCTCCGGGAATACGTTGGTGTTCTCTTTACGGTCCGGGCTTGGATGACGGCTTGTGGGGGGCGTCCGGTACATGAACGAAAAGCACCTCCACCAGATGTCACGTGGTGGTGACGTTGAAGAACACAGTAAGAATACTGTGAAAGACAAAACTAACTTTTATTGGGCGGACCTGTGCCCGCAAAAACAGGCTACACTTACAACACAACGATAGCGGCGATCGTAGAAAATCTGATCAGCGGGTCAAGCGCGTCGGCTTTTATCATATGTTCCAGACTAATCATTGGGACCCGCGTGCCTTCCACAAAGTTCTACACCATTTGCGTCTGGCGATGAAATGAAATAACATAAGGTTCGGCGACAACAGACAGCGGATAGAAGCATCGACAACTTTCCAGAAACATCGGATACATGAAGGCGCGTCCCAAGCTGTGCGATAACATTTGTTAGGCGGCGAAACGTGCTCGCCCAATAAAGATAAGTATACTTCTCAATATTGCTACGGAACAGCTGCCACAGTGAGGCTGCACTGAAGCGGAAGAAGAAGACTTGGGCCCGCTTGATATAGCGCCGCTATTTTGGCCTTCCGTTACTTCCCTGTAAATAAACTGTATATAGTATTGGGCTCGAGCTACACGTAACAATAATTTGGTTGAGGTGGACGTTCCCCGCACCCGTCATGGAGTTTCGCAGCGGTCGCAACGGCGACAGTGCAACTTCGGCTCCTGCTGGTGGCACTTCATCTACGCAACCATCTCCGCCTGGAGCCCCGACCTACGTCGCCGTTTCCCCCCCTCGAGATCCTGGTGTTTTCAACGGAGTCAGCAGTTCTGATGTTGACTGGCTCCGTTTATACGAACGTGTCAGCACCAGTCACAGGTGGGATCCGACTATTATGCTTGCAAACGTTCTTTTCTACCTCACCGGAGGTCCACTTGCATGGTTCCAGACTCATCAAGAGATCTCAAGCTGGGATCTCTTCAAAGAGAAGCTTCGCGACCTTTTTGGCAATCCGTTCGGTCGCCAAGTCAATACCAAGAAAGCCCTTGCCACACGTGTACAGACGTCGACCGAGTCCTACGCGTCGTACATTCTCGACCTCTTGGCCCTTTGTGCCTAGGCTCACCCGACCTTGTCTGAGGACGATAAGGTTAATCACGTCCTCAAAGGCATTGCTGACAGCGCCTTCAATTTACTGGTGTTTACGAACGTCACCAGTATCGATGCGATCCTCAAGGAGTGCCGCCGTCTTGATCATGCTAAAAGCCGCCGGGTATTCCAGCACATCACGTGACTTCCCAACACAGCTGCTACGTCATCCTGTGACGACCTCTTCCACCAGCCGTCGGAAGTGACAACTTGACCCGCATGATTCGTCGTGAGGTCGAAGCGGCACAACCGGCGGCCCCTTCATTCCCGTCACCTGATCATTCTCCGGTGACAATCTCCTTGATCCAGGCCGTCGTCCGTCAAGAGTTGTCCAACGTCGGCCTGCAATCCATTCGTTTCATACGCTCCGAAGATCTTTCTCCCTGCACGTCCCCGCCACGCTCTTCTTACTCCTCTTACGGTCTGTACAACCCCTCCCAATGGCAAACAGCGGACGACAGGCCGATCTGTTTTAATTGCCGACGCATTGGACATGTCGCTCGCCACTGCCGTAGCCGCTGGACTTCTCCGATGCGCTATGCTCCTTATTACCACCCTCGCCCCCTAGCGCGTCCTTTTCCTTCGCCACTTCTATGCCCGCTCCATCATCTGATCCTGCGACACCTCTGACACGACCCGCTTCTCCCGCTCGCCTTCTCCCTCCCGTCGTCAATCTCGTTCACCGCCGTCACGCCATGCTCCTTCGACGTACTGGCCGCACCCCGACCGCAAAACTACACAGTGCAGCTTCTGGAGGTGAAGCTGCAAAGAAGACATTGGCACGAAATCCTCGCTTCACCTTACCCACGAACAAGAAGCTTTTGGACGTTCTCGTCGACAATGTTCCTGTGTGCGCGTTGATTGACACTGGGGCGCATGTGTCCATTATGCGTGCTGCTCTTCGCTGTCGGCTCAAGAAAGTTGTGACGCGCGCCCCGAACCGATTTGTACAAGTTGCCGACGGAGGGACTGTCGCTATTGTTGGCATGTGCTCTGCGCGACTCACCATTCCTGAGAGACAAACCATCGTTCTCTTCACCGTCATCGAGCATTGCCCTCACGACCTCCTTCTCCATCTGGATTTCCTTGCCAATCATTCGGCCCTGATTGACTGTTCGGCCGGCTCACTTCGCCTTGACTTGCCTCTTCTTGCCGACCATGTGGACCCGCCTCCAAGTCGTTTGAGCCGCATGAATTTTATTCGCCTACCGCCTCAATCTATGACACACGTCGACTTGTCGTCACCAGCTGTACCTGACGGTAATTACGCGGTGGCACCAATTCCGGCGGTTATATTTACACATGGTGTTACTGTGCCGCACACTGTGCTGACAATTACTGGCTACATCACCTGCCTTCCCCTTGTCAATTTCGCGCTAGCGGCGCAAGTTCTGCCTCAGGGGATTTCATTGGCTATAATTAGCGCTGTGCAGGATGATGAGATCGAGCCATTCACAGTGGAAGATCGTCACAGCTCAGCCCTTACCATGACGTCATCGCACGGTACTGACGTCGACATTGAGAAGATGGTTTCCTCTGACCTTACACCTGTTCCATCGGAAGCCCTTTGTCGCGTTCTTGGTGGCTATCGCGACATTTTTGACTTTGACAATCGACCCTTAGGTCAAACGTCCGTCGTGACCCATCACATAAACACTGGCGATGCGGACCCTATTCACCGACGTCCATATTGTGTTTCTGCGTCCACCCGCCGTGGTTGCTCAGTGGCTATGGTGTTGGGCTGCTGAGCACGAGGTCGCGGGATCAAATCCCGGCCACGGCGGCCGCATTTCGATGGGGGGAAATGCGAAAACACCCGTGTGCTTAGATTTAGGTGCACGTTAAAGAACCCCAGGTGGTCAAAATTTTCGGAGTCCTCCACTACGGCGTGCCTCATAATCAGAAAGTGGTTTTGGCACGCAAAACCCCAAATATTATATTATTTCTGCGTCCGAACGAGCTGTTAACCAACAGGAAGTCAAAAAGATGCTTGCAAAGGACATTATCGAGCCTTCCTGTAGTTCCTGGGCTTCTCCCGTCGTACTTGTCAAAAAGAAGGATGGAACGTGACGTTTTTGTGTAGATTGTCGCCACCTGAACAAAATCACAAAAAAGGACGTGTACACTTTGCCACGTGTTGATGGCGCTCTAGACTGCTTGTACGGTGCCACCTATTTTTCTTCTATCGACTTACGGTCCGACTACTGGCCGATATCCGTCGACGACATGGACCGAGAGAAGACTGCATTTAGTACCGCTCACAGCCTTTATCAGTTCGAGGTGATGCCTTTCGGTCTCTGTAACGCGCCCGTCACCTTCGAACGAATGATGGACTCTTTGCTTCAGGGGTTCAAGTGGTCCACGTTTTTGTGCTATCTGGACGACGTCATCGTTTATTCGCCCACATTTGACACGCATCTAGACCGTCTTTCAGCGATCGATTCTTGATGTATTTCACCACGCCACTCTTCAGTTGAACTGGTCAAAATGTCACTTCGCTCGCCGCCAAATCACAATCCTTGGACACCTCGTGAACGCCAGAGGCGTGCGACCTGATCCGGACAAAATTCGCGCCGTTACGAACTTTCCTATTCCGACGTCTACCAAGGACGTTCGTAGCTTTGTAGGGCTGTGCTCATATTTCCGACGCTTTGAGAAGGATTTTGCGACTATCGCACGTCCCCTTACCGACCTCTTTAAGAAAGACGCCCCATTTTCATGGGCACCTGACCATGCCGCATCTTTTTCGCAGCTCACTACTCTCCTGACCACGCCTCCAATTCTGGCCCACTTTGACCCGTCTGCCTCAACAGAAGTTCGAACTGATGCCAGTGGTCACGGCATAGGAGCAGTCCACACGGTATCACAACGCCAGTGTGGACATGACCGCGCTATAGCCTATGCCAGCCTACTTCTATCACCCGCCGAGCGCAATTATCCAATCACAGAGCGCGAGGGCCTCGCTCTTGGGTGGGCTGTTGGGAAGTTTCGTCCATACTTGTACGAACGCCCCTTCTGTGTCATCACTGATCACCACGCGCTCTGCTGGCTATCCTCACTCAAAGACCCCACGGGACGACTCGTTCGCTGGGCATTACGCCTGCAAGAATATACCTTCTCCGTGGTATATAAGACGGGATGCTTGCACCAGGACGCCGATTGTTTGTCGTGCTACCCCGTCGACGAACCTGCTGATACGGACGCCATCGCTTGCATTCTCTCTGTCTCGCAGGTGCTTGAAATCGTCAACGAGCAACGCCGCGATCCTTCATTACGAGCCCTCGTCGACCATCTGCATGGTCATCGACCATCATCGTCAACGCATGGCGACGCCTCTCCCAGGATGTTTCTCCTTAAGGAGGGGACATTATACCGCTGCAATCGCGATCCACACGGCCTAGACCTTCTGCTCGTAATTCCATTACACCTGCGTTCGACTGTCCGCCAACAACTTCACGACGCTCCCTTGGCTGGACACTTGGGCGTCTCGCGCACATACGGCCGTGTACGCCGTTGATTCTTTAGGCCGGGTCTCGCCCGCTGCGTGCGGCGCTACGTTGCCGCTTGTGAGCCTTGTGAGCGCCGGAAGAAGCCCTCCACACCTCCAGCTGGATGTCTCCAGCTGATCGACATTCCACCGGAACCCTTGTTCCGTGTTGTTCTAGACCTTCTTGGACCGTTTCCTCTCTCGGACTCCGGAAATAAATGGGTCGCCGTCGATACTGATTATGCTACGCGGTACGCAATCACCAGAGCCCTTCCGACAAGTTGTGCTACTGACGTTGCTGACTTTCTGTTCTATGACATCATTTTAGTCCATGGTGCTCCACGCCAATTACTCACTTACCGTGACCGCAGCTTTCTGTCGGCAGTCGTCGATGACATCCTCCGCTCCTGCTCGACAAAGCACAAGTTCAGCACGTCCTACCACCCACAGACCAACAGCCTCACGGAGCACCTCAACCGGAGCATCACCGACATGCTTTCAAAGTACGTTGCGACCGACCACCACGACTGGGATCTTCACTTACCATGTGTGACGTTCGCGCATAATTCATCGCGTCACGACACTGCCGGCTATTCACCATTCTATCTCCTATATGGCCGAGAACCCGCGTTGCCCTTGGACACTTTGTTGCCCTCGGCGGCGGAGGAGGAAGAAGACGATTTGGGCGTCGCCACTTAGGCCTTCCGTTACTTCCCTGTAAATAAATTGTATATAGTATTGGTCTCCAGCTACACGTAACAGTATATATATATATATATATATATATATATATATATATATATATATATATATATATATATGGTGTTGCCACCACGCGGTAGAGGGGTTTATTTATTGGTGTGAGAGCAGGAAGAGCAGGCTATGAATAGCAGGAATGGCAGGAATGGCCGCTGCACAGTCTTCGTTCTCCTCTTCCCTTCTCTTGATCCACGCATCCCTTTTACGTGCTTTGACGCAACATACCTCTCCTTGCAGACAAAACCCACTGAGCGAGTCAACTAGCTCGTCGTGGCGTGCATGATTTCTACCTTGCGACGTGCGCGACTTGTGTCCTAGCAGAACGTCTACCAGTGTTCGTAAGGCGCGCGACTGTATAGTTCAATTCGTTGAGTTTGTTGGTGACAATATACGGTCCATGGTAGTTTGCCAGCAGCTTTTAGCACAAACCACGCTTCCTTGTGGGAGTCCAAAGGCCGACGATATCACCAGGGTGGTATGTAACAGGCCGATGTGGTGCGTCGTAGCGGGCTTCGCAGTTTTCTTGCGATGCCAAAGTCGGCAGACGCGCAAGTCTCCGAGCCTCGTTAGCGAGGCATAGCGTATCGGCGACCGTAGGATTGTCGTGGTGGTAAAAAGTGAGGACAGTATCGAGCATATACCGGGGTGGCCGAGCATATAGAAGGAAGAAGGGGCTGCAGCCAGTTGTCTCGTGTTTGGCGGTGTTGTAGGCGTAAGTAATAAGCGGTAGAACTTCATCCCAATTCTTATGATCGGACGCAACATATATGGAAAGCGTATTGGTGATTGTTCGATTAGTGCGCTCAGTGAGGCCGTTCGTTTGCGGATGATACGGCGTCCAGTGCCTGAGGTGCGAGTTACACAAACGCACAAGCTCTTCCACGATACCCGCCGTGAATCGACGTCGCCGGTCGCTTGTATTAACAACAGGTTGTCCAAGTCGCAGAATTAAAACGTGAAGTAAGAAGAGCGACACTTTGGTGGTAGTGGCTGATGGTATAGCCGCCGTATCGCAATAGCATGTCAAATAGTGGGCGCAGACAAATATCCAGTGGTTCCCCTTTGATGACTGAGGGAAAGGGCCTAACAGATCACTTCCAACTTGCCGAAAGCGTGAGCTGGGAGGCGGCACAGGTTGTAGGAGACCGGATGGGGCAGTGGTTGGGTGTTTCCGACGTTGGCACTGTGTGCAGCTGGCGATATACAACTCAACCGAATGTCGCATCCGGGGCCAGAAAAGCGTTCCTGAATGCGATAAAGGGTGCGCACATTGCCTAAGTGACCAGAGGCAGGGTCATCGTGCATAGCCTGAGGGATTGCTGGCCGGAGACGCTCCGGCACTTCTAGAAGGACGCGTGCACCCGTGCTTGAGTAGTTCCTTTTGTACAGGAGCCCATCACGTACACAGTAGCTGCTTGTTGCACTTCAATGGGCAGAAGTCAACAGTGGCTCCAATTTGGTGTTCGTCCATTGTTCTGCTTTGAACAAATCAATATCTGGAAAAGCGGATGTCACAGAAGCGACGAGATGATCGAAATCATCTGCATTGCAGTGTGTCGTCGTAAGCGGCATTCGGGAAGGCAGTCTGTGTCAGCATCTTTTCGGCCACTCTTGTAGGAAACAGTGAAGTTAGATTCCTGTAACCTCAACGCACATCGCGCAAGGCGACCACAAGGGTCGCGAAAATTCACTCGCCAGCACAGATAATGGTGGTCTGTGACGACTAGGAATGGGCGTGCGTACAAGTACGAGCGAAACCACTGAACCGCAAAGATCACAGCGAGGCATTCTTGCTCTGTCACGGTGTAATTGCGTTCAGGTTTGCTCAATGAGCGGCTTGCATAAGCAATCACGTGCTGACGGTCGTCATAGCGTTGGACCAAGACGGCAACCAGACCAACGCCACTAGCATCTGTGTGGATTTCTGTCGGCGCAGTCGGATTGAAGTGGCGAAAGATAGGTTGGGAGGCCAGCAGGAACTTCAACTGATGAAATGCTGAATCGCATTCGGGTGTCCACTCAAACCGTGCGTCTTTATGTAGTAGATTTGTCAAAGGATAAGGGATGTCGGCAAAACCAGGAATAAATTGGCGAAAATAAGAGCAATGACCCAGAAAACCACAAAGTAGCTTCACTGACGGCGGTGCACTGAATGCCTGAACAGGTGCCGTCTTGAGTGGATCAGGCCGGATACCGTTTTTGTCAACAAGATGACCCAGCATAGCGGTTGGACGGTCACCAAAATTACATTTCTTGTAGTTCAGAACATGTGCAGCGTTTTTGATACGGTCGAGGACAATATGGCGGCGCGAATTGTGTTCATTGAATGTGAGCCCGAATCTAACAACGTCGTCAAGATATCACATACACATGTTCCACTTTCACCCACGCAGGATGGTGTCCATGAATCTTTTAAAGGTAGGTGGAGCGTTGCACAACCCAAATGGCATCACATTGAATTCGAATAATCCATCCGGGGTTATGAAGGCTGTTTTCTGCTTGTCTGCCGGGTGTATCGGGAAAAACCAATACCCTAAGCATATTTCCACTGATGAAAAATAAGAGGCCGAATGAAGGCAGTCAATTGCATCATCAATCCGAGGCAGCGGACAGACATCCTTGTAGTAATGGCGTTTACTTTTCGATAATCGACGCAAATTGTCCAGTTACAGTCTTTTTTTCTTACGAGTATGACCAGAGAAGATCTCGAGGACTCTTGCATTATCTCATTTTTCATCTTGTAACTCACTTGTTCCCCGCTTATCTTGCGCTCGTTAGGCGACACGCGATAAGGCTTTTGCCTGATCGGGCGAGCAGATCCCGTATCGATAGTATGGCGTGTTCGAGACTCGGGAATCGAGAACGCATTGTCCGGCTGCGCAAAGTCAAACAGCACTGGTGACGCCGTTCTCTATCAGTGGCCTGGATGTCATGAGGCATTTCCCATCGTCAAGTACCTGCATCATGCTTCCTCTTTTTCGGGTACTGTGTCATCGCAGTTAGTCGACTTTAGTAGCAGAACGACCAACATCTGCGTAAAGAATATGAACCGATTTGGTGGATGAATTCTCCTGTCGTGCCGCTCCTGAGAGCTGCCTCCTTATGCACCCCTTTTACACCACGATGAAAACTTTGCCGCGAAGCAGCCGTTCATTTCAGCTGATTGTCTGTTGTTATAAAAAAGCACACAGCACTGGTGACGTCGTTCTGTATCAGTGGCCTGGATGTCACAATGAATTTGCCATCATCAAGCACCTGTGTCATGCTACCCTCTGTATCGGATGCCTGCTCGTCGCAGCCCGTCGACTTTAGTAGCAGAACGACCAACGCCTGCGTAAGAAAGCTGAACCTATCAGGGAGATGCATTCTCCTGTCGTGCCCTTCACGCGAGCTGCCTTCGTATGCGCCCGATCTCTCCCAAGAAGGCGTTCATTTCAACTGAATGCCTGGTGTTGTCACAAAGCGCGCAGCACTGGTGACATCGTTCTCTATCAGTGGCCTGGATGTCACGAGGAATTTCCCATCGTCAAGTACCTGCATCATGCTCCATGTGTATCGCATGCTGGCTCATCGAAGCCCGTCGATTTTAGTAGCAGAACGACCAACATCTGCGTAAAGAAGCTGAAGCCATCAGTCAGATGCATTCTCCTCCCATGCCCATCGCGCGAGCTGCCTTTGTATGCGCCCGTTCTCTGCGAAGCAGCCGTTCATTTCAGCTGATTACCTGGTGTTGTCACACAGCGCGCAGCACTGGTGACTTCGTTCTCTATCAGTTTCCTGGATGTCAGGAGGAATTTCCAATCGTCAAGTCCCTGCATCATGCTCCTTTTGTATCGGATACCTGTTCGTCGCGGCCCGTCGACTTTGGTAGCACAACGACCAACATCAGCGTAAAGAATCTGAACTGATTTGGCGCATGCATGCTCCTGTCATGCCCCTCGTACGAGCTGCCTAGGTTTGCACTCGTGCTATACCACGATGTAAACTTTGCGGCCAAGCAGCCGTCACAATGCGCGCAGCACTGGTGATGCCGTTCTGTATCAGTAGCCTGGATGTCACGAGGAATTTCCCATCTTCAAGTACCTGCATCATGTATCGAATGCTGTCTCTTCGCAGCCCGTAGACTTTAGTAGCAGAACGACCAACATCTCTTTAAAGAAGCTAAACCGATTAGGCGGATGCATTCTCCTACCATGCCCCTCACGCGAGCTGCATTCGTATGCGCCCGTTCTAAACCACGATGGAAATTTTGCCGCCAAGCAGCCATTCATTTAAGCTAATTACCTGTTGTCACAAAGCGCGCATCACTAGTGACATCGTTCTGTATCAGTGGCCGTGTATCAGAATTACGGCAGCATAGTTTAAAGACAGGCTGCAACTAAGATGCGCGGTGCCTATTATCAACCCTAGAGAAGCTTTCCGAATATTACGATACCTCCTTTCCTATAAGATCAGTCTGCCCCCGCCCGTCCTATCAGTTGGCAGTAGTCACCATGCTTCTTCGTGCTCATCTGAAGGCGACTGTTTGTTTTTACTACAGATCACCGTTTCAAACTGGAGATGCATTCCGACGTTTTGGAAGGAAACAGTCTTCTTCACGTACATCGCCATGGTCAGCGAAAACAGGGCAGACGCAGTTGAGAGACTCGCTGCCAATAGGAGGCGTGGTGCCTATCGTCAGTTCTAGGGCAAATCCGGCATCACGCGATACCGCTTTGCTATAAAAGCAGACTGCGAGCCACCCGTCCTTTCAATTGGCAGGGGTCACTATGCTGCTTCGCGCTCAATTAAATGTTCATAGTAATATTGCGCTTAGTTTTACACTGACGATATTAGGTGAAGGACAGGAGGTGGACGTACGTAGCGTAACTAAAGGTTACGAGATGTTTTTATTGCAGAACGTCTTTTCTACTGGAGCTGCATTGCGAGGGTTTCTAAAGAAACGGCCTATGTTACGTGCATCGCCATGATCAGAGAAAACACGGAAGACGTAGTTTTTGCACTGGCTGCCAGTAGAAGGTGTGGTGCCCAACATCAGCTCTTGGGAACCTTTACGCATCTTACGATACCACATTTGCTATAAGATCAGACTGCCAGCCACCGTTCCTTTTAATTGGCAGGGGTCACCACGCTTCTCGGCACTCAAATAAAGGTTACTGCTTGTTTTCAATACAGATCACCCTTTCTACTGGAGCTGCATTCCGACAATTTAGAAGGAAGCGGTCGTCGTCACGTGCATCAACGTGGTCAGCGAAAACGTGGAAGACGTAGCTGTTGCCCTGGCTGCCACTAGGAGGCACGGTCTCTATCAGCTCTAGGGAACCTGCCCGCATCTTGCGATAGCGCCTTTGCAAAAAAAGCAGACTGCCAGCCATCCGTCCTTTCAATTGGCAGTGGTCAGCATGCTGCTTGGCGCTCAACTAAAGGTTACTGCATGTTTTTACTGTGGATCGCCTTTTCTAATGGTGCTGCATTCCGACGTTTTGGAGAGAAGCGGACTTGGTCACGTAGATATCGGTGGTGACCGAAAGCACGGAAGACATATTTTCTGCACTGGCTGCCAGTAGAAGGCATGTTCAACTCTGGGGCATTTCTCCGTATCTTGCGATACCGCCTTTGCTATGAAAGCAGACAGCCCATCACCCGCCCTTTCAATTGACGGGGGTCAACAAGCTGCTTGGCGCTAAACACAAGGTTGCTGCTTGTTTTTAATAAAGATCATCGTTTCTACTGGAACTGCATTCCAACGTTTTGGAAAGAAGTGGTCTTCACGTGCATCGCCGTGGACACCGAAAACAACGAACAGATAGCTTTTGCACTGGCTGCCACTAGGATGCTTGGTCCCCATCATCAGCTATAGAGAAAATCTCCAGATCTTGCGATACCACCTTTCCACAGTGGATTTGGTGGCACCATCAAGGACGCCATGAGAAGCCATTTTCTTCTTCTTGTAGAGAAGATGCTCGGACTGACGGGACCACACGGAACTACGACCGGTGGTCGATTCTTCGGCACCAAGTTTCCGGAACGCTGGCTATCCTGCATCATCATGAGCAGCACCCCACTATGCTATCAACACGGCTGACAACGACATTCTTGCCGCCAGTGGACCAAGCATATAGCACGATGACAACGCCGCACCTGCACCGTCCCTTCAGCGAAAGAGTGACAACAGCGACATCGGAGGAAGCGTACAAAAGGCAGGAGCAAGCGCAGGCCCTCTTCAGTGGGCTTGGTGGCGCCGTCAAGGACGTCATGAAGAATAACTTTCTTCTTCTTTGTACAGATGTTGCTCAGTATGACAGGGACCCCTCAGGACTGCGACCTGTCTTCGATAGTTCGGCATCATGATTCCGGAACGCTAGCTATCCTGCATCATCATAATCAGCACCCCACTGGGCTATCAACACGGCTGCAAACGACAATCTTGCCGCCCGTTAAGCAAGGATTCAGCACGATCACACGCCGCACCTGCGCCGTCCCTTCGGCCAACCAGTGATAGCAACGACATCAGAGGATGCGTACTAAAGGCAGGAGCAAGCGCAGGCCCTCTTCACTGGGCTTGGTGGCGGCGTCAAGGACATCATGAAAAACCACTTTCTTCTTGTACAGACGCTGCTCGGACTGACAAGGACCACTCGCAACTGCGACCTGTCTTCGATTGTACGGCACCATGATTCCGGAATGCTGTCTATCCTGCATCAGCATGAGAACTACCCACTGGGCTATCAACAAGGCTGACAACGACAATCTTGCCGGCCGTTAAGCAAGGATTCAGCAAGATCACACGCCGCACCAGCCCCGTCCTTTCGGCAAACCAGCGACAACAGCGACATCGGAGGAAGCGTAAAACGCAGGAGCAAGCGCAGGCCTTCTTCAGTGGGCTTGGGGGCGCCGTCAAGGACGTCATGAAGAATTATTATCTTCATGCCTGTACAGACGCTGCTCGGACTGACAGGGACTACACGGGACTGCGACTGGTCTTCCATTGTTCGGCATCATAATTCCGGAACGCTGGCTATCCTGCACCATCATGACCACCAACCCACTGGGCTATCATAACGTCTGACAACGACAATCTTGCTGCCCGTGAACCAAGCATCCAGCACGATCACAACGCCGTCCCTTCGGCCGACCACAGCAGCAAGATGGGAGGAAGCGTACAAAATGCCGCACCAAGCCCTGGAAATCTCTATGGGCTTGGTAGCACCGTCAAACAGGCCATGAAAAACAATTTTCTTCTTCTTGTACAGAGGCTGCTCGGACTGACATTGACGTCTCGGAACTGCGACCTGACTTCGGTTGTTCGGTACCATGATTCCGGAACGCTGGCTATCCTTCATCATCATGAGAACCAACCCACTGGATTATCAACACGGCTGACAACGACAACCTTGGCGGCCGTTAACCAAGGATTTAGCATGATCACACGCCGCACCTGCGCCGTCCCTCCGGCCAACCAGTGACCGCAGTGACATCGAAGGACGCATACAAAAGGCCGCTGAAAGCGCCGGCCCTCCTCAGTGGGCTTGGTGGCGCCGTCAAGGACATGATGAAGGATAACTTTCTTCTTGTACTGGCGCTGTTCGGACTGGCAGGGACCACTCGCAACTGCGACCGGTCATCGACTGTTCGGCACCATGATTCCGGAACGCTGGCTATCCTGCGTCATCATGAGCAGCACCCCACTGGGCTATCAACACGGCTGACAACGACAATTTTGGCGCCCGTTAACCAAGGATTCAGCACGATCACACACCGCATCTGCGCCGTCCCTCCGGCCAACCAGTGACAGCAGCGACCTGGGATTAAGCATACAAAAGGCCGTAGAAAGCGACTGCGCTCTACAGTGGGCATTGTGGCGCCGTCAAGGATGCCATGAAAACCACTTTCATCTTCTCGTACAAGCGCTGTTCTGACTGGCAGGGACAACTCGGAATTGCGACCGGTCTTCGAATGTTCAGCACAATGATTCCGGAACGCTGGCTATCCTGCATCATCATGAGCAGCACCCCACTGAGCTATTAACATATATGACAACGAAAATTTTGCCGCCCGTGGTCCAAGCATCCCCCACAATCATAACGCCGCACCTGCGCCGTCCCTCCGGCCAACCAGTGACAGCAGGGACATCGGAGGAAGCCTGCATTATGCCGCAGCAAGCGCCGGCCTCTTCAGTAGGCTTGGTGGCGCCGTCAAAGACGTCATGAAAAAAACCTCTTTCTTGTAAAGAGGCTGCTCGGACTCAGAGCGACCCCTCGGTAATACGACCGGTCTTCCATTGTACGGCACCATGATTCCAGAACGCTGGCTATCCTGCATCATCATGAGCATTACCCCACTCGTCTATGAACACGGCTGGCAGCGACAATCATGCCGCCCGTGGACCAAGCATCCCGCTCGACCACACCTGCGGCGTCCCTTCGGCCAACCAGTGACAGCAGGGACATCGGAGAAAGCCTACAAAAGGCCGCCGCAAGCGCCAGCCCTCTTCAGTGGGCTTGGTGGCGCCGTCAAAGACTCCATGAAAAACCACTTTCTTCTTCTAGTACAGGCGCTGTTCTGACTGCCAGGGACCCGTCGGAACTGCGATCGGGCTTCGATTGGTCGGCATCATGATTCCGGAACGCTGGCTATCCTGCATCATCATGAGCAGCACCCCACTGGACTATGAACATGGCGACAACGACAATCTTGCCGCCCGTGGATCAAGCATCCCGCACGATCACAACGCCGCACCTGCGCCGTCCCTTCGGCCAACCAGTGACAACAGCGACATCGGAGGAAGCGTACAAAAGGCAGCAGCAAGTGCAGGCCCTCTTCAGTGGGCTTGGTGGCGCCGTGAATGACGTCATGAATAATTTTCTTCTTCTTTGTACAGACGCTGCTCCGACTGACAGGCACCACTCCGCACTGCGACCTGTCTTCGATTGTTCGGCACCATGATTCCCGAACGCTGGCTAACCTGCAGCATCATGAGCAGCACCCCACTGGGCTATCAACACGGCTGACAACGACAATCTTGGCGCCCCTTAACCAAGGATTCAGCACGATCACTTGCCGCACATGCGCCTTCCCTCCGGCCAACAAGTGACAGAAGCAACATCGGAGGAAGCATACAAAAGGCCGTAGAAAGCGCCAGCCCTCTTCAGTGGGCTTGGTAGCGCCATCAAAGACGCCATGGAAAAAACTCTTTCTTGAACAGACGCTGCTCGGATTGAGAGGGACCACTCGGATATACGAGTGCTCTTTGATTGTTCGGCACCATGATCCCGGAATGCCGCTATCCTGCATCATCATGAGCATTGCCCCACTTGTCCATGAACACTGCTGACAGCGACAATCATGCGGCCCGTGGACGAAGTATCCAGCACGATCACAACGCCGCACTTGCGCCATCCATTCGGCCAACCAGTGTGAGCAGAGACGTCGGAGGAAGCCTACAAAAGGCCGATGCAAGCGCCGGCCCTCTTCAGTGGGCTTAGTGGCGCCGTGAAGGACTCCATGAAAAACCACTTTCTTCTTCTTGTGCTAGCGCTGTTCTGACTGGCAGGGACCACTCGGAACAGCAACAAGTCTTCGATTGTTCGGCACCATGATTCCTGAACGCTGGCTATCCTGCATCATCATGAGCATCACCACACTGGGCTTTCACTACTTAGCATCCAACATGAACACAACGCCGTCCCTTCGGCCAACTAGTGATAGCAGCGACATCGCAGGAAGCGTACGAAAGGCTAAGCCAGTGCAGGCCCTCTTCAGTGGGCTAGGTGGCGCCGTCTTGGACGCCATGAAAAACCATTTTATTCTTCTTCTGCAGACGCTGCTAGGACTGACAGGGACCATTCGGAACTGCCACCGGTCTTCGATTGTCCGGCACCGTGATTCCGGGACGCTGGCTAACCTGCGTCATCCTGAGCAGCACCCCACTGGGCTACAATACGGCTGACAATGACACTTTAGCTGGGAAGAAGTTTGGGCGTGTTGGTGGGATACATTCAGACTGGGAAACATAGCGCAAAAATTTTGACGCCTGGACGCCCTTCATGCCTTGGCTTCCCGCAAGGTCGGGCACAGTGAGGACAGGCTCCACACTATAGGTGACGCCGACGTTCCTGAGGAAGTTCACCGAATTCTGTGCCTCGGTCCAAAATTCGCCGTTCAGCCTCGGAAGTATCCCGCTGAGCTTCTGACTTGCGTCCGTGATGTGGCTAAGATGGCGCCAGTGGAGGAACGTGAGGCCTGTGTTTCTCAGGGATTCAAGGTGCTCTCTTGTGGCAGACATGAGCGCACGGGTGACCGGATCGGTCGAGTGGCGGCTTCACTTCGGGTACGCAGGCTATGTGTCCTGCCTGCGGATAAGGAAGGGGGTTTCGTGGTGCTTTCCCAGGGTGTTTACCGTGATAAAGCCTGTGCTGCGGTATGTGCTGTCTTTAATCCAATTCGACGTGTTTCGCTGAAGAAAGCAAAGTTTCGAGCTAAGCAGATGTGTAAAGAACTTAATTTGGCAAACGTTGCAAATAAAATCAATGGCACCGACCGTGACTGCCTAGAAATGTTTTTCACCGCCAAGACCCATAAGGATGATTGTCCTTTTCGTGTCATTGTTTCTTAATCCGGGACGTGGCAGAAGTGCGTCGCAGAATTCCTGCAAAATAGCCTGAGGCTCCTCAGTGTGGCGGATCCGTTCCTTACCAAAGATTCTTTAGCTGTGATCAACTCTTTAAATGGAGCTGACGGCGAGTGTTTAACTGCATTTTCTGTGGACATAAAAGATTTGTTTATTCTTTGCCACATGAGGGTTTGCTGTGCAGTGTTGAGGCGGCAATAGATGAGTACGGCACTATCCTTTTTTCTAACGCTTGTGGTGTCAGTGTGGCATGGTTTTTAGAGCTTTTATCATTTTATTTGAGGTCCACTTTTGTTCAATTTGACAATAAGTATTACCTGCAAAAGCAGGGTCTTTGAATAGGCTCTTGCATAGCGCCCATATTAAGTGACCTGTTTTTAGCTTGATGTGACAAAGCATTTGCTGCGCGGTTGGGTGATTTGGGCGTTGTGAAGGTTTTTAGATATGTAGATGATTTTTTTGGTATTTTTAGATAGATCTCTACTTGATCCGGCTGCCAGTTCCCATGTAGATTGCCGTTTTGACTGTTCAAACCCTGCTGTTAGCTGTATTTTTGCCTCATTCAATGAGTATTACGGGCCACTTACGTTCACTACTGAATTTGCAGCGCAGGGCAATATCAGGTCTTTAGACTTGCGTTTGCATTAAAAGTTTCACACGTGTGTTGGGTATATGAGCCCATAGCTAATAAGCCGCCTTTGAGGTACAGTTCTGCACACTCTAAACTCATAAAAAGAAGTATCGTACGTTCTTTCCTGTCATGCACTCTATCTAAGTCATGTGCTCACTTGCTAGATGAAGGCCTTAGTAAGCAGGTAGCTCGTCGGGAAGCAGCGAACTATCCGAGACTTATCATTATCTCGGTTGCTGAAGGCCTGCATCGTCAAAGGAAACTAACTTCACGCATGAGGGATGAGCAGAGAGCGCATGACGAAAGAGAAAGGAAAGAAGAAAGGGACAAACGAAAAGTGGCGGTAATTCCCTACTTTTATAAGGTTTACCACCATCTAAAAACGGTTGGGCAACGTTCTGGTGTAAATGTTGTGTTTACAGCACCTAACAAACTCTTTAGGTTGAGTGTGATGAGCTGTCCCATGAGGAAACGAAAGCCTAGTTGCGCTACCGCGCACAAAGATCCTTTTGTTACATGCACTCGCAACGTTGTGTATAAGATCCCACTCTCGTGTGTGAAGTACTACGTGGGCCAGACGGGCAGATGTTTAAACGTGCGTCTGGCGGAGCATAGTAACAAAGTGGAGAGCATCGCTGTCACATATAAGAGGGAAGATGAAATAAAATGGTAGACGAAGAAAGGTTTCAAGAAGACGACAAGGATGGCGTTAAGAATGACGTGGATTAACCGAAGACGAAAGAAGATAAAGAAGAAGTTTCCAGTGAGGTGACAAGAGATGATTGGTGGAGAAGTATCCGGTGAGATGGAGAGCGACGATTGGTGGAGAAGAGAAGAAGACGAAGAGAAGGATTACGTGGACTAACAAGAAGGCTATAAAAGGGCGAGGAAGGGCGAGACACAGGGGGGAGAAGAAAGCAGCGGAGACTCGGCGGGTGAGGGACGGTTCGACCGGAAGAGAGCGACGCCGGCTAGTGCTCCGGTGAGCTCGCGTTCTACGGCTTTGCTCCGCAGACTTCCTGCCGTTCCTGAGCCCGTTCCGGGGAGTCCACGGAGGACGCCACCACCTGCTACGGCCAGGGGTGTCTCTACCGCTGTCGCCACTCTTCCGGGTGGTGCCCCAACGCCAACATCATCGGCCACACCTCCACGGGCGCTCGGACCGGGAGCGTGTACGACGCAACCAACGACGCCTCCAGCGACGCCAGTCCTCGAACGTCGAACGCCACTCCGACGCCGGCTATGGGACCCACACCACGCCACAGACGCACCGAACCAGACGTGAGCACGAACGCCAACCACTCTCAATAGAACACTAGTGGCAGTGTTACCGGTTCGTGTGTACTGATAGTTTGTGTACCGTGTGTGTTAGTTTTGTTAGGTTTGTGTGCTGCTGTTCGTTTCACGTGGGTTGTATTAAATGCGCGTCTGTGTGGGTACGACTGTCGCCTAGTCCATTCTTTCGGCCAGGGTGTTCTCCGGAGGAGATCCGTGACAATCGCACATCTGGCTGCCCATTGTAGAAAATGTGACGCGAAGGCACCATGCTTCCCGCTATTAAAACAAACTCGGATGTTTGCCCAGCACCGCAGCTCGCTGTCTGCAGGGAATACTCATCGACACTGGTATCAGTTCCTGAGACTGCCTATATCTACTGGCGGCAAGTTCGTCACCTCAGTGGCCAAGAGAGCAACGTAGGCAGCATGGTTCACGCTTGGCCCGTTTGCGCTTCGCAGGTTTTCCTGTCATCCGTCCTTATGCTGTGCCTGCCTCCTGCTCAGACGGCAACCACCGTTTCTACAACTCTGGAACGCCTGGATTACATCGTAGAATGCCACGCTTTTCCGGGTGTTATCTCGAATGTTTTTCCAGCACCGCAGCTCGCTGTCTGCAGGGAATACTCATCGACACTGGCATCAGTTCCTGAGACTGCCTATATCTACTGGCGGCAAGTTCGTCACTTCAGTGGCCAAGAGAGCAACGTAGGCAGCATTATTCACGCTTGGCCCGTTTGCGCTTCGCAGGTGTGTAAACGATATTCTTTATATGCTAAAAAAAGCGACAACCCGTACTTGCTGTTGCTCCCTTGCCCACAAGTGTTTTATGAAATTGCCTGTGACTGTTTTTCGCTAATGTCTCTACTACTACGCTCCGGTGATGTGGAAAGAAATCCCGGGCCTGACACTCGTTCGGCATCATTGCTTTCCTTGGAAGACTTTCCCGATGATCCCGCAGAGCAAATGCGGGTTCTTTTTCATTTACTGAAGGATCTGCATACTCGTTCTGTGCAATCAGCAAACAGTCAGGCCGAACTGTCCGCTGACATAAAAGCCATAAAAAGCAGTCAAAGAAGTATCGAAGCGAAGATTGGAAACATTCACGATAGATTGGATAAACTCGAAGAAAAAAATAAATCGTTCGACAATATGTTTGAAGAACTTAACGGATTACGCCAGACAGTGGAAGGCGCTACCGCCAGGCATGACTCTTTGGAAGCTCGTGTAGACGATTTAGAAGATAGGTCGCGTCGCCACAACTTAATTTTTCGAGGTATACCTGACTCTCCTGAATCGTGGGACCAGTCTGAAGCACGTGTCAAATCGGCCCTTCTTTGTATTGCGGATAATTGGCCCGATAATGCTATCGATCGTGCGCATCGTATCGGACCTTTCGTCGCCAACATGTGCCGCCCCATTGTTGTGAAGTTTTCAAACTAGAAAGTTAAACAAAAAGTTCTGAGTGCACGTAAAAAAGCTAAAGGAAAACAACATCACAATGAGCGAAGATTTTTCACCCGCAACGCGTCGTATACGCTCGAAACTTGCTGATTTTGCCAAAAGTCAATCGGAAACGGAGCCCTATCAGCTTAGGTACAAAACCCTTGTCATGAATAAAAAGCATTACGTGTACACTGCAGAAACAGACAGCGTCGCTGAACGTAAGCAGTTTGCTTCATCTGATAACCGCCGTACAAATGCCAGCGCAACTAAAGGTGCACCTAGCTAGAGGTGCGCGAGGGGCTGTGGGCAAGATCAGTTACACACATCTGTACTCTTTACTAACATTCGAAGTCTGTCTAATAAGCGTGACCGTCTAAACTCTGCTATTGATACTTGTAATGCACGCATTCTCGTATTCACAGAAACCTGGCTTCGGCCAGAGGTAATGGATCATGAACTTTTTTCATCAGTTAATAAATTTTCTGTATATCGCTGCGATCGAAGGTCGCGGACAGGCGGTGGTGTATTGCTCGCCATCTCAAATGAACTCCGATCGTACCGCATTCATATTCCAAGTGAGTTGGAAACCGTTTGGGTTGTCGCTGAATTTCCTAAACAAAAAATTATTGGTGTCTGTTACCGCCACCCTTCTCACAATTCCATTTTCGTTAACGAACTACACGATGTGATTAATTCTGTGGTGTGTCAATTCCCGAGGTTACCGCTTTTCTTAATGGGGGATTTTAACATCCCTAATGTATCGTGGGACTGTGAGCCACGTGCACTAAATCCGCCTTCTTCACTCGCAAGAGATTTTTTAGATATGTGCGCTGTATTTTCTTTAACACAATCGACAACGAAACCAACTAGAATAGCTGAATCAACAGCAAACATTCTTGATCTCGTACTAGCAACACACCCTGAATACATTTCTAACGTCACTCACCTGCCCGGTATAAGTGACCACTCTATTCTATCATTTCGCATTAACCTTTCACGTCCAAATGCAAGAACAGAAAGAAAGTTATAAAAGATTATAAAAATGCGAATTTCGAACTAATCAACCAGGAACTTTGCACTTTTCTTGACAGTTTTCTCGATGGTTTTGAAGAGCGAACGGTAAAATCAAACTGGGATTTATTTTTATTTAAGGTTCAAGAATTAACAAATAAATACATACCTACTCGTACGATAATTGCGAATGCTGAAGCACCACGGTACAACCGCCACATAAGATTGCTGTCGAATAAGAAAAAACGCACATACCGCTCAGAAATGCTGTCCCCAGAAGACGGCCGCTGGGCAGCCTACGAACAAGCTTCCGCCGTGTACATAGCAGCCATGAAGAATGCTAAAGATAGTTTTCTGAATAACACGTTACCGTCAATGCTCACATCCGATCCCAAAAAGTTCTGGCGCGTGTTTCATCCTAAAAGTGATAGCGCAATCAGTCTTGTTGATTCTGCAGGAAATGCTATACCTGATGCGCAATGTGCCCGTGTGTTAAATGAAGTCTTTGTCAGCAACTTCTCTACAACAACACAAACAATGCTTCCTCATGTTAAGCCTTTAGGATTTATAGTAATGTCTCCCATAACAATTGACTACAGTGGAATGGTCAAAGCTATAAAAAATTTAAAAGCATCCTCCTCACCTGGGTACGGTTCCATTAATCCTAGGTTTCTCATAAATACAGTCTGTTACTCATCAATTATATTAACAAAAATTTTTCAACAGTTTCTAGAGAACAGTTCCCTCCCCACTGACTGGAAGATCGGAAGGGTGGTTCCGCTTCACAAGTCTGGCAATAAACGCTCGCCTGTAAATTATCGCCCCATTTCGCTAACTAGCATTCCATGTAAAATTTTCGAGCATATTCTATTTTCAAATCTTGTTTCTTTTCTTGAAGCGAATTCATTTTTTTCGCCTTCACAACATGGTTTCCGCAAAACATTCTCGTGTGATACTCAACTTGTATGTTTCACTCACCGTCTTCATACCATCCTCGATCGCTCTTCTTTAGCTGACTGTATACTTTTAGATTTTTCAAAAGCATTCGATAAAGTATGCCATGATCTCCTTTTATATAAGTTGTAGTTACTAAATTTGGATTCCAAACTGCTTGCATGGCTCGAATGTTTTTTACTAAATCGTTCCCAGTTTGTGTCTGTTAATAACACTGACTCTGCTCCGAGTCCTGTTTCCACAGGAGTACCACAAGGATCAGTGCCTGGCCCTCTCCTATTTCTAATCTACATTAACGACCTGCCTGCCTGCGTCTCTTCCCATATCAACTTGTTTGCAGATTACTGTGTAATATTTCGCGAAATAACTAGTCCTAACAATACTACTATTCTACAGTCTGATCTTGATTCTGTGTCCGCTTGGTGTAAGACTTGGTGCATGGGATTAAACACTAAAAATGCAAAGTTATGCGTGTAACTAGATCTACTAATGCAAATGTTTCATATTATCTTGATAACTTTCCGTTAGAAGTAGTATCGTCATATAGATATCTTGGCGTCACTATATCCTCAAAACTAACCTGGAATGATCACATTGAATCCATAATCGCCAGCGCCAACAAAACACTTGGATACCTTCGCCGGAATTTCTCACGCGCTCCTCAGGCTCTGAAACTTTTACTTTATAAAACACTGATTCGTTCGAAGGTGGAATACGCCGCCTCTGTTTGGGACCCTTTCCATGACAATCTAATCTACTCACTCGAAATGGTTCAAAGTAACTCTGAACGTTTTATTATGTCTAATTATGCTCGAACCGCAAGTGTGACTAATATGAAATCGAGCCTTGAACTACCATCACTAGCATCTCGCCGTAAGTTTTATCGCTTGCGTCTTTTTCACCGCATATTTCACCACCATTCACTACACGATGATTTCATCTTTCCTCCCCAGTACGTATCATCACGCATTGACCACCGACATAAAGTAGCCGTTCCTTTTTGCAGGACTTCTGCTTTTCAGTATTCATTTTTTCCCTGGACTTGTGAAGAGCGGAACCATCTTCCTACACTACTGCAGAAATTACCGACCATCAACATTTCAAAAATGCTTTAACCGTAACTAAGTAGTTCTTTACCTCATGTTATTTCTCGTTTTTTCCTCTTCTGCTTGTGCTTACCTGTGTCACCTACACATTTTACATTATTTTGTAGTTTGGTGATTTGTATTGATTTGCTTGTTAATTAGAGTATTTGTATTGGTACATTATATAACTGCATGTATAAGTGTATCTTTTCACAGAAATGTTTTTTTGCCACTCCCCTCTGTAATGCTTCGGCCCTGAGGGTACAATAAATGAAAATGAAATGAAATGAAACTGTTGTTGTTTATCGCCACAGGAATAAGATCACGAGGGAAATTGTGAAAGCAGCCGAGATAGCCAGAGCAGGTGACGAGTGCCTTAGCACGCCGTCTATATTTTTATCAAGGAAAGAGCTTGAAATTTTGGGCATAATGGTCACATGACTGTCTTTTCCTCCTTCCCTTCAGTGTGTTCTATTGCAGTGGCGTCCCAGTGAATGTATACGTACTCACCAGCTGCAATAAATCAATTGTTGAAAGTTAGCGCTCGTCCTGTGTTCTGCTTGTCCCTGTGTCAAAATTTTTGCGCTATGTTTCCCAGTCTGAATGACAATGACAATCTTACCGCCCGTAGACCTAGCATCTAGCACGATCACAACGCCGCACTGCGCAATCCTTTCGGCGAACCAGCGACAGCAGCTACATCGGAGAAAGCATACAAAAGGCCGCAGCAAGTGCAGGCGCTCTGTAGTGGGCTTGGTGGTGCCGTCAAGGACGCTATTAAAAACCACATTCTTCTTGTACAGGCGTTGCTCGGACTGATGGGGATCAGTCGGACCTGCGACCGGTCTTCGATTGTTCGGCACCAAGATTCCTGAACGCTGGCTATCCTGCATCCCCCCATCATGAGCAGCACCCCACTAAGCTATCAGCACGGCTGACAACGAAGGTCATGCTGCCTGTAGACGAAACATCGAACACGAACACAACGCCGTCCCTTCAGCCTACCCGTGATGGCAGCGACATCGGAGAAAGTGTACAAAAGGCCGCAGCAAGCGCCGGCCCTGTTCAGTGGGCTAGGTGAAACCGTCATGGACGACATTAAAAACCATTTTCATCTTCTTTGCAGACGCTGCTCGGACGGACAGGGACCACTCGGAATTGCGACCGGTCTTGGATTGTTCGGTACCATGATTCCCGAACGCTGGCTAATCTGTAACATCCTGAGCAGTACCCCACTGCGCTATCAACGCGGCTGACAACTGCTATCTGTCCGCCCGTGCACCTGGCATCTTGCACGATCACAACGCCGCACCTGCGCCCTCAATTCGGTCAACGAGTGACAGCAGCGGCCTCGGAGGGAGCGTACAAAAGGACGCAGCAAGCGCAGGCCCACTTCTGTGGGCTTGGTGGCGCCGTCGAGGACGCCATGAAAAACCAATTTCTTCTTCTTGTACAGACGCTGCTCGGACTGACAGGGATCACTCGGACCTGCGACCGGTCTTCGATTGTTCGCCACAAAGAATCCTGAACGCTGGCTATCCTGCATCATCATGAGCAGCACCCCACTTAGGTATCAGCACCGTTGACTACGACGAGTGGGCTCGGTGGCACCGCAAGGCGCACGATGCTAACTTTCGTGCTCTAGTATGTACAGGCATTCCTGGGACCCGGTTTGCGCGGTGATGCCTCCTTTCCGGCTCCCTTCGGACACACTGCGTCTGTGACATCGACAGCATCGTATTAAGTTGGCTTGGCCCCTGTTGCAACCATATCACTCTTGCGGTTTGACTCGGCAACGCCCAACGTGATCCATCTTGAGCGACTCCAGCGACCTCCGAGGAAGTGCATAAATTGGGAGAACGCCTGCTACCACCCTTTAGTGGGCTCGGTGGCATTGCAAGGCGCACGATGCTAACTTTCGTGCTCAACTATGTACAGGTTGGTGAAAAATATTGTCTTACGAAGATTTTTAGAACCAGCTGTACATGTCTGGTGGTGTTGCCGAGCCCTGCCAGTTTGTGGTCATGTTGTATGAATGTGTCTCGCATGGTTCATCATCATCATCATCATCATCATAATCAGCCTGGTTACGCCCACTGCAGGGCAAATGCCTCTCCCATACTTCTCCAACAACCCCGGTCATGTACTAATTGTGGCCATGCCGTTCCTGCAAACTTCTTAATCTCATCCGCCCACCTAACTTTCTGCCGCCCCCTGCTACGCTTCCCTTCCCTTGGGATCCACTCCGTAACCCTTAATGACCATCGGTTATCTTCCCTCCTCATTACATGTCCTGCCCATGCCCATTTCTTTTTCTTGATTTCAACTAAGATGTCATTGACTCGCGTTAACACCCATTAACACACAATCTGGTTTTTTCTTATCCCTTAACGTTACACCTATCTTTCTTCTTTCCATACCTCGTTGCGTCGTCCTCAATTTGAGTCGAACCCTTTTCGTAAGCCTCTAGGTTTCTGCCTCGTAGGTGAGTACTGGTAAGACACAGCTATTATACAGTTTTCTCTTGAGGGATAATGGCAACCTGCTGTTCATGATCTGAGAATGCCTGCCAAACGCACGCCAGCCCATTCTTATTCTTCTGATTATTTCCGTCTCATGATCCGGATCCGCCGTCACTACCTGCCCTAAGTAGAGGTATTCCCTTACGACTTCCAGTGCGTCGCTGCCTATTGTGAATTGCTGTTCTCTTCCGAGACTGTTAAACATTACTTTAGTTCTCTGCAGATTCATTTTTAGACCGCCTCTTCTGCTTTGCCTCTCCAGGTCAGTGAGCATGCAATGCAATTGGTCCCCTGAGTTACTAAGCAAGGCAATATCATCAGCGAATCGCAAGTTACTAAGGTATTCTCCATTAACTTTTATCCCCAATTCTTCCCAATCCAGGTCTCTGAATACCTCCTGTAAACACGCTGTGAATAGCATTGGAGAGATCGTATTTCCCTTCCTGACGCCTTCCTTCATTGGGATTTTGTTGCTTTCTTTATGGAGGACTACGGTGGCTGTGGAGCCGCTATAGATATCTTTCGGTATTTTTACATATGGCTCGTCTACACCCTGATTCCGTAATGCCTCCATGACTGCTGAGATTTCGACAGAGTCAAACGCTTTCTCGTAATCAATGAAAGTTATATGTAAGGGTTGGTTATATGCCGCACATTTCTCTATCACCTGATTGATAGTGTGAATATGATCTATTACGGAATCCTGCCTGGTCCTTTGCTTGACAGAAGTCTAAGGTGTTCCTGATTCTATTTGCGACTACCTTAGTAAATAGTTTGTAGGCAACGGACAGTAAGCTGATCGGTCTATAATTTTTCAAGTCTTTGGCGTCGCCTTTCTTATGGATTAGGTTTATGTTAGCGTTCTTCCAAGATTCCGGTACGCTCGAGGTCATGAGGCATTGCGAATACAGGGTGGCCAGTTTCTCTAGAACAATTTGCCCACCATCCTTTAACAAATCTGATGTTACCTGATCCTCCCCAGCTGCCTTCCCCCTTTGCATATCTCCCAAGGCTTTCTTTACTTCTTCCGGCCTTACCTTTGGGATTTAGAATTCCGCTAGACTATTTTCTCTTCCATTATCGTCGTGGGTGCCACTGGTACAGTATAAATCTCTATTGAACTCTTCGGCCACTTGAACTATTTCATCCATATTAGTAATGATATTGCCGGCTTTGTCTCTTAACGCATACATCTGATTCTTGCCAATTCCTAGTTTCTTCTTCACTGTTTTTAGGCTTCCTCCGTTCCTGAGAGCATGTTCAATTCTATCCATATTATACTTCCTTATGTCAGCTGTCTTACCCTTGTTGATTAACTTCGAAAGTTCTGCCAGTTCTACTCTAGCTGTAGGGTTCGAGGCTTTCATACATTGGCGTTTCTTGATCAGATCTTTCGTCTCCAGCGATAGTTTACTGGTATCCTGCCTAACGGAGTTACCACCGACTTCCATTGCACACTCTTTAATGATGCCCACAAGATTGTCGTTCATTGCTTCAACACTAAGGTCCTCTTCCTGAGGTAAAGCCGAATACCTGTTCTGTAGCTTGATTTAGAATTCCTCTATTTTCCCTCTTACCGCTAACTCATTGATCGGCTTCTTAGTACCAGTTTCTTCCGTTCCCTCCTCAGGTCTAGGCTAATTCGAGTTCTTACCATCCTGTGGTCACTGCAGCGCACCTCCCCGAGCACGTCCACATCTTGTATGATTCCAGGGTTAGCGCAGAGTATGAAGTCTATTTCATTTCTAGTCTCGCGGTTCGGGCTCCTCCACGTCCACTTTCGGCTAATCCGCTTGCGGAAGAATGATGATGATGATGTTTGAGGTTTAATGGCGCAAGGGCCAGGTATGGCCAAAGAGCGCCAAGCTAGTGGTAATGAATATGTCGTGGTCTGATGGCCTCTGTGAATTTAATGTGACGTGGCTGTAAAGAGGCCTAAAATAGTTTTTATGAATTGCATAAAAATTTCACGTGATAAAATTATGGCAATGAATAATGACATGTACTATGATCACTAAAATGCATTAAAAAGAATGATGCATTATATAAAATATGCGACATGCTAAAATTGTCTAAGCGCACTACTGCCTCACCAAAGCCCTTGAAACGCAAGGGCCAAGAGGCATGTGCTATACGAAATAGCTATCACAGTGGCACCCTCTGGAGAGAGGAGACGGTATGAACGTACAGGGCTAATTACATGTAACACAACATCTTTCAGGAAGTCTAGGACTGCGTTAGTGTCAAAGAGTGGTTCTGGGCCGAGTAACATTACAGGACGAAGGGGAATGTGCTGCCGATATGCTAACGCAAAATGTTTCTTTCTGTCAGATTCGGCTTTTCGACACTCCAGGAGGACATGGAGGACGGTCAGCCTCTCCCCGCATCTCCCACAGGTTGGAGGCTCATTTCCAGTGAGTAA
The DNA here is from genome assembly GCF_050947875.1 of Dermacentor variabilis. Lineage (NCBI taxonomy): Eukaryota > Metazoa > Arthropoda > Arachnida > Ixodida > Ixodidae > Dermacentor > Dermacentor variabilis. The sequence goes on from NC_134574.1 coordinate 6,536,199, forward strand.
AAAATTGTGGGTACCAAATGTGTGTCCTATACTTAGACGGCAGAATAGGACATCTGTGCGGCGTGATTTTGTTGCAGAAGGCCAGAACCCTAATTGTGGCTTTATTACGTGCAGTTTATTATTTGTTTCCGTGTGCCATGAGCGTTGCCAGTAGTTTCGCAGTTCTCTGCGCAAGGGCCTCAGATCTGTGACAGGGGCTGCAGCGGTAGGATTTACAGAATGCGATGCAATTGATGTGGCCATCTGGTCCGCCAGAACATTGCCTTCGATGCCCCTATGACCCGGCACCCAGCATATGATGACATGCTCGTTACATATATACGTTTTACATAGGACGGAATATAGTTCATTGATTACTGGATTTTTGTGCTTAGAAGGTGACATTAGCGTCTTCACAGCACTTAGGGAGTCCATATATATAATTGATATCTGGAGTTTTGGTTTATTTATATGATTTACGACCGACAGCAGTGCGTAAGCCTCAGCCGTAAAGATACTAGTTTCCGGGTTCAGTACATCGGTTTTCGAGAAGGATGGACCGACGGTTGCATAGGACACCCCGTCGTGTGACTTCGATGCGTCTGCGTACAACTCCGTGCAGGAGTATTTGTGCTGGAGTTCTCGGAAATGCATTTGGAATTCAATCTCTGGAGCGTGTTTTGTAACTTGCATGAACGATATATAGCATTGTATCAGCTGCCACTGCCAAGGATGTAGCAGCTGTCATCTCGTTAACGGTATCAAAACGTGGATGTTCAGGATTAGAGCGTACTTTAAGGAGATATGTAAAGCTGATGTATAATCTCTGTAGGTGGAGAGACCATTCATTCGATTCGGCATATAAGCTTTCAATCGGGCTTGTTCTGAAAGCGCCCGTGGCTAAACGGATACCTAGATGGTGAACAGCATCTTTAGCATCTTTAGCATCTAGCATCTTTAGCGCGCTCGGGGCGGCCGAATGATAGATCACGGCACCATAATCTAATCGTGACCGAATCAAGCTCTTATAGAGTATCATTAAGCACGTCCTGTCACTACCCCACGTAGTCTGCGATAGGAGTTTCATTAAGTTCATTGTTTTCAGACATTTTTCTTTAACATGTTTAATGTGTGGGAGGAAAGTCAGTCTATTGTCGAGCATAACACCTAGAAATTTGTGCTGTTTGTTTGGAGGTATCTGTTGTCCACACATTTCTAAGCAAGGATCCGGAACCAGGCCTCTCTTTCTTGAAAACAGAACACAAGAACTGTTTTGAGTATTGATTTTAAAACCATTTTTCTCTGCCCACCCTGACACCTTGTTCAAACCATGCTGTACTTGTCTCTCGCATACTGCGAGGTTACAGGATTTGAAGCCTATTTGAATGTCGTCCACATAGACAGAGTAAAAAATGGCCGGTGGTAAGGAAGCATGAAGCGTTGTCATCTTAACAATAAAAAGTGCGCAACTGAGCACGCCTCCCTGGGGTACACCAGTTTCTTGTGTAAAAGGACGTTACAGCACATTGCCGACTTTTACCCGGAAGGTACGATTGGACAAGTAGCTTTTTATTATGTTTAGCATGTTACCGTGAATGCCCATTTCTGACAAATCTCTCAAGATTCCGTAGCGCCATGCTGTATCGTACGCCTTCTCCATGTCGAGGAATATCGATAAGAAAAACTGTTTGTGTACAAACGCGTCACGGATATGTCCTTCAATACGTACAAGATGGTCGGTTGTGGAGCGCCCTTCTCGGAAGCCACACTGATAGGGATCAAGCATTTTGTTTTGTTCAAGGAAATGGATGAGTTGCCGGTTTATCATTTTTTCAAATACCTTACACATGCAACTTGTGAGGGCTATCGGGCGGTAACTTGCCACTGAGGAAGGGTCTTTCCCTTGTTTCAAAACAGGGACCACAATGGCTTCTTTCCATGCCGTTGGAAGGTACCCTGCGCCCCAGATAGTGTTGAAAAGTGTAAGTAGTGTATCTTGCGTGTCATTGTGTAAGTTTTCGAGCATTTCATACATGATTCTATCAGATCCCGGTGCAGAGCTCTTGCAGGCGCTGAAGGCAGCTCTCAACTCTGCAATACTAAAAGGACGGTTGAACGGTTCGTTCTGCTGGCACTTTCTTATGAGTGGCTTGCATTCTTCTATTTGTTTATATTTGAGAAAGGATTTTGAATAATTGGTGGAACTTGAAACGCTCTCAAAGTGTTCCCCAAGTGAGTCTGCCTGATCTTGCAGTGTATGGCCCTGTGTATTTACCAGAGGGAGTGAATACGTTGGTCGTCCTCTAATTCTATTTACCCTGTTCCAGACTTTAGCCTCATCTGTAGAAGAGTTAATACTCGATAAAAAGTTCTGCCATCTTTCTCTTTTGGACTGTCTGCGGGTTCTCCTGCCTTGGGACTTTACTTTCTTAAAATTGATAAGATTCTCTGCAGTGGGGGAAGCGCGTAGCAGCTATAATGAAGGCTGTAAAATACTGAACGGCAGCATCAATTCCTAAAGAGGACATGTCATTCCATGAGATCCTGGTGAGAGTTCGGAATTTCTCCCAGTCGGCTGTATCGATTTTCCACATAGGAGCCTGTGGTAGACATTCGTTTTCTTTATATGATCTTAGTAGTAGAGGGAGGTGGACGCTCCCGGAAGGATTGTCGTTAACTTCCCATTCAAGTTCAGACAGTAGTGACAGGGAGGCTAGGCTAAGATCTATTAAGAAAATGTTCTGTTTGCAAGAGAATAGTATGTTGCTTCCTTCTTATTCAGAAGACAAGCACCAGAAGAGAAAAGGAACTGTTCAACAAGACGTCCTCGCACATCTATACGAGGGTCGCCCCACAGGTAGTTGTGTGCATTGAAGTCGCCAAGAACAACATAAGGTTCTGGTAATTCATCTATAAAGGACTGAAATTCATGTTTAGTTAATTTGTAATGTGGGGTTATATAAAGCGAGCAAACAGTGATGAGTTCGTTTAGCAGAACAACACGCACCGCCACTGTTTCAAGGGGCGTTCGTAGCTGTAAAGGTTGACATGCTATACCTTTATGAGTGAGAATCGCAACACCACCCGATGATGCGACGGCATCATCGCGATCTTTGCGAAACGTAACATACGTACGGAGAAAGTTTGTGTGTCTGGATTTTAAGTGTGTTTCCTGTAAACACAGCACTTTTGGATTATGTTTGTGGATGAGTTCTTGCAAATCATCAAGGTTTCTAAGGAGACCTCTGATGTTCCATTGAATAATTTGTGTATCCATATTTAATGTAAATAAGTGCTGTGTGTACGGAAAGGGAGGTGATGCCTTAGGTTACAGAGCTCTTTCGAGGCCCTGTAACGGGGGTTCTGCCCTATCTGGAGCGTTCGAGGGAGCCTCGCCGCTCCTTAGGCGCTTGGTGCGCCTTGAGAATAGGTGTAGTGTCCATTGCCTCTTGTGAGGCGCCGGACACGTGCTCTTGCGAGCGAAATGTTTCGCGAGAGAGTCCCGCCTTGGAGGGCAAGACCCCTGCACCCACCAGCCGGAGGTCGATGGGGCTCTCTGCGGGATTTGGCTGCGCCGGCCGTTGCCAGCGCTAGAAGGGGCGGGGGAGGGTGAGGCAGCCTCGGCTGCGCCCACCTTCGGGGTCGGTGGCCCCGTCTGCTGGGTAGACGGAGCAGCGCTAGCTGCAACCGCCGCGGGGGCAGATGGCGTAACTGCCGACTCACGGCTTGTGGGTCGGACAGCCGCCGGAGGCCGTTGTGACGCTGCCCCCTGACGCGCCACTTCGGCAAAGCTTTTCCTTGGCAGGTATGCTACCCGCCTTCGTGCCTCTTTGAAATATATATTCTCTTTTACTTTTATAGTTACAATTTCTCTTTCCTTCTTCCATGAGGGGCACGACCGCGAGTACGCGGCGTGATCCCCGTCACAGTTTACACAGTGGAGAGTTATTACATGCTTCAGTGGCGTGTTCAAGGGCACTACATTTCGCACATGTTTGGCGGCCTCGGCAGCTCTGCGAGCTGTGGCCGAAACGCTGGCATTTGAAACACCCTAGGGGATTCGGCACATACGGTCTGACACGGAGCTTGATGTACCCGGCCTCTACAGACTCGGGCAGAATACTTGAACCGAATGTGAGTATTAGGTGCTTCGTTTGAATTTCTTTACCATCCCTTCTCATCTTAATTCTTCTGACATTGACAACGTTCTGCTCACTGAAGCCCTCCAAGAGCTCAGCCTCTGTTAGCTGGAGCAAATCGTCATCAGACACAACGCCGCGGGTGGTGTTCCGAGTGCGGTGACGAGTTACTGTCAATGGAACATCCCCAAATGACACTAGACTGGGCAACTTTCCGTATTGTTTCTGATCATGCAGTTCTAACAGGAAATCACCACTTGCCAGCCTTGGTACCTTGTAGCCTGGACCAAGGACATCTGTTAAGGACTTGGAAACTAGAAAAGGGGAGATATTTCGTACTGGTTTATCGGATTTTTCAGAGTGGATGACATGGTACCGTGGGAAGTTCGGTCTTTGACGACCAAAGAACTTGAATACATCTTCGGTGCGCCCTCTTTTGTGAGGGCGATCAGGAATTGCCGGAAAGGAACTTGCCATAAAAAAATGTAATTTTCGGCAATAACGCCTGCCACCCACCATGGAGCCCTACAAGGGGACGTTGCAGGGACTGTAAAAACAGGTCCTGCAAACGCCAGCTGTACGTTATCACTATAACCAAATATGAGATAACCTAGGTTGGTTATTCACACAAGGTTAACCCTTGCTGCCAGGAAAAATTGGAAGTAAACGGAAGCTAGGAGAAGATAGCAAAGATGATAAGTGAGAGAAAGACGAAGGCTAGTGGGAGAGAGAAGCAGGAAAAGGCAACTACCGATTTCCCTCGGGTGGGTCAGTCCGGGGGTGCCGTCTACGTGAAGCCGAGGCCAAAGAGGTGTGTTGCCGCAGCCGGGGGCCCGTAAAGGTCCAAACACCTGGCATTGGCTCAACCCCCAGAATCCCCTTTTCCCCGGACACGGCTAAGCCGCGCGCGGCTACGCGCGGGAGGGTCCAACCCTCGTGTTCTCGGGTACGTGGTGTCGCAACACACCAAACGCCTGCTGACGCAGACGCCCCTGTGGGGTGCGGAAGAAGATATTCATTATCCGCATATTATTCTGTTCCGCAAACTCTACTAATAACTCTCCCCTGCTATTCCTAGTGCCTATGCCATATTCGCCCTCTGCCTTGTCTCCAGCCTGCTTCTTGCCTACCTTGGCATTAAAGTCGCCCATTAGTATAGTGTTTTCACTCTACCCATCGCCGATTCCACGTATTCATAGAAGCTTTTGCGTGGTTCACTTATTCCTAATTATGTGTGGCGACATAGAGGAAAACCCAGGTCCTGATTCTGATGTAAAGGGTAATCTTGATCCTGATTCTGATGTTCTGCAACAGATTTTGCATACCGTCACAGAAATTAAGGCTTCCCAAACTGAACTTCAAATTGGTATGCAGGGAAGTCCAAACACGGCTGTCTCTCATTGAGAACACGCTTGCAACACTCAAAGACTGCAAAGAAAAAGTTGAAAAGTGTGAAACAACTGTTAGTGCGGTTCAAAAGCAAGTCGCACATATATATCAAGTAAAATGGACGACTTAGAGAACAGAAGCCGCCGGAACAATATTGTGATATATGGTATTCCAGAAAGTAGCGATGAAGGTCCCGCATCTTTGAAGAAATATGTCGAGAACGAAATCTTCAACAATTTGCTGAAAGTAAAAGTAAAGAGTGTGGAGCACGTCCATCACGTTGGCAAGAGATTAGATAATCGACATCGACCCGTCATATTGCGGTTCTTGATTTTGCCGAAAAAAGAACAGTTCTGCGCAACTGTTCAAAGCTCAAAGGCACAGACTTGTCGGTGTTGGAGGATTTTTCATTTACAGTTCGTGAAACGCGCAGGAAGTTATGGGAGTCCTCAAAACCAAACCGAGCATGCGGTGATAAAGTTGTGCTTCTTTTCGATAAGCTGAAAATAAATGACACGCTGTACGCACGGGGTAAGCACGAAGAAAAAAAGGATACCTCTTAAACAAGCGCGTTCTGAGATGACTAGTCACGAGGGTAATAGTTCAAATGCATGATGCCAAGAAAGAACACCGTCGTTTTCTTTATTGTGTTTCAACGCTCGAAGCATAGTAAACAAAACATAAACTAGAGGAGATTTTATTGGCTTACGAACCTGACGCAAGGTCGATTCATTTAGGTCGCGAAGCATCGGGCAAAGAGCGGTTCAGTACAGATTGTCACCGACATCAGCATGGGGGGTTATGGGAGCAGCGATTGAAGCGCGACTATGTTTGGAGGGAACAAACATTGGGAAAGAAAAACGCGTTTTTTAATTCAACCGAGACAAAGTTAGATTCATTCAACGAAAATAAAATTCCTAGTCAATTTTATATATTCGTGAACAGTTAAGAAAATACAAGTTTACTTAATTTCATTATTATTAATGAATGCATTTGTTTTCAGCCCCCATCGCTACAGGGGTCGTTGACGCCACTATCACTCGCAATACAATGCACGTCTTGAAATGGGCAGAAAGGCGCACTCGTAAAGTTCACCTGTTGAAAGACGCCCCCCTCACAGTTTGTGCTTTCTTGCTTGTCGAAGTTTGTCTGAATTTAGTGACGCGGGTAGCTTCATCGCTTCTTAATCTGTTAGTCAAACGTAATGAGTTACGACCGCCAGATAATTATGTAGTTGTTCTTGCGCGACTGCGCTGGCCGACGGGCATGGCCTCCGACGATAGGATCAGCACTCTACACCTAAAGCTTTCGTCGGCCTTCAAAGCAAGTATGTTCTGGGCACGGATGAGATTTCGACAACCGTACGGCTGGCCTTTTCCTGCATCGCTTTCCACGCTGAAAGCTCGAAACGCCCATCAAGTCGAATGGCGGAGCATTTGAATATATAGCTCCAAAGGCAGGACAACAAAACAAATTTCGCGCCTTCGAAAACAACATGACGTCACTTCTGCTTTTAACGGACATGGCGTCACATTATTTTTTGTTCCACCGGAAGTGTTCCCACCACATACAGATGGCGCTAAGCCCCATGAACCGCCGATGGACCACCATGTTTTGAACGTATGAGCTCCTATGGAAGCTTTGCTACCAGCTATATTTACCTTGCCTGACGTTTTAGTGATTACAGAGACGTGGCTTCATCCCTCTATCCACGACTCAGAAATAATTCCAGGAAACTATGGCCTAATTCGCAGAGATCGTGATAGCCGTGGAGGCGGAGTGGCCATCGCTATAAAGAATGGTCTAAAGTTCCAAGTGGAACAAGGTATACCTAACCACGAGAGTCTCTGGTGCACAGTCACCATTTCAAACCACACCTCTACTAATAGGTGGAGTATACAGACAGCCTGGGGCACCTGAAACTTACCTTACGGAATTACACAACTACCTCCTCGAGAAAATGCATGCTCGGACGACACTAGTACTTGTTGCGACTTCAACTTCGCAGAAATTGACTGGGATAACCTGACCGTCAGCAATAGGGAAGTAAACAGCTGCGAACGACTTTTTGATACCATGTTAAGTTTTTCTTTATCCCAAAGCGTAACGCAACCGACACGCGTCCAAGGGCTTGTTTCTGATAATTTAGACCTTGCTTTGATTTCCTGCACAGTAGAAACTGAAGTTAAGGTGAAAGATGGAATAGCTGACCATAAATTGATTCTAATTCATTTTCCTAATCTTACCCTGGCAAAAAGTAACACTAAAAATTCACATATAGTTATTAAAATTATTGCAGGGTAAACGATGAAAGCATTATTGACTACCTGGAAATGAACTTAGACGATTTTTACGCTGAACCTTCTGATGATGATGAGAACTTATGGCTAAAATTTAAAGCGGAAATTTTTCACTGTGAAAAAACTTATATACCTACGAAACGTAAGAGGACAAGGCGAAGAAATCCTTGGATAACGCGAGAAATTATTCATATGAAACGGAGACTGAAAAGAATCCGGAAGCGTAAATGTGATCCAACAGTAGTAATTAAATATTACCACGAATTTAAAAGCTTGTTACGGCAAGCAAGAAATAACTTTTTTTCACACACTTTAATAGATTCCATGACAAAGCAACCGAAAAAATTTTGGCGTTACCTTGCTAAGCCGGACAGTCCAACCCGTAAGATGGAAATCAACAGCACCATTGCTGAAAATACGCACACAATAGTTAACTCATTCAATTCTTTTTCCCACATCCGTATTCATCCAAGCATGCCCAGTCCAAGTACCGCTTGTTCAACGTGACTCGGCTACGCCGGAAATCGAGATAACCGAACGAGGTAACTTGAACCTGCTTCCACAAGTAGATGTTAAAAAATTCCCGAGCCCAGATAAAATCCCAAATGCGTTTCTTAAGCGTTATGCCGAACAACTTACCCCCTTTTTGCATAAAATATTTACGCTTTCCCTGAAAAATGGTGCAGTTCCGACAAACTGGCTTCGCGCTACAATAACCCCAATTCATAAAAGTGGTAACAAACTTTCTGTGGAAACGTATCGACCCATATCACTAACTACTTGTTGTTGCAAATTGATGGAGCATATCCTCAACAAATCCATCATGGACTACCTAGAGTCTAAGAGTATACTGTACCCTAAATAGCACGGCTTCCGTAGAGGGCTGTCCACGGTAACGCAACTCGCGGAAATAACTCATGACTTCGCTGGCATAATTGATTCTAAACTTCAAGCTGACGGAATACTCATAGACTTTGCGAAAGCATACGATCGCGTACCTCATTCTAAATTAATAGCCAAGCTTGAATCGATTGGCATTAATAGCAAAGTAATAGGATGGATTTCGGCTTACCTTACAAATCGTACCCAGTATGTAAGTTTAGACACTGTAGATTCTCACTGCCTAAGCGTTTTGTCCGGTGTGCCCCAAGGGTCTGTTTTAGGGCCAACATTGTTTCTTATGTACGGTAATGACATCTCTTCTTGTGCAGAACCAGGTGTAACATTGCGACTTTTCGCAGATGATTGTGTTATTTATACTGCAATTCGTAGTACGGACGACCAACTAAAGCTTAATTCTTCTTTAGAAAACATTGCCCAAAGGTGCAATACGTGGGGGATGGAAATAAATATCTCTAAAACAGCGTTTATCAGCCTAACCAAGAAAAAACGACCTTTATCATTTACGTACAATCTTAAAGGCTTGAATATTACACAATTCGACAAATTAAAATACTTGGGTGTCACATTCTCGCAAGACTTAAAATAGGATAAGCACATCTCCGATACATGCGCCAAGGCATTAAAAGCAATTAGGGTTTCTACGCAGAAGAGTGAGTAAAGCACCTCAGGCCGTAAAATCAACTGCCTATAAAACTCTGGTCCGACCTATTTTAGAATAGGGAAGCATAGTGTGGGACCCTCATCAAAAGTACCTTCGCGATAAACTTGAAAGATTACCGAATAGGGCCCTTAGGTTTATCTATTCAAAGTATTCTTGGCACGACAGTGTAACGGACATGCGCAATCAAGCACATTTGGCAACTCTTTCCTGCCGGCGTCATGTTGCATCTATAAAGATTTTTGTCTCCTCTTTAACGGACACATCAAAATCGGGAAAGACGACTATATTCATCCGCCTGGCCGTCGGTCTAGTAGGACAAGCCACGATAACTGCGTCCGGCAATTTAATACGCATTGCAATACGTTTAAGCTTTCCTACTTCCCTCGCGCTGTGAACGCTTGGAATGCGCTACCAAGCGAAGCTGTAAATAATACAAATTTCGATCAGTTTTCTTCTCTAGTGGAGCAGCTAATAGACCCTGTATAACTACTTTTCCTGTTGTAAAACCCCAGAAAATATCTTGTAGTGTGGTATTATTTTCGTCTGTACATATTGACACGTGTACTTGTCTTTATCGGGCGACATGTTTTGCCGCCTAAGAAATGTTATCGCACAGCGCGGGACGCGCCTGCATGTATCCGAAGTTTCTGGAAAGTTATCGATGCTTCTATCCGCTGTCTGTTGTCGCCGAACCTTGTGTTATCTGATTTCATCGCTTGACACAAATGGTGTAGAACTTTGTAGAAGGCATGCGGGTCACAACGATTAGTCTGGAACATTCGATGACTGCTGTATAAAAGCCGACGCGCTTGAACCGCTGATCAGATTTTCGATGATCGCCGATCATGTTCGCCGCTATCGTTGTGCTATAAGTATAGCCTGTTTTGTGGGCACAGGTTCGCCCAATAAAAGTTAGTTTTGTCGTGCACAGTACTGCTACTGTGTTATTCAACATCACCACCACGTGACATCTGGTGGAGGTGCGTTCATGTACCGAACGCCCCCACAAAGCCGTGATCCAAGCCCGAAGCCCGAAGACCAAACCGACATCGCCCAAGACCAGCGTGCTAGCCGCAGACTGCAAGGACTGCCCCCAGAGCACGGACTTCTACCTGAGTCGACAAAGAAGATCGTGGTCAAAGCAACCGCAATGGCTGCCCCATCGTCCCCCGTTATCCTACAACAACCTCGGGACCCACCGACCTTCCATGGAGGAGCGACTGAAGACCCAGAATCCTGGCTGGAGACCTACGAGCGAATCGCGACTTTTAACAACTGCGACTCCGACGACAAGCTGCGGCATGTATACTTTGCCTTAGAAGATGCCGCCAGAACGTGGTTTGAGAACCGGGAGTCGACCTTGACGACATGGGACCTCTTCCGTAGCGGCTTCCTGCGCACCTTTACGAGCGTCGTGCGCAAGGAAAGGGCCGAAGCCATGCTAGACGCCCGAGTGCAGCTACCTAACGAGAACGTTGCCATCTTCACGGAAGAAATGAACCGTCTCTTCCGCCACGCCTACCCGGATATGCTCGAGGAGAACTAAGTCCGCCTTCTCATGCGTGGTGTGAAGGAAGGACTCTTCGGCGCAATGATACGAAGCCAACCGAAGACCGTAGAAGAGTTCCTTCGCGAGGCGACTAGCATCGAGAAGACGCTCGAAATGCGGAACCGGCAATTCAACCACCGTACAATCTCTCATTACGCAGCAGTTCAATCGCTGGCAACGGACGATCTGCGCGAGACCATCAGGGCCATTGTGCGCGAAGAACTGCGCAAGGTCTTGCCTTCGTCGCAGCCTCAAGTGGCCTCGATCGCCGACATCGTGAAAGAAGACGTGCACCGGTTGCTTCGAGTTCCTGAGGCGCAACCAGAATCACCACAGCCCCAGCCGGAAGCGATCACCTACGCCGCCGTCGCACGCCGTCAAGACACCCCTCCGCGACCGCGCCAGGGCCCTGTAACTCCGTCGTCCGCCGCCACCGCCACCAGCACGCCCACCCGTCGCCCACCGCACCTGCACGAGGAAGACGGACATTTGGCGAGCCCCTGACCACCGCCCGCTCTGCTATCACTGCGGAGAAGCCGGCCATGTCTACCGCCGATGCCCGTACCGCGACTTGGGACTGAGAGGGTTCGCCGTCAACGCGCCGCGTCCACAGCTTGGAGAGCGCCCACGTGACATCGCCGACTACCTCGCCGCTACTCAATGGAGCCCTCGACGACCGTCCCGTTCGCCGTCACCAGGCCGCTACCTGTCGCCGCAGCGCCGACCATACACCGGCCCAGCCCGGGGCCGCTCTGCGAGCCCATATCCGGAAAACTAAAAGCAGCAACCGATGGAGGTGCGGTTGGTGTTCGTCGAACTGACGAAGATCCTCCGCCGCTGACGAAGACGATGAAGAAACCATCTCGACGACCTAATGACGACACACCGCCGTCCCGAAGAAGTCGGGAAGTCAAGACTACTCCGGCGAAAGACGACTTGACGACGCGACGTTCCAGCTTGAGTTCAACACGACGCAGCCGTGATCCGACGCCAAGACCCAACTGCAACGCCAGAAAAAGAACCACCGGACTCGACGTGCTTCTCGACGGCCATGCAGTCACTGCCTTAGTCGACACAGGGGCCGATTACTCCGTAATGAGTGGACACATCGCCGCCCAGATGAAGAAGGTTAAGACTGCATGGGAGGGTCCCCAAATTCGGACCGCTGGAGGACACCTCATTACGCCCACTGGAATCGGCACGGCAAGAATTACCGTTCATGACCGGACTTACCCTGCCACCTTCGTTATCCTCCAACAGTGTTCGCAAGACGTCATTCTCCGCATGGACTTCCTGAACCAACACGGCGCAATCATTGACCTGAAGTCGAAGTTCATAACGCTGTCGGAAGATCAAGCGATACCGCCGGAGAGCTCTAGTAGTCACCATGCCTTAAGTGTGCTGGAAAGTCAAGTCAGCATCCCGCCTCGCTCCAGCATTGTCATATCCGTAAGCACCAAAACGCAGGCGTCACCGAGGGTGACCAACGTCTACTGCTAGACCGTGAAATTTGCGTCGTGAGAGGGATCGCTCAACTGCATGGAGGGATAACTGAAGCGTTGCTGACAAACTTCAGCCAGGAGTACAAGCACATCAACAAGGGCACGACGATCGCGTACATTGAGGAAATTCTGGAAACCAGTAATGCGTTTGTGCTCTCGCATTCCGCCGCATCTACCCCGACGACCATGGTTCCCGAACCAGACTACGACATTAACCCAAGTCTCCCCGTGATTAAGCAACACCAGCTCAGAAGTCTGCTCCAACGATACAAAGGCTGCTTTTCGACGTCATCGAGGATTCGACAAACACCAGTCGCCAAGCATCGCATAATAACCTAGGAGAGTGCTCGACCACTCCACCAGAGCCCTTACCGAGTTTCTCCGCGAGAACGTGAAGCTATAAGACAACAAGTCGACGAAATGCTGCGCGACGACATCATTCAGCCGTCGTAAAGCCCGTGGGCATCGCCTGTTGTCTTGGTGAAGAAAAAGGACGGCACCTTACGTTTCTGCGTCGCTTATCGTCGACTGAACAAAATCACAAAGAAGGATGTATACTCCCTACCACGGATAGACGACGCATTAAATCGGCTCTGCAACGCAAAATACTTCTCGTCGATGAATCTCAAGTTTGGCTACTGGCAAATAGAAGTCGACGAGAGAGATCGCGAAAAGACCGCCTTCATCACGCCAGACGGCCTCTACGAGTTCAAGGCCATGCCATTCGGACTCTGCTCTGCGCCCGCAACATTCCAGCGCGTCATGGACACGGTGTTAGCAGGATTGAAGTGGCAGACCTGTCTTGTTTACTTGGATAACGTCGTCGTCTTCGCCGAAAATTTCGACAATCACCTTAGGCGGCTTGCGACAGTACTAGAGGCCATCAAGTCATCAGGGCTCATTCTGAAACCAGAAAAGTGCCGCTTCGCCTACGATGAGCTTCTGTTCCTAGGCCACGTCATCAGCAAGTCTGGAGTTCGCCCCGACCCGCAGAAGACAGGTGCCATTGCAAAGTTCCCGCAGCCCATCGACAAGAAGGCAGTGCGTAGATTTCTTGGCATGTGTGCCTACTACAGGCGATTTGTCAAGGACTTTTCACGTATCGCTGAGCCGCTGACACAGCTAACTAAATGTGACCTCAAGTTCAAGTGGGAAACGCCGCAGGCCGACGCATTTCAAGAACTAAAACGACGCATGCAGTCGCCGCCCGTACTTGCGCACTTCGACGAGCACGCCGATGCCGAAATCCACAGTGACGCCATTAGCCTAGGCCTCGGTGCCGTGCTAGTCCAGAGAAAGGATGGTCATGAACACGTGATAGCTTACGCTAGCCGGTCGTTGTCGAAAGCGGAAGGCAATTATTCTACAACCGAAAAAGAATGCATCGCCATCGTTTGCGCTACAACGAAATTTCGCCCGTACCTATATGGCAGGCCATTCAAAGTCATCAGTGACAATCACGCTATGTGTTGGCTAGCGAATTTAAAGGATCCTTCAGGACGGCTGGCGCGGTGGTGCCTAAGACTGCAAGAATATACCACTGTAACCTATAAGTCCGGACGAAGACACTCTGATGCCGATTGCCTATCACGTGCCCCAATTGACTCGCCGCCGCAAGATGACGAAGATGACGACGCTTTCCTTGGCATTTTAAGCACATCAGACTTCGCTGAACAGCAGCCAGCAGACCCGGAGTTGAAAAACCTCTTCGAGTATTTGGAAGGGCACACCGGCGTTGTCCCTAGGGCATTTAAGCGAGGATCATCTTCGTTCTCGCTTCAAAACAACCTATTCGTAAAGAAGAACTTCTCACCAGTGCGCGCCAACTACCTTCTTGTTGTCCCGTCAGGACTGCGTCCAGAAGTATTGCCGACATTGCCGACCCTCGCCGACATGCTAGCAATGTACGTCGACGTCGAACACAAGACCTGGGATGCCGTCCTGCCGTACGTAACATTCCCTTACAACATGGCGGGGCAAGAAACAACACAGATCACGCCGTTCAAGTTGGTTTATGGCAGGAACCCGACGACTACGATAGACGCCATGCTGCCGCACGTAACTGACGAAGAGAATCTTGACGTCGCTACCTATCTACAGCGCGCCGAAGAAGCCCGACAGCTCGCCCGTCTGCGGATCAAAAACCAGCAGCGTACCGACAGCCGACACTAGAACGTCCAACGACGCTTCGTCGAGTACCAGCCCGGTGACCGTGTTTGGGTATGGACCCCGATACGCCGACGAGGACTGAGTGAGAAACCATTGCGACGCTATTTCGGACCCTACAAGGTCATCCAACGTATTGGCGCACTGGACTATGAGGTCGTGCAAGACGGCATTTCGCATTCACAGCGACGTCGCGCACGACCTGAAGTGGTCCACGTGGTGCCTCTTAAACCGTGTTACGGACGCTAACGAACTTTCCTTATATTGTATTTTTCTTTGCTACGAGTGCTTATTTATTACTTTCGTTTCTTTGCAGCATCGGGTCGATGCTATTTAAGAGGGGGGTATTGACACGTGTACTTGTCTTTATCGGACGACATGTTTTGCCGCCTATGGAATGTTATCGCACAGCGCGGGACGCAATTGCATGTATCCGAAGTTTCTGGAAAGTTATCGATGCTTCTATCCGCTGTCTGTTGTCGCCGAACCTTGTCTTATCTGATTTCATCGCTTGACACGAATGGTGTAGAACTTTGTAGAAGGCATGCGGGTCCCAACGAATAGCCTGGAACATTCGATCACTGCTGTATAAAAGCCGCCGCGCTTGAACCGCTGATCAGATTTTCGACGATCACCGACCGTGTTCGCCGCTATCGTTGTGCTATAAGTGTAGCCTGTTTTGTGGGCACAGGTTCGCCCAATAAAAGTTAGTTTTGCCGTTCACGGTATTGCTACTGTGTTATTCAACGCCACCACCACGTGGCAATATTTCTCATGTATAGCATACGATACATAATGCTAGATTTTCTGTTTTAGTGTACGCGAAGCGTAACGATGTGGGTAATATAATATTGATGTACTTGTTGTTGAAAAGTGCTCTGATCTACTTCATCTATTCCTGTTGTGTTTTTGCGAACTTGTATCTTATTACATGCCAATCATGATGAAAGCCCGCTCCCTGTATGGGTCTGCAGAAGACCTACAGAATTGATAAATAAATAAATAAATAAATAGAAATCTTTCCGCCCGTGGACCTAGCATCTAGCAAGATCACAACGCCGCATGTGCGCCATCCCTTCGGCCAACGAGTGACAGCAGCGGCATCGGAGGGAGCGCACAAAAGATCGCAGCAAGCGCAGGCCCATTTAAGAGGGCTGCTCTTGCTGACGCCATGAAAAACCACTTTCTTCTTGTACAGACGCTGCTCGGATTGACAGGGGCCAATCCGACCTGCGACCGGTCTTCGATTGTTCGGCACCGTGATTGAAGAACGCTCGCTACCCTGCATCATCATGAGCAGCGCCCCACTTAGCTATGAGCACGGCTGACAACGACAGTCATGCCGCCCGTGGACCAACATCCAACACGAAGACAACGCCGTCCCTTCGGCCAGCCAGTGATAGCAGCTACATCGGAGGAAGCGTAGAAAGGGCCGCAGCAAGCGCAAGCCCTTTTCCATGGGCTACGTGAAACCGTCACAGACTCTGCTCTTGCTGACGCCATCAAAAACCACTTTCTTCTTGTACAGACGCTGCTCGGACTGACAGGGACAACACGGAATTGCGACCGGTCTTCAAGTGTTCGGCACCATGATTCCGGAATGCAAGCTATCCTGCATCATCCCGAGCAACACCCCACTGGGCTATCAACACGGCTGACAAGGACAATCTTGCCGCCCGTGGACCTAGCATCTAGCACGATCACAACGCCGCACCGGCGCCATCCTTTCGGCCAACCAGTGACAGCAGCTACAACGGAGAAAGCGTACAAAAGACGGCAGCAAGCGCAGGCCGTCTGTAGAGGGCTTGGTGGCACCGTCAAGGACGCCAATAAAAACCGCCTTATTTTTCTTGTACAGGTGCTGCTCGGCCTGACAGGGAACTTTCGGTGCTGCGACCGGCCTTCCATTGTTCGGCACCATGATTCCCGAACGCTGGCTATCATGCATCATCATGAGCAGCAACCCACTGGGCTATCAACACGGCTGACCACGACAATCTTGCCGCCCGTGGACCTATCATCTAGCACGATCACAACACCGCACCTGCGCCGACCTTTTGGACAACCAGTGAGAGCAGCGGCCACGGAGGAAGCGTACAAAATGCCGCAGCAAGTGCAGGCCCCCTTCAGTGGGCTACGCGACACCGTCATACACGACACGAAAAATCATTTTCTTCTTGTACAGACGCTGCACGGACTGACAGGGACAACACGGAACTGCGACCGGTCTTCGAGTGTGCGGCACCATGATTCCGTAATGCAGGCTATCCTGGATTATCCTGAGCAACACCTCACTGGGCTATGAACAAGGTTAACAACGACAATCATGCCGCCCGTAAAATAAACATCCAACACGAAAAAAACGCCGTCCGTTCCGCAAACAGTGATAGCAGCGACATTGCAGGAAGCGTACGAAAGGCCGCCACAAGTGCAGGCCCTCTTCAGCGGCTAGGTGGCACCGTCATGGACGCCATGAAAAACTATTTTCCTCTTCTTCTACAGACCTGCTCGGACTGACACGGACCACTCGGAACTGCGACAGGTCTTCGATTATTCGGCACCATGATTGCTGAAAGATGGCTATCCTGCATCATCTTGATCAGCATCCCACAGGGCTATCAACAAGGCTGACAACGACAATCATGCCTCCCGTGGACCAAACATCCACACGAACACACCATCCCTTAGCCCAACCAGTGATAGCAGCAACATTGGAGAAAGCGCATAAAATGCCGCAGCATGCGCAGGCCCTCCTCAGTAGGCTAGGTGAAATCGTCATGGACGACATGAAAAACCATTTTCTTCTCGTACAGACGCTGCTCGGACTGACAGGGACCACTCGGTACTGCGACCGGTCTTCGCGTGTTTCGCACCATGATTCCAAAATGCAGGCTGTCCTGCATCATCCTAGGCAGCACCCCACTGGGATATCAACACGGCTGACAACGACAATCTTACCGCCCGTGGACCTAGCAGCTAGCACGATCACAATGCCGTACCTGCCTTTCGGCCAACCAGTGACAGCAGCGACATCGGAGGAAGCGTACAAAGGGCCCCAGCAAGCGTAGGCTCTTTGTATTGGGCTTGGTGGCACCGTCAACGACGCCATTAAACCGCATTATTCTTCTTGTAAATGTATTGCTCGGCCTGATAGGGACCACTCGGAGCTGCCACCGGTTTTAGATTGTTTGACACCATGATTCCCGAACGCTGGCTAACATGCATCATTATGAGCAGCACCCCACTGGGCTATTAACGTGGCTGACAACGACAATCTTGCCGCCCGTGCATCTAGCATCTAGCACGATCGCAACGCCGCCGCTGCGCCGTCCTTTCCACCAACCAGTGACAGCAGCTGCAATGGAGGAAGCGTACCAAAGGTCGCTGCAAGCGCAGGCGCCCTGTAGTGGGCTTGGTCGCGCCGTCAAGGACGCCATTAAAAACCACATTCTTCTTTTTGTACAGGCGTTGCTCGGACAGACAGGGAGCACTCGGAACTGCGACCGTTCTTCGAACTTTCGGCACCATGCTTCCCGAACGCTGGCTATCCTGCGACATGCTGAGCAGTACCCCACTGGGCTATCAACACGGCTGACAACGACAATCTTTCCGCCAGTGCAAATGGCATCTAGCACGATCACAACGCGGCACCTGCGCCGTCCATTCGGCCAACGAGTGACAGCAACAGCCTCGGAGGGAGCGTACCAAAGGCCGCAAAAAGAGCAGGCCCACTTCTGTGGGCTTGGTGGCGCCGTGAAGGACGCCATGAAAAACAACTTTCTTCTTCGTGTACAGACGCTGCTCGGACTGACAGGGACCACCCGGACCTGCGACCGTTCTTCGATTGTTGGGTATCAAGATTCCTGAACGCTGGCTATCCTGCATCATCATGAGCAGCACCCTCCTCAGCTATCAGCACGGCTGACAACGACACTCATGCCGCCCGTGGACCAAAAATCTAACACGAACACAACGCCCTCCCTTCGGCCTGCAAGTGATAGCAGCGACATCGGAGGAAGCGTAGAAAGGGCCGCAGAAGCGTAGGCCCTCTTCAATGGGCTTGCTGGCGACGTAATGGACGCCATTAAAACCACATTCTTCTTCTTGTACAGGCGTTTCCCGGAATGACAGGCACGACTCGGTACTGCGACTGGTCATAGATTGTTCGGCGCCATGATTCCAGAACGCTGGCTATCCTGCATCGTCCTGAGCAGTACACCACTGGGCTATCAACACAGCTGACAACAACAGTCTTTCCGCCCGTGGATGTAGCATCTAGCACGATTACGACGCCGTACCTGCGCCGTCCATTCGGCCAACCAATCACAGCAGCGGCAACGGAGGAAGCGTACAAAAGGCCGCAGCAAGCGCAGGCGCTCTGTAGACGGCTTGGTGGCCCCGTCAAGGACGCCATTAAAAACCACAGTCTTCTTTATTTACAGGCGTTGCTCGGACAGACAGGGAGCACTCGGAACTGTACCGTTCTTCGATTTTTCAGCACCATGATTCCCGAACGCTGGCTATCCTGCATCACAATGAGCAGAACTCCATAGGGCTACCAACATGGCAGACAAGCACAATCTTGCCGCCCGTGGAGCAGGAATCTAGCACGATCAAAACGCCGCACGTGCGCCGTCCATAGGGCCAACAAGTGAAAGCACCGACGTCGGAGGATGCGTACAAAGGGCCGCAGCAAGCGTAGGCCCTCTTCAGAGGGCTTTATGGCGCCGTCAAGGACGCCGTTAAAAACCGCATTCTTTTTCTGGTAATGGCGTTGCTCGGCCTGACACGGACCACTCGGAATTGCGACTCGTATTCGATTCTTCGGACCTGCGATTCCCGAACGCTGGCTATCCTGCATCATCATGAGCAGCAACTCATTGTGCAATGAACAAGGCTGACAACGACAATCATGCTGCCCGTAGAAGAAACATCCAACAGAACACAACGTCGTTCCTTCGGCCAAACAGTGATAGCAGCGGCATCGCAGGAAGCGTACGGAACGCCGCATCAAGTGCATGCCCTCTTCAGCGGCTAGGAGGCACCGTCATGGACGCCATGAAAAACAATTTTCTTCTTCTACACACCTGCTCGGACTGACAGGGACCACTGGGAACTACGAGAGGTCTTCGATTTTTCGGCAACATGATTCCTGAATGCTGGCTATCCTGCATCATCATGCGCAGCATCCCACTTTGGCTATCAACAAGGCTGACAACGACAATCATGCCGCCCGTGGACCGAACATCCAAAACGAATACAACGCCGTCCCTTCGACCACCCAGTGATAGCAGCGACATCGGAGGAAGCGTACAAAAGGCGGCCGGAAGCACAGGCCCTCTTCAGTGGGCTAGGTGGCACCGTCATTGGCGAGATGAAAAACCATTTTCTTCTTCTTGTACAGATGCTGCTCGGACTGACAGGGAACACTCGGAATTGCGACCGGTCTTCGAGTGTTCGGCACAATGATACCGCAATGCAGGCTATCCTGCATCATCCTGAGGAGCACCCCACTGGGCTATCAACACTGCTGACAACGACAAACTTGGAGCCCATGTACCTAGCATCTAGCACGATGACAACACCGTACCGGCGCCATCCTTTCGGCCAACCAGTGACACCAGCTACACCGGAGGAAGCGTACAAAGGGCCGCAGCAAGCGCAGGCCCTCTGTAGTGCGCTTGGTGGCGCCATCAAGGACGCCATTAAAAACACCATTATTCTTCTTGCTTAGGCGTTGCTCGGCCTGACGGGGACTCCCGGAAGTGCGACCGGTCTTCTATTGTTCGGCACCATGATTCCCGAACGCTGGCTATCATGCATCATCATGAGCAGCACCCCTCTGGTCTATCAACATGGCTGACAACTACAATCTTGCCGCCCGTGGGCCTAGCATCTAGCACGATCACAACGCCGCACATGCGCCGTCTTTTCGGACAATCTGTGAGAGCAGCGAATCGGAGGAAGCGTACAAAAGGCAGCAGCAAACGCAGGCCACCTTCAGTGGGCTACGTGACACCGTCATAGACGACATGAAAAACCATTTTCTTCTTGTACAGACGCTGCACGGACTGACAGGGACAACTCGGAACTGCGACCGGTCTTCGAGTGTGCGGCACTATGATTCCTTAATGCAGGCTATCCTGGATCATCCAGAGCAACACCTCACTGGGCTATGAACAAGGCTAACAACGACAATCATGCCGCCCGTAAAAGAAACATCCAACACGAACACAACACCGTCCCTTCCGCAAACTGTGATAGCAGCGACATTGCAGTAGGCGTACGAAAGGCAGCCAGAAGTTCAGGCCCTCTTCAGCGGCTAGGTGGCACCGTCATGAACGCCATGAAAAACTATTTTCTTCTTCTTCTACAGACGCTGCTCGGACTGACAGGGACCACTCGGTACTGCGACCGGTCTTCGCGTGTTTGGCACCATCATTCCGGAATGCAGGCTATCCTGCATCATCCTGAGCAGCAGCCCACTGGGCTATCAACACGGCTGACAAGGACAATCTTACCGCCCGTAGACCTAGCAGCTAGCACGATCACAATGCCGCACCTGCGATATCCTTTCGGCCAGCCAGTGACAGCAGCGACATAGGAGGAAGCGTACAAAGGGCCCCAGCAAGCGTAGGCCCTCTGTAGTGGGCTTGGTGGCACCGTCAAGGACGCCATTAAACCGCATTATTCTTCTTGTACATGTATTGCTCGGCCTGATAGGGACCTCTCGGAGCTGCCACCGGTCTTCGGTTGTTTGACACCATGATTCCCGGAGCTGGCTATCATGCATCATTATGACAGGCACCCCACCGGGCTATCAACGTTGCTGACAACCACAATCTTGGCGCCCGTGCACCTAGCATCTAGCACGATCGCAACGCCGCACCTGCGCCGTCCTTTCCGCCAACCAGTGACAGCAGCTGCAATGGAGGAAGCGTAAAAAAGGTCGCAGCAAGCGCAGGCGTCAAGGACGCCATTAAAAACCACATTCTTCTTCTTGTACAGACGCTGCTCGGACTGACAGGGACCACTCGCACCTGCGACCGGTCTTCGATTGTTCGGCACCAAGATTCCTGAACGCTGGCTATCCTGCATCATCATGAGCAGCACCCCCCTTAGCTATCAGTACGGCTGACAACGACAGTCATGCCGCGCGTGGACCAAACATCCAACACGAACACAACGCAGTCCCTTCGGCCTGCGAGTTATAGCAGCGACATCGGAGGAAGCGTAGAAAGGGCCGCAGCAAGCGTAGGCCCTCTTCAATGGGCTTGCTTTCGCCGCCATGGACGCCATTAAAACCACATTCCTCTTCTTCTACAGGCGTTTCCCGGAATGACAGGCACCACTCGGAATAGCGACTGGTCTTAGATTGTTCGGCACCATGATTCCTGAACGCTGGCTATCCTGCATCGTCCTGAGCAGTACACAACTGGGCTATCAACACAGCTGACAACGGCAATCTTTTCGCCCGTGGACCTAGCATCTAACACGATCACGACGCCGTACCTGCGCCGTCCTTTCGGCCAACCAGTCACACCAGCGGCAACGGAGGAAGCGTACGAAAGGCCGCATTAAGCGCAGGCGCTCTGTAGTGGGCTTGGTGGCGCCGTCAAGGACGCCCTTAAAAACCACATTCTTCTTCATGTACAGGCGTTGTTCGGACAGAGAGGGAGCACTCGGAACTGCGACCGTTCTTCGATTTTTCAGCACCATGATTTCCGAACGCTCGCTATCCTGCATCACCATGAGCAGCACCCCATAGGGCTATCAACACGGCTGACAAGCACAATCTTGCCGTTCATGGACCTAGAATCTAGCACGATCAAAACTACGCACGTGCGTCGTCCATTGGGCCAACCAGTCAAAGCACCGACATCGGAGGATGCGTACAAAGGGCCGCAGCAAGCGTAGGCGTTCTTCAGAGGGCTTGAGGGCGCCGTCAAGGACGCCAATAAAAACCGCATTCTTTTTCTTGTTATGGCGTTGCTCGGACTGACAGAGACCACTCGGAACTGCGAGTCGTATTTGATTATTCGGCACCGTGATTCCCAAACGCTTGCTATTCTGCATCATCATGAGCAGCACCTCATTGGGCTATGAACAAGGCTGACAACGACTATCATGGCGCCCGTAGAAGAAACATCCGACACGAACACAACGTCGTCGCTTCGGCCAAACAGTGATAACAGCGACATCGCAGGAAGCGTACGGAACGTCGCAGCAAATGCAGGCCCTCTTCAGCGGCTAGGTACCGTCATGGACGCCATGAAAAACAATTTTCTTCTTCTTCTACAGACCTGCTCGAATGACAGGGACCGCTCGCAACTGCGAGAGGTCTTCGACTTTCCGAACCATGATTACTGAATGCTGGCTTTCCTGCATCATCAAGCGCAGCATCCCACTTCGGCTTTCAACAATGCTGACAACCACAATCATGCAGCCCATGGACCAAACATCGAATACGAACACAGCGCCATCCCTTCGTCCAACCAGTGATAGCAGCGACATCGGAGGAAGTGCACAAAAGGCCGCAGCAAGCGCAGGACCTCTTCAGTGGGCTAGGTGGCACCGTCATGGATGACATGGAAACCCATTTTATTCTACTTGCACAGACATTGCTCGAACTGACAGGGATCACTCGGAACTGCGACCGGTCTTCGATTGTTCGGCACCATGATTCCAGAATGCTGGCTAACCTGCATCATCCTCAGCAGTACCCCACTGGGCTATCAACACGGCTGACTACGACAATTTTTCCGCCCGTTGACCTAGCATCTAGCACGATCACAACGCCGCACGTGCCCCGTCCCTTCGGCCAACGAGTGACATCAGCGGCATCGGAGGGAGCGCACGAAAGGCCGCAGCAAGCGCAGGCCCACTTCAGTGAGCTTGGTGGCGTCGTCAATGACGCCATGAAAAACCACTTTCTTTTTGTACAGACGCTGCTCAGACTGACGGGGACCACTCGGACTTGCAACCGGTCTTCGATTGTTCGGCACCAAGGTTGCTGAACGTTGGCTATCCTGCATCATCATGAGCAGCGCCCCACTTAGCTATGAGCACGGCTGACAACGACAGTCATGCCGCCCGTGGACCAAACATCCAACACGAAGACGACGCCGTCCCTTCGGCCAGAAGAAGGGGTATAAGCCTCGGTATGTGCTGACGTGTCTCACATGTGCTCCTCAATTTTTCGCCAAAAGGCCCGGTAATTCACCCCAGCTCATGCAAGGTCTCACACAACGGCATCTGTGAAGTTACAAGGACCGTGTGGATTCCAAAATTTGAGGAGCGATACCATTTTACTCCGATTTAGGAGGATTTTTTCTACGAGCACAGTGTCGCTGCGAGCTAAGCCTGAAGAAAGCAGGGCCTAGCGGCCGTGCTTAGGAGTGCGCCGGCGGGGCCATCGACCTTGCCGGGGACCTATAGGCGAAGTGCTTCAAGAAAATGGCATCCGCTATGTGTGTGGAAGTGGAGGGTGAAGAAATAACGCCGGAAGAAGTTTCCGAGAAGTTTGGCTGGCGTGTCGCCGGGGAGAAGACCCAAGAGCAAGAGAGCAAGCTAAGTCTAACGCTGGTCAACGGGGGGCCGGCGGCTGCCGGTCATCGTCGCCCGCAGCGGAAAAATTTCAAGAGCAAGCTACTCAAGGCAGCGAGGATGCCTGTGTTGCCAAGGCAAGATATCAAGATTGTCATGCGCCCCAGGGGAGGTCTGAACATTGGGGAAGTATCCAGATTCGAGATCAGCCGAGCCATCGTCGCAGCTGCGAATGTGAGTGGCGAGGAGGTGACGCAAGATGTTCTTTGCCCGAACAAACAGCAAAACATAGTCGTTATCAGTACGCCTAAACGAGAGAACGCAGACCGCTACTGGGCAGTCAGAAGCCTCACTATCAACGGCACGGCACACGAAGTCAGCGCCTACGAGACCGCCCCACACGGCACCGTTAAGGGCGTCATCAGGGGTGTCCCGATGACGGATACTATTCCAGAAATCAACGACTACACCGTTCAAGAGTATAATCTCACTGCTATGCAAGCCAACCGCATCGGCAAGATGACGACGGTGGTCATCGCATTCGACGGCGACAAGGTCCCGAACTACATCAGATACGGCAACCTGCTGGTCGAGTGTTCGCTGTATCTCAAGCAGATCGATATGTGCTACCGGTGTGGCCGCCTCGGTCACCGGATGGGTGTTTGTCCTAACCCCGAAGACAAGATATGCCGTGGTTGCGGCATGAATAATCTTGAAGAAAGCCACTTTTGCAGTAATCCCAAGTGCAGCCTCTGCGGGGGCAACCACCTCACCGCGGACAAGGAGTGTACAGCGAGATTCAAGACGCCATACGTCGTTCGTAAACGGCGTTGGGAACGTCAGCAACGAGAACAGGTGCAGCAGCAGCGGCCGAGGGGGCCAGCGTGGCAGCAAACAGCGTGGCAGACACCGAGCGGGCGTCGCAGCCGCTCCTAGACAAGGCGAGGGAGAAGCACGAGCGATACCAGGTCACCAACGGCAACTGAGGCTCGCAGGCGAGAATCTCGTTCGAGGTCCAAGTCGAAGACCCGGCGGAGCAACGGCGCCGAGAAACAGGTGGGCTGGGCAGCGGGGTGTCCCGTCGCTATTGAAAATAGCAATTTCCCTCCCCTCCCCTCCTCCCACCTTTCCAAAGACAACGAGTGTAGACACTGTTTGGAACTCAAGGAGATGATAGAGAGGCAGAACAATCAAATCAAGAGCCAAAGCAATTAGATAAAAGCAATTATGGAGCGTATCGAGACGCTCAGTAGAACAAAGAACAGTGATAACGACGTTAGTGCAGTTAAAAGGAAAGTACCCAAGAGAGACACCACCAGCGCTGCTCCAGCGGCGACGAAGCTGATCACGTCACCGGCGCAGATCACATCCCCGGCGTTGACGCAGTCAGTGACGCAAACTCCACAGACAGAAACAGCAGTGGTTGCGATGGAGGAAGAGAAGGCCGAGGCCGCCGTTCCTCTGACAGAAGAGTCGTTCATGAGCATGCTTACGCAAATCTCCAGCCAAGTTTCCCAAATGTCTGCACAAGTAAACAGTCTAACAGTAAGAATGGATAGTGTAGAGGCCAAATGCAGCCAACTTGCCGTTAGAGTCATGACGATGGATGCGAAAAATAAGCATCTCACCGTTGCCAACATGAAGTCACCACGGCTTAATCTACGGGTCAGGCCGCGAAAAGTTGCTTCCGTGCGCAAATCTACCCCTCAAAAAGTAGAAAATGACGAAGAGTAAAGGAAAGCACAAAGAGACTGCGACGTTATTTCAATGGAACTGTAGGGGTATTAGAAGCAAGATAGGGGAGTTACAACTATTCTTAGTTTAGAAGAACTTGTTGTTGGGCGAGTTGGTAGATATTAGCGAGCATTGTTTAACTGCGCGAACAAACGAACCACAAAGACAGCGAGGGACAAGGACGGGCGCAGACTTGCACCTAAAGTTTATTCCACAACGTACACATATA
Organism: Dermacentor variabilis; assembly: GCF_050947875.1. Taxonomy (NCBI): domain Eukaryota; kingdom Metazoa; phylum Arthropoda; class Arachnida; order Ixodida; family Ixodidae; genus Dermacentor; species Dermacentor variabilis. The sequence continues at coordinate 6,562,296 of NC_134574.1, forward strand.
AGTACACACCTGACATACACCACTGCGCGTGCGCAAAAAAAAAGGCAAGGTAAAGAAAAGTAAAACCTTGTATAAGCGAAACGCGACCTACCTACGCTCGTCAATAAACCTCATCTCACTGTTATGTAAATAAACTGAGGTGTCACTGACACATTCTTGTCCCTTCTTTCTAATATGGTACGCCTCGAGTAGCTCTCTGGCTCGGCTATCTCGGCAGCGGCACAAAATCTTTGCTTCCTTCATGATCGGCTTGCACGTGCATGCCAGGCAGTGGACAGGCAGGTGCCCATTCGTTTTATTCCTAATAGACAATTCATGCTCACGCAAGCGCACATTCACACACCTTCCTGTTTGACCTATGTAAACTTTGCCGCATGATAGAGGTATCCGATATACTACTCCAACACTGCAATCTACGTGGGAAATGGAGTGCTTTGTTCCGCACCCTTGGAAGTTATTTTTACTTCTTCCTATGCGCGAGCATAGCCCAGCGAGCTTGCCGGGAGCCGAGAGCGCTATCTCAACTCCATACCGTTTCGCAACCTTCTTTAAGTTGTGGGAAGTTTTGTGAACATAAGGCACAACTGTCCGTTTCTTATTTTTGCGCTCCCTTGCGTCTTCAGCAACATTGCCTTGCATCTTTATCTTCTTAAGCACTGCCTCCACTGCTGCTGAAATGTATAGGATCTTGCGTAGCTCCTATCTTGTGCAATATTTACTTATCGGAATTTGACAGAGCGGTAAACGAAGGGATCGATCGTGACCTGGTTGTTACCGTGTTCCATTATGTTGACGATTTTCTTGTTCTTTTAAAAAAGCAAGCCAGTTACACGTATGACGACGCCATCGCAGGTGTACTACACATTTTTCAGCGCCTTGGCAAAGGTCTAACATTCACCCATGAACTAACAAAGGATAATAATATTCAGTTTTTAGACAACGCTATAAGCTTCTGTGACGACCATGTGTGCTGGAAATATAACCCAAGATCCCAAAAGAAACTGGTGCCCTACGATTCGGCTCATTCGAAAACGGTAAAGCGGGCAATAGCCACCCAGTGCATCATATCAGCCATAAGAAAGTCCTGCACGCACAAAATACAGGAAAGCTTTGACAAGCAGATTGTAAGGCTGGAAGAAGCCGGTTTCCCGCAGTCAGTCATTTCAGCAGCAGTGGAGGCAGTGCTTAAGAAGATAAAGATGCAAGGCAATGTTGCTGAAGACGCAAGGGAGCGCAAAAATAAGAAACGGACAGTTGTGCCTTATGTTCACAAAACTTCCCACAACTTAAAGAAGGTTGCGAAACGGTATGGAGTTGAGATAGCGCTCTCGGCTCCCGGCAAGCTCGCTGGGCTATGCTCGCGCATAGGAAGAAGTAAAAATAACTTCCAAGGGTGCGGAACAAAGCACTCCATTTCCCACGTAGATTGCAGTGTTGGAGTAGTATATCAGATACCTCTATCATGCGGCAAAGTTTACATAGGTCAAACAGGAAGGTGTGTGAATGTGCGCTTGCGTGAGCATGAATTGTCTATTAGGAATAAAACGAATGGGCACCTGCCTGTCCACTGCCTGGCATGCACGTGCAAGCCGATCATGAAGGAAGCAAAGATTTTGTGCCGCTGCCGAGATAGCCGAGCCAGAGAGCTACTCGAGGCGTACCATATTAGAAAGAAGGGACAAGAATGTGTCAGTGACACCTCAGTTTATTTACATAACAGTGAGATGAGGTTTATTGACGAGCGTAGGTAGGTCGCGTTTCGCTTATACAAGGTTTTACTTTTCTTTACCTTGCCTTTTTTTTGCGCACGCGCAGTGGTGTATGTCAGGTGTGTACTTATATGTGTACGTTGTGGAATAAACTTTAGTTGCAAGTCTGCGCCCGTCCTTGTCCCTCGCTGTCTTTGTGGTTCGTTTGTTCGCGCAGTTAAACAATGCTCGCTTACAACTATTCGTTGATAAATTGGACCAAAAACCGTATATCATAACGTTACAAGAGACCAACGGCCAGGCCAAGCTCGAGGGAAACATTACTTATACGGACCCTAGGGAATAGGGTACTGCGATCTTGGTCCGCAGCAACGTGGCGGCCACACAGCACGTGACCGCTCAGCGAGGCTGCGAACATACGCTCATCGAAATTCACAGGAGATGAGTGGGGGGGGGGGGGCAAGAACTTTTTCGTCCTGAATGCTTATTGCCGACCATCCAGCAGGGTCATTGACTTTGAAGGCACTATATTGTACTGGATTAAATAAGCAAGAACAAGACCGATTTTAGTGCTAGGAGATTTCAACGCCGCCCACACGATGTGGGGTTATAAATATTTGTGCAAAAGAGGAAACCAATTGGTCAAAGCTGTAGAGGATCACGACATGGAGGTGGTTAACGAACCGGGCGTACCGACAAGGACAGGCACTAGCACGATCAGACACCACTCCTGTTCTGACGCTAGTTCGGGGGAACCTCGACGTAACTTGGCGTAACACGGGGGAAAATCTTGGCTCGGATCACGACATAATTGTTGTAACCCTCGGGGGGACTGACATCAAGGCGAAACTGGGTCAAGCCAACATTATAGACTGGGACCGGTTACGTAGAAGCGCAGGCAGTGAAGGCGAGGACGAAAACCAAGACACCAAGACGTATGAGGCATGGGCCAAAAAGCAACGCGAATTTGTAAAGAAATTTACGCAGAAGATTACTACGACCACGCAAATTCCCTTCGTAGACCGCAGGCTTAGTCACATGTGGGCAGCCAGGCACGGTCTTACCTGAAGGTGGAAGAGGCAAAGACATGACAAGAAGCTTCGCAGACGTATACACGCGCTCAACAAGCAAGTGACCGAGTATGCGGAACAACTATGCAGGGAAATCTGGATGAAGATGTGTGACGACCTGCAAGGCACACTGTCTACGAAGAAGACTTGGAAGCTGTTGCGGCACCTCATAGATCCGTTAAAAAGCAAGAGCGCATGCGCTCGAAACCTCACAAGAACGATCAACAGTTACGACGGCGACGGGGAGAAGCTCATTCGTGAACTCACAAGTAAATACCTCAAGACCGAGAAGAGCGGTAACCCGACTCACGAGTATGAAGGCGATAGCAACGTCGAGATGGACGATGCCTTCACCGAACTGGAACTGGTTGCGGCCATCGATGAAAGTAATCAAGGCAGCGCACCGGGAATTGACGGCGTTACATACAAGATGCTAAAAAATATGCTCTACAAAAGCCGAGTTGAACTGCTAAACCTCGTCAACGTGTCTTGGGAGAAGGGTTCGTTACCAAAAGAATGGAAAGAAGCGGAGGTGCATTTCATTCCCAAGTCGGGGAAACCACCCCACGTCGACAATCTACGCCCCATCTCCCTCACGTCGTGTGTAGGGAAGGTGGTCGAGCGTATGGTGTTCAAGAGACTACAGAGACATTTGGACGTCACTGATCAGATGCCCCCGACCATGTACGGATTCCGGAGGCACCTGAGAACGCAAGACCTCTTGGTGCAAATACACGAGCTGGTTATCAGCAAGCGAAGACCCCTACGCCAAGAACTATCCTGGCGCTCGATCTCAAGGGGGCCTTCGATAACGTCACACACGAAAGTATTCTCCGTAACCTGCACCAAACGGGATGCGGAAAGCGAACATTCAAATATGTGCAGGATTTCTTAAGCAATAGGACGGCAACGATCAAAATTGGAGAGGAGAAGTTGAAACCGATAGCCCTGGGAGACAGAGGCACCCCGCAAGGATCGGTTCTTTCGCCGCTTCTCTTCAACCTGGCACTCCTCCCTCTCCCGACTTTGCTTCAAGACATAGAAGGCATAGATCACGCTCTCTATGCAAACGATATCACTGTGTGGACGTCGAGGGCTGCGTCGGAGAGGTGGATGGAGGAGACCCTTGAGAGAGTGGCAAAGACCGTGCACGAGTGCTCTAAATCGTGCGGCCTCAGTTGCTCTCCACAAAAGTCAGAGCTACTCGTTATCAAGCCAAGAAGAAAGAAAGAAGACCAAGAGAACGTACGCATCACCATCGACGGGAAGACCATAACACCAACCATGCAAGCACGTATCCTGGGTGTCATCTTCCAGAACAATGGCAAGGCTGGGGCGTCGATCGACAAAATCAAAGTTTCAACAGAACAAATTTTGAACATGATCAAAAGAGTCTCAAACAGACAAAGGGGATTGAAGGAGGACGATGTACTGACGCTTTTCCAGGCCTTCTTGACGTCGCGCATCATTTACGCGGCGCCGTACCCCAAGTTACTGAAAAAAGACAGGGACCAGTTGAACGTCATTATACGAAAGGCAACCAAGATAGCGCTGGGCATTCCGAAGCATCCTTCGACCGACAAGCTTCTCGGCATGGCCAAGCACAACGTCGTCGAAGAGTTAATAGAAGCTCATCTGTCTAATCAAAGAGTTCGACTCAGTCAGACGTCGGCGGGACGTCGCGTTCTTGCCAAGATGGGCTGGTAAGAGGCAGAGCGGAAGGAAACGGGGCCGTTACCCAGGTTGTGGGCGCATAAAATACACAGTAAGCCACTGCCTAGAAACATGAGGTCGGATCGTAACGACGGCCGCAGAGCGGCTCGTATAGCGGCCTTGACAGAAATTTTGGGTCAAATAGTAGAAGAGGAAGAGGGGGTCACTCTCTTCACAGACGCTTCGTTACCCAAGTTTTCATCGAAAGCAACGCTAGCAGTTACGACGCGGGATGTGCTCGTAACCTGCGCCTCCATCAAGACGTCTTTTCCAGAGGTGGCAGAAGAGCCGCGATAGCGCTAGCACTCGCGCAGCCCAAGGTGGGAAGAATTGTCACCGACTCGCAAAAGGCGTATAACAACAGAAAGGGGTGGGTGTCTCTTGCGGCACTAGATATTCTCAAAAGCAAACGCGACGTACCTGAAAGGAAAGTTGAGGTAATATGGACACCGGCTCACTCTGGGCTGGAGGGCAACGAACTTGCCCACCAGTTCGCCCGAGAGATGTAACACCGGATCGAGAAAGGTGAGCCACAGTTCATATTTAGTTACAGAGACATTACGAACCATTATAAGACGGCGAGGCGCCGTTACCCCGATCCTCACAAATCGCTTAGCAGAGAACAGCAAGCGATCTACAAGCAAATACAAGCAGGATCCATTCCGCACTCTTACCTTCAAAACAAGATGTACCCGGAAAGGTGCGAGGAGGATTGTAACTTCTGGAAAACTCAGCTAGGCACGCTCCAACACGTCATTGGAGTATGCGATTTCATCAAGGTGATCCCCCCACTTCTTACCTGCCCCGCTACCCTACCCCATCCCTCATCCACCCTTACCTAGCGATGGGAGACCTTGCTAACCAGACCGCCCTGGAAGACCAGCTCGTCCTGATCTCCAGGGGCCAGGCGGCTAGGGAAGCATATGGGTCCCGAGAAGAGGGAACCACTTCCATCGGCAGACACCCAGTGATAGCAGCGACATCGGAGGAAGCGTACAAAAGGTTGCAGCAAGCGCAGGCCCTCTTCCATGGGCTACGTGAAACCGTCATAGATGATATCAAAAACCATTTTCTTCTTCTTGTACAGACGCTCCTCGGACTAACAGGGACAACACAGAACTGCGACCGGTCTTCAAGTGTTCGGCACCATGATTCCGGAATTCAGACTATCCTGCATCATGCCGAGCAGCACCCCACTGGGCCATCAACTACGCTGACAAGGACAATCTTGTCGCCCGTGGACCTAGCATCTACCACGATCACTCCGCCACACCTGCGCCATCTTTTCGGTCAACCAGCGACAACACATACATCGGAGAAAGCATACAAAAGGCCGCAGCAAGCGCAGGCCCTCTGTAGTGGGCTTGGTGGCACCTTCAAGGACGCCATTAAAAACAGCATTATTCTTCTTGTACAGGCATTGATCGGGCTGACAGGGAACTTTCGGTTCTGCGACTGGTCTTCGATTGTTCGGCACCCTGATTCCCGAACGCTGGCTATCATGCATCATCATGAGCTACGCAATGGGCTACGACATGGCTGACATCGACAATCTTGCCGCCCATGGACCTAGCATCTAGCACGATCACAACGCCGCACCTGCGCCGTATTTTCGGCCAACAAGTGAGAGCAGAGGCAACGGAGGAAGCGCACAAAAGGACGCAGCAAGTGCAGGCGCTCTGTAGTGGGCTTAGTTGCTCCGTCAAAGACGCCATTAAAGACCAGATTCTTCTTGTACAGGCGTTGCTCGTACAGGCAGGGAGCACTCGGAACTGCCACAATTCTTCGATTTTGCGGCACCATGATTTCCGAACGCTGGCAATCCTGCATCACTATGAGCAGCAACCCACAGGGCTATCAACATAGGTGACCACGACAATCTTTCCGCCCGTGGACCTAGCATCTAGCACGATCGCAACGCGGCACCTGCACTGTCCCTTCGGCCATAGAGTGACAGCAGCGGCATTGGAGCGAGCGTACAGAAGGCGCCGCAAGTGCAGGCCCGCTTCAGTGGGCTTGGTGGCTCCGTCAAGGACGCCATGTAAAACCACTTTCTTCGTCCTCTACAGACGCTGCTCGGACGACAGGGACCACTAGGAACTGCGACAGGTCTTCGATTTTTCGGCACAATGATTCCGGAACGCTAGCTAACCAGCATCTCCCTGAGCAGTACCCCAATGGGCTATCAACACGGCTGACAACGACAATCATGCCGCCTGTAGACCAAACATCCAACACGAGCACAACGCCGTCCCTTCGGCCAACCAGTGAAAGTAGCGACATCGCAGGAAGGGCACGATAGGCCGCAGAGAGTCCGGGACCCCTTCAGCGGGCTAGGTGGCACCGTCATGGACGCCATGAAAACCATTTTCTTCTACTTCTACAGACCTGCTCGGACTGACACGGACCACTCGTAACTACGCAGGTCTTCGATTGTTCTGCACCATGATTCCTGAATGCTGGCTACCCTGCATCATCATGAGCAGCAACCCACTGGGCTAACAACAAAGCTGACAACGACAATCATGCCGCCCGTGGGCCAAACATCCAACACGAACACAACGTCGTCCCTGCAGCCAACGAGTGACAGCAGCGGCATCGGAGGGAGCGTAAAAAAGGACGAAGCAAGCGCAGTGCCACTTCAGTGATCTAGGTGGGACTGTCATGGACGCCATAAAAAACCATATCATTCTTCTTGTACAGACGCTGCTCGGACTGACAGGGACCACTCGGAACTGCGACCGGTCTTCGATTGTTCAGCACCATGATTCCGGAACGCTGGCTAACCTGCCTCATCTTGAGCAGTGCCCCACTGCGCTATCAACAGATTTGACAACTACAATCTTGCCACCCGTGGACCTAGCATCTAGCACGTTGACAACGCCGCAACTGCGCCGTCCTTTCGGCCAACCAGTGACAGCAGCGACAAAGGAGGAAGCGTGAAAAAGGCCGCAGCAAGCGCAGGCGCTCTGTAGCGGGCTTGGTGGCGCCGTCAAGGACGCCATTATAAACCACATTCTTCTTCTTGTACAGGCGTTGCTCGGACTGACAGGGACCACTCAGATCTCCGACCGGTCTTCGATTGTTCGGCGCCATGATTCCGGAATGCTAGCTAACCTGCATCATCCTGAGAGGTACCTCAATGGGCTATCAACACGGTTGACAACGACAATCATGCCGCCCGTAGACCAAACATCCAACAAGAACACAAAAGCCGTCCCTTCGGCCAACCAGTGATAGCAACGACATCGCACGTAGCGTACGAAAGGCCACAGAGAGTCCGGGACCTCTTCAGCGGGCTAGGTGGCACTGTCATGGACACCATCAAAAGCCATTTTCTTCTACTTCTACAGACCTGCTCGGACTGACAGGGACCACTCGGAAATACGGCAGGTCTTCGATTGTTCGGCACCATGATTCCTATATGTTGGCTACCCTGCATCATTATGAGCAGCAACCCAATGGGCTAACAACGACAATCATGCCGCCCGTGGCCAAACATCCAACATGAACACAACGCCGTCCCTTCGGCCAACCAGTGATAGCAGCGACATTGCAGGAAGCGTACGAAAGGCCGCAGAGAGTCCGGGACCTCTTCGGCGGGCTAGGTGACACCTTCACGGACGCCATGAAAACCCATTTTCTTCTAGTTCTACAGACCTGCTCGGACTTACAGGGACCACTCGGAACTGCGGCAGGTCTTCCATTGTTCGGCACTATGATTTCTGAATGCAGGCTACCCTGCATCATCATGAGCAGCAACCCACTGGCCTAACAGCAAGGCTGACAACGTCCCTCGTTCCGTCCGTGGACCTAGCATCTATCACGATCACAACGCCGAACCTGCGCCATCCTTCTGGTCAACGAGTGACATCAGCGGCGTCGGAGGGAGCGTACAAAAGGCAGCAACAAGCGCAGGCCCTCTTCAGTGGACTTGCTGGCGCCGTCAAGGACGCCATTAAAAACCACATTCTTATTCTTGCACAGGCGTTGCTCGGACTGACAGGGACCAATCAGATCTGCGACCGGTCTTCGTGTGTTCGCCACCATGATTCCCGAACGCTGGCTACCCTGCATCTTCATGAGCAGCACCCCACTAGGGTATCAACACAGCTGACAACGACAATCTTGCCGCCCATGGACCTAGCATCTAGCACGATCACAGCGCCGCACCTGCACTGTCCCTTCGGCCATAGAGTGACAGCAACGGCATCGGAGGGAGCGTACAAAAGGCGCCGCAAGCGCAGGCCCACTTCAGTGGGCTCGGTGGCGCCGTCGAGGACGCCGTGAAAAACCACTTTCTTCTTGTACAGACGCTGCAAGGACGACAGGGACCACTCGTAACTGCGACCGGTCTTCGATTGTTCCGCAAAATGATTCTCGGCCATATAGTTACAATAGACGGTATGCTCCCGGACCCCACAAAACTTAGATATATATCCGAGTTTCCTAAAGCAGGCACCATGAAAGAGCTTCGCAGCCTTATCGGCCTGTGCTCATATTTCCGACGCTTCCTCCGTAACTTTGGCCCTCTATCATCGCCCCCCTGATGCAGCTTCTCACCGGCAGTTCTGATCTCTCAGCCTGGTCCCCGAAGTGCGACGACGCATTCCGAGATTTGCGACATGTTCTCAACTCGTCTCCAGTACGGCGACACTTCGGTCCCTCTGCTCCAACTGATATCCACACGGACGCTAGTGGAGTCGGGCTCAGTGCTGTTCTTGCACAACTCAAGGAAGGTTTTGAGAAGTACGTCGTCGCGTATGCCAGCCGCACCCTTACCATCATCATCATCATCATCAGCCTGGTTACGCCCACTTCAGAGCAAAGGCCTCTCCCATACTTCTCCAACAACCTCGGTCATGTACTAATTGTGGCCATGTCGTCCCTGCAAACTACTTAATCTCATCCGCCCACCTAAATTTCTGCCGCCCCCTGCTACACTTCCCTTCCCTTGGAATCCAGTCCGTAACCCTTAATGACCATCGGTTATCTTCCCTGCTCATTACATGTCCTGCCCATGCCCCCCCCCCATTTCTTTTTCTTGATTTCAACTAAGATGTCATTACCTCGCGTTTCTTCCCTCACCCAATCTGTTCTTTTCTTATCCCTTAACCTTACACCCATCATTCTTCTCTCCATAGTTCGTTGCGTCGTCCTCAATTTTAGTAGAACCCTCTTCGTAAGCCTCCAGGTTTTTGCCCGGTAGGTGAGTACTGGTAAGACACAGCTATTATACACTTTTCTTTTGACGGATAATGGCAACCTGCTGTTCATAATCTGAGAATGCCTGCCAAACGCGCCCCAACCCATTCTCGTTCTTCTGATTATTTACGTCTCATGATCCGCATCCACCGTCACTACCTGCCCTAAGTAGATGTACTCCCGCACCACTTCCAGTGCCTCGCTACCTAGTGGAAATTGCTGGTGTCGTCCGAGACTGTTAAACGTTACTTTAGTTTACTGCAGATTAATTTTAGACCCACTCTTCTGCTTTGCCTCTCCAGGTCAGTGAGCATGCATTGCAATTGGTCCCCTGAGTTACTAAGCAAGGCAATATCATCAGCGAATCGCAAGTTACTAAGGTATTCTCCATTAACTGTTATCCCCAACTCTTCCCAATCCAGGTCTCCGAATACTTCCTGTAAACACGCTGTGAATAGCATCGGAGAGATCATATCTCCCTGCCTGACGCCTTTCTTTATTGGGATTTTGTTGCTTTCTTTGTGGAGGACTACGGTGGCCGTGGAGCCGCTATAGATATCTTTCAGCATTTTTACATACGGCTCGTTTACACCCTGATTCAGTAATGCCTCCATGACTGCTGAGGTTTCGACAGAATCAAACGCTTTCTCGTATTCAATGAAAGCTATATATAAGGTTTGGTTATATTCCGCCCATTTCTCTATCGCCTGATTGATAGTGTGAATATGGTCTATTGTTGAGTAGCCTTTGTGGAATCCTGCCTGGTCCTTTGGTTGACAGAAGTCTAAGGTGTTCCTGATTCTCTTTGCGATTACCTTCGTAAATACTTTGTAGGCAACGGACAGTAAGCTGATTGATCTATAGTTCTTCAAGTCTTTGGCGTCCCCTTTCTTATGGATTAAGATTATGTTAGCGTTCATCCAAGATTCCAAGATTCCGGTACGCTCGAGGTCATGAGGCATTGCGTATACAGGGTGGCCAGTTTCTCTGGAACAATCTGCCGACCATCCTTCAACAACCCTTTCAAACATTCATCAACAACCCTTACCAAAGCCGAGGCCAACTACACGGTTACTGAGATGGAATGTCTGGCCATCATTTGGGCTATCGGCAAATTTCGTCCTTATGTGTACGGGCGTCCATTTGACATCAGGACCGACCATCATGCCCTATGCTGGTTATCTTCACTAAAAGATCTAACTGGTCGGATTGCCCGTTGGCCATTGCGCCTACAAGAGTACGGCATCCACGTTGTTTATCGCTCAGGCCAAAAGCATTCAGACGCAGACGCTCTATCCCGGTCACTCCTGTCGTCTGGTCCTGCCCACTCGTCTATTTCCACCTGCGGTGCCTTCGCCCTCAACATTTCGGACATGCCATCAGAGCAACGCAAAGACCCATGGATCTCTTCGCTTATTGACTTCCTGCCTAGCCAGTCACGAGCACCGATCCCTCAGACGCTTGGTCGCCAAGCCGCGCACTTAACCATTCGGGATAACCTTCTGTACCGCCGCAACTACATTTCGAGCGGGTGCAAGTGGCTGCTTGTTATACCCCGACACCTCCGCTCCGACATCTGCGCCACGTTCCACGACGACCCACAATGCAGCCACGCTGCTGTATTAAAGACATACTCTCGCTTCCACCTTCGCTACTACGGCCGCGGTATGTACCGTTTCGTTCGGCAGTATGTCCAGTCATGACACATATGCCAACGGCGCAAGACGCCACCACAACACGCCAACGGCCCCTTGCAACCTTTACCATGCCCCGCGCGCGCCTTCGACCGCGTCGGCATTGACCTATACGGTCCGCTTCCCAACACTCCAAGTGGCAACCGCTGGGTTATTGTTGCTACTGACCACCTAGCGCAGTACGCTGAAAAAGACGTCACGAGTTTTATCCTTGAAAACCTAATTTTACGCCATGGAGCACCTCTAGAATTTCTGAGCGACCACGGTCGCGCTTTCCTCTCTGACGTCCTTTCAGCATTGCTAAAGGAGTGTCGTATCATTTACCGCAGTACCACGGCATATCTTCCTCAATCTAATGGGATGACAGAACGTTGGAACAGCACCCTTGGTGACATGCTAGCCATGTATGCTTCATCTGACCACTCGAGTTCGGATCGCATTTTACCTTTCGTCACCTACGCTAACAATACAGCCACGCAAAACGCCACTGGGTTCTCCCCTTTCTTTCTCCTTTACGGACACGAACCTTCATGCACTATGGACACGATTATATCTTGCCGGCCAGATGCTTCGGAATGGACGACTGTTTCTTGAGCGGCTGCTTACGCTGAAGAATGTCGCCAGCTCGCTCGTTCGTTGACATCCCAGGACCGCTGGCGCCAAAAGCTTCACCACGATTTATCCGCTACGGCAACGTGCTTTGTGCCTGGCTCGCTGGTTTGGTTGTGGGTGCCCTCTACTCCTCCAGGCTTTTCCTCCAAGCTGATCTCCAATACCACCGTCCTTATCGGGTACCGAAACAAGCATCCGCAGTCAAATACCTCATCGAGCAAATCGAAACGCTTTCCGACCAGCGTCGTCGGGGCCAGGAAATTGTCCACTCCCGGCTCAAGCAGTGCTGAATGACTCTCCTGTGTTCTCCTGTCCTTAGGTCGCCAGGGTGGCTACTGTTTTGGTGAGGAGTGATTGTACTGAAGGCACTGGGCAGTGGGCATGGTGCTGGTATGTGGTGCAAGAAAAGAAGACTTCAAGAAGTGCTTGCTTCCCGTTACGATATAGCCACTACCTGTTTAAGCCTATCGCTACAACCTATAACTGGTGCTGCTAGGCGAACACCCCCGTTGCAATATATATATTGTAATGGGGTGTACTGAATACTTCAGATGGTAGTGTATGTTTGTAATTGAGAAGGCGGGTGACGCAGAGCAAGAGCAGCTGGTTGCCCGAACGGCTCACACTCGTGCTAAGTACTGGCGAACCGGCTGGCCCACTTGTTGCACTGCAGGCATGGAACATACGATCTGGCTGGCCTTGTCCTTGTGCTCTTCTTCTTCATTACAGTTACCCCTGGTGCAACATTGGAGCCATCCTGGCGACTTACGATGTGGAGATGAGCGGGTCATAGAATTGTTTCAGGCGGTGAACATGAACAACATCTCGTCCACGGCGGCACTTGTCCGATGTCGGTGTAAGCGGCTCTATGACACTGTTGACCGCAGAGCTGCATTGGACGATGCGGTATGGTCCATCATACTGCGAGAGAAGTTTTGTCGAAAGTCCAGACTTGGTAGAAGGCACGGACAAAAAGACAAGTGTGCCTGGAGTGAAGTTCGGATTCGTAGCGTCGCCATCAGGATTGGCTTTTTGTCGTTGTTGGTCGGTGCAGGCGAACTTTCGGGTTAGTTGAGGGCATTCCTCGGCGTATCGGACGACGGATGAAACAGGAACACTCTGACGTGTCTGGTGCATAAGGCAAAATCGTATCAATGGTATGGGAAGGATCAAGACCGTAGAGAAGAAAGTATGGAGAAAATCCTGTAGTACTTTGTGTAGCCGTATTATATGCGTACGTGACAAATGGGAGGATGATGTCCCAGTTTGTATGCTCCAATGAAACGGACATGGTGAGCATATCACCAAGAGTGCGCTTGAAATGCCCCGTAAACCCGTTAGTTTGAGGATGGTACGCCGTGGTTGTCCGGTGAACTATGCGGTACTGAGCAAGCAGAGCTTCAACGGCCAGCGACAGAAACACATGGTCTCTATCACTCAGCAGCTCCCGAGTAGATCCATGACGAAGAATGAAATGATGGAGCAGAAAGGATGCAACGTCACTGGCGGTCGCTGCAGGCAGAGCAGCGGTTTCAGCATAGCGTGTAAGGTGATCAACTACGACAATAATCCATCGTTTTCCAGCGGGTGTTAGTGGTAGCGGCCCATACAGGTCAATTCCTACACGGTCGAAGGCACGAGCAAGGAACGGAAACGGCTGTAATAAAACGTGGGCCGGATGAGGCGGAGATTTGCGGCGTTGGCATTGCGGGAACGAGTGGAGAAACATTTGGACAAAAGTAAACATTCCTCGCCAGTAGTAACGTTGCCGTAGGCGCTCATACGTCTTCAAAACGCCTGCGTGTGCACATTGTGGGTCAGTATGGAAAGACGCGCACATGCCGGAACGCAAAGTCCTATAGATAACCAGGAGCCACTTGCGGGCATCGGGCTGGTGGTTACGTCGATACAAGAGGTTATCCCGGTCAGCAAAATGGGCAGCCCGGCGACGCAGGAAGAGAGATAGGAGATGCATGCGAGCCAGAAAGGAGATCCAAAAGAGAGACCACCCAAGGATCCTTACGCTCTTCTGATGCGAAGGTATCGAGGTCGACCGAGGATACCTCCTTAATGGTGGAGAGGGAGGTCGCGTCGGCTGGCAGCGGAGAGCGGGACAGAGCGTCAGCGTCAGTGTGCTTGCGACCTGAGCGGTATATGATGTGTATGTCGTGTTCTTGAATGCGCAGAGCCCAGTGGGCAAGGCGTCCAGACGAGTCTTTTAAAGAGGATAACCAACAAAGGGCGTGATGGTCAGTAACCACATTGAGAGGCCTGCCATATAAATAAGGGCGAAACTTCCCGAGTGCCCAAACTTCGGCCAGGCATACTTTTTCTGTGACGCTGTAATTGCGTTCGGCTTTCGTCAGCGCACGACTGGCGTAAGCAACGACGTACTCGGAGTAGTGAGGCTTGCGCTGCGCAAGCACATCGCCAAGGCCAATACCAATGGCGTCGGTATGCACTTCAGTTGGGGCGGTGGGGTCGTAGTGTTGCAGTATAGGCGGAGATGTGAGGAGACAGCGTAAGGTGACGAACGCGGTGTCGCATGGAGGAGACCAGGAGGATAGGTCGTTGGCGCCACTTAAAAGTTGTGTCAGAGGTGATATATTTGAGCCGAAATTGCGAACAAAGCATCTGAAGTAAGAACAGATGCCGATGAAGGCGCTGAGCTCTTTGAGTGTCTTAGGTTTTGGAAAGTCTGCCACAACGCGAAGTTTTTGATGGGTCGGGGCAAATGCCGTGTTGGGATACGACGTGACCTAGCATCATGCCTGTACGTGAAAAACGCCGAAAGCTCTTACAGTTTGCTAAAAGTATTAAGAAGGCGATCGCACTAAGCTCGTTTTCACTAAGCTCTTTATCAATAGACAACTGCGCAGTTCGTCTTAATACCAACGAATGGGGCACAGAAAATGTAACTGCTATAAATGACCAGACTGAATGACGCACTAATACATGCTATCCCGCCACATTAGTGCCTTCTTTGCACAAAGCGCAATTGGCCTCACGTGATATTGGCTTTTTGTACACAAATATACGAAGTGTTCTCCCAGAAACTGTCCCACTGTCTTCATTGATAGATTCCTGTTCAGCTTCCATAGTGGCTCTTACCGAAACCTGGCTGAATGATGCTGTTCCTGACAACTGTATCTTGGTCAGCGGTACAGAATATAATTTTTTTTCGTACTGACAGGCTTCAACGAAAGGTAGGCGGTGTTCTTATTGCAATAAAACATGATGTCGTGGCCGTTCCCGTTGCTGTTAATTCCTTTCTTGAATGCGTGTTAGTTTCCCTCAAGTGTGGCCCGACGTCCTTTGTTATCGGTGTATTTTATCGCCCTCCTGATATGACGTGCACGTTTGCGAGCGAATTTCGCAGAGTTTTGGATGATGTAGTAATCCGATTTCCAAGCTCGGTATTAATTATTTTCGGCGACTTCAACTTTCCTTCAATAGACTGGTCAACGCTCACAGTTGTGTGCAAAGATACCGAAGCGAACGAATTTCTTACCACTTGCCTTGACCATTTCGCTAACACAAGCAATAGATCATCCTACGCGGCACTCGGCAACCTCTGCAAATATTCTCGACCTCATCCTTACAAACAATCCTGACCTTTGCTCTGATATCACCCACTTAGATGGCCTTTCTGACCACGTCATTATCACCGGCAACCTCACACGCCCGTTTAACACACGACAAGCCAATAACAAAAAAATCAGATGCTACAACAGAGCCAACTTTGCAAATATGAATTCCGAATTATTGAATTTCTCAGAGCACTTTATTGACAGGCACCTATCATTCACGGTAGAAGAAAATTGGCTTCTGTTTAAAAACTTCCTCAAAGAACTAATAGAAAAATTCATACCTACCATTACAATAAAAAGCAACCGTACTACTCCCTGGTTCACGCAGCAGCTTCGGCGTTTAAACAATAAAAAAGCGACTCTACAAACAGGCCGATAAAAACGTTACATCGATTTCTTGGCTGCGTTACAAAGCCTGCGATAAAGAATACCAAACATTACTCAAAACCACACGCCGTCACTTCTTTTGCCATAACCTAACATCTATGCTTAAAAATAACCCTCGAAGATTCTGGTGCATCGTGAATCCCAAACAACATCCTGGTATCACTCTTCATGATAGCAACAACATTTCACTTCCGGAATCACAATGCGCAGAACTTTTAAATGAGACATTCACGGCTGTTTTTACCTGCGAGGACATTACTACCGCACCTATGAAGGATTTTATATCTGACATCGACATGCCAGAAATTGATGTAACCGAAGCGGGCATATTTTCCCTTTTAAGTAAACTGAAAATTTCTTTTACATGTGATCATAATGGTATCAATAACATTATGCTGAAAGATACACGCCATTGCATCTGTAGTATTCTGACGGCCCTTCTTTCACAATCTCTCGCGACAGGCACTATCCCCGATGATTGGCGAATAACCAAGGTAGCACCCTTTTTCAAGTCAGGCGACCGTTTTTCACCATGCAACTACAGACCTATTTCGCTAACAAGTACCATATGCAAGGTCATGGAACACGTCATTCACTCGCAAACTGCCAAATACTTAGAAAGCTACAACATAATATACCAGTATCAGCACGGTTTCCGCAAGGGCTACTCTTGTGAAACACAACTTGCAGGGTTTCTTCATGACTTACACTCATCCATTGACGCTGGTTTACAAGTAGATGCAGTTTTCCTTGATTTCTCCAAAGCTTTTGATTGCTTTCCGCACCACAGATTACTTCTCAAACTTGCATGCCTAAACATTCACCCTAATGTCCTTGCATGGGTTAAAGATTTTCTTTCCTCCAGGCTCCAGTTCACTTCCGCTAACAACTACAATTCTTCTTTTGCCCACGTTACTTCCGGTGTTCCCCAGGGCAGCGTGCTAGGTCCTTTACTTTTCTTAATATATATTAACGATCTTCCTTCTTGCGTAACGTCCCGGGTTCGTCTCTTTGCCGATGATGTTGTATTTTACCGCACAATTTCCTCTGATATCGATCGCCAATGCTTGCAATCTGACTTTGATGCAATTGCCTTATGGTGCTCCAAATGGCTAATGTCGCTTAATATCTCTAAACCCAAGTTCATGACATTTAACGGTCGAAAGTCTCGAATTGAAAACACTTACTTCATTAATAACAGCACGATTGAGTCTTCCACTTCCTACAAATATCTTGGCCTTCATTTCCAGTCTGACCTAACCTGGCATCACCATATAAATTTAACCCTGGCAGCTGCTAACCGTACTCTTGGAATACTTAAACGAACCCTCGAGCAAGCGCCAGCACTCGTACGAAAACAGGCATATACCACAATCATTCGCCCGAAAATTGAATATGCTGCGGCAATTTGGGATCCCCATCAGGTATATCTAGCCTCTAACCTTGAAGCCCTGCAGAACCGTGCTGCTCGATTTTTTTTTCAGATTATTCTACATTCACCAGCGTTACACCTTTAAAAAATCGTGCCGGTTTGCAATCCTTGAGCCTTCGTCGAAAACATTCCCGCTTATCACTATTTCATAAAATTTTCCACCATTCCTCACTTCGTGGTGATTTCTTTCAGTCACCGCCGATTATCTTTCCTCGCCGCGATCACCCTAACAAAGTGAAACGCATTTTGTGTCGGTCATTAACCTTGGCTCAATCCTTCGTACCACGCACTATCATCGATGGGAACGACTTACCCTCATACATAGCCATGGAAACTGACATAGCCAAATTTAAGGAAACAATTTGCACTATTGTGAGAAGCTGTTAAAATGTTGTTTCCTTATTAAGTGTGTTTTCCTGATAATTTTTATGCTTTGTGATTTGGTGCTTGCGCCTGACGTTTTTATGTAATGACTTTTTTTCTTTTTTTTTCCTTTTTTTTCTTGGTTCCTTATGATGACTACACTGCCTTGTTGAACGAAAACAAAAAACACATGTCTTGTAAATGTTTTTTTTTATGTATGCTGTACCTGCATGTACACTTGCTTTTCTTGTAGCCCCCCCTATGTAATACCCTCCTTCGAGGGCCTTTAGGGGTATTGTAAATAAATAAATAATTAAATGAGTTTGCGCGCGCCGAACTGGCACTTTTTCAGGTTCAGTTGCAGCCCTGCGTTGGCCAAGGACGTCAACACTTGCCTAAGGCGAAGAAGATGCGTGCTGAAATCAGGGGCGAACGCAACGATGTCGTCGTGGTAACACAAACATGTGCTCCATTTTAGGCAGCGCAAGATATTGTCCATCGTTCGTTCCAACGTAGCAGGCGCATTTCATAGGCCAAATGGCATCACATTACATTCGTGTAAACTGTGTGTAGTAAGGAATGCAGTTTTAGGGCGATCAACTGCTGACATCGGGACCTGCCTGTAGCCCGAGCGTAAATCCAACGAAGAGAATTCAGCGCCTTGCAAGCTGTCCAGAGCGTCGTCAATGTGCGGCAGAGGTAGACGTCTTTTTGCGTTATCTTATTAAGACGGCTAAAACCGACGCAGAACTGAATGGAACCATCGTTTTTTGTGACGAGAACCACCGGTGATGCCCACGGGCTATTGGGAGGTGGAATGACGCCGCGCTGAAGCATGTCGTCCACGTGCTCACTGATCACCTGACGCTCTTCGACAGAGACGCGGTACGGGCCCAACCGCAATGGCGCGTTGGAGCCAGTGTCGATATGGTGGCTAACGGTTGACGTGCGACCCAGAGTAGGCTGAGCGACTTCAAAAGAAGAGCGGAACTGGGCAAGCAGGTGGAGAAGCTGAGAGCGCTGCTCGGAAGTAAGGTCATCGGCAATGTAAGGTGTGAATAAGTCAGGTGATGGCGGAGCAGAAGTGGAAAGTGCACATAAGTTAGTGAGCTCTGCATACGAAGCGTCCGGCACGTCGGTTATAAACATGTCATCAAGAGCCTGAATATGGCCAAGTGCTTCGCCGCAAAGAGCCGTCAGGGCTGTAGGAAGCGGATGGCAGACAACGACGGCGCTAAAAACGGCTGAAATGTCAAGCGTGGCGAAAGGGAGGGGAACGTCTTTGCGGCTTATGAAGAGTTCTGAAGGAGTGAAGAGATCAGCTTCAGAGACAGCGCCACAGAAGACGGGAACAACGACAGACGAGGACGGCGGTATGGCGATGTCTTCCCGTAGAACTAACTTAGCGGGAAGAGAAGTGGCGCCGACGAGAGGCACGTCATACAGAAGCGATAATTCAGCTTCAGCACGTGCACAATAGGTGACGGCGTTATTTAGCGGGAGAAAGTCCCACCCAAGTATCACGTCGTGAGAACAGGACTGCAGAACCACAAACTCCACAATATAAAGAATGCCCGGAATAACAACTCTAGCTGTGCATGCTGCTGAAGACTGAACTGGCTGAGCGCTTGCTCTGCGAAGAGAAACCCCAGAAAGTAGCGTCGTAACTGTTTGTAAAGCGCGAGAGAAACGTTCGTTTAGGACAGACACGGCTGCTCCAGTATCAATTAGCGCAACGGTAGGGAGGCCCTCAACAGTAAGGTCGACAACGTTCGATCGCGACAATGGAGGACTTGTTCATATCGATGGCGACGCAGTTCCTGCCTCCTGAACTGTGGCGCATAGTTTTCCTCTCGCGTGGGTGAAGGGCGCCGACGCATGGGGGACAACGAGCGGCGACGCGTGGAAGCTGAACGACGTGTAAGGACCGGGAACTCGGCTGGTGGCCTGTTCGACTGCCGACTAAAATAAGGACCGTGGAAAGGCTGCACGTCGGCGTAGGGAGGCGACTGCACAAACGCATTAGAGTGCAACATGTGGCGGCGGCAGAGTCGTGCAACATGGCCGGCAATACCGCAGGCATACGATATAAGCCAATTGTCTTGCGTGCGCCAACGAATAGCAAAGACAGGAGCAGCTCGATGAACGGGATGATGAACGGGTGGTAGCGGCCGAGCATGTAGTGCCACGAGTGGCTGACGAGGAGGCTGCGCGGCGACGGATGCCTAAGGGGCGCGGCGACAGGGTAGTGCTGATGCTGCATTGGTAGAGCCTCAGCAACTTAGTCTTCAATAACCCAGCACAATGCGTTGGCGGGCTAGTTGGTGCGAATCCATGAATACTGTGTTAAGCGCAAAAAGACAGACACAAGAAAGACGACAGGACAAGGCGCTACTCTCAACTGACATCATTTTATTGCGTCACTCCTTTATAGACCGCTCAAACCAGAGGAACATGCGCAGTGAGCACCATGCGGTGGAGCCACCAACATCCCATCCCAAGAGCGCACTCATGCGACCGAATCCAAAAAACCAAATTCAGCGCTGTACAAGGTTAAGGAAGGCACACTAATGCACAGTGACCCCAATGACTGAATGAAAAATGCTTCTGATAACTCTCGGGCGGTGGTGTCACGACTCTTCTTCAAAATTGTGGTATCACGAAACATGGGTTTGCATTTGCATGTTTTACAATGCTGAGCCAAATGCGAACCTGTGCCTGTTGGTATGGATCGCTCATGTTCTCTCAGGCGCTCGTTAACACAGCGGCCTGACTGCCCTACATACACTTTGCCACATGACAAGGGAATTTTATAAACCACACCGACGCTGCAGTCTACAAACTTCACGTGGTTCTTTTCACAATCAGGTTTTTTACTTGTTTGAGAAATACGGCTGCACAACATCGACAGTTTCTGAGGAGCGGAAAACACTACCGGAATTTTGTATCTGGTGGCGACATTCTTCAGATTGTGAGCCACTCTGTGGCAATACGGCACAACTTCAGGCCTTTTCTTTTGTGTGCTGCAGTTACTTTTATGCCGCTTGCCTTTCAGTTTTTGAAGCAATACTTCCGAGACTGACGTCACCACCACACTTGGGTAACCAGCAGCCTGCAGCCTATTTAACTGTGCAAGGAAACTCATGTTCGCAGAGTGATGACAAGACTTCTTTAAGGAAGATTCTAAACACATCAAGGCAATGGCGCGTTTCACAGTCTTTGAATGCGCAGACGCGTAAGGTAAAAGTTCTTTACGTGCACGTGGCGAGTACATCCAACAGGCGTGGCCTGTTTGTAAGGAAAGCTGCAAATCTAAAAACTGGAGTTTACCGTCCCTAGATAGCTCATGTGTGAAAGTTAGACCTTTGCCATTGTCATTGAACAGAGTTAAAATATCAGCTACCGTCACGGAGCATTCGTTGTTAGTCTGTTTTATCACAACAAGAAAATCGTCAACATATCTAAAAATTTGAACAGAGTCATTGTTTAAGGCACTCTTAAGGGCGCGATCGACAAACGATAAAAAAATATTACAAAGAGCAGGCGCCACACATGAACCAATACACACACCATTTTTCTGGATAAAAAGGTTATTTTCGAACTGGATAAAAGTTGCACTTAAATAAAATTCAAGAAGGGACATGAAACTTTCCGAAGACAACCCTGTCGCATTCCGAAAATCTACCTCGCCACTTTCTTCGATGCACGTCATCACACTGCGAAATAGCTCATCATGCGGTATCGAATAGTAAAGATCTTCGACGTCAATAGAAAAAATGTCGGCTACTGAATGGTTGTCTTCCAGAAAAGAAACAACCTCGAAAGAATTCTTTATGCCATAAGGATCGTCAATAGTTAAATGCTTCAACTCTTTTTGCAAAAAGCGGCTAACCAAAACCTGCCAACAATTGTTTTCACTGACTATTGTACGGAAAGGCACATCCGGTTTGTGCGTTTTTGCAGTGAAAAAAACCTCTAGAGCAAGTACCTTACATTGTTTCACATTTTTCGCAATCTTGGTGAGGCCTATATTTTCCAACAAAGAAATGGCTTTGCGTTTTACCTTTTGAGCTTTCTCATTTGCCAGAATGAAGTTCTTGTTGACAGCCTCAATGGCTTTTTTGTTGAAGACCACAGACGGGGCTATTACAAAACCGCCCTCTTTATCACTCAGTAACAGCCGAAGTTCATTGTCTCTAAAGAAAGATACTGTCCTTTTGATCACAGCTGTCGAAGGAGGCGCGCTCCCGGTGACGGTCCTACGAAGGCAGTCCACCCCATCGAGGAGGCACCGCTCCTGGTCCTCAGGTTCTGCTTTCCTAGCAATCCGCCTGTTCAAAGCCAGTAGCTCATGTGCAGGAATTCTTGGTTCCGTGCTATACTTCGGTCCATTCTTTAACAAAGCAGCAACTTCGTCAGGAAGCCTGACGTCACCGAGTACCTGGAAACCAGCTGTGACAAGTTGCGTTTTTTCCTTTCTGCGCGGGAGTCTGGACCGGAGGAGTAGCAGCAGCTGTGTCCACCAGAATTCTGTAGTCTGAGTTGATAGACGTCTGTAGAAACGGAACTTTTCCTCGGCCACGAAAGGCGCATCGCGCGAGTAGCAGACAGCTCTCAACCAGTCGTACAGAAGGCGTACCTGCCGCCAAATTTCAGAACGAAGAATCCGACACATTCGCCGCACGTGACCGACGGAAGGCTTGACGTTCCCGAAGAGACTCGCCACGTCTTGAGGAACCTGTCCATTCTTCATGCAGAACGTAAGCATCCTTGCACGGCACACAGTAAACGCTATGTGACTGACCAGAACAGCAGGATCAGGAGATGACACAGACACACAAATATCAGGGCCCACAGTAGAAGAAAGATAGTTCAGCACAATGCGTTGGCGGGCTAGTTGGTGCGAATCCATGAATACTGTGTTAAGCGCAAAAAGACAGACACAAGAAAGACGACAGGACAAGGCGCTACTCTCAACTGACATCATTTTATTGCGTCACTCCTTTATAGACCGCTCAAACCAGAGGAACATGCGCAGTGAGCACCATGCGGTGGAGCCACCAACATCCCATCCCAAGAGCGCACTCATGCGACCGAATCCAAAAAACCAAATTCAGCGCTGTACAAGGTTAAGGAAGGCACACTAATGCACAGTGACCCCAATGACTGAATGAAAAATGATATTTTAACTCTGTTCAATGACAATGGCAAAGGTCTAACTTTCACACATGAGCTATCTAGGGACGGTAAACTCCAGTTTTTAGATTTGCAGCTTTCCTTACAAACAGGCCACGCCTGTTGGATGTACTCGCCACGTGCACGTAAAGAACTTTTACCTTACGCGTCTGCGCATTCAAAGACTGTGAAACGCGCCATTGCCTTGATGTGTTTAGAATCTTCCTTAAAGAAGTCTTGTCATCACTCTGCGAACATGAGTTTCCTTGCACAGTTAAATAGGCTGCAGGCTGCTGGTTACCCAAGTGTGGTGGTGACGTCAGTCTCGGAAGTATTGCTTCAAAAACTGAAAGGCAAGCGGCATAAAAGTAACTGCAGCACACAAAAGAAAAGGCCTGAAGTTGTGCCGTATTGCCACAGAGTGGCTCACAATCTGAAGAATGTCGCCACCAGATACAAAATTCCGGTAGTGTTTTCCGCTCCTCAGAAACTGTCGATGTTGTGCAGCCGTATTTCTCAAACAAGTAAAAAACCTGATTGTGAAAAGAACCACGTGAAGTTTGTAGACTGCAGCGTCGGTGTGGTTTATAAAATTCCCTTGTCATGTGGCAAAGTGTATGTAGGGCAGTCAGGCCGCTGTGTTAACGAGCGCCTGAGAGAACATGAGCGATCCATACCAACAGGCACAGGTTCGCATTTGGCTCAGCATTGTAAAACATGCAAATGCAAACCCATGTTTCGTGATACCACAATTTTGAAGAAGAGTCGTGACACCACCGCCCGAGAGTTATCAGAAGCATTTTTCATTCAGTCATTGGGGTCACTGTGCATTAGTGTGCCTTCCTTAACCTTGTACAGCGCTGAATTTGGTTTTTTGGATTCGGTCGCATGAGTGCGCTCTTGGGATGGGATGTTGGTGGCTCCACCGCATGGTGCTCACTGCGCATGTTCCTCTGGTTTGAGCGGTCTATAAAGGAGTGACGCAATAAAATGATGTCAGTTGAGAGTAGCGCCTTGTCCTGTCGTCTTTCTTGTGTCTGTCTTTTTGCGCTTAACACAGTATTCATGGATTCGCACCAACTAGCCCGCCAACGCATTGTGCTGAACTATCTTTCTTCTACTGTGGGCCCTGATATTTGTGTGTCTGTGTCATCTCCTGATCCTGCTGTTCTGGTCAGTCACATAGCGTTTACTGTGTGCCGTGCAAGGATGCTTACGTTCTGCATGAAGAATGGACAGGTTCCTCAAGACGTGGCGAGTCTCTTCGGGAACGTCAAGCCTTCCGTCGGTCACGTGCGGCGAATGTGTCGGATTCTTCGTTCTGAAATTTGGCGGCAGGTACGCCTTCTGTACGACTGGTTGAGAGCTGTCTGCTACTCGCGCGATGCGCCTTTCGTGGCCGAGGAAAAGTTCCGTTTCTACAGACGTCTATCAACTCAGACTACAGAATTCTGGTGGACACAGCTGCTGCTACTCCTCCGGTCCAGACTCCCGCGCAGAAAGGAAAAAACGCAACTTGTCACAGCTGGTTTCCAGGTACTCGGTGACGTCAGGCTTCCTGACGAAGTTGCTGCTTTGTTAAAGAATGGACCGAAGTATAGCACGGAACCAAGAATTCCTGCACATGAGCTACTGGCTTTGAACAGGCGGATTGCTAGGAAAGCAGAACCTGAGGACCAGGAGCGGTGCCTCCTCGATGGGGTGGACTGCCTTCGTAGGACCGTCACCGGGAGCGCGCCTCCTTCGACAGCTGTGATCAAAAGGACAGTATCTTTCTTTAGAGACAATGAACTTCGGCTGTTACTGAGTGATAAAGAGGGCGGTTTTGTAATAGCCCCGTCTGTGGTCTTCAACAAAAAAGCCATTGAGGCTGTCAACAAGAACTTCATTCTGGCAAATGAGAAAGCTCAAAAGGTAAAACGCAAAGCCATTTCTTTGTTGGAAAATATAGGCCTCACCAAGATTGCGAAAAATGTGAAACAATGTAAGGTACTTGCTCTAGAGGTTTTTTTCACTGCAAAAACGCACAAACCGGATGTGCCTTTCCGTACAATAGTCAGTGAAAACAATTGTTGGCAGGTTTTGGTTAGCCGCTTTTTGCAAAAAGAGTTGAAGCATTTAACTATTGACGATCCTTATGGCATAAAGAATTCTTTCGAGGTTGTTTCTTTTCTGGAAGACAACCATTCAGTAGCCGACATTTTTTCTATTGACGTCGAAGATCTTTACTATTCGATACCGCATGATGAGCTATTTCGCAGTGTGATGACGTGCATCGAAGAAAGTGGCGAGGTAGATTTTCGGAATGCGACAGGGTTGTCTTCGGAAAGTTTCATGTCCCTTCTTGAATTTTATTTAAGTGCAACTTTTATCCAGTTCGAAAATAACCTTTTTATCCAGAAAAATGGTGTGTGTATTGGTTCATGTGTGGCGCCTGCTCTTTGTAATATTTTTTTATCGTTTGTCGATCGCGCCCTTAAGAGTGCCTTAAACAATGACTCTGTTCAAATTTTTAGATATGTTGACGATTTTCTTGTTGTGATAAAACAGACTAACAACGAATGCTCCGTGACGGTAGCTGATATTTTAACTCTGTTCAATGACAATGGCAAAGGTCTAACTTTCACACATGAGCTATCTAGGGACGGTAAACTCCAGTTTTTAGATTTGCAGCTTTCCTTACAAACAGGCCACGCCTGTTGGATGTACTCGCCACGTGCACGTAAAGAACTTTTACCTTACGCGTCTGCGCATTCAAAGACTGTGAAACGCGCCATTGCCTTGATGTGTTTAGAATCTTCCTTAAAGAAGTCTTGTCATCACTCTGCGAACATGAGTTTCCTTGCACAGTTAAATAGGCTGCAGGCTGCTGGTTACCCAAGTGTGGTGGTGACGTCAGTCTCGGAAGTATTGCTTCAAAAACTGAAAGGCAAGCGGCATAAAAGTAACTGCAGCACACAAAAGAAAAGGCCTGAAGTTGTGCCGTATTGCCACAGAGTGGCTCACAATCTGAAGAATGTCGCCACCAGATACAAAATTCCGGTAGTGTTTTCCGCTCCTCAGAAACTGTCGATGTTGTGCAGCCGTATTTCTCAAACAAGTAAAAAACCTGATTGTGAAAAGAACCACGTGAAGTTTGTAGACTGCAGCGTCGGTGTGGTTTATAAAATTCCCTTGTCATGTGGCAAAGTGTATGTAGGGCAGTCAGGCCGCTGTGTTAACGAGCGCCTGAGAGAACATGAGCGATCCATACCAACAGGCTCAGGTTCGCATTTGGCTCAGCATTGTAAAACATGCAAATGCAAACCCATGTTTCGTGATACCACAATTTTGAAGAAGAGTCGTGACACCACCGCCCGAGAGTTATCAGAAGCATTTTTCATTCAGTCATTGGGGTCACTGTGCATTAGTGTGCCTTCCTTAACCTTGTACAGCGCTGAATTTGGTTTTTTGGATTCGGTCGCATGAGTGCGCTCTTGGGATGGGATGTTGGTGGCTCCACCGCATGGTGCTCACTGCGCATGTTCCTCTGGTTTGAGCGGTCTATAAAGGAGTGACGCAATAAAATGATGTCAGTTGAGAGTAGCGCCTTGTCCTGTCGTCTTTCTTGTGTCTGTCTTTTTGCGCTTAACACAGTATTCATGTATTCAATAACCCGCCGGAGCGTAGGGGCGAGCTGTGTAGGAGGCTGTTGCGGCAACGGCTGCAGTTGGGGTAGCTCAGCGAAGGCTAGTAGGGAAAGCTGACGTGCAACTTCTTCCCGCACGAAAGCTTGGATTTGTGTGAGCAAGGGGAGCGATCAGAGAAGGCTGTCATGGAAGAGAGGGCCTCGTCAGCCATTGAGGGGTGCCCGGTCAACTCGCGCTGCCTCCTCAACTCGTCGTAGTTTCGGCACAACTTTATGAGCTCTGCTACAGTGCGCGGACTCTCGGCGATCAACATTTGGAAAATGTCATCCGCGATGCCCTTCAAAATGTGCTTCAATTTGCATTTTCGGGCATAGAAACGTTCACACGTTTGCATAGGTGGAGAACCTCTTCGACATAACAGGTGAATGTTTCACCGGGTTGTTGCGCTAGCTCTCGTAACCGCTGCTCGGCGTGAAACTTGTGGACGGCGGGGCGACCGGAAACTGCAGCGAAACTGGTCTTGAACGCGGACCAGGACAAAGTCGGCTTCGTGATTTTTAAACAGCCTGTGAGCCACTGCCGCAAGGTAGAAGATGACGGCATTTAACTTGGTGCTATCGTCCCATCGATTTTCCAAGCTCACGCGTTCGTAGGTAGACAACCAGTCATTGACGTCCTGTTCATCCGTACCGCTGAAAACCGCTGGATGGCGTTGCGGGACAGCGCCAGAGCAGGCAACGGAGGGTGGCGGCGACGTCAGCTGGGGAGTCAGGCATGACGTGAGGCAGAGTCCGAGACTGAAGTTCCAGGGTGTAGATGTTCTTGAATACCCTACACCTTCCACCAAATGTAATGGGGTGTACTGGATTGTTCAGATGGTAGCGTATGCTCGCAACCTCGAAGGCAGGTGACGCAGAACAGGAACAGCTGGTTGCCCGAACGGCTCACACTCGTTCTAAGCACTGGCGATCCGGCTGGCCCACTCGTGGCACTGCAGGGATGGAACAGACGATCTGGCTGGCCTTGTTCTTGTATTCTTCTTCTTCATTACAATATATATTTATATATATATATATATATTCTTACGACATTATCGGTAGATACCCGAGAGACGAGCCGCCGCGCGAACGACGACGAAGTGGGTCTGTGCCCTTGGCGCGAGAGAATGTCAGCCTGGCACTCTGGCTCCAGTGCAGCGTAAATAGCTTGTAAATAGCCTCTTCCATCTGTATCTTTCTACACGTAACATTCTGGCGGAGGTGAGCGATCTCCGTCCTCACCACGGAACTCCAGAGTGGTCGGAACATCGAGCTTGTCACCATGCCTCCCATGACGAGACCACCTCTGCAACGGTTTCGGCTTCTCCGACTGCTCATGTCGTCACGGTTGCCCAACATCGCGACCCTGGTGTGTTCTCTGGCCTGGAGGGACAGGACGTTGACGAATGGATCAAGCTATATCAACATGCCAGCGCTAATAACAGGTGGGACCCAACGATCATGCTCCCCAATATCATCTTTTATCTCGGCGGCACCCCACGCGTGTGGCACCAGATGCATGACGACGTGATAACAAGATGGGAATATTTCAAAGAAAAGCTCAGTGAACTGTTCGGCGACCCCATTGGCTGCAAGGTTGCCGGGAGAAAGGCTCTTGCGCTCGTGTTCAGACATCAACAGAGCCGTACGTTTCATACATCCTCGACGTCTTGGCTCTATGTCGAAACGCTGACGACGCTATGTCTGAAGCTGATAAAGTGTCAAATGTCCTCAAAGGCATCGCTTCCAATTTGCCTGTTTTCGGCAACGTCTCGACAATCGACGCCATCGTTAAAGAATGCCTTCACCTTGAACAGGCTAAGAGCCGCCGTATCACACACCACATCATGCTGCTACCCAACACTGCTGCTACGTCGACATGTGAGGGTCGACCACGTCACACCACCACCTGAGACGACGTCACCCGCGTTGTTCGACGCGAGCTCGAGGCCGCCTCTCCGCCAGATTTCGCCGCGGCGTCTTCCGCTCCGCCAGCAACCACGATTACGATGATTCAGGCCGTAGTCAGACAGGAATTTGAGAACACGAGTCTGAACTCCATGTGTAAAACAACTGAACCCAACGTTCCCCAGTTCTCGAACGGCCCTCCTCGTCCCCGACAGTCCTTTTCTGCCATATCTCGCCGCAACCCGTCCCAATGGCGTACCCCTGATGACAGGCCGATGTGCTTACACTGCTGTCGCATCGGCCACGTCGCTCGTCACTGCCGCAACCGATGGCCACCACCTCCTCGAGCATACGCCGCCGCTTATTCCCCCACCTTTGGATCTTCTGTTCCCCATTCCAGAAACGATGAACATACTGCCGCTGATGCTCCTGCTCCGAATTTTCGCTACAGCTACTCGCCCTAACCTCGACGCCATCAGTCTCGTTCGCCCCGACCGCGCCACTTCTCTTCGCCGCGTATCGCCTCCCGGACCCAGCGGGTAAACTAGGCACTGCAGCTTCTGGAGGTGAAGCTGCGTTGTCGACCCTGCCCTCAAATCCTCTGCTCACGTTACCAACGAACCAAAACCTCCTTGACGTTGACGTTGACGGCTATCCTGTCACTGCACTCATCGATACAGGAGCACATCTTTCAATTATGAGTGTTGCCTTCGGACGAAGACTCAAAAAGCTCCTCACCCCAGTGTCGGCAGGCGTCGTCCGCTTTGCGGATGGCGGTACTGTGCCTGATATCGGCATGTGTACTGCACGAGTCAGCATTACCGGCCGCCACACGCCTGTCCTGTTCACCGTAGTTGCTCATTGCCCCCCCCGACCTAATTCTCGGCCTCGACTTTCTCTCCGCGCATTCTGCCCTTATTGACTGCTCTGCCAGTACCCTTCGCCTTGAGTTGCCGATTCTCGCAGAACCAACTGACGGACCCCAGTGCCGCCTACGCCCCACCAGCTTTATTCGCCTGCCGCCAAAATCAATAGCCTATATTGAACTCTTGTCTTCCCCACAAGTCCCTGATGGCGAGTACCTCGTGACTCCTCTGCCCGACATTCCACTACAGTATGATGTTACCGTGCCTCACAGTATACTTACTATTACTGCGAACCGCACTCGCTTACCTATCTTTACCTTTGTATTGGCAAAACCAATTCTACAGCAAGGTATTTGCCTTGCCAACGTTGATTGTCTCGGCGACTATCAAGTGGCAGCGTTATCAACCTATGCTTCTTGCCGGCTTAGCAGGCCCATCGTGGCAGCCTCGGCCGCCGATCCCAAGATAAAGAAAATGGTTGCGACAGACCTGTCCTCGGCGCAGGCTGAAGAGCTTTGCCAAGGATTATCGTCCTACAGAGATATTTTCGACTTCGACGATCGCCCTTCAGGCCAGACGCTCGCGGTCAAGCATCGGATTCTTACTGGCGATGCTACGCCTATTCACCGACGGCCGTGTCGATTTTCTGCGTCGGAACGCCGAGTAACTCAAAGCGAAGTCAACAAAATGCTAGGCAAAAGCATCACTGAGCCTTCGAGGCCCTGGGCGTTACCCGTAATGTTGGTTAAGAAGAAGGATGGCACGTGGTGCTTCTGCGTAGACTACCGCCATCTTAACAGCATTAGTAAGAAGGACGTCTACCCGCTCCCACGTATAGACGACGCCCTTGACTGCCTCCACGGTTCTAGCTATTTCTCGTCTATCGATCTTCGTTCTGGATACCGGCAGATTGCTGTTGACGATATGGACAGAGAAAAAACCGCTTTCATCACACCTGATAGCCTATACCAATTTAAAGTAATGCCGTTTGAATTATGCAACGCCCCTGCCACCTTTGAGCGTATGATGGACTCCTTGCTCGGTGGTTTCAAATGGTCCCCATGTCTCTGCTACCTCGACGACGTCATCGTCTTCTCGCCGACGTTCGACACTCACCTTGAGTGTTTAAGAGCTGTACTTGATGTATTTCGAAAGGCGAAGCTGCAACTTAACTCGTCGAAATGACGTTTCGGCCACCGGCAAATTACTGTTCTGGGCCACCTCGTTGATTCTTCCAGAGTACAGCCTGCTGATCGCGACAAAACTCGCGCTGTCCGATACTTTCCGTTTCCGAAGACAGCCGCAGACGTTCGAAGTTTTGTACGGCTATGCTCGTACTTTCTTCGTTTTGTTCAAGATTTTGCGGCAATTGCTAGACCCCTTACTAATCTTTTGAAGAAAGGTGTACATTTCTTGTGGGGTACTGCAGAAGCCGCCGCCTTCTCTCGTGTCGTCACTCTTCTCTCCTCACCACCCTTCTCGCCCACTTCGACCCTGATGCCCCTACAGAATTGCGTACAGATGCCAGCGGTCACGGCGTAGGTGCCGTCTTAGTCCAGCGTGAACGTGGCCAGGATCACCTTATTGTTTATGCAAGCCACCTCCTCACACCATCGCAGCGCAACTATTCCATTACGGAACCAGAATGCCTTGCTGTAGTCTGGGCGGTTGGGAAGTTCCGTCCTTACCTCTACGGTCGCCCCTTTTCTGTAGTCACTGACCATCATGCTCTCTGCTGGCTCTCATCCCTAAAGGATCCTACAGGCCGGCTTGGTCGATGGGCTTTGAGACTACAAGAATTTTCGTATTCTGTGGTCTACAAGTCTGGCGGCCTGCACCAAGACGCTGGCAGCCTGTCGCGTTACACTGTTGACGACCCTGACTCCTCCAATATTACCAGTGCTGCTTGTGTATTCTCTGTGTCGCAGCTGCTTCATTTCGCCGACGAGCAACGTCGTGACGCCAACATCAGAGGGTTCATCGACAGTTTTGAACACTCTCCGGCCGACGCCACTCTACGCCTCTTCGTCTTCCGCGACGGTACTCTGTACCGTCGTAACCTTCATTCGGACGGCTCTGGGTTCCCACTTGTCATACCTAAACACCTCCGCTCAACTGTTCTAGAAGAGCTCCACGACGCACCAACGGCAGGACACCTCGGCGTATGTCGAACCTATGACCCTGTACGTCGCCGTGTTTTCTGGGCGGGCCTTGCCCGTTCCCTACGACGTTACGTCGCCGCTTGTGAACTTTGCCAACGACGCTAGAAGCCTTCCCAGCCCCCCGCTGGTTACCTGCAGCCGCTCTACATCCCATCCGAGCCCTTCCATCGTGTTGGCTTAGACCTCCTTGGCCCATTACCAGAATCTACATCAGGAAACAAGTCAGTCGCGGCTCACTACGGGACCCGCTACGTGTAACCCGCGCTCATCCGACCAGTTGCGCAACTGACGTTGCGGACTTCCTTCTACATGATATCATTTTGATGCAGGGTGCTCCGCGTCAATTGCTAACAGACCGTGGCCGTACGTTTTTGGCGAAAGTCTTTGACGACATCATGCGGGCCTGCTCCATTCAGCATAAATTTACTACCTCCTACCACCATCAAACGAACGGCCTCACTGAGCGTTTGAACCGCACCCTTACAGACATGCTATCCAAATACGTTTCAGACTACCACCGTGACTGGGACTTGGCTCTACCCTACATTACCTTTGCATACAACTCTTCCCGTCTCGAAACTGCCGGCTTTTCCCGTTTTACCTCTTGTATGGCTGCGAACCGACGCTACTACTAGACACCGCACTTCCGTCCACCACAGCTTCAACTAGCGCTTATGCCCATGATGCAATCGCCCGTGCTGACCTTGCTCGCAAATTTGCGCGCGTTCGTCTACAAGTCTCTCAAGGCAAACAGAAGCGACGCTACGACCTCCGTCACCGTGATGTCCATTTTGCGCCCGGCACCCTCGTGTTGCTTTGGTCACCATCGCGTAAAGTTGTCCTTTGTAAGAAACTGCTTTCCTGTTATACCGGCCCATATCGTGTGCTACGCCAAGTGACCGATGTCACCTATGAAATTGTTCTAGCCACGCCCACTACGTCCTCCGGTGTGACAACCAGTGACATTGTCCACGTCACCCTACTCAAGCCCTACAACTCTCCACATGCCTTGGATATTTAAAAGCACCGCGACGGAGCTTTTGCCGCCGGGGGGTAGTATTACGATATTATCGCTAGATACCCGAGACACGAGCCGCCGCGAGAAAATGTCGGCCTGGTGCTCTGGCTCCAGTCCAGTGTAACTAGCTTGTAAATTGTAAATAGCCTCTTCCATCTGCATCTTTCTACACATAACAATATATATATATATATATATATATATATATATATATATATATATATACCAGAAAAGAAGCAGTTCTGGGTCCGGGTAAATATTCACAGTGAAGTAGACGCGCGTATGAAGCGGTTTATTGACATTTCGGCCGGGGTCCGCCCTTCATCAGAATACATTGCATGGTGTCAGTACAGTTAATATACATGTAGATATTAACCAAATGAAGATATGTTTACATGAAGGACGAATAAAATGGGCGAACAAACTGCATCTGAATCGTTCAAAGGACAGCTGATACGTGTATAGACCGATGGCGATTGTAAACATATCTAAAATACAAAGCATAAAAACGCACCGAAATGAATTGCAAGGACCAATCGCTGCATGACAACAAAACGTGAATATGTGCTCAATATGTGCTATGTTATCAAGCAAACACAGACACAGAAAAAGGGGAATAGCGACGTGCTAGTAGAAGAAGGGACAAGTGACGGGCTACAAAGACAGTCAACTCAATTTTCCTACACATTCATTCATACCACACGCGATGGTATCAAACTTATAGATAAGGAAGGATTCGCGGGC
This sequence comes from Dermacentor variabilis, assembly GCF_050947875.1. NCBI lineage: Eukaryota > Metazoa > Arthropoda > Arachnida > Ixodida > Ixodidae > Dermacentor > Dermacentor variabilis. The sequence goes on from NC_134574.1 coordinate 6,595,611, forward strand.
TTCTCTATCATAATTTGAACGAAGTCCAGATTCAAGCAACGTGACTCCCAGTTTATCAAATGAGTGGTCAGGAAGATGCACGTGTCTTGAGATGGGCAGGTTGGGAAACGTGTTAGCGTGGGATTTATGATTCTTAAAGCGGAATCTGAAATGCCCTTCTGTTTGTCCGATCTACCGTTTTTTGCAGAGCGTACGTTCAAGCATGTGTATCACGTTTTTGGTGTGGCAGTCCAAATCGCCTCTGATTCTTAAACAAAAGTTTGAAGACGTACTGGTAACCTGTTGTGATGTGACCATGTAGGGGCATACTTTACATCGCGGTTTTCGACAAGGATGGCATCCGATGGCATCAGGGCCGCCAATCTTAGATGATGATGCTAGTATATATCGAATATTTCTAGCTTTACGGTGTACTGCATTAGGCGGATCAGAGAATATGTTTTTGAAGCGTTCACTTTATATATATATATATATATATATATATTCTTTCTTTTTGAGTCCACCGGCAGCCTCTTTCCTCCACAAAACTGAATAAGCCTCTCGTAAAATGAAGTGAAAGTACTTAATTTATGGTAGTAAATAGTTGCAAGCAGGAGAATTCACCCACATTTCTTACTTGTTGGTTCCAAATGTTCTTGCGGTTTAGTTTGGTATACCTTAGGTTATTTATATTTTGCGCTAGTGAAGCGGTGCATCACGTTCGTGCAGCAAAAGAATGCATAAGTTCTAACAGCTTCATGACTTTCATGAATTCGCATGTGAAACCAGCAGTGTGATCTCTTCTATTGTACAAATGAGTGCACAAATGTTCTCATTTGTGATAATAATACTTAAGCTGTTGACATGCATTGCAGTTAAGTCGACATCAATTTTCTGGATAGTAACCATGTTTATTTACCATGTTGCTTAAGCACCATAGGACAAACAGTTTACATTTGCATGTGTTCTGTGTTAAGAAACCATCAGAATATATATGTGACACTTTTTTGCATTTCATATTGCAAAATCCTGCTTTTTCAATTTATAATGCAGTGAAAATTTCTCTTCTAGACATTTAGTAATGAGGGCAGCACCAGTATAAAGCAAGACACTACACGCACCAAAGTGAAGTTGTTGCCTGCTACCACAAGACCATTGTTTGGACTTTGATACTACACGGTAAACAACACCTGGTTCAGAAATAAATATTGCTGCGTGTGGAAATACAGAGACAGAAGAGGCTATTTACAGGCTATTTACACCGGAGCCAGGCAGCCAGGCCGACACTCGCTCGCGCCAAGCGCACCGGCCAACTTCATCGTCGTTCTCGCGGCGGCTCGTTTCTTGAGCATCGCTCGATGATATCGTAATACTACCCCCCCCCCCCCCACCGGCGGCAAAAGCACCGTCACGGTGCTGTTAAATATCCGAGGCGCATGGAGAGTTGAGGGCTTGAGTCGGGCGACGTGGACAATGTCACTGGCTGTCACAGCGGAGGACGTAGTGGGCGTGGCTAGAACGATTTCATAGGTGACATCGGTCACTTTGAGGAGCACGCGATATGGACCTGTGTAACAAGAAAGGGGTTTTTCACATAGGCCGACTTTACGTGAAGGTGACCAAAGCAACACGAGGCTGCCGCGCACAAAATGGACATCATGGTGACAGAGGTCGTAGCGTTGCTTCTGCTTGTCTGGAGACACTTGTAGACAAGCGCGTGCAAGTTGGCGAGCGTGGTCAGCATGGCGATTGCATCACGGGCATAATCGCTAGTTTAAGCTGTGGCGGACGGAAGCACAGTGTCCAGTGGTAGCGTTGGTTCGCGGCCATACAAGAGGTAAAACGGGGAAAAGGCAGCAGTTTCGAGACGGGAAGAGTTGTAGGCAAAGGTAATTTAAGGTAGAGCCAGGTCCCAGTCGCGGTGGTCGTCAGAAACGTATTTGGTTAGAATGTCTGTAAGGGTGCCCTTCAAGCGCTCAGGGAGGCCGTTCGTTTGGAGATGGTAGGAGGTGGTAAATTTATGCCGTATTGAGCAGGCACGCATGATGTCGTCGATGACTTTGGCCAAAAACAAATGGCCACGGTCTGTTAGCAATTGATGCGGAGAACCATGCATCAAAATGATATTATGTACGAGGAACCTCGCAACATCAGTTGCGCAGCTGGTCGGAATACCGTGGGGGCTATGGCGCAGTGAGTCGCGTAGCCCGCCGCAACTGCAACCCACTTGTTTCCTGACGCAGATTCCGGAAATGAGACGAGACGATCTAAGCTGACATGATGGAAGGTCTCGGCAGGGATGTCGAGTGGCTGCGCGTAACCAGCGGGGAGCTGGCAAGGCTTCTTGCGTAGTTGGAAAAGTTCAAAAGCGACCACTTAACATCGTACGCAACGGGCAAGGCCCGGCAAGAAAAAATGGCGACGTACACGGTCATAGGTTCAAGATATGCCGAGCTCGCCTGCCGTTGGTGCGTCGTGAAGCCCTTCTACAACGGTGGAGCGTATGTGTTTAGGTATTACGAGCAGGAACTCAGAGCCGTCCGGACGAAGGTTACGACGGTACAGAGTACCGTCGCGGAGGACGAAGAGGCGTAGAGTAGCATCGGCCGGAGAGTGCTCAAATCGGTCGATGAGTGCTCTGATGTAGGCGTCATGGCGTTGCTCGTCGGCGAAATGAAGCAACTGTGGTACAGAGAATACGCAAGAAGCACTGGCAATATTAGAGGAGTCAGAGTCGTCAACAGGGTAACACGACAAGCTGTCAGCGTCTTGGTGCAGGCGGCCCGACTTGTACACCACGGAATACGAAAATTCTTGTAGCCTTAAAGCCCATCAACCAAGCCGACCTGTAGGATCCTTTAGAGAAGAGAGCCAGCAGAGAGCATGATGGTCGGTGACTACGGAAAATGGGCGACCGTAAAGGTAAGGACGGAACTTAATAACCACCCAGACTACAGCAAGGCATTCTCGTTCCGTAATAGAATAGCTGCGCTCCGATGGTGTGAGGAGGTGGCTTGCATAAGCAATAACGCGATCTTGGCCACGCTGACGCTGCGCTAACACAGCACCTACGCCATGACCGCTGGCATCTGTGCCCAATTCTGTAGGGGTATCAGGGACGAAGTGGGCGAGAATGGGTGGTGAGGACAAAGAGTAACGAGACGAGAGAAGGCGCCGGCTTCTGCAGTACCCCACGATAACTGTACGCCTTTCTTCAAAAGATTAGTGAGGGGTCTAGCAACTGCCGCAAAATCTTGAATAAATCGAGGAAAGTACGAGCATAGCCTTACAAAACTTCGAACGTCTGCAGCTGTCTTTGGAACCGGAAACTCTTTGACAGCGCGAGTTTTGTGGGGATCAGGCTGTACTCCGGAAGCGTCGACGAGATGGCCCAGAAGAGTAATTTGCCGGTGGCCAAAACAACATTTGGACGAGTTAAGTTGCAGCTTCGCCTTTCGAAATAGATCAAGTATAGTTGTGAGACGTTCAAGGTGAGTGTCGAGCGTTGGCGAGAAGACGATGACGTCGTCCAGGTAGCAGAGGCATGTGCACCATTTGAAACCTTGGAGCAAGAAGTCCATCATACGCTCGAAGGTGGCAGGGGCGTTTAATAATCCAATCGGCATTACTTTAAATTCGTATAGGCCATCAGGTGTGATGACCGCGGTTTTGTCTCGGTCCATATCGCCGACAGCAATCTGCCAATATCCCGAACGAAGATCAATAGACGAGAAATAGCTGGAACCGTGCAGGCAGTCAAGGGCGTCGTCGATACGTGGGAGCGGGTAGACGTCCTTCTTACTAATGTTGTTGAGATGACGGTAGTCTACACAGAAGCGTCACGTGCCGTCCTTCTTCTCAACCAACACAACAGGTGACGCCCAGGGACTCAAAGAAGGCTCAATGATGTTTTTATGGTGCATATTGTTGACTTGGTTTTGAATTACTCGGCGTTCCGACGCAGAAAATCGACACGGCCGTCGGTGAATAGGCGTAGCATCGCCAGTAAGAATCCGATGCTTGACCGCGAGCGTCTGGCCGGAAGGGCGATCGTCGAAGTCGGAAATATCTCGGTAGGACGATAATCCTTGGCAAAGCTGTTCAGCCTGCGCCGAGGACAGGTCCGTCGCAACCATTTTCCTTATATTGGTATCGGCTCCCTAGGCTGGCGCGAGAGGCCTGCTAAGCTCGCGAGAACCATCGGTTGATAAGGCTGCCACGTATTGGTCGCCGAGGCAATCAACGGTGGCAAGGCAAATACCTTGCGGTAGAATTTGCTTTGCCAAAACAAAGTTACAGACAGGCATGCGAGTGCGGCTCCCAGTAATATTAAGTATACTGTGAGGCACTGTAATGTGATACCTTATAGGAGTGTCGGGCAGAGGAATGACGAGGTACTCGCCATCAGGAACTGGTGGGAAAGACAACAGTTCAATGTAGGCTATTGACTTTGGCTGCAGGCGAAGAAAGCCCGTGGGACGTAAGCGGCAGTGGGGTGCGTCAGAAGGTTCTGCGAGCATCGGCAACTCAAGGCGAAGGGTACTGGAAGAGCAGTCAATATGAGCAGAATGTGCGGAGAGAAAATCGAGGCCGAGAATGAAGTCGTGGGGGCAATGAGCAATTACCGTGAAGAGGACAGGCGTGTAGCGGCCGCGATGCTGACGCGTGCCGAACACATGCCGATGATAGGCACAGTACCGCCATCCGCAACGCGGACGAAGCATGCCGACGCTTGGGTGAGGAGCTTGTTCAGTCGTCGTCCGAAGGCAGCACTCATAATTGAAAGATGTGCTCCTGTATCGATGAGTGCCGTGACAGGATAGCCGTCAACGTCAACGTCAAGAAGGTTTCGGTTAATAGGAAACGTGAGCAGAGGATTTGAGAGCAGGGTCGACAACGCAGCTTCACCTCCAGAAGCTGCAGTGCCTAGTTTTCCGGCTGGATCCGGGAGGCGATAGGCGGCCAAAAGAAGCGACGGGTTTGGGACGAACGAGACTGATGGCGTCGAAGTGAGGGCGAGCGGCTGTACCGAAGGTTCGGAGCAGGAGCATCAGCGGCAGTGGATTCATGGCGGTTGGTATAGGGAACGGAAGGTCCAAAGGTGCGGGAATAAGCGGTGGTGTATGTCCGAGGAGGTGGTGGCCATCGGTTGCGGCAGTGCCGAGTGACGTGGCCGATGCGGCAGCAGTGGAAGCAGATTGGTCTGTCATCAGGGGTACGCCAGTTGGACGGGTTGCGGCGAGATGTGACAGAAGAGGACTGTCGGGGACGAGGAGAGCCGGTAGAGATTTGGGGAACGCTGGGTTGAGCCGTGGAACACACGGAGTTCAGACACATGTTCTCCAATTGCTGTCGGACGATGGCCTGGATCATCGCAATGGTGGTTGCTGGCGGATCGGGAAGCGTCGTGGAGAAAGATGGCGAACAGGTGGCATCGAGTTCACGGCGAACAATACGGGTGACGTCGTAACAGGTGGTGGTCTGACGTGGTCGGCCCTCACATGTCGACGTAGCAGCAGTGTTGGGTAGCCGCGTAATGTGGTGTGTGATACGGCGGCTCTTAGCTTGTTCAAGGCGAAGGCATTCTTTGATGATGGCGACGATAGTCGAGACGTTGCCGAAAACAAGCAAGTTGAAAGCGTCGTCGGTGATGCCTTCTAGAATATGTGACACTTTATCGGCTTCGGACATAATATCGTCAGCTTTGCGGCATAGAGCCAAGACATCGAGGATGTATGAAACGTACGGCTCTGTTGATGTCTGAACACGAGCGCAAGAGCCTTTCTCCCGGCAACCTTGCAGCCAATGAGGTCGCTGAACAGTTTGCTGAGCTTTTCTTTGAAATATTCCCAACTTGTTATCTCGTCGTCATCCGTTTGGGACCACACGCGTGGGGTGCCGCCGAGATAAAAGATGACATTGGCTAGCATAATCGTTGGGTCCCACCTGTTATTAGCACTGGCTTGTTCATAGAGTTTGATCCAGCCGTCAACATCCTGGCCCTCCAGGCCTGATGACACACCTGGGTCGCGATGTGGGGCGACCGTGACGATTGGAGCAATGGGACAAGCCGAAGCCGTTGCAGAGGTGGGCGCGTCACCGGGAGGCATGGTGACAAGCTCGGTTTGCCAACCTCTTCTGAGTTCCGCGTTGAGGACGGGGATCGCTGACCTCCACCAGAACGTTGCGTATGGAAAGACACAGACAGAAGAGGCTATTTACAGGCTATTTACACTGGAGCCAGGCAGCCAGGCCGACACTCTCTCGCGCCAAGCGCACCGACCAGCTTCATCGTCGTTCTCGCGGCGGCTCGTTTCTTGAGCATCGCTCGATGATATCGTAATTATATGCTTGATACATGCCATATTGTCTTGCGCATGGAACTTACGTAGGTAGACGCTAGGTGGCGCTACTCAAACAGAAAGAGGAGTTGGAAGAAAGCCGAAGAAAAAATTCCAAAGCGCACAGACACAGAGCAAGACAGGGTTCCCGTTATGCTGATTAATGAACTAGGACTAAAAAGTAAGGTAGCTCTGGTCAAAGCAGTGGAAAAGAAACTTCAAAAGATAGACGAATACCAGACAGTTGGCGACAAAGTAGAAATAATTTAATTTACGAAAGGTAAGGGGGAGAAAGACAGAATTCACTCGTATCGACCGTTGACCAATACATCGTTATTATTGCCACGAAGACGTGGGGCTCCCACACCGCAGAACGGCACGCGCAAAGGTCGGCGCCATGAAAGACGATGAAGTGCGTAAGCTGCACGCTCTTCTTTTGGCCCGCCATTAAAGAGAAACGTCTCTTTTGTAATACTCCGTCTCCAACCTACGTTGCATTTTTCTGGTGGAGGTGCTGGGTACATGCTACCACTCCCAGACCGAACACCGTCTACAAGCCCAGTACGAAGTCCGGTCGAGCTGACTCCTGTGCACGTGCGGACAAGCCGGCGACTTCAAGGAATGCCACCTGAGCACGACCTGTTACTTAACCAAGTCAGAAGGATGAGTGCGTCGGTTCCATCACCTTCTTCGACCGAGCTCGTCCTCAACCAGCCGCAAATCCCCACGCCCTTCCATGGGGACACCTTCGAGGATGTAGAGGACTGGCTCAATCACTTTGAGAGTGTCGCATAATACAACGGCTGGACTCCAGAGCGCAAGCTACGCAACGCCTACTTTGCCCACGAGGACTATGCGGGGACATGGTTCGAGAACCGCGAGGCGGCCCTATCAACATGGGACGAATTCCGACGGCAGCTAATCGGCACATACGCCAGCCTCGATCGCAAGGAGCGAGCTAAATCTGCAATTCAGTCGAGAGTAGAGCGGCCGAACGAAAGCGTCGCAATGTTTTTTGAAGATATGTGCCGACTTTTCAGACGCGCGGATTCCTCCATGCTGGAAGAAAAGAAGCTCAGGAACTTGATGCGTGGTGTCAAGCAAGAGTTACTCGGTGGCCTAATACGCAATTCACCAAAGACCGTTGCAGAGTTTCTTGCGGAAGCCATATCTATGGAAAAGGCACTGCAGCCGCGAACACGGCAGTACAACAGCGACGTGTCGACCCTATCGCGTGACCCTCTCGATATGCCCTTAAACAATACGGACGCCTTGCGGGAGCTCATTAGGCTTGTTGTTCGAGAAGAGCTCAAAAAGCTTCAGGTGGCTCCAACATTGGTACAGCGACTTGCTCTGGCTGAGGTCGTCCGGGAAGAAATCAGGCAGACAGTACAAATCCCGGAGCGCAGCGAGAAATCACAGTACGAGGTACGGCAGCCACAGCCTCGTATGTCGTATGCGGAAGCTGCGCGAAGTTCGTTGTCTCCGTCTTTTCACGATGCGCGCGACATCCCCGACTATCATGCTGTGCGCGCCGTTGAACAAGCAACTGGCGACTTCAGGCCCAGCCGCACGCCATTCATTGCCGAAACACGACCACCCCGCAAGAGCGACGTATGGCGCACCGCAGACCGGAGGCCCTTGTGTTTTCATTGCGGTGAAGCCAATCACCTCTAGAGGGCGTGTCCTTACCGCCGAGCTTGGCTACGTGGATTTCCACTGAATGCGCCATGCACGCGCAATTCAGAACGTCCCCTGGAGATTGAAGCATACCTCGCGGACGCCAGGACATTGTTTGCCCCAAGATTCCGTAAACCCCAGTCATCGTCACCCGCCCGAAACAGATCTTCGAGCCCCCTTTTCACGTCGAGAGCAACGAGGCGTCGCTCACCCAGCTCTGCCTCTCGGGAAAACTGAATCCAGCGACCCGCGGAGGTGAGGTCGCTGACGTTGTGAACGCTGAAGATCCTCCACTACGATGACCGCGATATGACGTATTTGAGACGTAGAGAAAGCATTGTAATTCCGTGTCAGTATCCTGCGACGTACCAGTTACCGTAGATGACCACAAAGTCACGGCGTTAATCGACACGGGTGCGGAGACGTCTGTTATGAGCCAGAATATCGCGTGTACACTGATAAAGTTTCAACGCAATGGACCGGAACTCAGATTCGTACCGCCGGAGCGTATCTCATAATTCCAATGCGCCGGTGCACGGCGCGAGTCAACATTCGGGGCTTCACGTACATCGGCGACTTCGTCATTCTTCCTGAATGTTCCAAAGACTCGGCATGGATTTCCTTCAGGCGAACGGTGCCATCATCGACCTGTAAGAGTCTAGAGGGAGCTTCGCAACTGAAGCTATAGCGAACAGTAATGACAACGACCATGACGTCGCACTTCGCGTAGCTGAAGATCACTTCACGTTGTCACCAAAGAGCAGCGTTCTTACCCTTGTCCGATGCGACATGGAGGACGACGCTGAAGGAATCGCTGAGGCGAACTTGCCCCTGTTTCTTGAGCGCCCCATTTGTATAGCCAGATGGCTTCTTCAGGTGTGAAACAAATGTTCCGTCGTTTTGCTAAGGAACTTTAGCAACGAATATCCCCATGTACCGCGAGGAACGACAATCGCATTCATTCGCGAAATCACTGATGTTACTGACATTGCCACGTTAAAAACCGCATTGTCTCAGCAATCTGGCTTATCCAGCCTAAATGAACGGATTCGCTTTAACGCCGCTCTGCCAGACCACCAGAAAGATCGTCTACTGAGTCTCGTGAATGAATTTACGGGGTGTTTTTCAACGTCATCCAAAGTGCCGCGCAGGACCATCACAAAGCACCGTATCATTACGGACGAGTCCGCACGTCCTCTGCGTCAGCATTCCTACAGAGTCTTTCCAGTGGAAAGGGAAGCTATCAAGCATCAGGTGAAAGAGATGCTCCAAGACGACGTGATCCAGCCGTCCACCAGCCCGTGGGCCTTCCCTGTAGTGTTAGTCAGAAGGAAAGACAACACACTACGCTTCTGTGTAGATTACAGAATGTTTAACCGTGTCACCAAGCGCGATGTTTATCCATTTCCACGCATTGACGACGCACTGGATCGTCTACAACATGCCAAGTTTTTTTCTTCGTTCGATCTTAAATCAGGATATTGGCAAATCGAAGTTGATGAACAGGATCGTGAAAAAACAGCGTTTGTGACACCTGACGGGCTTCTTGTGTTCAAAGTTCTCCCCTTCGGTCTATGTTCCGCACCTGCCAGATTACAGCGGATGATGGATACCATGCTTGCTGAACTCAAATGAAAAACCTGCCTCGTACACTTGAACGACGTCGTCTTGTTCTTGACCACGTTTGACGAACATCTCGCACGACTCGGGCAATTAGTAAATTCCGACCCTACTTGTACGGTGGACCCTTTAAGGCAGTCAGTGACCACCACGCGCTGTGCTGGCTTGCCAACCTCCTGTGACTTGTCTGGGTTTAATGCAGAATGGCTTGCGTGAGCTGCGCTGTAAAGGCCGTTCCTCTGTTTGTGATGAGGACTTCTGGGGCGCCATGTCGCAGCAGGATTTTCTCGACAAAAAATTTCGCCACTTCGGCTGCCCTACCTTTCGGCAGTGCTTTCGTTACAGCGAAGCGGGTGAGATAGTCCGTCGCCACGAAGATCCAGTTATTTCCGGTTGTTGACGTCGGAAAGGGTCCCAACAAGTCAATACCTATCTGCTGAAATCGTCGGCAAGAAGACTCGATTTGTTGTAGTAATCCCGCTGGCCTTGTCGGGGGTGTCTTGGGTCGCTGACAGTCTCGGCACGTTCTTACATAATGGGCAACGTCGGCGGTAAGGTGCGGCCAATAATACCTTTCCGGTATTCTCGATAGTTTCCGGGAGAATCCGAGGTGTCCAGCGGTCGGATCGTCATGTAGGGCGTGCAATACTTCTGGACGCAGCCCTGAGGAAACAAGAAAATAGTTGGCGCGGACTGGTGAGAAGTTCTCCTTTACGAGTAGGTTGTCTTGAAGCGAGAACGAAGACAATCCTTGCCTAAATGCCCTAAGGACGTATCTTATTTTGTCATAGCGCAAGCTTGACACGGACAACAGAAGGAACATGTGACACACACAGCGCTACTTTCAACAACGGATTTATTTCTCGTTCTCGTCGCTATATATACACCCTCGACCCGTCATACAGCAAGTGTAAAATGTTTGGAAAAATAAACAAAAAAATATAAACTGGGAAGCACACGTAGGCAGTTTCTTGACTCACATATTCACAGACATGTACAGGTTCAACGCGAACTGTTGTTGAAAGTAGCGCTGTGTGTGTTAAATGTGCTTTATGTTGTCCGTGTCAAACTTGCGCTATAACAAAAGATATGCCGTACCATCAAGCCCCTATTGCTATCCTCATCACCCTTGGGACAACGTCGATGTGCCCTTCCAAATACTCCACGAGGGTTTTCAACTCCGGGTCTGGTCGCTGCTGTTCAGCGAAGTCTTCCGCGTTTAATATGCCAAGGAAGGCGTCGCCAGCCTCGTCCTTTCCCGGCGGTGAGTCAATGGGGGCGCGTGATAGGCAATCGGCATCTGAGTGTTTTCGTCCAGACATGTAGGTTACAGTGATATCATATGCTTGCAGTCTTAGGCTCCACCGCGCCAGCCATCCTGAAGGGTCCTTTAATTTCGCTAGCCAACACAAGGCGTGATGGTCGCTGACGATGATGATGATGATGAAGCAACATTTGCTGGGCCCGAAATAAATCGGTGGTGCACGCAGTCACCAGACGGGGTGGTTCCCTAGTTACGGGACCCATATGTTTCCAGCAGCTCCTGGCCCCTGTCCGTCAGCGCGAGCTGAATCGGTAGGGCGGGGCTGGATAACAAGGTCTCCCATCGCTAAAGGGGTTGGGTATTGGGGGTGTTGGTGGGAAGGGGAGGAGGGGGGTCTTGAGTTCTGTGCACTCTGCCAAGACGTGCGGCAGGGTGCCCTTTTCTCTTCTGCAAAAAGTACAGAGCATATGGTATTCCGCAGGGTACATGCGGTTCATCAGTACGGGATGCGCAAGCGATCCCGCCTGCGCTCGACGCAGGGTGTTTTGTTGTTGCCTGGTGAGTTTGGGGTGCGGTTCTGGCAGTCTGTACCTTTCTTCTCGGTACATCCGGGTAATGTCCCGAAAGCTGGTAACCGTGTGCGGTAGCTCTTCCGGCTCGTGCTCGGCCCGGATTGACATTTCTCGGGCATAGTAGTCGGTGATGGTGTTGCCTGCTACCTGCGAGTGAGCCGGGACCCACATGAGCTCTATGGCTCTTCCCGCTTCTGTAGGCTGTCTTTGAGTCGGTGACTACGGTGTCCTCGCTCGGCTGTGCGAGTGCGAGGGCCACGGCCGCTTCTTCGGCAACTGCGGGGTCTGTTGTTTTCAGGGACGCGCGGACGATCAGCCTGTCTTTTGAAGTAACCACCGCGGCTGCACAGTCACTGTGTTTTCGGAGCGAGGCGTCCGCGTAGAGGACCCTGGGGTTTTCTTCCAGCTTACGGGCTAGTACTTTGGCTTGCGCGGTGCGCCTCTCGTCGTCCTTGCCCGGCGTCATGTTCCGGGGAAGGGGTTTTATCTTTATGGTCGTTTTCCAGTCTTCCGGAAAGGCCGTCTTGATGGGTACTGGCTCGATCTGCCATCGTATCTTGCGTAGGACGGCTCGTCCGTGTTCCGTGTGACTGAGCCGGATTCTCTGATTGGAGAGGTGGGCTTCGATGAGCTCCTCCACCGCGTTGTGGGCGCCCATGTCTAGCAGTTTTTGCGTGGACGAGTATACGGGCACGCCCAGTGCCTGTTTCGTTGCCTTACGAAGCATCGTGTTTAGGGTGTCTCTATTCGCCTTCGTCAGCTGGAGATACGGGGTGGAGTAGGTAACCCGCGACACGACGAACGCGCGTACCAGGCGCATGGCATCGTCCTCTTTAAGGCCTCGGTTTCTGGTTGATACCCACCGAATCATCGCTGACGACATTGAATGGCCTGCAATATAGGCAAGGGCGAAATTTCGATGTAGCCCAAACGATGGCGAGGCATTCCTTTTCGGTTATGGAATAATTGCCTTCCGCTTTTAACTACGACTGGCTAGTGTAAGCTATGACGCGTCCAAGCCCGTCTTTCCTCTGGCCTAGCACGGCACCGAGGCCTAGGCTACTGGCGTCAGTGTGGATTTCGTTATCGGTGTCCGCGTCGAAGTGCGCAAGTACTTGGGGCGACTGCATGCGTCATTTGAGTTCTTCAAATGCGTCGGCCTGCAGCGTTTCCCACTTGAACTCGACATCACATTTTGTTAGAGGTGTCAGCAGCTCAGCAATGCGTGAAAAGTCCTTGACAAAGCGCCTGCAGTAGGCTTGCATGCCATGGAATCGACGCACTGCCTTATTCTTGATGGGCTGTGGGAATTTTGCGTGGCAGCAGATTTCTGCTGGTTGGGGCGGACTCCAGATTTGCTGATGACGTGGCCTTGGATCAGAAGCTCATCGTAAGCGGAGCGGCACTTCTCTGTCTTCAAAGTCAGCCCTGATGACTTGATGGCCTTCAGTACTGTGTCGCAAGCCGCCTAAGGTGATCGTCGAAATTTTCGGCGAAGACGACGACGTCATCCAAGTAAACAACACAGGTTTACCACTTCAATCCTGCTAACACCGTGTTCATGACACGCTGCAACGTTGCAGGCCCCGAGCAAAGTCAGAATGGCATGACCTTGAACTCGTAGAATCCGTCTGGCGTGATGAAGACGGCCTTTTCGCGATCTCTCTAGTCGACTTCTATTTGCCAGTAGCCAGACTTGAGATCCATCGACGAGAAGTATTTTGCGCTTAAGAGCCCATATAATGCGTCGTCACCGCACCTCCATCAGATGTCGCGTGGAGTGACCGTATGAAGAACACAATAGCAATACTGCGAAAAACGAAAGTAGCTTTTATTGGGCGAACCTGTGCCTACAAAGACAGGCTACACTAAAAGAACGGCACCAACGGCGAACACAGTCGGCGATCGTCAAAATTTGATCAGCGGGTAAAGCGCGTTGGCTTTTATACAGCAGTCGTCGAATATTCCAGAGTAATCGCTGGGACCCGCGTGCCTTCCCCAAAGTTCTACATTATTTGCGTCGCACACACATGCAATCATATTATACAAGGTTAGGTTACAGACAGCGGACGGAAGCATCGATAACATTCCAGAAACTTCCGATACATGCAGGCGCGTCCTGCGCTGTGCGATAAGATTTGCTAGCCGGTGCAACGTGTCACCCGATAAAGACAAACAAGTACACTTGTCAATACATTGTACATTCGCCAAGAATCATATGACGATGAACATTCATGTACACGGGTCTCTCACGGTACATTCAGCCACCTATCTACAGGTAGGTGGCTGAATGGCTTGCATTCGTCGCATGTTGTGGTCTGGTAACGAACGACAACCACCAGCGGAAACAGACTGGACAGAGTGTCCCGCCTGTTTGAACCAGTTGTTGCCATTGAAGATGAGCAACTTGCATTGGGAAGCAGTCCCGTGACACAGGCATCTGCTGCCGCAGCCAATACAGCGACATGGACTACTCGACATTTCAGTCTTAACTTCTTTCCAGCGTGCACATTTCTTTTCTTTCGTGGGACGCTAATGTGTGGCTCCCACTTGGTGCCCTACTTTGTCTCAATATGAAAAATTGGTTTTGTTGGCATCACATTCGGCAGTCACTTTTGCGGGCGTTTCCACCCATGGAGCAATAAACTTCATACACGTCGGACCATGTAAGCACGTATGCTGGACTCCGTTCTCACCAAATCATGGCCAAGGAAGGCCGCAAGCACAATTTACCCATGGCTGAAGCAGGAAAGAACGAACAGGGAGAGCCAGTTATGGTGCGTGCATACTGGGAGTCTATGTCGCTGCGCGGACTGCAAGAACAGGTGCTTACCTTTGAAGACTCCTTCCAAATGCAACTGACCAGGCCTCCACATCCGAAAAACGTAGCACGGTGACCACGACTAAGTGGGGCAGCGAAACCGAATTCTGCCAGCAATCACTCCAGTGTAGCTTCCGCAAACACCTAGGATATCGAGGAAGAAGAGCAATCATCAACGATACTAGGAATACGGGAATGAGAAATCTTGCATTCAAGAAAGAAGCCAGTCTGCTCTGCAAGCACTGAAACTCGAACATAGGTTGGAGATACATTTAGACATTGGTCGAACACAGAGGCAATCACAAAGAAGGCTTTCTTATTAAAATCACCTTCCTGAAGGACTACAAAGCCAGCTTCCTTGTCCGCTGGCAAAAAACTGTCGGTTCTGCCTCACGAACGCAGTTGCACGTGTAACCGGAACACGTGATATAAACGGTTCGTTGCGCGAGACCACGTCGACCCCTTCAGAGATACAGCAGTTCGCTTCACCTTGTAGGGCGCATCGTGGGGTTCACAATTTGTTCGTGAAATTAAAAACGCGAAGTCCGGTTGCCAGCGAGTGAGTGAGTGAGTGAAAACTTTTGAGTCTTTCAAGAATTTCGCGGTTACGGGGTCTCCGTCGTCTTCATCTTCTTGGCGCTGGCGACTTGAGACTTCTCTTCAGCAAGGGTGGGCCCCTATTCCAAGGCTCCACTGAGTCGCGCTGCATCGCTCGCGTGCTGCACTAGGGCCCTTTGGGCCGTGAGCTCGCTGCTGGTGAGCCGACTCTCCCATTGCTCCGCACTCGGGTGTTCGTGTTTGTGGAATGCTTTGTTGCGTTCGCACTCCCAGGTGATGTGGTAGAGTGTAGGTTTGGCACCGCGCCAAGGGCAGGTGGCCCTGTATTGTGTCGGAAACATCTTATTGAGCACGTGTAAGTTGGGGAAGAAGTTTGTCTGTAGTCTGCGCCAGCTGGTCGTTTCCTCCTTTGAGAGGTCTTGGTGTGGTGGCGGATATCTAATTCTAGTTCCTCTATGTAAGTTCAGGGTCTCTGCGTATCCCCCCTCGCAAGCCTGTAGGTGGGTCTCCGGGGCATTCTAATCGAATCATATTCAGTGCGAACACGTGAAAACCCACGTGCCCATGATGGGTAATAGTTGCAGAAGCCGGGTCATAGGAAAATGTTTGCTGTTTTCTTGCGAGAGAAACTGAATTCTTAATATTGGCGATTAATTCTTATTAATAGCTCAGGAGAAATTGTAGATTTCCTGAAAGAAAATTCTGACAAAACCTTATCACCTTGCTACTTTCACATAAAGGACTTTTACTACTCCTTGCCTCAAGTGGGACTAATAGCGTGTGCAGAAGAATGCATCGACGAGTATGGTGTGGTTGCATTTAAACTGTTTATCCATTAAGGCATCTTTAGATGTCCTTAGTTGCTACGTTCATTTGACCTATGTAGCATGAATTGACGAAATTTTCATTGCAAATCAGGGTGCCTGCATCGGTTCATGTTTGGCGACTATACTAAGTGACATTTTTCCAGCCCACCATAACAAAAACCTGTCGCGTACCTTGTCCGAACACAGGGGGGTTATAGTTGTCAGGAACGTTGATGGGGGTCTAGTCCCTTTCGAACCAGAGGCACGTTCTATAGTAGTCCAGCTTTACGAAGTTTCTTCTGCAGGCCTTAGGCCACATACTCTCACGCTTGAAGCGCCGACTGATAACGTGCTGCGTTTCTTAGATATTCAGCTCGAGTTCGTGGAACGGCACACGTGTTGGGAGTATAAACCCTGCTGCCGTATCGATCCGCCAATTCGAAGCTCGTCAAGAGGAGCATTGCCAACTTGTGCTTTAGAAATGCATTAAAGACATCTTGCCACCATAAGACCTATACGAGTCTTAAGGATCACTCGGCAACGCTGTCAGCAGCAGGGTTTTGGGAGTCAGTGCACACTTCGGAGATTGAAGGGTTGCTAAAAAGATGCGTGTCAGACAGCACAACTTGGGACGTGGCAAATCAACGGACGGAACGCAGAGAGAAGATAGTGGAAGTGCCCTATCTGCTGAGAACGGCACATAGGCTTAAAAATGGCTAGCCGTGTCGACACAGAAGTGGTCTTTTCAGCACCAGAAAAACATTCGAAAATATGTCGGTTAAGGGGCCCGTAGCGTAATCCAGCTGTAGGATGCTCTACGAATCATCGTAAAGCCCCAGTGGGTTGCGTAGAAGCTTTTGTTCACGGGCTTCCGCTGTCCAGTGGCAAAAAATATATCGGACAGACCGGAAGCTGTCATAATGACCGGTTACGATAACATAGTCTAAACGTGCGAAATAAGCAATACGGTCATCTGTCGACTCACTGTCAGAAATTCGGCTGCTTGCGAAGCACACAGATAAAGATGTGCGAAAGATTATTGAGACTCAAGCTATCTGTCTGAACAGTGATACGTGTGTTAGTGCCCCTTCGGTCGACATGTAAGATAAAGAGACGGCATTTTTTAAATGGTTAAATATTTGCATCATGTGGCGCCACTGTGCATGGGTTAAATAGGTGTTTGTTTCCTGAAAATAGAGTTGTTGAAGTTAGAGCATTGTGATGTAGTCTCCTTTCTATCCTTATTAGGTGGTGCCAAGTGTGCTTTGAGTGACATTTTTGAGCCCAACTCAAATTCGCCAATAGCTCTTTCGGCGCAGAGAATATCGTCATGAGATAAAGAATAGGGATGTTGTACGTCCAACCTACAAGCAAAACGGATATATTGTGATCCCTTATATTCATACAGTATCGCGCAATTTAAGCAAAATAGCCCAACGTGTAGACGTAAAAGCATGGTTCTGTGCCCCCTATAAACTGGAAAATTTATGTAGAGTAACGGACACTGAAAACAGGAAAAAGAAATTGTGCAACACGCCACGTCGCACCATTTGTGTAGCGTGCAATGACGGCATATTCTGCCGCATACTAGTGTCACGTAAAGGCTTTCACGTAGGAAAATCAGATTGATGAATTAATGACAGGTATCCGGAGCATGCGAATAATGATGCAAATAAGAGAGTGGTTGTTTAGCAGTTCACTGGAGAGTTTGCAGATGCAAAGCTAGGCTTCACGAGCGTAAAATAATAGCAAGAAGGAAAACGACACCACGACTAGAATGGAGCCTTTACCATTTGTGTTCTTCGAGGCTATCATGTCGCTCCGCATTGCTTTTCCTGCACCGGTAATGAATATGCTTTCCCGCGAGCATGTGACGTGGGCAGCGCCTCCTCATCACTGGACGCTACCGCCAATTTTGGACCCGGCGCAGCTAACCGGCTGGCAACATCTACGTGATACTGGGACCGGCATCGCTATCTGCAAGGAGCGCGCCCTATATAAGCTGCTTCCCACCGACTGCGTGCTGGGGCACGACACCGCGACTAGAATGGAGCCTTTACCATTTGTGTTCTTTCAGGTTAGTTACCTTAAACGGTGTTCTTGCCTAAAAACGTCCAATTGCTGCCTCTTTGTGGTGTCGTACCCCTGCGACTTGTTAGACATGCTAGCAAGAGGGAAAAACTTTGTTTACTCTTGTCTCAGACACTTGTCATTGATGCTTTCGGGTGATATTGAGTCCAACCCTGGCCCGGATAATGATGCTGTTTTGGCTACTGTATTAGCAACCATCCAGAGAATTGAATCCGTACAAGTAGACACTCGCAGCGAGCTTCAGGTTATGAATCAGAGGAGCGCGTCAGTCGACGTTTAACTGAAGCAATTGCCAGCCAGGATTCGGGCCGTTGAAGTAGATATAGTTGACGTAAAAAGCGCCCATGCCTCTGCCGTCCATCCACCGTTCGTACCAGACAGCGTCGCACTACAGCTAAAGAAAATAGAATCGCGCTGCGATGACGCTGAAAACAAGCAACGCCGATTCAATGTACTTTTTTGGCATCCCTGAAGACCCTGCAGAGACATGGCCGACTTCTGAGAAAAATGTGATCGGCTTGTGTTCGGAACTTCTGGGTTTTACCATTGTTTCATTCCAGATTGAACGTGCTCACCGCCTTGAACGACATCTGCCAGATAAAATTAGGCCTATCGTGGTAAAGTTCATGCACTTTAAATACAAAGACAACGTTAACGGATTAGGTAAAAAATTTAAGGGCACTGACTATGCAGTTCGGGAGGACTTTTCGCTCCAGACACCTATCGCCAGGACAAAGTTGCGTGAGTACGGCAAGGCTGTAAATGTTCCTTTCAAGCTTAATGTTGATAGACTGCGCGTGGGCGGCATATATTACGGGTATGACCCTGCGTCAGACACGGTCATGAAGTCGCCAAGATAGCTAAACCGTAGGCCGACTTCACGCACTACTCCTGTCAAACTTACACCAGGCAGTCTCAGTTACCTCTTTCTTTATCTGTTTCATTTACAAACATTAGAAGCTTGCTTCCGAAACATGAGCAGCTTTGTTTTTTCCTGGGTGATAGTAACTCTGATATCGTTGTCCTAACAGAAACTTGGCTTACCCCTGAAATTAACGATACTTAAATATTTCCTCACAACAACTCTTACAATGTTTACCGCCATGATCGTAGAACTAAAAGGGGAGGAGGCGTCCTGCTAGGCATAAAAAAAAGTTTCCTTCCTTTCTGATTGATTCCAAAGCTGATCTTGAAATTCATTAGTGTGCGTGCTCATCATCATCGACTAAGGTACTTAATAGTGTGTTATATCAACCACCTGACTTTCGCCATTCCTTTCCGGATGAATTTCGCAATAGTATAGCCACAGCTGTGGAGCTTTTTTCCTTCTGATTACATGTACATTTTTGGAGATGTTAATTATCCCCTAATTGATTGGTATTCCTTGTTTTCTCCCTGCCGTAAATCTATGGACCTCGTTAACTTAGCTTTAGATTTTAATTTATTTCAGGTCATTAACGAACCCACTCGTGGTCAAAATTTGTTAGACTTAATGTTTACCTCTGCTCCTGATACAGTCGGACAAATACTCACCCTCGATGGATTCAGTGATCATAAATTACTACAAATACCTCTTTATATACCACTTGATGATGTCAGCTTTACATCCAAGAAAATTAGAAACTACAATAAAGGTAACTATAAAGATATAAAGAGTGGGCATGGGATAGCGGTGACAATGCCTTCGTCGCTCACAAACCCGTTTCTGTTCTACATGCAGATCGTCACTTTGCTGGGAGCATATTTCTCGTCCGAAGCATCAGCAGTTTCACCGATAACGCCGCCATCGGCACCAACTTTCGACCATGATGGAGCATGCTATCTTCCTTACTTGGATTACGGCGTTCCTTCAGTCAGCGGCTGGCCAGCGGCATCGTCACCGACAGTCTCATCAGAAGAGTACAAAAGGGCGGCGGATCCGACTTCGGCCTTCAGTGGGCACGGGATAGCGGCGACAATGCATTCGTCGCTCACAAACCCGTTTCTGTTCTACATGCAGGTTGGTAAAAAACCATCACTTCTTAGCAAGCGATCGAACAATCTCTGTTTGCTGCTTATCCCGTGCCCAAGTGTGTTATTCCAATGCTTTTGTGATTGTTTACTAGTGGCAAGGGCATTACTGGTTTGTGGCGATGTCGAGACGAATCCCGGGCCTCTCAATGATTCTAGTGCACAGTATACACAATTACTTGCGGTAATCAGCGACCTGTCGTCTAAAATTGACTCGAGACATGCCGAAGTTATGGGTGCACTAGGTGAACTTAAACAAAAACAAGACGCACTCGCTCAAACCGTATCTGATTTAACTACCAGGCTAACTAAAGTAGAATCCTTTGTAGAGAATTTCGAGAACTCGCCACCTATGGCCGAAATCGAGGAAGCAGTCAAGGAAGCAGTCAAAAATGAGAACAGTGTCCTTGCCTCTCGCCTTGACAACCTTGAGGATCGATCAAGGAGGGATAACCTGCTCTTTTACGGTATCACTGACAGTCCCACAGAGACTTGGGCTGAGTCTGAAACCCGAGTTCGGGACATACTGTCAACGCATTTCGATATTTCTATTCCAGACACGGCTGTATCTAGAGCGCACTGATTGGGGTCATTTTCTGCGAATAAAACCCGCCCCATAATTGTTATGTTCTCGGCATTTAAGATTAAAGAAAGCATCCTTTCCTTGAGGGCAAAGCTACAGGGCTCTGTTGTATCTGTAGGTGAGGATTTTTGCAAAAATACCAGGCAATTGCCTAAGAGACTTATAGACTTCGGAAACGCCAGCAAACAGAATTTTACACTTCGTTATAATAAACTAATCATTAACAAAAAGACATACGTTTACTGCGCAGCCACCGATAGCATCTGTGAAATGTATCCCCCTTCACACGTGCCAGCCGCCGTACCTGAGTCCGCTGCCGCCCAGGTGAATGATTCTTCATAGCTATCTGCCGCACACCAAAACGTCAAAAGCCTATCAATACTATTCACTAATGCACGAAGTGTACTCAACAAACGCATAGCTTTGTCATCAGCCATTGATTCCTGTTCTGCTGACATTGTTATCATTACGGAAACGTGGCTGTCAGCAAAAATAAGCAGCAGTGAAATACTGGATTGCAAAAACACTTATAGTTTATACCGATATGACCGCGACATTCGATCAGGAGGGGGAGTTCTTATCGGTGTCAAAGATGCTCTTGTTTCTCACATCATTCCGATTACATCGTCATTAGAACTTGTGTGTGTACGGGTTGTCATTTCCAATCGCGAGCTTATTTTCTGTGCCTGTTATAGACCACCCGCTGCCCCTATTTCGTTTTGCCATGAACTTCATGATGTGATTAATAACCTCATTGTTAGATACCCCACATCACCCTTGTTTATACTAGGGGATTTTAATTTTCCCAATGTTGTGTGGTCGAAGGATGACGTAGTTGTGAAACAGAGTTGTCCTCAATTTTTAGAATTTTTGGACCTGTGCCGCGATTTTAACCTTATTCTACTTGTACACTACCCCACGCGCACTACACTGACTTCTGCCAATATCCTGGATCTCATTCTTACCACTGCCCCCAACTTGGTTTCACCTCTAACGTTCCTGCAAGGTATAAGCGACCATGTAATGATCCATTTCACTCTTAACTCGCATGTTACTACTATAAAAAGCTCAAAGATTATACTAGATTACAACAGAGCTGATGCCTCGTCAGTAACAGCCGAATTTGAGTCTTTCATTACGAACTACGCAACTTTTCGCAACGAACAGTTGATGAAAACTGGTCTCTCTATAAAAACAAACTTCTATCGATAATTTACCGCTACATACCTAAAAGAAGAGTACCTTCTAACCCCCAATCACCATGGTTTAATAATGCACTAAAGCGCCTGCGCAACAAAAAAAAAACGGCTGTTTCGCCGCGCTAAAGCTACAAATCATCCTGATCATTGGTCTCGATATCACCGCATTGCCAGTGAATATTGTTCGGCAATAGCCAGTGCCAAAAACACATTCCTAAATAATACTCTGCCCTTGTTTCTGGTTTCTAATCCACGGAAGTTTTGGTCTATTGTTGCAGGTACTAAAAAGAATGTTCTTCAATTAATCCAATCAGACGTGCCAGTTCCAACTCACGAGTGCTGCGAAATTCTGAATAATACCTTCTCGTCATTTTTTCAGCGATCAGTACAGCCAAATTTTCCATTCTTATCGTCCCCAAGTTTTCCGCCTATGGATCCTATCTCGCTTGACTGGATTGGCATCGGCAAACTTATCAGAAATCAAAAAAATTTCTTCATCCTGTGGTCCCGACTTCATAATTTCAAAAATGCTAAAGTGTACTGAAGTTTTTTCAAGTGTTATTTTATCAAAGATTTTTGACCAGTCCCTAGAGCTTTCTACCCTCCCCAAAGACTGGAAGGTGGGAAAGGTGGTTCCGGTCCATAAATCAGGTGACACTCATTCCTCCAATAATTATCGACCAATTTCATTGACATGCATTCCAAGTAAAATATTAGAGCACATAATTTATTCACACCTCATTAATTTCCTCGAGATGAATTCTTTCTTTAACAACGCACAACATGGATTTAGAAAATTCTTTTCCTGCGAAACCCAACTCTTGTCTTTTACCAATGACTTATTTATTAATGTAGATCAGCAACTTGATACTGGCTGTGTATTTCTGGACTTCTCGCCAGCTTTTGATTCTGTTTCTCATGATTTACTTATTTTCAAACTTTCTCTTCTTAATATTGACCCAAACGTATTTGCATGGATTTAGGATTTTCTCTCTAACAGGACCCAGTATGTAACCGCTAATGATTATACCTCTAGACCTTGTTCAGTTACCTCCGGTGTACCGCAAGGATCCGTACTGGGGCACCTGCTTTTTCTCATCTATATTAATGACCTTCCTGACTGTATCTCTAACTCAATCATCAGGCTGTTCGCGGACGACTGCGTCATCTACCACAAAATAACTAACCTTAATGATTCCAGTAAGCTTCAAGATGATCTGGTTAGTGTATCAAATTGGTGTAACAAATCGCAAATGCAGCTTAACACAAATAAATGCAAACATATGCGTGTCTCCTGCCGCTCTACCCCTTCTGACCCGCCCCCCTATTCTATTTATGGTACTGTCCTGTCGGTTCTTAACTCTTATAAGTATCTTGGCCTGCATACTACTAGCAATCTTTCGTGGAACATGCATGTTGAATATATCACTAACAATGCTAACCGAACATTAGGTTATCTAAGACGTAACTTTGCATCCGCTCCGACATCACTAAAGCTTACCATGTTCAAAACGCTCGTCCGTCCAAAATTAGAATATGCGTGTGCCATATAGGACCCTGCTCATTCCAATCTCATTAATTCACTTCAAAGCATTCAGAACCGTGCAGCGCGCTTTATCCTCTCTAATTATTCACGTCATTCTAGCGTAACATCCATGAAAAAAACATTAGATCTACCTGACCTTTCACTACGTCGCAAGCATTCTCGCCTTTGTCTTTTTCATAAAATATGCTACCTCAATCCTTTCCTGCAAGAAATTCTCTTCACCAGACCCAGTTACATCTCATCTCGCATCGATCATCAACACAAAGTTGAAGTGCCATCTTGCCGCACTAATTTATACCATTCTTCATTCTTACCGAGAATCGCCACTGCAGGGAACCGCCTTCCCGCCTCCTTAGTCACCATTTGTGACAGCACCAATTTCAAGCTTGCTGTTCAAAGTGCCTTATAGTTCCTTCATTATTTTTTAATTTTTCTCTCGTTCTGCAAATAATGTACTCTACCACTCCTTTCTGTTGTGCCTGCCAGCCTTGAAAGTATGTACAATAAATAAATAAATAAATAAATAAATAAATATGAATTCTGATCTTGAAATGTTCTTCCACCAAGATGTTCGAACTAAGGTCTCGCACTGTCTTCGTTAGCTCTGCTATTTGGCGTTCTAGCTCTTTCTGCCTACCGCGTGATAGCTCTAATACGCGTCTCAGCGCTGTTTTCTCCGCGTCCTCCTGTCTAGGCTGTTCGCGGTTGCTGTTTGTGTTGTTCTTTTTGTTAGCTAGCCCACCCGAGTGCGGAGCAAACCAGAGGTTTTCGGACCCCCGTTCATTAGGCGATAAGGCGAAACACAACCAGACACGGCCACAAGATTAATAAGGCACTCATCCGAAACCTCAGTGACGAGTTAGTCGCAGAATTAACCGACTTTCTCAAAAAACACTGGGAAGCTGAGACCGTCCCCGAGAAGTGGAAGGATGCGGAGGTAGTGATGATTCCTAAGCCGGGCAAGAAACTGGAAATTGAGAACCTCAGCCCGATCTCGCTCACATCGTGCTTGGGAAAACTGTACGAACAAGTGGTGATGCTGAGACTACAACAGTACATGGAGGACAACGAACTGTATCTCCACATGTTTGGCTTCAGGGTAAAATTATCGACCCAAGACGTACTGCTTCAAATCAAAGAAGAAGTACTCGGGAACGTCCCCAGGAGCGGGGAGAATATAATAATGGCATTGGATATCAAGGGGGCTTTTGACAATGTAAGCCACGAGGCTATCCTCACGGGCATGAACGACCTGAACTGCGGGAGGAGAGTCTACGACTACGTCAAAGCCTTCCTTTCAAACAGAACGGCAACGATTGGCCTCGGAGAGCTTCGATCAGAGAAGTTCCTTACTCCAAACAAAGGGACGCCTCAAGGGTCGGTCATCTCCTCCACGCTTTTCAATACAACTATGATTGGCTTGGCAAAACATTTAAACGAAATCGACTGCATACACCATGCCATGTATGCCGACGACATCACCATCTGGGTTAACACAGGTTCACTCAGAGAGAAAGAAGAGAAGTTACAAGAGGCAGCCACCTGCGTAGAGGAATACGTCAGAGCAAGAGGGCTAGCCTGCTCCACTGAGAAGTCCGAGCTCCTGAGAGTTTGGAGAGGAAAGCAAAACCGCACAGTCCCCACCAGCGACGAGTTAAAGCTCAACGTCTACCTCGAGGGGAAACCGATACCGGAAAAGACACTCATCAGAATCCTGGGGATGTGGATACAGTCAAACCAACGCTACACCCACACCCTAGCCCTACTCAAAGCATCCACCCTACAAGTAGCCCGCATGATCACGCGCATCTCACAAAGACGCCATGGCATGCGAGAGGAGGACACACTCAAGCTGGTCAGAAGCCTGGTCGTCAGCCGAGTGGCATACAGCCTCCCATACTACAATCCCATCAAGAGTGAGATACAATAGGCGGATGCGATTCTACACAAAGCCTACAAAACCGCACTCCATCTTCCCCACAACACCTCAACCGAAAAGCTCATAGCCTTAGGACTACACGACACCTTCGAAGAATTGAAAGAGGCGCAACTAGTCTCCCAACAGCGCAGACTACAGCAGACCCCATCTGGCAGGGAGCTCCTGAGGAAAGTGGGCTGCGCCGATCAACTTCGAGAGATACAGAGGACCGAAACAATTCCGGACGAGTATCGCAACACACTAAAATAGCACCCATAGCCCGGAACATGGATCCCAACCTACACAAAGCACGCAGAGAAGCCAGGGCTGAATACCTACAAAAGACACTAGCACCCCAAGAAACGACGGTATATGTGGACGCAGCCACATACGCCCGAGCAGCGGGGCAGAGCAACAGCAACGCGGTAGCAACGGTTATTGAGTCGAACCTACGCGAGATCACCAGCGCATCACTACAAGGCTGTACGAAAGTCGAGGCTAAAGAAGCGGCCATCGCTCTAGCGGCAGCGGAGGGATCTCGGTTTAAACGGTCTCTAACAATCCCTACAGACTGACAAATGGCGTGCCACAACTACCTACGCGGCAGAATAGGGCACGGAGCGCTCCGCATACTCCGCTCCGGAGGCCACATAACACAACGACAAACAAAAGAAGAACCAATTAGGCATACGATAGTATGGACGCTGGGACACACGGGAGTGGTAGGGAACCAAGAGGCGGACAGGATAGCACGAGGGTACACTTATTACCGAGCATCCAACGTAGGCGACCTCGAGGAGACCGAACCTGTACCCCAAGACTATTCGGCGACACTAAATTACTACAAGGGCTGCAGAAAGCGGTATCCACCACCGCACAACTTCCTTAGCAGAGAGTACTCTGTCGCGTGGAGGCGGCTGCAAACGGGCTCGTACCCGAATCTAAACGTACTCAGCAAAATTTATCCCACACAATACAATGACAAATGCCCCTGGTGCCACGAAACACCCACGCTGTATCACATAACGTGGGCATGCCAGAAGATAGACGTGGTACCCGTTATACCAAACCCGAGTGCGGAGCGATGGGAGGGAGTGCTCTCCAGTGATCGCCAGGTCGACCAAGAAGGTCCGATTCGGCGAGCACAACTGGCAGCAGCATCCAGCGGAGCCCTGGACTAAGGGCAACGGACCGTTGTGCTAGAAGATAGACGAAGCCATCTGAAGACCGCAGAAGACCAGCGAACCTAGAGCTGATCGTTTCTTTCACTCGCTCACTCACTCCACCAAGATTTTATGCCCTCTTTCTCTGTACGTCCCGTCGATGAAAACTGGACTCTTTTCAAAGACGAAATATCTTCGCTAATTGACAAGTATGTCCCATTGATTACCATATCTAATAGCAGGACTACCCAATGGTTCAACAAGTACCTTCGTAGATTAAAAAATAGGAAAAGAAACGCTTATACCAGAAAGCCAAGCAAAACACGACAGCTTGGGTTGAGCACAAAAACTTTTTAAAAACTTACTGCTCTGCTATATCTGCTGCCAAAGATAAATATTACTATCATGATCTACCCTCACTCCTCCAGTCGGACCCAAAAAGCTTTTGGAAACCAATTTCCCCGGACAATGGCTCAACTTACATTTCCCTGCACGGAGCCAACATACCTCTAGCTGACCACGAGAGCCCTGTCGCTTTTAACAACTTTTTTTCATCAGTATTTACGACGAAGGATAATAATAATATTTGGGGTTTTACGTGCCAAAACCACTTTCTGATTATGAGGCACGCCGTAGTGGAGGACTCCGGAAATTTTGACCACCTGAGGTTCTTTAACGTGCACCTAAATCTAAGCACACGGGTGTTTTCGCATTTCGCCCCCATCGAAATGCGGCCGCCGTGGCCGGGATTCGATCCCGCGACCTCGTGCTCAGCAGCCCAACACCATAGCCACTGAGCAACCACGGCGGGTGACGAAGGATCAGTCCACTGTACAGCCGCCCTGATTTTTAATAATATAGCGCGAGCGTCGACTGAACTGCTGGTGAGCGCCTTATAACGGCGATAAGCGTGCAACAAGGTGAGAGTTCGCGCACGAGCCTTGTTGCCTTGTTGCACTCGCCTTGTTGCACGCTCTTGTTGCACGGTTATCGCCGTTATAAGGCGCTCACCAGCAGTTCAGTCGACGCTCGCGCTATATTATTAAAAATCAGGGCGTCTGTACCCCTTATCCTTGAACCCGACTACCCTTACATGGGTACTAACATCACCGTCGAAGGTATATGGCGTCTAATTACGAACATCAAATTATCTACATCTGCCGGTATTGATAACATCAGCTCCAAAAGACTAAAAACACTGTCTCCGTTTCCAACTAAATGTTACTTCAAATATTCCGACAATCTTTATCATCCGGTCGCCTCCCTTCTGACTGGAAAATTGCTAAGGTAGTGCCTGTATCTAAGGCGGGAGATAGAAATTCGCCTGGTAACTACGGTCCTATCTCCTTAACTTACATTTCTTGTGAATTACTTGAGCATATCATCGCTTCTCATGTCTACAGCCACCTTGAGTCCAATAATTTCGTTTTTACTAAACAACATGGCTTCAGGAAAGGGTTTTCATGCGATTTACAGCTATTTGAACTTACAAACGACCTACATTATAGCATGAATAACAACAATCCGACTGTATTTTCCTTGATTACTCAAAAGCCTTTGACCGTGTCGCTCATCGTCGTCTAATCTCGAAATTATCTTCACTCCGGATAGATTCGGTAACTGTTTCTTGGCAACGGAATTTTTTGTCACTTCGACAGCAGTTCACAGTTGTTAACAGTTCGTATTCACCCCCTTGCTATGTCACTTCCGGTGTTCCATAAGGCAGCGTTTTAGGACCCTTACTATTTCTAATATACATCAACGACCTTCCTACTAACATATCTTCTTCCATTCGTCTTTTTGCTGACGATTGCGTAATTTACCGCACCATTCATTCTATCGACGACCACACCACACTTCAAATTGACCTCAAAAATGTCTCTGATTGGTGAAGTACCTGGCAAATGCATTTCAATGAATCTAAATGTAACATTATCACTTCTAGCCGTAAGTATATCAATTCTAAGTTCTAAACATCCCACGTCACCGCCATTTGCGCCAAAGCCTCATGAACTTTGGGGCATTTCTGAAGAAACTTAAAAAAATTACCGACGATTACGTTACTTCCTAATGCGAAATTTGAGCGCAGAAAATAAGCTGTTTCACCTTTTCGATAGATTGAGGCAAAGAAATCGAGCAACACATGTATGCGCTATCACAGAATTATTTTTTTTATTTTTCACACGTATTCCTTTAACAAAGACTCCACTAGGTAAGCTTCTGCTTCGGCGGCACGCACCTCTGGATTCTGACGGCGACGGCGCTGGGCCTCTGCTCTGGCAGCTCGTTTAGCAGGAGCAGCAGCAGCAGCAGCAGCAGACGGAGGACTTCCATCGGTCGTCTCGCTCATGGCTCAGAAAGAACTGGCAGATAATTTCGCAGTGGCGAACGGCAGCGGCAATTTCGGCTCGGGCGGTGCACATATACAGATCCGCCGCCACCGATCTGGCTCTCTGATTGCCACCGCACAGGGGTTGCATTGGAGGAGGAGCGAAGAAAGGAATTAAGTTCGAGCCGGCGCTTTGACAACCGGAGACTCGCAGGAAGAGGGGGGAGGGGGCGGCGTGTACACCCAGCGGCAAACGATGGGGGCAGAAGCGCGCGCAGCAAGCGGACAACACGATAAAGGGAGGAGGGAAGAGATAGCAGCGACTGACTGATGCCGCTGACGCCGATAGTGAGTCAACCCCAGCTGCGGAGTTGGTTTCAGGGACAACGCCGCCGATGCCGACACAAACAATATGATACCCTCGCTTCCGCAGCGCTAAGAACCAGGTCTAGCCGTGGGAAGGTGGTCACGTATTCGTCGACGTGCCGGGGCCTACGTGAAATAACCGGCGCGTCGGCAACTGAAGAGCACCCTATCCGCCACACAAGAACAGGGGGGGGGGACCCTTTCCTCCTCTTTCTGCATGGCGGCGACGGTGTTCTATGCAGTCACGTTATCTTGACTCTCTAGCGGCGTCAGCGGCATCCAGCGGTATCAGTCGGTCGCTGCTAGCGCTGGGGGGATGAAAGGGGGGCGGAGCTGGTTACGAGGCCGACGACAACGCCGACGACGACGCGAAACCCAGGAACGGACGCCAAAGAGCTGCGCTCTAAAACGCCCCAACCAGCATCCGGAAGCTTCCATATGCAACATTGGTCCGGCATCAACTAGAATTTGCAAGCCCTGTGTGGTCGCCTCATCAAATATATCTAATCAATATGTTAGAAGCCGTACAGAACAGAGCCGCACGTTTTGTTTCTTGCGATTATAACTATTCTGATAGCATAACTGAAATTAAACAGAATCATGACATCATTTCACTTGAAACTCGCCGTTGCATCGCACTTCTCTGTTTGTTTCACAAGTACGTTCATGGTAATAGGCTGTCTCCGCTATCTCTCGAAAGGCCTTTGCGCATGTCAAAACACTTCCATAAATATTTCAGCTACTCGCGCATCTTCGGTCACACATTAACCTTCAACAGCTCTGCGCTTCCACGTGCCATTTCACTGTGGAACGATTTGCCCGATACTATCACTTCCTTAACAAACCATGATTCCTTCCGCAACCAAGCCAGCAGTCATCTTTCAATAACAACCTTTTAATCTGTTCTCCAACTCATTGACTTTCATTGTTACTTCTCAGTTGCATCGTGGTTAGTACTGCGCATCAGTTACATTTTGAAAGTGCTGCATCTCTTGTGTTTGAATGCTTTATAGTAGAAATGTATAAGTGCCACTTTCTACATAATATGTTTGCTAGCTCTTATAGTACTGTTTCTATTTATACCCCACCCTTACGTCATGCTCCTACGGGTGCCTGTAAGGTCATTGTAAATAAATAAATGACTTGATAATAAAAGTACATAATATTTCAGAATTAGTAGATAGGCGCCTCAGTGAGGCGTCAACTGCAGTGTCAGCAAAATACATTTTTTTTGTAGCGAAGATGTCTATAGCTAGGATCCCGGACTTTATGGCATCCGCGTGCAAAAACTCTCCCCCTAAAAAGTGTCAAAGAAAGAGCCAACAAGAAACGCAAAGGCAAATCACCGCATGCATCGGAGCTTGTTTTAATGGACACCTCTGTCTAAAACAGCGCACCTTCACAGCTGTGTCTCTAAATATATGACGCAGTGCGTCACGTTGTGTGCGCCCGGCGACCAAGGCGAACTTTTGGCCCTGTAGCAGCATCGAGGAAGGTGAGGAGTACGGTGGCTGGTGAGGAAGCGGGCGCCCGGCTCAGATGATGGCGCGGCCGTTGCGAGGCTACTGCGGCGAATGATCCGCCGAGGCAAATCCCCGCCAGGTAGGGCTCAGTAAAAATATACTCCTGTTTATTGTAGCTCATCTTCCTCACTGATATTGTAGATCACAGTACCATTTCGCTCCACCTTTGCTATGGGAGGCCACGCGTGATCCGCATGCCTGAAGAGCGCCGTACCTACGAGGAGCGGCAGTGAGAGCAGGGCTGGAGAGAGACCATCGACTTCGTGCCATTCCGGCAGCGCGAGAAGAGCGTGCCCGCGATGTCGTACGTAAGCTGCGAGCAAGAGACGACGACGCATGTCACGATGCCGAGAGTGCCACAAAGGGACGTCACGCAATGAGGGCACGGTGCCGGAATTCGACGGCGGCTACGCAAGGTTCTAAAGAAACTTTCTCGATCGAAACTTCGGATAAAGCTGCCGAGTATGTATCGCCTATGGGTCGATAAAGACCTCTCAGAAATCTACGGCATACGGCCCGAAGAACGATGGCAGAAGGCGGTGGATTTGCTGACGCGGTCTTTTCCCGGCGAGAACTTTGTCGAGTTCCGATTCAGCGGTACATGTAAGGAGGTGATGATAAAGGCTAACGGGTCTCGGTTCAGAACAAAACGTCGACAGAGTGTCTGTTACCCACGGTGGTTGCTGAGTGGCTATGGCGTTGCGCTGCTGTTCACGAGGTCATGGGATCGAATCCCGGCCACGGCGGCCGCATTTCGATGAGGGCGAAATTCGAAAACAACCGTGTACTTAGACTTAGGTGCACGTAAAAGAACCCCAGCTGATCGAAATTTCGGGAGGCCTCTACTGCGGCGCGCCACATAATCAGAAAGTGCTTCTGGCAAGCAAAACACCTTACTTTTTTTACAGAGGCTTTGTTCAAGGGTTCGGTCCCACTTTTCTCGACGACGACCGGTTATGTGTACCCGCTTGTGCCAGCGCATCTTCCGAAACTCAGCGCCAATGGGATCTGCTTCGCTGATCCCCCGTCTTCACAGAGCGGAATTTTGCATGGTTTTTTTTTTGCTTGGATGCTGTATCAGATGCGACACGATGGGAAGTTAGCAACAAAGAACGTTTATTAACAAGGCGAAGTAGTGCCCTGCATGATAAGCACGCGTAATCTTGATCTGAATCTCGTTCGCATAGTGGTAGTGGCGCATGCGCTCGCATGGCAGGTGAGCCTTTCACGATACATCTCCCTACGGACACATAACAGTTTACGTTACTTGATTAAAGTTACTATCGTAGCGTAGTTGATCAGCAGGTCGCGTCTGCCACGCTGGTCTGTGTAGGACTGGAAGAGGAATGGAATTCTGAAAGCCACCCTGGCTCGGATGGTCCAGGATATCGGTCTGCGCACTCTGCGCCAAAGATGGTGTGTGATCTCGATTTTCCTAGTTGTGTACACGCTAGAGAAATTCTGGTGCGGTGGCGTCATCACTATCGTAACTCGACGAGAGACAGCAACTAGGCTGTATGCCTGCAACGACGCTTCATTCTGTAGGGCAGATGCTTCCGCGGCGCGGCATGTCTGTATAGCTTTGAGGAGCAAGAGGCTCCTTTCTTTGAGCTCCTTTGCGTGCAGCTTGGCGTTTTTTGCACCGAAGACAATCTGGTCGCGTAATAAGGATTCAGTGAAAGGCTCGAAGCTATAGCTGCGTGCCTGTCTTTTGAGGTCACGAAGGAAATGCTCGACAACTTCGCCTTCTGCTTGTGTTCTCGAGCTGAAGAAGTACCTCTCAAGAACTTCACTCTGCTGCTCTTGGCAGTATTTACCGAACCTCTTTACTACGGTCTCATATTCTTCCTTCCGCGGCTAAAGAAAAAAAATTATTGAATACCTAGAGCACGTCAGCTCCCGCAAAGCTCAGCAGAAGCGCGATCTTTACGGCCTTAAGTAGTTCCATCCTTGGCGAGCAGTTGATCTGTCCTGCCCGAACTTTGCGTCGTATTCCTCAGTTGCTGCTTGCTGTCCGGGGTCGAGTACATCTGTGTGTCGCGAAGCGACGCGACTACTTCTGACACCGTGTATCACATGTGACTTGATGTGACAGATGTGACGGGAAGTCAGCAACGAAGGGGGTATATTAACAAGACGAGGTAGGTATATATAGTACCCTGCATGAAAAGAATGTGTAGTCTTTATCTGCAACTCGTTTGCATGGTGGTAGCCGCGCATGCACTCGCATGGCAGGTACATACGATACAGATGCAGATACGATATGATTGATAGATACGATACGGCAGATAAATACGATACGATACAAATGCAGGCGTCTCTAAAGATATTTCTCAGGACAAGCGCGGTATTGTAGCAAGTGTATGAAAGGGTGACGTCCTTTACGAAATAAAATTTAACTTTGCGTCTTATGTGTGCCATCGTTCTTCATTGTGTTCGTGTCCTTTCTGTGCATCGTCATGATAACACTATGCTTCGGCACTCAGCTCTAACTCGCCCTTTTCCTCTATGTCGGTGTTCCTGTCTGTGTTTTCAGCAGTACATTGAACTACTCTCAGAGTCGTTCTCGTGGCGCACACTCGGGCTGACTTTGTCAAATCATTCACTGCTGGCCTAGCTGTCTCTCTAGTGCTGTCCTGGCAGGGCACCTCATCGTGCTCACTGTTGCGTTCGACGGCCTCTGTGCACCTACGTCTACCTAATGGTCGTGATACAACCACAACAGGTAAGCTCTCGTCAAATTCAATAGATCCCTGGTCACTGCTTTTCAGCTTTGCTACTTCTGCACGCAAGAATTCTTGCAATACCCAGGCAAATCACAACACAAGTTAAGGATCCCTGGCAATTCAAAGCGTGGCAAATCTTACAGCCAAAACCAAATGCTCTCGCACAGAAGCAGCACCATTTCAACAGTCCTCCGCCGTACCCAGCAAGTTAAAAGAAGTAGTCGATATCTAATCACCTCCAACTTGATTGGAGTACCGTTCGGTCACCACGTTCCAAGGTGCGTGAGCTCAATCTCACTACTACCGATCATTTACAATGGTTATTCTTATTGGCCCGTGAAAAGGGCAAAATTTTCTTTAACTGCGAAGCTTTCTTTCTGAGAAACCCGTTATAGGTTCCTTGCAGCGTCATACAACAGGTAGGGCGGATGACAATCGGCTTTGCTACAACCTACTATGTTACGATAGGAGTTGATTCCAAAGGTAGTGCGCTAAGTAAACCAGGTTCATGCAATGCGACATAGCGCGTAATTGTACATATATGCAACGAAAGAAGGAGATGGGAAACTGCCGTGTTCGGTTCACAAATCATCATCATCATCATCATCATCATCATCATATCCATGTCCACTGCAGGACGAGGCCACGAAGGCGTCTCCCTGCGATCTCCAATTGCCCCTGTCCTGCGCCAACCGGATCCAAAAAGCACCAGCAAATTTCCTAATTTCGTCACTACATCTAGTCTTCTGCCGTCCTCTACTGTGCTTCCCTTCTCTTGCTACCCATTCTGTTACCTTAATGGTCCAACGGTTATCTAGGCTGCGCATTACATGACCTGCCCAGCGCCATTTTTTTCTCTTAATGTCTATTAGAACAGCGTCTATGCCCGTTTGATTGTTGTGTTCATAGGAGTTTGCTCTCTGATCCAAACTGCTCTCTTCCTGTCTCTTAAAGTTATGATTAGCATTCTTCGTTTCATCGCTCTTTGCGTGGTCCTTAAAGGCACGGACACACTGGCGTGAAAACAAGCGCGGCACGCCGCCTGTAGCAAGAACGCCGCGCGGCGGCCGCCACGGAGTCACGTGACAGCGCTGATCTCGCCTTGTCTCGAACTGCGCGAGCATAGGCGCGATATCGCAGTTGTCGCGCGCTTTTTCTTTGCTCGGCTAGCAGATACCAGCTCCTCGTCCCTCGTCATCTACCGCGCTGATCGCGTTGATTCCTGCAATGGCAGATGAAGACGACGATGTTCTGACGACGCGCTGTTTGTCGCGGCTGGCTCGGAGCGCTCGGTCGTCGATCGTGGTTTCGCCGCCGCCGCTGGAAGTTAACTTCGGCAGTAGGCAAGAGGTGGCGCTTCGGAGAAAGCCCGGATGTCTCTCATTGGTTCGCGGCACGCGGCCAGCCGTCGAAAATGGCTCCTCGACCCATCCTCTGCGCGGCAGACCAAACCGCTTCCGCGGCAGGTTTCGCGGCACACGGCGCGCCGCGCGCGTTTTGACGCCAGTGTGTCCGTACCTTAACTTGTTCTCAAGCTTCTTTGGCAGCCTACAAGTCTCTGCGCCGTATGTCAGAACCGATAAAATGCACTGATTGTAAATTTTCCTTTGCAATGATAACGGTAAGCTCCCATTTATGAGCTCACGATGTCTGCCGTATCCGATCCAACCCATTTTTATTCTTCTGTGAATTTCCGTCTCATGGTCCGGGTTCCTGTGATTAGTTGACCTAGGTAAACGTACTCCTCCACAGACTGTACAGGCTGGCCTGCGATCTTGAAATCTTGTTCCCTTGCCCAGTTATTTATCATTATCTTTGTCTTCTGCATATTAATCATCAGTCTCACTCTTACACTTTCCCTGTTAATGTCCTCAGTCATTTGTTGTAAATCGTCTGCATTGTTGCTGAATGGAACAATGTCATCGGCAAACCGAAAGCTGTTGAGGTATTCGCCATCGACCTTTACTCCTGAGACTTCCCAGTTTAATAGCTTGAATACTTCTTCGAAGCACGCAGTGAATAGCATTGCAGAGATTGTGTCTCCTTGTCTGACTCCTTTCTTTATAGGTATCTTCATACTTTCTTGTGTATAATTACGGCGACTGTGGAATCTGTAGATATTTTCTAGGGTATTTACGCAAGCGGTCTGTACTCCTTGATTGCGCAATGCCTTTATGACTGCGGGTATCTCTACTGGATCAAATGCTTTTTCGTAGTCTATGAAATCTATATAGAGAGGTTTATTGTACTCTGCGGATTTCTCGATAACCTGGTTAATGGCATGGATGTGATCCATTGTAGAGGAACCTTTCCTGAAGCCAGCGTGCTCCCTTAGTTGACTAAATTCCAGTGTTGTCCTTATTCTGTTGGAGATTACTTTGGTAAATGTTTTATGTAATACTGGCAGTAAGCTAATGGGCCTATAATTGTTTGGTTCTTTAACGTCGCCCTTCTTGTGGATTAGTATAATGTTTCCATTCTTCCAGTTTTCTGGGACCCTTCCAGTCGATAGGCAGTTTGTATAGAGAGCCGCCAGTTTTCCAAGCTTTATGTCTCCTCCATCTTTGATTAAATCGACTGTTATTCCATCCTCTCCTGCCGTTTTCCCCCTTTCATGCCTTGCAAGGCCCTTCTGACCTCATCTCTAGTTAATGGAGGAGCTTCTGTATACTGTTCATTATTGTTTTAAATTAAAGCGCTCCCGAGTCGTCTGGGTAGTGTAAAGGTCAGTATAGAATTCTTCCATTTCATTTAGTATGTCTTTCAGATTGCTGATGATATTACTCTGCTTATCTTTGAGCGCATACACCTTGGTTTGTCCTGTGCCATGTTTCCTTCTCACTGATTTCAGGCTGCGTCCATTTTTTCACGGCTTCTTCAGTCTTTCTCACGTTATAGTTTCGAATATCCCTTATTTTCGTCTTGATCAGTTTTCACACTTCCCGAATTCTATCTTATCTCTTGAATTGGACAGTTTCATTCTTTGTGATTTCTTTATTAGGCACTTTGTTACTTCGGAGAGCTTGCCTACTGGTTGCCTTGGTGGCTTGCCTCCCACTTCAATCGCTCTAACCTCGCCTCTAACATTTCTAGAATTGACACCCTACTTGCCAATTGCCTGTTCACCCACCTGCTTTTTCCCCACTTTTGCGTTGAAGTCCGCCGTTACTACTGTATACCGCGTTTGCACTTTTCTCATCGCTAATTGAACATCTTCATAAAACTGAGCTACTTCCTCATCGTCGTGACTGGACGTTGGAGCGTAGGTTTGTACTGCCTTTAGTCTATACCTTTTATTGAGTTTGATTACGACTACTGCTACCCTTTCGCTGATGCTGTAAAATTCGTCAATGTTGCCCGGTATGCCTTTATGAATTAGGAATCCCACCCCGTATTGCTTCTTATCCGGGAGACCTAGCAGAAGACATGGTCCTTATTCAGCAACGTGTAAGACTCACCAGGTCTTCTAATCTCACTAAGACCGATAATATCTCAAGCAATGTCTGATAGTTCTTCGAAGAGTCCTGCTAAGCTTGCCTCATTCTAGAGTGTTCGGGTGTTAAACGTTGCAAGGGTGAGTTTCCATTGGCGGCCTGTCCTGACCCAGATATTCTTAGCACCCTCTCCTGCGTTGCAAGTCTGACCGCCACCTTGGTTAGATGCTCCGCGCCCTCTGGGGACTGAGGGCCATTTCTTTGAGATCATTTCATTAGGGAGGTTGTGGCCGAATACTGCACCAGGGAGGCCAATTCCGGTTCTGGTAAGGGAGTGTCTTTTTTCAAGCACAAATGGCACTAGTGATAAAGTGCACATAACTGATGGAATTATTCAGCATTAGTAACTAGCTGACACAATTCTACAAACGCCTTGTTACAGCCGCCCGGTAGGTCAGTGGCGTGGCTTTGCGCTCCAGAGCTTGAACTCCGATGTAAGATTGCGATCGGGGCAGCGGCACGGGGCGAAATGAAAACCCCGGCTTACTTCGTTTCACGTGCGCGTTGAAAAGCTCCAGGTGGTGGAAATGATTCTTCAGTCCCCCACTACAGTGTGCCTAAGAATCACATCGTGGTTTTGGCGCTGAAGCACCCATAATTCATTTTATCGTCGTAAATTTGCGATAAATACAGCTGCTGTTATTATTTTTAAGCCTATAAATTTTTCTATATGATATTAGGGCTAGGTGGTTGGCGGTTGTAAAATTGGCCAGGTCATTTTGGCAACAAAATGGTGAGGCGTTCGACAAATCTCTACACTTTGTTGCCTGAAGCCAGCACCTTATTTTGTTCATTTTTCTATGCAAGCTCGATCCAGACACCTCACTTAAGCTATCTTTACTCAACGATCCGTTAGAGCTGCACTACAGATGACTGAATTTTGTGTGTGTTTCTGTACTAAACGAGCGTGTAAGGTAAAATGGAAACAGGGCCCTGTCTCTGTACAGAACAAGCAGTTAAATACGCGCCACATCTATGACAGTTTTCTTGCGTTTTCGGTTTGATGATGCTGTTCGGATTTCATTGGCTTGGAGTTACGCACGCGAAAAGCAGTGAATGAAGGAGATATCCTCACCTCTAAATTCAACCTGCTGAATCGCGCGTTAACTATGACGTGTACTAGTTTTCGCACTTACGTCACACTTGAGGTCTTGAAGACGGCCTGTATATTGTGGTAAGATGCCAACGTGCATTGCAGTGCCCAACTGAAAAAGTAACATTCATGAGATCAAGTTTTCAGATGTGGCGCCATTTCTAACAATAAAGACATCATGGGACATCATATTGTGCTGTTATCAGCACAATAGAGCAAGCAGTTATGCAAATGCGTTGTTGTGGCATCTTATTTACGAGATTACTTCGTATTTTGTCACTAGGACAGTTGCAGAGCAAGCCGCCATTGAGTCTTCAAAATTGCAGTGTGCATGTATGCAGACGACTGCCTCATGCTTTGTAGTATCGTTGAACACCTCAAATGGCTGAATTATATATATATATAATATATATATATATATATATATATATATATATATATATATATATATATATATATATATATATATATATATATATATATATATATATATATATATATATATATACACACACACACGGTGAAGTAGACGCGCGTATGAAGGGGTTTGCTGATGTTTCGGCTGGGGTCCGGCCTTCATCAGAATACATTGCACGATGTCACTACAGTTAATATACACTGTCCTATCAACCAAATGAAGATACGTTTACATGAACAACGAATATAATGGGCGAACAAAATGCATCCTAATCACTCAAAGGATAGCTATCCTTTGAATGATTCGGATGCATTTTGTTCGACCATTTTATTCTTCATTTGGTTGATAGGCACATGTATATTAACTGTACTGACACCATGCAAATATTCTGATGAAGGCCGGACCCCGGCCGAAACATCAATAAACCGCTTCATACGCGCGTCTAATTCACTGTGAATATTTACCCGGACCCAGAACTGCTTTCTTCCTGGTATATATATATATATATATATATATATATATATATATATATATATATATATATATATATATATATATATATATATATATATATATATATGTGTGTGTGTGTGTGTGTGTGTAAACGAGGGTGCCGATTTTTATTAGTCATATCATGAGAAGGCAACGAACACTGACACCAAGGACAACATACTGGAAATTACTTGTGCTTATTCAATGAAAAAAAGAAACAATAAATTAATGGAACATAAAGTGGATGAAAAAACAACTTGCTGCAGGTGGGAATCCAACTCACAACCTTCGCATTTCGCGTGCGATGGTCTACCAATTTAGCTACCGCGGCGCTGTTTTCCCATCCTCTTTCTTGGGTATTTATGTGTCCTAGTAGAACCCTGGGAGTGTCAGCCAGCGCCATCCCTAACAAACCTCGGCGGCGGACGTGGCACGTCCTTTTTGCCGAAGGACGTTCATACTTTATACTGTATATATAATATGTGTATAATTGTGTATATGTGTATAATTACTCGAGTGTTTCCGTATTTTCCGTGCATGAAGCTAAATACAGACGAAAAGAAGTCGCTCAATTTTGGCTAACTTTTTTCTTGAACGTCGCTCAAACTGCCGCTATTACTGTGGAGTGAAATATAGATAACTTTTGTGCCTTGAAACAATGTACGATAAGTTACTGGGGTGAAAATCCTCAACCGAAGGCTTTCAGGTTTGTCTAGTGTTTATGCACGTGACGAACAAGAAGTGAATCGGCCAGCAGGGCGCACCGGGATTTTTGAGGCAATATATCTACATCACCACACGTGAAGTAAGCTAAAATTTCGCTCTTAAATTCAAATTCCAAGCATATATATCCAGGACGAATGAAAAACATGACGAACTTCATTTCCCAGCGCGAAAATTAGACCCCCCCCCCCCCTTGGACCATATCTTGCCTGCAAAATTTGTATTTCTAGGCGCTCCTAGAAAAGAACACACATTTTGGGCCTCCATTCGGTCGCGCATTGGTAACACGGCAGTGGCAGGTAAGTGATATTTACGTACCCGTAGTAGTTGCTTAGTGGCTATGGTATTGGGCTGCTAAGCACGAGGTCGCGGGGTTGAACCCCGACCAGGGCGGCCACATTTCGATGGGGGCGAAATGCGAAAATACCTGTGTACTTAAGTGTACATTAAAGGACCCCACGTGGTCAAAATTTTCGGAGTCTCCCACTACGGCGTGCCTTATAATAAGAAAGTGGCTTTGGGACGTACTTCATAATTTATATTTATGTAGAGAAAATACCACGCGTCAACTTTTTCTTTCGTTTGTCTGAAAGCTTCTTGCGCAATTGATTTGTTCGAAACCCATAAGAAACGGAAGCGATGCGCCCCCATTAGCGTGAACTTGCCTAGACGCTTCATTATAATTCTTGGCACTGCCGATGTGTCTTATTAGGCACCAGCAAATTTTTTAATCTCACCATACAGTTTTTGAATCAATCAAACGCTACAGGAATGCAAATGCCGCGAAGTTCCGCATGAAGCCCTGGAGGAGAGGCAGAGAAAATTGCTCAGATCTTTTGGCGCAGAGGAAGGTGTAGCTTGAGGACAGCCGCCAGATTCTCGTGGTCGCTCGACTTCCTTCTTTGCTGACCACGTGGTCCAGAAGCTTGACGTCTTCCAGAAGGTCCATTTCTTTTTTTTCATTCAGCCGTAGTCCTGCCTGTGCAAGACAAGCGATAACTTCGTCAAGGCTCTTCAGATGTTCTGAGAATGTGGAATAAAATACTGATCTAGCAATGTCGTCGAGATAGCATAGGAATGTCCTCCGTTCCAGATCACGAGAGACACTGTCTATCATGCGCTCGAATATGGCAGGTGAGTTGCAGAACCGGAAAGACATCAAACTCGTAGAGCCCATCGAGGCGGCAAATATGATTTTCTCCTAATTGAATTCATACATTGCCTTTGGTCAGTAGTCTGAATGAAGATCAAGGCTGGTTATTATTGGGTGCCATATAACAAATATAGTGCGTCGTCTGTTAAAGGCAAGGTGGGCATCTTTGCACGTAATCTTTGTTTAACGCCGGATAACCCAGGTGAAATGACGCTGAACCGTCCGTCTTCTGCACTAGAACGACTGGGTAGGACCAAGAATTTGCGGAAAGACGTATTATATTTCGGTGAAGCTTATCGAATACATTTTTTTTGTTTGAGTATGTTTGCGCTCGGCAAGCAAATGCGAGATGGCCGCCAGTGAATTATACGCGAGCCGTCAGCCTGTGATCAGTCGCGGCAGTAATGTTGCCGAGGATGGGCAAATGTACATCTAATAAGGTACTGTGCTTCAACAACGCAAGGAGGCTCTGATAAAGGGCAAGTGTCAAATCATGGCTGACTGTAGCCGACTAAGCGCAGTTAGGCTGACAATGACAATCTAGGCTGCCAACGGGAATGCCTGTTTTTGGGCCAACATTTGATTCTAGTGGTGTAGTTCAGAGACCTAGGAACGAAACCTTTTTTTATGCCAAATACGAGGGCAAGGGCTTCTTTCTAGACCTGACTGCAATTCTAATCAGCGCTTGATAATCTACGGGATGCAAAAGAACTGACGAACTCATTCATTTGGCATTTTCTGAAAAACAACTGCGCCTATTCAGTACTGGGGTGTGTCGCAGGCTATGTAGAGGGGTCGGTTTGGTTCATAATGGGCCAAAACAGGAGCTAAGCCATAGCTACTTTTATCTCCCCTAAAGCAAGCTGGCAGGACTCATCCCAAGTCCTATGCCGTTGTTTGTTTACCAGCACCAGCCTCTAGCGCGGGAGAATGAAAGTCTAGAGACGCTGAAAAAGCTTGCCGTAATAGTCTACCATCTCATGAAAAGACTGAAGTTGCTCCTTGCCCATTTGAGCAGGCGCTGTAGCAGTGCCGATACCTTTTCGGGCGATGAGCAAATACCATGGGCGTTGATGATGTGGCCCAAATACCGAATAACTTCCTGCCATGGCTCCCGCTGTTGCTGCCGGGGCCCCTACAGCTTCTTTGCCCGCCCTGCTGCCGACAGCCGGCACGATGCTGTTTCGTCCGGCACACAATGTTGACGCCTTTCTCCATACCTCCTGCCTTGCCATCCTCAGGCACTCTGCGCGATGCCTGGGGTAAAGTGCGCATGAAAAAGAAAAAGAGCATTGTGGCAGCGGACGCGCCATCGCTGGAATGCCCGTATTGCCTAAACTACGTAGCAGATCGCCGGCATGGCCGTGACGGCGCGCTTTCATGATGACCGCTCCCAAAGCAGCGGCTTGGCGCAGGGTGTACATGGCTACTATGCAGACGAGAAACTATTGGCTGCAATATCGTCGGACGTACTAGTGGTAGCGTCTAAGTAGCGCGGCATCACCTTGGTGGTTTCTGCTGCTCCACCGCCCTCTCCGGCCCCTGCAAGAATCTAACACTTCAGCAGGCCTCTCGAGGGGTGGCCCTCCCAGCCTGGCCCTTTACCGCACTTCTTTCGGCAGCCGCACTTCTTTCGCACAGGAATCCTGCCAGTCTGACTCTTGCCTTGACGAAGGCCACCAGTAGGCATCACCACGCTGCAATTCTACGTGCGGCAAAACCTCCCACAGTCCACCTGTCATTCTGAGCGGTCCTATTGAATGCTGTGCTGTTTGGGCACGGCTGGCGAGCTCCGACGCTCCCGTAGCAAGCATCTATGTACGGTCATGCCGGCTATGAAACCCAGCTAGCCAGCTGGCCCAATGTCCGTGGTACGACTTACTCCTGTGTGGGGACGTCAATGCCCACCACACCACCTGTACAAGCCGCCACTGCTGTCCATGTGTGCCAGGGGCTGTGGGATGTCGGCAACCAACTAGGCGTGCCAGTGTTTAACACTTCAGATCCCACATTCATCCGGCGCGCGGCGTGGGTGGTTCTCTCAGCCATCACCGCCAGCGTGGCAACGGTGGGCTGTAACTATATATGGGCACCGCTTCTGGACACCTGGGGGACGGACCACCTTCCCCTCTTGCTCAACCAGTTCAGAAAGCACGACCGCCATGAGCAGGGTGTGCCCCATTAGCAACTGGAGGCCTTTTCACAAGCAGTGCCAGAAAGATGGTAACGCCAGGACCTTCCTCCAGCTGGTAGCCGACAGTACTAGGGCGGCCACCATCCGCTGCACGGCTCGGGTGGGGCAGCAATTCTGGGAAATTCAGCACCAGGAACTGCGAGCTGATAGGCGCCTTGCAAAGCGCTTAGCACTGCGCACTAATCTACTGGAGCACTCAACAGCTTTCCGCCGTGTGGACGCCGTCTGTAAACGTCATGTCCGGCGATACCGAATCGAGAGCTGGCCGGCGATTTGCTGCTCCATCAACTGCTCTCCCAGTGGACCACTAGCTTGGCGCCTGCTGTCGTCACTCCTGCTGGTACCACGTGCACATCGCAAGGTAATGTCTATGGTGGTCCACATGGTCGTCAGCCCGGGTGGCCTGCCAAGCTCCTGGCGGACCAGTTCCTGAGAAGATTTCTAGCCCTACAGGCACTACCTCCAGAGGGAGGCTCCCGGCCAATCCCGTCGTCCTGCCACCACGCGGACAGGGTGGCTGCACAAATGCAAGCAATGTGCAGTGAACTCATCTACACGTACAAGTTGAAGGGGGCACCCGATTGCACCAGACGATGCAGGGGCGGCTCCTGAAGTGCTTCAACACTACCTGGAGGTCCGGTGTCCTCTCTAAGAGTTGGCGGGTAGCAGTGGTGACAGCAATCTTAAAACCTCTGAAGGCTACCATAGCCCTGTGCTCATACAGGCCAGCGTCCCTCACCTGCAACGCGATGGAAAGAAAGGCGCCGGCATGCATATTGTCACATGGTAATGACGGTGAAGAAAGGAGTCAAACTAGGAAAGACGATAGTAGCTTTTATTTGGCGAACCTCCGCCCACAAGAAAAGGCTACACGCAAAGAACGGCGACAGCGGCTAACACTGTGGGCGATCGTCGAAAACCTGATCAACGGGTCAAGTGCGCCGGCTTTTATACATCAATCGTCGAATGTTCCAGACTAATCGCTGGGACCTGAGTGTCTTCCACAAAGTTCTACACTATTCGCGTAGCACCTACGTGCAGATTACACAAGGTTCGTATGTAGACAGCGGATGGAACCATCGATAACATTCCAGAAACTTCCGATACATGCAGGGGCGTCCTGCCCGGTCCGATAACATTTGCTAGGCGGTTAAACGTATCGCCCCATAAAGAGAAGTACACGTGTCAATACCCCCCTCCTTAAAAGCATTGACCCAATGCTGCAAACAAACGAAACTAATAAAATTTCATTAAATTACGGGGTTTTACGTGCCAAAAGCACTTTCTGATTATGAGGCATGACATAGTGGAGGACTCCGGAAATTTTGGCCACCTGGGGTTCTTTAACGTGCACCTAAATCTAAGTACATGGGTGTTTTCGCATTTC
Source organism: Dermacentor variabilis (assembly GCF_050947875.1). Classification (NCBI taxonomy): domain Eukaryota; kingdom Metazoa; phylum Arthropoda; class Arachnida; order Ixodida; family Ixodidae; genus Dermacentor; species Dermacentor variabilis. Next base: position 6,639,660 of record NC_134574.1, read on the forward strand.
GCCTCCATCGAAATGCGGCCGCCGTGGCTGGGATTCGATCCCACGACCTCGTTCTCAGCAGCCCGACGCCATAGCCACTGAGCAGAAAGTAACAAAGAAAATCACTTGTAGCAAAGAAAACAACAAAATAAGGAAGTTGGTGAGTGTCCGTAAAAGGGTTTAAGACGCACCACGTGGACCACTTCAGATGGTGCGCGGCGCCGCTGTGAATGCGAAATGCCGTCTTGCACGACCTCATAGTCATGTGCGCAAATACGTCGGATGGCCTTGTGGTGTCCGAAATAGCGTCGGAATAGTTCCTCTGAGGCTTTGGTAGGCATGCTATCTGTACTTTGTTTTCTTTATGCACAATAAAGATTGTATTGTATTGTATTTCGGCATAATACAGCGCCTCAGCTTTTCGTACTGGCCCAAGTTGTCTGCTACCAATGTCGTGTCCTGAGATATGCGACATCGCAATGTACTACTAGGGCCAGCCGCATACCACACCCACCGTCATCAGCGACTCCCACCACACCCCAGCAGAGCTGCTTCCGGCCTTGCTTCGTGTTGTCACTGCCTTTTTAAGATTTTGTGTGGCCGCAACATTCATATGGCGACGAATTGCCAGCGAAGCTGTTTGGGTCCATACATGGAGTCATAAATTATGAAATCATACATTTTTTTTGTAGAACGAAGCTGTTTATGCAGACCCTGTGCCATCGTTGACGGACGTCTCTAAAAAGCGGCCATGTGACCTAGCGGGAGAGGAAAAGAAGAGCTCAATAGGGGGAAAGGGGATGGAACGACCACATTCCCGTGTGTGAATGCTATCTTGTACGTGAATCTTATGCGGTTGTCATACGGTGAATGTTTAGCGATCCAGCCAGATCTTTATCGAATTTATGGACTATTGATTCCAAACTGCCGCGAAAGAAACAAATGGTATTGTGGCTGTTTTTCGCCAACAAAGAGTGCTCAGTGATTGAAACGCGATATTAGAAGCGGGCGGCTGCCAGCACATCTTGCTAGGGCAAGAAGTGATGGCAGCCAACTCAATTATTAAACCAATTAAACCAATGGTCAAAACAATTGCAGCGCCCGTATCTCCAATGGGGGGCCTTGCGCCAAAGACACGGAGCTTTGGAGTTGTGGTTTCGCACATTCTATCCCAGCTATAACTACGAAAAGAGCGCGAGTAGTGCGTGCTTCTGAGGAAGAAGCTGCATACCGCGGGCATCAGCGAGAGTTGGCACGTTAACGGGTTTGTCGTCGCAGGGCCGACCCCGACCTCCGCAGCAGAGATGCCGAGTTTAAACGGTAGCGCTGGGATGCTGACCCTGAAGTGCGCGTCCAAAAAAAGCAATCCTAAACTATGTTCACCGCCTGAAGCACGTAAAAGCAAAGATAAGGTGAAAGAATGGTGAAACAGAATATATACAATATAGGTTGCATGCGACGCTATATTGCAAATCGGTGTAACTAACTCCGTGTGACTAATACAGCTTCGCTGTTTGACCATCTTCCTGGAGTGGGAGCGGTGGTGGTTATTTTTATTATCGGGGCTGTTTAAGCTTTCATTCCGCCGTGGAGCGTTGCCAGAGAAAGCCCAGCTCTGTGCCACCTCTTGTTTCCTAGCAACCACATGGAGAGCACCGAGCCACGTAACGTCCTCTCACCCCGCGCGCGTAGGGCAGAATCGTGATGTCACAGGTCAGTAAAAGCTCGGGCCAGCTCGGCGGCACATCTCTCGTCTCCTCTATTCCGACAGTACGTTGATGCTGCCATGGAAAGACCGAAGAAAGTCGGGGCCCCCGAATAAGAAGCGGCTTACCATGATGTGCCAAGCGAGAGGCGACGCGTCGCCGCCGAGCAGATCCGGAACACCTCGCCGAAGCTGCGGCTGAAAAGGGACGACGCCTAGTCGAAGATCCCGAGTTCCAGTCCAGGGAACACGAGAGTCACCGCCTGAACGCTCGATGTAGCCGAGAAAGCGATCCCGGCCTGCGATGGCTCGAAAACTTCCAGCGGCAACCCCGCCGAGACACGAGGGTACGAACGGCCGATTACAGCTAGAATTTCTGGGCGTAAAGTTTTGCCACAGCTGTCGCGTCTGTAACCTACAAAGAAGCTTGGCGCGCGGCTCAGTGAGCCTACGATCGACGAAGAAGAAATCATACTGCCCATCGCACCGACGCCTCCGCCTACAAGCGCCGTCGAGGACCCAAGGATCCTAATTTTTGGGCCAGAGACAACGAACGCTGCCTACTGAATGCTCGGCACTGCCAGGAATTGGTTCCTGGCCTGCGCGTCAGGAGAACTTCTGACGCCAAATTCTCAAATCATAGGAGGTGGTAACGGCCGCTTCCAGCGCGAATTCCTCGGTACAGAGTTCGGATACAGCTGCCTACGTCGGTGACCGGCTCTGGTTCGACGGGAATCTCTCCTCGGTGAGCTCAGCGCGGAGCTTTCAACAGAAGAGCTCTGTCTTACAAGTGCTCCGCGAAGCATTCTCCGACGCCACCGACCACGACGACGATGTTCGGACGTCGAGGACGAGGTCCAGATTGACGATGATGATGACTGGTACTGAAGCATTGTACATAATAAATTGCGACGCACGTTCTGTGGCTTTTATGCGTGCGACTTGTTGGGGCTTCTGTGGCTTACTTGCCTCGCCGTGTATGACCTAGCAAAAAGTTGGGGAAACTTAGGTAATCTTGGCGACACTTACTATGAACATAGTTAAGCCATGCATAACCTCGCAAAGCTTAGAAAAACCTAGCGCAACTTTGTATGAGCGTCCCGAGCCATGTATAACCTCGGGAAAATTAGCAATACCTAGCAATACTTAGGCAAAGTCGGAACTAGCTCCGTTTTCACCCACCCCTGCATCACTAGCGCCTACTGCCAACTTTTTTTTCACACGGCAGCACACTACGCAGACACAAGCACCACCGTGGAGCGCACCTTTCATGCATTTGCTGCAACCGCTGCTGAAGCTGCGCCAAATATTTAATAATAATAATTAATATACTAAATATTATACGGTCACGCCGATGAGCGTGACCTTATAACCAAAGAAGCCTAGGGTACGTGAAGTTGCGTCATCGCCATTTTCTTTCCTCGTTTCATTGTTCTTGAAGTTGGATTTAAAACAAATAACTCGCATGAAGCCCAACATCCTACATTAGGTACATTTTCTATTATATATGTAGGGTTTCTCTTACAGAGCCGAATATATGTGGTTCTAATTAGATGTAACGTATTCAACTTATATTTCAAAGGTGGCAGAATGCCTGACGCCTGCTGCACCTCCTCCGTGGGTAGTCCCATTATTGCACTGTCTGCGGGATCGGCCCGCGCATTCCTGCCGCCTACGCGGACGTAAGCCGGCCAAGAAGCGCCCCCCCCTCCCTTTTGGGAACGTATATCCGGTAGAGTACAATCTCCGAGATCAGCGCACGTATTTTTGTCGTCCACATGGACATAAGCCGGCCAGGACCCCCGCCCCGCCTTTCCCTTGCAACTCATGCGGAGGATGCATACAGGGAGTAGACGTAAACGGCTTTGCTGTAAACAGTTCTTTGGCACAATCTGACGAGTTGTTAACGCTCTAGAAGGTAATGGACACTCTCTCATGCTTGGTAAGGCTTGGTTCTCTGCATGTCTTCTTTATGAACCACAAAACATACCCAGCTGCAGCATCCAGGCATGAATGTCACCATTACCGCCAGCCAAAAGATGGTCCAAAGAATGGCAAGCGCTGCGATTCCAGCTCGCTCGATCCTTTTGTATAAAAGTTGGGCACAGAACCAAAATATTGTCACGTGGAGTGACGTATGAAGAACACAATAGCAATACTGTGAAAGACGAAACTAGCTTTTATTGGGCGAACCTGTGCCCACACAACCAGGCTACACTTAAAGAACGGCGACAAAGGCGAACACAGTCGGCGATCCTCAAAATCTGATCAGCGGGTGAAGCGCGTAGGCTTTCATAGATCCGTCGTCAAATGTTGCAGAGTAACCGCTGGGACCCGCGTGCCTTCGATAAAGTTCTACAGCATTCGCGTCGCCCATACACGGAATCAGATTACACAAGATTCGGCGACAACCGACAGCGGATAGAAGCATCGATAACATTCTATAAACTTCCGATACATGTAGACGTGTCCTGCGCTGAGCGATAACATATCTTAGACGTTAAAAGCGCTCACCCGTAAAAGATTAAAAGAATTACAGGGTTTAACGTGCCAAAACCACTTTCTGATTATGAGGCGCGCCGTAGTGGGGTACTCCGGAAATTTCGACCACCCGGGGTTCTTTAACGTGCACCTAAATCTAAGCACACGGGTGTTTTCGCATTTCGCCTTTATCGAAATGCGGCCGCCGCGGCCGGGACTCGGTCCCGCGACCTCCGTGCTCAGCAGCCCAACACCATAGCCACTGAGCAACCAAGGCGGCACCCGTAAACGATAAACGAGTTCACGTGTTACTATGGTCGCAACGATATCCTTTGCCCTTGTTAGAGAAGCCACTATGGAACGCCTTAGCAGCTTAGACGTCGCCCTGCCATGCAAGACGCCCTCGCTGCCAACAAAGTGTCCCTATGCATCCACTCCAATATTCCGCCCACCAACATAGGCTGCCACCTCACTATCTGCCAGAGCTCAGTTGTAACAGCTCTATTCGCCGAACACAAAGCATTTTGGCTCACCCCAATAATTATCTCTGTCATTTCATTGCCCTCCAGCAGCTCATTTACCTGGCAGTTATTTACCTTACTTGCCATAATGGCACTCGCCTGTCATACAGAAACCTACCGCTTCAACCTGATATAGGGCAGAAGCCTATCCCAGTAAGCTGCCAAAGACATGCAGTTTCTAGAATCTTAGGTCAAGAAGTTGATCTCCCAAGGCGTTATACTCCCGGCTTCTAGTCGTTTGGCCTTCCCAGCTGTGGTAACCCGCGGAGGGTAAAACATTCGTGTGTTAACAACAAGTCATCGAACAAGCGCACGATCATTGTACTACATGCTGACCTTAGTGGATGACATCGTCAATAAAATATCAGGCTGCGCATATTGCACAACTCTGGACTTGAAATGTGCACACTGGCAAGTTAGCTTGCGCGCCCAAGAACTACGAGCAGACGAAATTCATCACTCATCACGGCACATATATAGGGACGTACACGCGGTAAAGATTGAAAAATGCGCCATCCACGTTCCAGAGAATCATGCAAATAGTGTTCCAAGATTTGCAGCCCAGGTGGGAAAATTGTGGCGTTCGTTCTATCTTGATGATGTTTTTGTTAATCCCCAGTCATTATCCACGTTTCGAAGCATTTTTCAGGACGAGTTACAATTGTGACATGTAAAACGGACTAAAGCTTCCTTGGAAAGCTGCAGCTTTGGCCAGCCTCCCATCAACTTTATTTTATTTATTTATTTATTTACTTATACAAGTACCTGCAGCCCCACAAGGGCATTATTGCAGGGGGGCGGGGCAAATTGAAGTAAAATGAACATGTGACAAAAACTTAACACAGCTAAGCACAGGTGGTAAAAGTCACAAAATACGTAACATCGATGAGTCATCTCGACGGCAAAACGGTCTTCAGTAAACTGCGGTACAAAATTGCAACACAGAAATGGAAAGGGTACACTATCAGATAAAGCGCACAGTTTCACGGTTTTAATATTTTGAGCAAAGGCCAGTGCCCAGATCCTGATAAGGCGGCAGCCATGTGTCGCATCTCAGTTCGTCGAAACCAGAAATAAGTGCTCTCCTGTGTGCAAAGCGCAAACTTTCATCGTCGTTTTGTCAAAGGCTTTGAGAAAGTCATAGCTCGTCTGGAGATTCGTCAACGAGCCTACATTTTTCGGAGTGCACATAGTGAGCAGGCCTTGCAGACAATCCACACTGCCCTTACCAAGCCGCCTCTTCAGGCGCACTTTGTCCCCATTGCAGCCAAAACGCTAACCACAGGCGTATAACAAAAAGCAATAGGAGCGTTGTTATCCCAAATACAGGATAAAAGAGAGTGCATCATTATCTATGCTAGCCCTGGACATACGTCAGATGAATACATACATCAGATGAAGTACAGGAGTGTATGGCTGCGCACTGGACAATAATAACCAAGTTTCGTCAATAGCTCCTACACAGAAAATTGACCCTTGTAACAGAAAACTTGAACATTGACTGCTTAGCTTTCAAACGTGCCTATAAGCACATTGTCCACCTACCCCCCCCCCCCCCTTATGGCGCGTATGGCGATGATACCAACACACACACACGGCGCTAGTTTTCAAACATCTCACGGCTAGGACGCGCACGCGAATTAAACAGACATCCGTCGTCGTATACTTGGTATACTCCCAGAAACAACCAAAAAAGCTAGCCTTTTTGTCCTTAACTTGTACAGCTCCGTGCATTCTCGCCACCGAACGTTCCACATACTTTTCACCGAATTCAGCAAACTAGGCTCGCTGCAGCTTACATGTGGAGATTTCAAAACCACCATGTCACATGCGTTTACCCAGAGGCCACTCCAAAGCGGAAGAAGCTGCGGGTCGTCATGTGCAACCTGCGCTACAGCCTCCCTACAGATCGCATGCAACGAAGTGGAGTTGGCAACAGTGTCACGCGCGACGCTTGTGCGGACTTACTATGGCCACAAGGGCCAGAGCACACAGCGAGGGGCACACAATCAACGAATGACTTCGTAGCGAATATTACATCATCGACATCAACCTTTCACTTAAAATGCCGGCAGGCCAGAGCGGAAAATCCCACTCACGGTCTTGCATCAGTACCGGCAGCTCCACGCGCACCTCTCCCCACGTGGCCCACGGGCCTCACATTGGGTCTACATATGGTTTCAAAGCCCTCAAAACAACAAGCCAAGCTCTGCACATTGACCTGAACGTTCTTTATCTCTGGGAGGCCCGTCAGGGCCTTATCTTGTGATAGAGGAGACAACGACTCAGTCTACTTCAACAACTCCGTTTTGCCCACCTAACGAAAGAGGCAGAAGAATACGCTCACAAGTAACAACTGGAGAGAGTCCTGCTACCGTGTGTCGGCCCCTCTTGGCGCGGTGAAGACGTGGGCCACGTCGCGGTCTCTCAGAGATATCCAAGCTTTGAAAACAGACAGCAACAAGCAGCTCCGCACCCTCATATACTATCGGGATGATAGTGAGCAATTCCTTCGGGCGCTCGAGCGCGTATTCATCTCTTCATGCCCCCGTCCACAGAATCTAGGTTCCCGGTCGCATTGGACGCGCACGTCACTGACCAAGAACTAGGTGCCGCCTTACACGACATCCGCGAGAACTCGGCAGCGGGTGCCGAGCGCATGCAATACTCCTCGTTCTGCAATCTCAGCAATACGGATCTTGACACGTTATTAACTACATATGCCGATGGCTGGAGAGTGCGTACACTTCCTCAGGTGCGGAGCCATGAAGACATCTCGTCTACCCCTAATTCCGGCGAGCCGACATCATTGAGACAATTTTCGAACCATATCCCTCACTTCAAGTAATGGCAAACTGATAGACCATGACCTCAGACGCCTTCCTCCTTTCCTCAAATGCAAACTTTATTCCTTTACAACACAATATGGCTTTCTCCTCTGTATAGTTACGCGCCCGAAGGATTAAACACTAGAGACTATTTACAGAGTACACTTACAAAGGATAACTGCAGCGCTAGGCAGTTCAGCCAACAGTTCGAGAGCCAGAGAGCGTTCGTCGTCTGCATCGGGGCGCCCGCGTGCATCGTCCACAAGAAACACGCAATATGCATGTATCACTATCCGCGGTGGCAGAAGCACCATCTTGGTGCATCTAAATATCGGTTATCACAGCAGAGTGGTATGGTTGACGCGTGGGACATACCCAACGTCAGTGAAATTCGGGGCAGATGAGGCACTGGTATTAACCGGGGCGATTTCGTACGTAACAGGAGTCATGGCAAGCAGGACTCGATATGGGCCTGTGTACCTAGACAGGAGTTTTTATGACCGGCCAACGTGACGAATTGGGGACCAGAGGAGTACCAGAGATCCAGGCGAAAAAAGGACATCTGTGTTTTGGCGATTGTACAAACACAGTTTTTTCTCTTGGGAGGTCAGTAGGCGAGCGCGAGCAATTTCGCGTGCCAGGGCTGCCCTGGTGATTACGTGAAGTGCACACTCGCTGGTCTCTGCTGCAGCGGATGGAATATATGCGTCCAGTGGCAATGTGGGTTTTCTGCCAAACAACAGAAAGAATAGGGAATAACCGACAGTGTCGTGACGAGGAGAATTATAGGCAAAAGTGACATAGGGTTGGGCCAGGTCCCAATCAGTATGGTTGGACGAGACATACTTTGCAAGGATGACTGTTAGGGTGCGATTCTGACGCTGCGTGAGACCATTAGTCTGTGGATGGTAAGATGTAGTCAACTTGCGCTTGGTTGAGCAGGACTCCAGGATGTCGGCGATGACTTTGGAAAGAAATGTCTAACCACGGTATGTGAGAAGTTGGTGTCGAGCACCATGCTGCAGAATGACGTAGCGTAAAAGAAAATCGGTGATATCTGTAGCGCAGCTTGCTGGAAGCGGTCTGGTGATGGCGTAGCGCGTGGCATAATCTGTCGCATTGCGATCCACTTGTTGCCATACGTGGATAGAGGGAAAGTGCTAAGTAAGTCCAAGCCAACGCGAATAAACGGCTCCGAAGGAATGTCGAGCGGTTGAAGACACCCGGCGAGTAGCGTCGATGGCGTTTTTCGGCACTGGAATTTCTCACACGCCGGAACGTGTTTCTGGATAGAGGGCAAGGCCTGGTCAAAAGAAGCGTCGGTGAATCTGATCGTAGGTGCGGGAGACGCTAAGGTGACCTGCCAAGGGTAAATCCTGAAGTTCTTGGAGAGCAGCTGACTGGAGGTGCTTAGGAATGACGAGGAGAAGATCAGGACCGTCGGGGCGTACATTGTGGTGGTATAATACACGATCCCGGAGACCAAACAGGTGAGGCGACGAATAAGGCAAAGATTCCAAGCCATCAATAATTGCGCGCAAGTTGGCATCACGGCGTTGCTTGTCGGCAATGTGTAACAGCTGAGAGATAGAGAAAATGCAAGCGTCGGCATCGGGGTCAGGGTCGGCGGATGGTTCGTCCACTGGATAGCGTGATAAACAGTCTGAGTCTTGATGTAATCGGCTCGACTTCTACACTACTGCGTAGGAATGTTCTTGTAGCCGCAGAGCCCAGCGACCAAGCACCTCCACCAAATGTTACGCACATGAAGGATTAAGCACTGGAGACTATTTACAGAGTATATTTACAAAGGATAACTCCAGCGCTGCCCAGTTCTGCGGACTGCTCGAGAGCCAGAGGGCTTTCGTCGCCTTGGTCGGGGCACCCGCGCGCATCGTCCACAAGAACACGAAATATACAGGTATCAATATTTACAACCAGGATGTTCTGCTCCAGCTCAAGGAGGACATCATGAACCTAGGCCAGCGAGCGCAGACCAGGGTGATATATATATTAGACCTCAAGTCAGCTTTTGATAACATTGCACTCGACGTTATCCTGAACAACCTTGCCGACTCTAAATGTGAAATTGACAACTACGTTCTGACATGACTACGTGATCGCAGGGCCACCATATGAGCAGGCACGCATCGTTTCCCCACAATTTACCTCACGGGACGTTGCACCCCGCAAGGATCTGTACTTTCACCCACCCTGTCAATATCAATATTAAATTCCTTTCGCTCCTGGAGAATATGGAAGCACTTCACCCTTCAATTTACGCGGATGATGTCACCCTTTTTGCAGTCCTAGGCTCCGATAGGCACATTCCGGATTGACTGCGACATGCAGCCTACTTAGTGACTACATACGCCCCACAGGGTGGACATCAGTGCGCCGCGCTGAAGTGGGAGCTTGTGCTTATGTGCCATAGTAGGCGGAGCCCCCCTTCCCTACTCCCCGCATTCTTCACCGTTGCCATCAAAGGCACCTCTTCCCTTCAGGTCTCACGAGTGCAAAGAACGGGGCTCTATGTAAAAGCCGACGGACGTGCGAACCCTACTATATTTCTTCTGAAAGACAGGCAGAGCAGATAATTGCCATGCCTCGACGGGGCAGTAACCGCTGAAGAGCGGAATATTGGCGGGCTCACTGAGCCTTAGACAATCAGGCAGTTGACATACTATCACAGATACACGCGAGGAGAGCTGATGCGGATGAACACTGTTCTACGTGAGGCTATCAAGATCTCAGTAGCATTACCTCCTTACCGCTCAAGACAATGCATCCCATTCTTTGAGGCACACAGATCCCTCATCGAGCTTCTCGACGCACAGGGAGTCATACAACACCGGCAGCTGTTGGGTCTTGCTATCTGCCACCTGATAGGCACGCTAAGATACCTTGCCCAAACCCCCCTAGAAGGGATGGTACGATGTCCCCAATCCTACACGGATTCGAATTCAGACTGTCTTTCCCATACCGGTGCACATAAACATGGAGTCGCGCACGAGTCAAAGCTCCTAACATATCTACTGGCCCTCAGCAGGAGTGTTATACCTCTTTATTGCAGCGATGCAGTGTATTACACCCTGTATTACACCAGCGTATTATACCGGCGCCGCGTTTTACACCTAGGAAGCCGCATCCCATGGCAGCCAAAACGCGGCGGTGGTCGACGACTCCTACCGATTGCTGAGGCTCCCACCGACTGGAGGCTCCCTCCAGTCGGTGGGAGCCTCCAGTCGCTTTCTTCTATGCACATCTTTGCCGCAACATAATGCACTTTTTCTTGCGGTAAAGATGTGCATAGAAGAAAGCGGCATCATAGCTTTTCAAAATGCAGCCGGTGTTACGCTTGAGGACTTGTTAACATTATTAGAAGGCTATCTTAATAGTACCTTTATTTGCTTTACCAAACAGCCTTCCTTACAGAAACGCGGCATTTGCATTGGTTCGTGTATTGCGCGGCTGCTGTGCAACTTATTCTTATCTAGTGTTGACCGCCTGCACGAAGAGGCTTTTAAACGGGACATCACTTTAAACATTTTAAAGCTTTTTAGATACATGGACCACTTCTTAATAATTTTAACAGTCAAGGCTCAATGAAGCGCTGCGATGATATTGTTGCAGGAAGAAAGCAGGCCCACGAGTTTAAAATATAGTCTATTTACAACTGGTGTATATGGCGTTCAGGCAACTGCCAGACTTCGTCTTCCTCTAGTCTAAATCAACTTCTTCCCTTCACCGTAACGTCACCCTCCCGGCGGGGTAGCTCCGTCCCGGTGCCAGTTATAGAGCCTCACTTAATGGGGGACATATGACTTGAGCCAGACAACGTGAGCAACATCGCTGGTGACGTTGGGAGGAGGCACTGAAGGCTGACCGACTGGGGTGATCTCATATGTTACGTCGGACAGTTGGCGTAAGGTCTGGTATGGACCAGGATAACGGGAAAGTAGTTTTTCTGACAACCCGACGCGACGTGAAGGCGTCCAGAGAAGGACAAGGGAACCAGGTGACAAATAGTGGTCACGGTGCCGAAAGTCGTAGCGTCGCTTTTGAGCAGTTTGAGAGGCTGTGAGGCGATGACGGGCGACATCTCAGGCCTGGACGGCTAAGTCAATAGCATCGCGAGCATAACCAGTGCTGGGTGATTGTACTGCGGAAGGTAGGAACGTTTCAAAGGGCAAGGCGGGGTCGCGGCAATACAAAAGGTAAAATGGTGAAAATCTGGCAATGTCATGACGGGACGAGTTATACGCGAAAGTGATGTATGGTAAAGCGACGTCCCAGTCGCGGTGACCGTCGGAAACGTACATGGCCAGCTTTTCAGTTAGTGCGCGGTTGAGTCGCTCGGTGAGGCCGTTCGTTTGAGGGTGGTACGCGGTAGCAATCTGGTGTTCTGCGGAACAGGAGAGGAGCAGATCATCGACGACCTTCGATAGAAAGTAGCGGCCGCGATCGGTCAGCAACTGGCGAGGGGCGCCGTGGTGCAGGTTGACGTCGTATAGTAAGAAGTCGGCGACATCTGTAGCGCAGCTGGTTGGCAGCGCTCATGTGATGACATATCTCGTGGCATAATCAGTCGCTACAGCAATGCATTTGTTTCCTTTGATGGAAATTGCAAAGGGGCCAAGGAGGTCGAGGCACACACGGAAGAAGGGCTCTGTAGGGATGTCAATTGGTTGAAGCAAACCAGCGGGAGGCATCGTAGGCGTCTTCCGGCGCTGAAACAGGTCGCAAGAAGCGACATAACGGCGCACAGAGCGATAAATTCTGGGCCAGAAGAAGCGGTGCCGCAGGCAGTGGTAAGTACCGGTGATGCCCAGATGTCCAGCCGTAGGAGCGTCGTGAAGTTGCTGGAGCACGGCGAGTCGAAGGTGCTTGAGAACAACTAGGAGGAGCTCCGGGCCGTCAGGGCGACCGCTACGACGGTATAAAGTTCCATCGATCAAGGTGAACATACGGAGGGACGGGTCATTGGGCGAGGAGCTTAGGCGTTTCATAAGTGTTCGAAGAACAAAATCTTTGCGCTGCTCGTCGCCAATATGGAGGAAGCCCGAAAGGGATAGAACACTGATGTCCGAGTCTGGATCGGTATCGACCGGTTGATCCACGGGATTGCGCGACAGGCTGTCAGCGTCTTTATGCATGCGCCCTGATTTATACATAATAGAACATGTATATTCTTGTAGACGCAATGCCCAACGTGCAAATGGTCCAGTTGGGTCCTTCAAAGAGGAGAGCCAGCAGATGGCCTGATGATCGGTTACGACGCGGAAGCTCCGACCGAAAAGGCACGGTCAAACATTCGCGACCGCCGATACGAGCGCGAGACATTCTCTCTCAGAAATGGAGTAATTTCGCTCGGACGTGGAAAGAAGGCGGCTAGCGTAAACGATGCCACGGTCTTGGCCCTGTTGACGCTGAGCGAGGACAGCGCCGATGCCATGACCACTTGCATCCGTTCATAATTCAGTGAGCACAGAAGGATCAAGGTGTGAGAGAACTGGGGAAGTTGTAAGCCTCTCAATCAGGGTAGAGAAGGCTTTCTCCTGCAGTGGTCCCCAAGAGAAAAATACGTCTTACTTAAGAAGGTCAGTGAGACGGTGAGCGATGTCGGCAAAATTTTTCAGAAATCGCCGCAAATAGGAGCATAAGCCTAGAAAACTACGGACATCGTTTGTGGAACAAGGTACAGGAAAATTTCGCACGGCGTGAACTTTCTGTGGATCAGGTTGGATTCCGGCGGCGTTTACGAGCATGTTAATTTCATGGCGACAGAAATGGCACTTGGAGGAGTTTAGCTGGAGGCCAGCCCTGCGAAACACGGAGAGTATGGTTGTGAGGAGCCGCAGGTGGCTGTCAAAGTTCGGCGAAAGCACAATCACATCGTCGAGGTAACAGAGGCATGTAGACCACTTCAAGCCACGCAAGAGAGAGTCCATCATGCGCTCGAATGTAGCTGGCGCATTGCACAATCCAAAGGGCATGACTTTAAATTGGTACAGACCGTCCGGTGTGACGAAGGTGGTTTTCTCGCGGTCCATCTCATTACCCTAATCTGCCAATAGCCGGAGCGGAGGTCTATTGATGGAAATTATTGGGATCCGTGAATGCAGTCAAGAGCGTCATCAATGCGAGACAAGGGATAAACATCCTTCTTTGTTATCTTGTTGAGGTGACGGTAGTCAACGCAGAAGCGCCACGAGTTGTCTTTTTCCTACTAAGACAACCGGCGATGCCCACGGGTTACTGGAAGGTTCAATGATGTCCTTGTCCATCATCCTGTCTACCTCTTTCTGTATGATGGCCCTTTCTGTTGCGGAGACACGATGTGGCTGTCTATGAATGGGGCAGGCGTCACCGGTGTTCATGCGATACGTGACAACACATGTCTGACCAAGTGGACAGTCGGGCACGGCACCGCATCGAGTATGCAGCGTACTCAGCTACTGCTATTGCAGGTGACCGTCACTTGGGCCGTTTGCTCAGCGCTTCCCGGCGCGTGCAGACTGCGCACCGATGACGCCACACCACCTCGGCTTGCCTTGGTAATCACGGCGCCGAATGCAGACCAGACATTCGCGCACATCTGGCAACGGCGATTGGGGACTGCAACGGACACCACCGAAAGAGGACTTAAAAGCCAGCCAGCAAGCGTCCACTTCGGGCACGGCACCGCATCGAGTATGCAGCGTACTCAGCTACTGCTATTGCAGGTGACCGTCACTAGGGCCGTTTGCTCAGCACTTCCCGGCACGTGCAGACTGCGCACCGATGACGCGACACCACCTCGGCTTGCCTTGGTAATCACGGCGTCGAATCCAGACCAGACTTTCGCGCACATCTGGCAACGGCGATTGGGGACTACAACGGACACCACCGAAAGAGGACTTACAAGCCAGCCAGCAAGCGTCTATTTTGGGCACGGCACCGCATCGAGTATGCAGCATACTCAGCTACTGCTATTGCAGGTTAGTTACGTACGGTGTGCTTCATGCATTAAGAGTAACAACTGCTGTCTGATCGCGGTGTCGTGCCCACTTGAGTGGATTGATGTCTTAAAGCGTTCTAATTTACTCCTGTGTTCGCTCTACTCTGGAATGTTTGAGTTGCTCCTCTTCCTTTCTGGCGACGTTGAGACGAACCCAGGTCCAATGTCAAAAGCTGAGGCAGATACGCTTGCCTCGGCTCTTGAGCCGATACAGAAACTAGAGGCCGCACGAGAGGCGCTGCGGAATTAAAAAGCGCAAAGGACAAACAAGCTGCCACTGATAGTGAACTCATCATTTTAACAGCCAATGTTGCAGCGCTTGAGTTGGCCACTTCCTCAGAAAGCGCTCCAAACTCGCGCGTGAAGGAAAAAGGAAGCAGAACTTTACGTGATGTCTCAGATCAGCTGCAAACAATAACTTCAAGATGTGAGGACGCAGAAAACAGGCTGAGACGAAGCAATTTGCTGTTTTTCGGGATACAAGATGACCCTAAAGAGGACAGGGCTACCCCTGAAAAGAAAGTCATAAAATTCTGCTCTGAAAAACTGCAAACTGCAACAATCAGTTCGCAATTCGAACGCGTACATAGGCTTGGGAAATACCAAGAAGGAGAAAAACAGACCTATAATAGCTAAAATAACTTTTTTCAAAGACCAGCAACGCATCTTGTCATCTGCACACAAATTAAAATGCTTAAAATATTCAATCGGTGAAGATTTCTCGCCAGCTACGCGACAAGCTACACTCTAAAAACAAAGAGAGTTCCGGGCACTCTCTTTGAGGGAGTAGCGGCCTTTCCCATATTTCACTCTCTTTTCGAGAGTAGATCGACCCTCTTTGAGAGAGAGTAGGTCAACCCCTGTTGACATAATTTTGTTACTCCACCGCAAGGAATTGCTAGTACTCTTCCGCAGAATGATAATACTCTTCCCACAGGTAGTGCTAGTACTTTTCCGCAGAGTGCTAGTACTCTCACCGCAGAGGTAATGGCACTCCACCAGACCGAGTACTTCTACTCCCCCAAACAGAGTGCTAGTACTCTTCTCAATACCCTCTTAGCGAAGTCCTGGCCACGCATGCAGGCAGGAAATCAGATCAAATTAGGGCCGCTGATATACCGTTCCCTAGGCGGCTCCTCAGAGTCAGTGGGCCAATTCCAAGAAGCCTTAAGAATATGGCTGAGCAAAGTTATGCAGGATTATAAAGTCAGTTTTCCTGGCTATTTGCTGTCTACCATGAGGCTTGACTGCTCGGAATCGGCCTATGCGTATGCGTCCTAAACGCCACTGCGTAGAAAAAAAACCTAATTAACATTTAATCCGCAATTATCTTCGCAAACTTCACAACCAGGAGTCGCATAATCTAATTAGAACACAATAGTCAAGGGAATCACAAATTATGAAGAACCACATTGCTCTATGCATCTCGTGGAATCGAACACGCGTACACTCACATCTGTACAATTCAAAGCACACATCCTAACCATTAGACGACAGAGCCACCACGCCCAGTCGTGGTCTTTTAGGGGTTATATATATAACAAATGCACTTGAGGAATCGGCTGCGGTGGGTGGAGTTTCTCTGCAGTGTGCTGTGCTGTTGTGTACTGGAATACGTTTGCGTTTGCATCATTTCCATTCCTCGCTACGACTAACGAAGGAATACAACGTAGACGACAACGTGAGAACTATTCACGGCTTGTCGTCACCCCAGGAAAATAACAAATGTGCCGTTCTGCTCACGATTGAGTGCTTTTCCAGTCCATGCATTATATGTTCTCCGAAAATACGCGGATACAAAGTAGCATGCCAACCATCCACGTATGTGAATTTAATTCGCGCGTATACTGGTGAGCATTTCTGTTTATTTTTTCCGCCAGTTCCATTCGTATGTGGTCAACTACGACGCCAGTACCAAGCATTTCGACGTGCCTCACGCTGCCGTGTAGGCGTTTTTTTCAAGTGCATTAATTTAGAGTTTGGTTCAGTCCGCTGTGAGCTGTTGTCCTGCATTAGCAGCGGATCGTTAGCGTTTTGAAGAGCATGCATTCCAGCATTTGGAGACTGTTTATGCCGATAGCCGCGTCACATGCATTGGCACGCATGTTTAAATGACTGATGTGTCTACTTGTTACGCGTGCACTGCTCGTATCCTGTGGCAGCGCTCGTTTTAAAAGCTTTGAAGACCATCTACACTCATACGTGTGTTCAATATATATGCACAGGATGGACTTGCCGGCTAGTTGGTTGAGCATTTTAGAAGAAACAGCGCAACACAAGGACGACGCAAAAACATGGACCACACCACGAAGCGCTGGTGTGGTTGATGCTTTTTTTCGTCCTGGTGTTTGCGCTGTTTCTCCTTCCACGATACCCGCACACCACAGGTACGCGAAAGTTTAGGAGCATAGGGCGTGAACTTTGTTTTCCCCGTTTCCTCTCAGTGTCAATGGCACAATGCGTTGCCCGGAATGGCGCACGCTTACCCCTATATTCAGAAATGCATCATAACTTGAAGCCCATGCTTGACTTTATCTAAATGACGCAAGTCGTGAACGCACCAAAAGAAAGGCAGTGAGCGTCTGGGGGACGTTCGCACCAGGCGTCGTTTATATAAAGTCAAGCATGAGCTTTGTATTAAGATACATGTCTGAATACGGGGTTTAGTCATCTACTTCTCACAGAAAATGTCGAAGAAACGCCCACCAAAACAAGGCACATTCGTAAACTTAACTAGGCAATACGAAGCTCCATAGAAACAGAGTGGTATTAAAAGCTTTCAGTATTTTTCTTTACTCCAAGATGGTTCCGCTCTCGTGGCTTCAATGTACAGAGATAGTACAGCGTTAGCTAAAAAGCATGAATTTCCCGAACTCCATGCCAAAATAAGCTTGTAAAATTATTTAGGTGCTAGAATCCAGGGTTTGTAGCGATCCTTGAAAACCCTTTATTTCTAAAATGCCATTTTCAAGGCATTGAAAACCCTGGAATTTTTAGAAGTACTGGAAAGTCCTTAAATTTGTACACTTGGCTAGACTTAGCAGACATTTCCAAGCATTTTTTTTCCCTTCTGTGACACTCTTCGCATGTCACAGAGAATTGTCTGTGGAGGTAATAGAAGGAAAGCGACATCCTTAAAGTTGAAATTACAAAGGAGTTGCAGATACTAGCTTTAGGCACATGGAACCGGCGACAAATGTACTTGGAGGAGCAGAAGCAGGAAGCTCAACAGTTAAGGTATTCAAAGAAAAGCCGTGATGAGTAAATCGAGAGCTACAGACACAATAAAAGGAAATTACAAATGACTATTGCTTATTTGATGGTGAAAAGCTGAGGCAACAGATGACATCACATACACTGCAAAACCAAACAGCATTTAAAAACTGCAAATGTTGCAGGTCCAAGTAGTTAATTGTGCTATTGTAGAAAAACTTTGAGCGCTTTCTTGAAATGCTTCCTTGTGTGCGTTTAGTGATGGGCGGTGAAAGGCAAATTAGCAGTCTTTTAAATGTTTGAAATCAGTGAAACGCGATTTGTTTTGTTTTCTTTTGTTTGCATTAAAGTTAACGGTGTTGTTGAACAAGTTATTGCCTGTCCAAACTGCTAAAAAAAATCACACGAGGTCCTTCAAGTTACTGTGTCGGGGCCTCGAAAGTTCTTGAAAACCATTGAATTTTATTCTTCAATATTGCTCGAAAGTTCTTGAAAACCATTGAATTTTATTGTTCAATATTGCTACGAACCCAGCAGAACAACCGTCATGGAGTAAAAACCTTGGCTGAACAGGGGCTTATACGAAGAGCACAGGAAGACTAGAAATGCAGTAGTAGGCATGGAGGGCCGTGAAAAAAATGTGCCACATCTGCTCGTCTGCCTTATGTTTCTGCATTGACTGTCACATTTTTATTAGAAGTGCACTTCCTGTTCTACTCCAATAAACGCAACATTACCAACAACAGTGTGGGGCAGTCCTTCAGCCAGTGCAGAACTCTTTCTGTACATCCCTGTCAGCTCTGTCATTTTTCCAGCATTGTAGTACAAGATTTGTTAAACTGGTTTCGCAGAATATGAGCAGTATACTCTTAAATTAGCTGTTTATTTGTATGCACAAGTTCAGGTCTTCAGTTTGGTTACATGATAAATTGCCAAACTTCAATCGATACAAGAAACAATTTTATTAGAGTTTAATAAAATCCAAACAGTAATAATCACAATATAATGACATACATTTCTTTTGGTACGCATACACACCATGTCTTGGCACTGTATAAATTCAACTATACATCGCAAGTACTGTGTCCTGACCACTATTATTCACATGTGCAAAATCACAGCAATTCTTCAACAAATATCACAGTGATTAGTGACATACACTTTGTAGCTGCTTTACATGAGCATAATGTATACAAATGGTCCCTGTGTACCTACACATGATTAGTGCAACCCGGGTACTATTACTCACAGGTGTAAAACCAACAAAGATGCTGTAACTCCCTCATAAAAGCTTAATACAAACACGTGAGCACACAGAAAGCTAACAGTGGGCCTACATGGAAATACTACCGCCTCAATACTAATTCCCAAGTGTAAAACTAACCAAGCAGTTCTTTAAAGAATACCACAACGCTTAGTGACATTCATTTTGTAACTAGCTTATATAAGCTTTATACAAACATGAGAACATACACAAAGCTATCGGTGCACCTACATAGAAGTGCGGCCATCTGAGGACTATTATTTGCAAGTGTAAGCTCAACAGAACAGTTCGTTATAGTGACGCACATTTTGTAACTGCCTTATACGGGCTTAGTGCAAGCATAAGAATGCGGAAAAAAGATAAATTAAAAACTTGCTCTATGAATACACAAACAGATCAACAGAAATGGTAAACACCGCTTTGAAGACACGTGACCGTGACAAAGCGCAGTGCTGTGCCGGTTGAAACTGCCATGCACAAAAGTATTGAGCAATGCTTAAACCACACGCAATAAAGTGCTGAAAGACTGCGTCTCTAACGTATCTATTTTAATTCAAATTTCTTGAATATAGGGCTCTCTTGCCGACAAGGCATCTAATCCAACTGACCCGATTTTATACCTGCTAAATGCATACAATGCACTCAGATATACCTGGTAATAATAATTATAAAATGCATTTAAAAACTTGATAGTATGATGAAGATGCATGACTAGAAAAGTTCTGTCCCCCTCGTACTTGTTAAAAAGGTGTAAGTACGACACATGTTCTTTTTTTCCGCAATTTTTGCATTAATGAACACCCGGAAACCTCGAACCCACAAAAAAAGAAGATACTGCTGTGTTGATAGTGTTATGAATAATTTTTTGTGAAAGCTTTTTACAGACAAGTTGCAGTCTCGTTTCCGGAGGTTGAGCTGTATCATGCAAAATAACATGGAAGGTGGTCACATGGGAGCATGACACTATGCAATAATGTTCGTTTCAGTTGACTCTCTTGCCCTACAAGTCACTGCTCACTGTGACCAGTGATGGCACAGCAGTGTCTGTGTGATTTTCATCACACTTCTGTCCTATGCCATCCTTACCAGAGTTGGCACCACATAGATGCCCAAATTTCGATAGTGTTGCTTTCTCAGGTGGTTTCTGATTTGCTCAATATCAGCTGGCACTTCAGCTGCATCAAACTTCTTTTTTACAACTTCAACAACAACATCAACAACAATCTTATGACACCTGTGTTGTCCTTCTAGTTGCCTACAAAGACCAGTTAATCTACCAACAACACTGACAGTCTCTACTATCTTGTAATTGGGAAGAGGTGTGTCCCACTATGTGTTCCACATTGTTGTCGCTATGTGGGCTGGCTGGCGAGGCAACAACTTTATTATGTTTGCATATATTAAAGTGATGCTTGTACTGTGTTATAACACCTTAGTCTTGCACTTGCTGCACAAGAACACTGGCTCATAGTCGTAGTGAAAAGCTTTTGTATGCTGAGCAAATGACTTGTATGCACTACAAAAAAAGTCACAGTGATAGCACACATGTTGCTCTACCAGGCCTGGTGCGGTTCCTTCTGACACTGCTGTTGATGCTGACACACTGCTGCTTGCCTCGTACACTGTTGCAGCTGCAGTAGACATGGCCGTCTCTGTATCTATTGCTGCCGTGTCACCTGTCATGGTAACTTCAGGTAGTATCGGGCTCACTTCTGCAACAGAGATGTCGTTTCCCCCTTGAGGGCTCTCGTCATCAGGGCCAATAATTTCGTAGGCATTGTCTCCTGCATCGAAGAACCAATAAGAACAGCCTGAATTATAAACATAGCTCTAAAAAGTACGGACATCAAAACTTAACCACAAGCTTTGCACATCAGTGACCAGGCTTAATGAATAATACTCGCAGGAGGAGTTACAGAATTGTGTGTGTACATTACAGTTAAGCCTCATTAGAAGAGATACTCAAGAGGCACGGGAAACATGTCTCTCGAAACAAAAAATGTTAAAACACTGAAGAGCCAGACTAGATCACTTTATCATGCATCATCAATAAAGTATGTTTAGATATATCTGAAGGAATAAGTGCTCAGGGTGGCTTAAAGGGTCCCTGAACCACTTCTCGACATTTTTTGAACATTTCAGGTAAACACGCGCATCAAAATCAGAATGCCGTCACAACAGACGATGCCAAACGCCACAGTGCGTAGCACTGTGGGAGCACCACAATATGAAGAAAACGACCCCGTGCGCCTCTCTGGACATATCCTGCACCCCCCAGTTTGTCCTGACATCACCAGGCTGTCTCTGATGATGTCACCAGTTTCCGGTGCTGTCGATTGGTCGAAAGTGTACGACTGCCGGCAAGGCCTGCAAGCAAATACACACTCCTTCTTCCTCGTCGCGTTGCTCGCGATGCCATTGTGGGCAGCCAATGGGGGCAAAGAACAGAAACGCCAACAGAAGGGTCTCCCTATGAGGCTCTTCAACTAGAGTCACCATACAGTTCCATTGTATTGGCGAGGTCATTAGCGCCACCCCTCGCAGGACGATGGGCCTGCGCGGCAGCAACAGAGCTCGTTGGTGATGGCCTGTCCCGTAACATTTGGAGGTGTACTAGGCGAGGAAAAGACGATACTGTCCAGATGGCGTGTACCAGATGAAAGAGTAAAATGAGCGGGGACTACCTTTCGATAAACAAACACACGTAGCTCCACTATTACTGCACCATTTCGAAAAATTCTCGTGGCTACGTGTTCGCTGCCTTAACATGTACAACTGCAACACCGCAACTAAATTTCAGCCTCGGTGGTTTAGGGGCCCTTTAAAGAAGACATTCACAGGTTTTTAGTGACTGTAGATTGTGTTAGCTTCCTTCCTAACTTCTGGAAGTTAAACACTTCACTTTGCAAGCCTTGTTGCTCACAGTACCATTGAGGTGCTCTTAGACGCTCGTTAGCTTCAACTGCAGACACTTTCTGCCCTGCACTGTCCTCGTTGCCCTCCTTTTCTGGTTCATGCTAAAACAGACATGCGCGATTGACTTGTGTAAGGATTGCGTGATCTTTACGCCCTTCGGAGCACACAAGGTGCACAAAGTGAATGTGTCTGGGTTGTGTGCCTTCGAAGTAGTGAATAGTTAAAAAGTTGTTAGTTAGTAACAAAGGTGTCTCTTGTGTACAGTGTCGTTAACGTGGCAAACATACGAAAACCAACCAAACCATTTTCAGATGTCTCTTACAACCAAGTGTATCTTGTAATGAGATTCAACTGTACTGAATATTTTTCATCTATGGATCATCTGCATGTACATATAGTCACAAAGACATGTTGTGTGGAATGGCAAATCAGGAAAAAGCTCGTACTCTTACTTTTTGTCCCTAACATAAGCAGCTGATAACAATATCATAAAAAAGCAGGTAATGAGGCTAGCATGGAACATAATCTTTCAGCTCTAAACAGTTTTTTGGGCCCACATCATTCCCTCATATGACATAAGGCAACAACTTGATTGCAGTAATTGCTGCATGTGATCCGAGTTTATTGAAACAAACAATACGTAAGGTTGCCCTGTATGTAATTTTATCAGAGTGCTTTTTAGATGTCCTGCTGGCGATCCTGGCTGCACGATGTTTCTCATGCTTTTAGCACGATTCCTTTCTTTTCCACTCCACTATTTTTTCTGGTTTTCTCCCCTTTCCCTTCCCCCTTGCGTAAAATAGCACACCTGAAGTAAGAAATCTGTTGAATTATTGTGTGTATCAAACCTGTTAAGATGCGGGCTTCTCTGTGGTCTGTGTTGTATTTTTGCGCTGTACAAGTCAATTCAACATGGAATGTCCCTGCCTTTAGTTTAACTGTATATATATAAATATATATATATATATATATATATATATATATATATATATATATATGTCTCTCTCATGTTTTGAAATATATGTACATTCAGGAGTGCCTGCATGCTCTTCTCCCCTGCTCCACTGACGAAAAGGAAAGCCTTTTTATGTACCATAGTAAAACATTCACAGGTTTTTGCTGAGCCCATTACATCACTTATCATATGTATCTGTCACAATACACATTAGCAGTGGTCCATAATACTTGCCCATCCCAACGTAACTATAAATTAGCACATACCGACATGCTGTGAAACAGCTGTTGCAAAGCCGCTGGTGCTGGCAATTTCCGCAGCACTGCAGTGGTACGGCCGAGTGCCACCTGTATAGTGACAAATGCATATGCATGTTAGCAACTCAGTAGTTGTTGATTGTTTCATAAGCATTACACTACACAATAAAGTAATCTAGACAACTTTGTTGGAACAAATACACATAATTAGGTCACCATTTAAACACTAACACGATTAATTGCCCCCAATCTCTCACTCACTAAGGGATAATAGTACTGAAACATCGGTGGAGAACTCAGATTAACACAGCCCATAAAGGACAAGCTTTCTTTGAGGAAAACAGCTATAACAGCGGTTAGTTTTCTTGATCATTTTATGTGCTAGCTTGGATTCAAATGTCATGCAGTACTATAAAATATGAAGTGCCGCATTTCTAGCAGCAGAAGGCGTCGTCAGCCTCATGGTACAACTGAATTTTGCACTGTTTGTGTCAGTGAGCCGACACATACAAAGAAAACCGAATTCACATACACAGATACAGTGCCAAGTGCACTCCTCCTGAAAACGCAGCCACCAGTTCCAATGCTGCTGAAAGGAAAGGTTATATAGAGTGCGAGACTGCATGGAACTACCACTTATGAGTGTAAGTTTATGATCTGCTGATTGGAGAGGTAGTCACAAGCTATTTCTAGTCTCTTTTAGAAGCATTACTAAAGGATGAATTAAAATCTATTCATAAGTCACGAATTTCACGCATCTACAGTTTGGTTAAATAACTTGTGAGAAAAAGACATGTTTACCTGGAATAGCAACCTTTTTTCGTGCTGCAAAACTTTCCTTCGAATTAATGAAATAACTTTACAGCGTCATAATATATTGTGTTTCTCGCCACTACTTGCCGGCAGTGGCGAGTTAGTGTTTATACCTGATTCATTGGGCGACATACTGCCAAACACAAATGCTTCACGAACACGAGAACACGTCCCTCGCAGAGAACAGCAACCATATATGCCTCTGTGAGACATGATCGCACCTTTGTGGTCAAAATGTACATTAGAACGACACCACTATCTCATTAAAAAAAGCCTCAGTACAAGGCAGCAGCCAACTGCATAATGTGAAATTGCAACTGATGTCCACTTACTGGTGGCCTGTGTTTGAGTCACTTCTGGTAGTTCACTGGGTGCTGTGAAATGCACGTCCTGGGTTGTCCCTACAAAACATACAGGGTTATGTCAAATGTTGAAAATATATATGTACACCGGCATTTCATAAGTTGCAAAACAAATGAGTAAACTAATAAACAACTGTAATGTAAACAGAGTACACATGATAAGACCGGCTGTCAAATGGTAATACATTACGCGAAAAACCTAATGCATAGGAAAGACTATATGTAAACACACGAAGCTGACACACAATTTAATTCGCTCTAGGTTTTTCCGAGCAGTATATTCAAATTATTATATCTCGTGGTTAGAGCAAAATTAGTGTAAATTACGCACTAAATTATGTACCCTGGAAAACTTTTCTTCAATATGCACCTGTGGGTGCTTCGAATGAGTAGCATTGTAAAATTTACGTACATGGCATTTAACATAGTTGCTGAACACGGATTTCCTTTGCCCTGTGTCGTGTACAGTGAGCTACATATATCTGCCCCTCCCCCCTTTTTTTGTACTAGCCATACTGCGTGCGGCTGCACCTATACGCACTTCAATAAACCTCACGACACAGAAATAAAAAAGCACCAATCACCCATGCCTGCATGTTGTAGTGGGCCTAACCTAACCAAGCATGGGCTGTTGCTTTTTATAGTAAACACAGGCACCGTGCCCATTGCAAGTATATATCATGTCACTAAGCAAATATGCAATTTCATTGTACCACTATTTTTTTATCACATGGATATATCTATTGAGAGGCAAGACAAAAAGCAGTCACTTCTCAGAACTAATCAGCTTTTCTAAAACACATTTATAACTTTTCAATGACACTTGCTGCTATGTGTTTGTCTCCAGAGAGCATACTTGATTTGACTTTCCAATCAGAGACATTACATAAATATACCATGTTAAGATGACTGCCTGGAGCACGTAAGAATTTTCATCTTGGTGTAACATACTGTATCTTGATTTTGTTGACATTTGGTCAAATGGTACACCCGATATACCCACATACTAGTTTTCTTGTCCAAATTGCATGCCAATGTATTTAGATTTTTTGGCATTGGCTCCCCTGCACTACGTGAAGACGCGCTGCACTGGCTCTTTCACATCCTCGTGTCCTTGCAGCTGCCTTCTTGCGTTTTATAAAGCGAGTGCCTGAAAAATATCGTATGCAAAAGTCAACACGAGGGCATGGTGCAAAACAACATCAAGACAGTCAAGGCCATGGCAATAAAAGAAAGTTTCCTAATAAAAAGTCTTCCTAGTGAAATGCATGCAAAACATCCAAATGACTGCAACAGTCAACTGCTAAACTAAGTTCAATTTTTAGATTTAAGCAAAAAAAATCAAATAACCAACAGTTCATCCTCACCTGTCACGAATGTTAGAATACTCCTGCTAATGAATAGAATATTGGTCATTTTCAGACGTCATAGGTCTGTCATGAGTCTGGTGTATCGCAAACACCACTTGTGACACATCCTAAGCACGTGCCCAGTGTGCCCCCCGCACCATCCCTGGTTGTGCCACGCTGAAGCCATAATTTGAGGATTATAGCTGCAAACATGATGCTCAGTAGGGATGAAAATATTGTCCTTCAGTTCAATGGATATATGGATGTGCCTATAAAAAAGGGCAACAAGGCTTGTTATGGCAAGCTTACCCACATTTCATTACTAACAAGAAAGTTCATTACGGCCTGCATCTAAGCTTACAAAAAGGCATGAACTTATTTTCATGCAAGAGGTGCGCAATGGAGTTCATTTTTTGACAGACCCGACTACTGCTGCAGTTTGAAATCTAGCATTTTAGATTCTTGAAGGCATGTAAAAGTTGCAGTTAAACCGCAGCTATTAGTTCATTACACCAACCTATTGTTCTGTGTATGACAGACTGGTAACACGGAATTAAAGCAACATTT
Source organism: Dermacentor variabilis (assembly GCF_050947875.1). NCBI lineage: Eukaryota > Metazoa > Arthropoda > Arachnida > Ixodida > Ixodidae > Dermacentor > Dermacentor variabilis. Next base: position 6,665,870 of record NC_134574.1, read on the forward strand.
TATTTTGATATTTTATTTCTCTACTAAAATATTCAAGCGATAAACACATTTTGATCTGCCATGCAATAGCAAAATGCACACACTACGCTTGTAACCCCCAGAGGAAGGCTGATTAAGCTGTTCATGACATAACTCTGACACGCCAATTCATATTAGCAAATGCACAGGCATGTCCAAAACAATAAGCGTATGCAAAGCGCCCCCTCTAATTGTAATTCCACACAGCAGCCGTTATATTCGATGCCGATGCATAACTAGCTGCTCGACAATTCACCGAGTTCGTAGACATAAGTATCCTTTCAATTTCGCACCGCGCACGAAAACCGCAACAGGAGACAAAACGAGACCTATAATCATACCATTTCAATACATGAGCAAAAACAGTTCATTCTTAGGGATAAACACTGTGAGAGCGATTTAGTGCGCGACGGCGACGAGCGACGGCTTCGAGCGACAAAACGGGCCGTCGCTTGAACAGATGGCTCGGTTCTGGAAATCTAGAAATCGTCGCTCGTCGCCCCGAAGCGCCATGAGCGACTAGCCAATAGCGCGAAGCCGGAACTGGATGTACATACATCGCTCAATACTACCGATTGTCGCGCGCAACGAGCAAACGATTCAATTTTTATACGTGCAAGGATAAGAACCTTCTGCAAGACCTCCGGAAATATTTTATGCTACTTTTTATAGTAAAATACCTCAACGTAAATTACTAAAGCACGCGTCACGCGTAATTGCAGCCCTCATGCCGGCAACACCGGGGAGGCGTCGCTCAAAATCGTCGCTCGCACGGAGTACGACTTGTAGGCGACGAGCGAACGCGACAGCCATCTCCATCGCGTCGTTTGTAGCTGCCGCGCGCAAGATCGCTTATATGGGGTTTATACTTTTTTCAGCATAAAAAATGGATTCCTCATGCGTTTTCAGTAAGTTCAAGATAACGCGCGCAACTGACCTCTTGCAGCATGCAGCTGAATGCCTGCGGCAAAGTTTAAAACTAGGACTGCACGTAACTGGGACCAGTGGCGTAGCAACAGGGGGGGCCGGGGGGCCGTGGGCCCCGGGTGCAAGGGGCCAGTGAGGGGGGGGGGGGGTGTCATATACGTCCACGGACTGAAGACACCCCTCTTTCCCCCGGCTACACCCGGGGAGGGGGGTGACAGAAGACCTATGGGCCCCGGGTGCCAGACGACCTAGCTACGCACTGACTGGGACTAGGACTGTAACTAGGACTGCGGCACGTAACTTCAGTGGTCGCAGATTCCCCTGCGCGAGACACCGTCAAGCGTGCGGTTTATTTATAAAAAAAAGCATGCTGCCAGCAAAATGACGCCTTCTGTTATGTGATTCGTTAGTTCAACAGCATTACGTACAGAGTAGACTGCCAAACTGAATAAATTCAAACACACAAAACGCACGCTAATCACGCTCCGCATAGGCTCGGAATCACGGGCTGGTGAACGAACCATATTAAGCGTCCTCTCGCCTGGCGTCTTATTGAGCATACCATAGTTCTGGCAGCGTTTGCGACTTTTAAAGCTCTTACGGACAACGGCAAAGTGATAAAATCACATGCAGTTATCGCGAAGACTGGCTTTTTCGATTGACATCGAGAGACAGCGCGTATGCCTAGTCCTTTGTCAATCGCGTCGGCTAAGCGCAGCGACGACTTCCTCGCGATAGCATGACATATACGGAGAATGTGCACCTAAGTTAGAATTCACTTACCGTGGAGGATTTGTTGTTATATCCAAGGCATGGCGAACGAATGTCGTCTTTTCGTGGCGACGCCAGATGGCTGACATACGATCTCCCTTGGCTGGCCTTCGTTGCAGCGAGGCGTGCGTCTATTTGTCGTACAAAAATCCCTCACGTGACCTGATCCTAGGTGCCTAGGGACAGCATCGCATAGGGATTTTTGAGAACGCGCGATGTGCCGCCGACCGACGCCGTGTCGTGTACGTCCTCGGCGTGATCGTTCTCTGAACCGCGCATTGTTCAACATTGCTCATGTGATCGTGCGTGCTTGCTTGTGTGGTGGTTGTAGGTTCTGTCTTACTTGGCGGAAAGCCACGAGTAGTGGCGGTGCGGCAGTGCGGCTTTGGCCTCGGTGAGCTCTGGAACTACAGAATCTGCGTTGTGTGACCCGTGCTTTCTTGAGAACCCGGCGGTAGTGACAATTGAAATATCGAAGTGGCCTAGCGCCTCGGCAAAAAGTTCTGCGAACCGCGATGTGGCGTCGCCGTGTCCGACTTTGCTTAACGGACATCGAGGGATGTGCTGCTCGTTGCAAGTCATGTAAATGCAACTGCGTCGACCGCCCACTGTTCAGCGCTGAATGTGTGTTTGGTGCGCTGTGCTTGAAACGAGTGGTGCAGCCTGGCAGCGGGGGTAGCGGAGGAGCAGAGTGGCTTAGGGTTTGCGCGTTCACAGACATGTGCTCCCGTCTTGGTCTCATTAGCGGCTGTCGCGGGACTGCGGTGTGCTAGCTCCTTGCCTAGTATAAAGTTTACGACGATAACACACAGTATGTTCACGTTTTTCCGCGCTATATGTCATTTGCATGACGGCCGAGTTGAAAACGATATAGTGTTCTTTGCGTTTGTGTGTTGTAAATTACTTTCTATTGTGCAAGTTCTGGCAGTCTTATTACGCAAGGAGTGCGAACGTAAACATAAACACATATGTTTCTCTGAAATTTTGAATTACCCATAATACCTTTTACGACTGATAAGTGGCCTACACGGCCTGTGTGAATCAGCTACCGTATGTTGCGATGCTCTTTCGTGTGGTAGAATGATGCATGGTGCGCGTTTATTGCTCTACTGTTGTAAAAACCATTTGTTTATTCACTCAATACAAATGTACGGCTTATTCCCCGCAGTACATTTTAGTTACGCGGTGAAGCATACTAAATGTGGGCGGGGGCCGCTATCAGCCAGCATAGTTTGTCAACTTAGGCTATCTGAGAGGCGGCGGGTGCGCGAGTGTATAATTAAAGAACTCTTATGTCCAGTGACAGTGGAGATCATTAAGTGTAGCACCAAAGTAGTGGACCACTACCAGAAGAAAGGCATGTAGTATGCCCATCTCAATTCTTGTGCTTATGCCAGTCTTCTTTTTTACAGCAATAGCTGCTATGGGCGAACTCCCCTGGTTGTTCTGATGTTACTGGTGTTGTCACTGGAATTCCCGAATTTCTTGCTGGAATATTGCAAATAATGTTCTCATTGTGCTGCGAGGATTCAAACATATGATCAAAAGAGTAGCAGTCCACAATTCTATATTTTAGCCACTCTGCTGAAGGCTCAGTCGCGGTGAATACTGATCCCGGAGAGCGTGATCTAGCCAACAGGTGCCATGGTTGGCTAACACGTGCTCAATGTCTGCGTACTGTATATAGAGCTGGCATCTACACCTTCAAGTTCTTACACATCACCTTCCCACTTGTGAAGGCAGTCTTATGTTAAATTTTCTTCTTACATGTGATGACAATGATTGGGTGCACCTGCTTCATTAATCTTCTTCTAGTGCTTGGCTTCTCAGATTTACTGGATGGAGCTGTTGGTGTCTTGTTTTCCTCAAGCAAAGCGCAAGACCTAGCAATGGCTAGCACAAATATAGATTTGAGAAAACCAAAACGAATTCAGCAGTAAGAAGCTAAAGGGTTGTTTTGGTGTAGATCAGTGGCTAAGTCCGGATATGAAAGAGGAGGAAGAAAAGGCGAGTCTTTCCACGTTAACACTGTGAGGCACAACTACCACAAATAAATACGACTCTTGCTTATTTTACTTTTTTAAGGAGATTACCGACTTGCATTGGCAAGTGTTCACTTCAACAAACACTGCATGAAGTAAGCCTCCTGCGCATATTTCACCAGCTACTCCATCATTGTTTCCCATTATGAGTGAAACTGCAATTTTGTTTATGCTACAAGTTGCCCAATTTTGTGTTTTGCAGTAGAATGTTAGCAGTGCTATTAAGGCACTTAAAACTCATGAATTGTAGTAGAGAGAAAAAAAAGTAAGAAAGCAGTGGCTTTTTGTGCGTAGACTATGCATACACCTGGTGCTCTTATGGTCATTTTTTCCCTATCCGCTAAACCATTCTAAACAAGAATAGTTTATACACAATTAGTTTATACACAGACCACAACTAAACCACAGGTATCGTTGGTAAGCAAAGTATACTTGTTCGGTGACATTTTCTGCAGCCCTGCTATTAGGCTTTCCTTCCTTCCTTTTCAGCTGTTCAGGTTCATTAAGAAGTGATGATACAGTTTGACAATTTTAATCGTTGAAAGACTTAGCGAAACCTTTTTCGGGTTGTTTTTTCTTGGTTTCAGACTCTGCACATTGCATTTTAAGGCGTGTTTTCTGTGTTTGTTGCTTTTTCTTTATGGGTAGGGCATGTCAACATTTTTTTACACCATTTCAAGTATGTGGTGCCATAGACTGTTCTTAGACGGAGTCTTGCCCTTTCATTCTGTACAATTTGATGTCGGTTTTTTGTGTCCAAGGCCCTTTGTACAGTGCGATTGTAGCATTTTGCTAAGTTTTGCCTCTGTCACCCAAGCTTGAAAGATTGCTACCCACTGCTGGTGGCATAACACATGTGACATTTCTTTTTCAATAAAAGGAAGTCTGTCACTTATCCTGTGCACTGGTTGTCTTTTGTCTCTTTGAATTGCAACTTGTTGCCTATATTTGCTCTTTTGTTGCATTTCAGATTAGGAATGGCTGTCATAATTGACATTTAACCATACTGCACACAATGTGGATGATATGTAATTGCAATATATGGCCACCATAAATATAATAGAAGTTAATAACTCAAGAATAGTGCCTTTGCATGGTGGTGCAGCCATGAATTGTGGCTATAAGGTACCAGCGCTGCAGATAGCACTGCTTGTGCAGAATATAGTTCAACTCTACTACTTTCAAACATCATTGTTTTTATCTGCATTTGTATGGCTCCAGTTTCAATGAACAACACACATCTGGTGGAAGAGTGCCTTGCACCTGCAGTTGGGCCCAATGAATAGCCAAATTTCTGCCCATTTTCATGTTATTACCATATTAGTAAAGGCAGTCGTTTTTATAGTAGCCTGTTTGCCCAGTGTAGAAGCCGCTGCAGGGTGTCAGGATCTCGTACACATCTTCAGCTTTGCAGGGGACACAGCATCTGGCACATAGTTTGTCACAGGCCATGTATTCGGGGCAAGTTGAGTTCACTCACTAGCAAAGGGAGAACCAAGCTTATTGGATATGAAGTAAACCGCCTGTATACTCAGTGGCCTTTTTCATTTCGTGTGACATATGTGGTTATAGCGACCCTTGTTTTAAGCACTTCTTGTCCAGCAGCGGTCATTTGCTTTTGAAACACTCAGGATAGCTTTCAGCAAGCTGGACAGGAATAACACTGAAAAACCAGCAGATGTTAATTCTCGCACTTATCATGCGAAGCTTCGTACGGTATGATGAGGGCGTAAATAAATGAGGGTGTTCCTCAAGGCCTTGTAGCACATGTCACGAGTTTGGAGCAACATGATGTATAGCACTTTTTTGATTCCATGCTATAGGTTTAGCAGGTGTGGCCATGGTTGAATTGCAGTGCAAGGTCAAGAAAACATATCTATGAGCAGCACCCTGGTAAAGGAGACTCTGGGAAAACTAGTGGGAAGGCTGTTGAACATCTGGTTGACCCACTTGCTGGCTCCATCAGGCAAAGTATGATAAAGAGAAGGAAGTCATCAACACATCAGAAGGTTTTTACATATAAACACTGTGCTAAGGTCATAACATGCCAACAAGTCTTAGTGCGCAGGCTATGCACAACCAACTACATATGCCTTCTGTTCGGACATTGCTCATTGTAACTAACAAAGATGGAGTGGACAAAAAAAGAAAAACAGCTCCATTAATTTCGTTTCACTGGTATCAACAGTCTTTTGTAAGTGTACATTGCCATAATCCCCAATGCCTTCTTGGGTGACATCAGTAAGGACCAGCTTCAGGCAAGGGGTAATGGACGTCTTTACAAGCTAAAAATGCATGCATGCATGGAGAGCACATTTTGTCTAAAAAGTAGGCACTTCACCGGGGCACTGGAGAAGGAACAGGTTATTAACAGTGGACAAAGACAAGCTACTAAACACCCAACACTGTTGCCATGTAACGACCACTGAAACAATCCCCCTTACAGAGGAAATCATCTTTGTGTATCCATTAAGAGGGCAGATGGGCAAAGCCCCTTCAGTAATGCTGCCAGCTTCAGACGCCCATTTTGCACATCCTGAATGCTTCCTTCGTAAGACTTTGCTGGGTGCAAGCATTCTACTGTCCAAAAGCTGTCATTGAGAGCACTGTTGGTTTGGTGGCAATAAAGTTCAGAAGCAATTGCAACAAACCTCCCTTCCTAGTTGGCCTGGATGCTCATGGTGCTTATGAAGCAGCACCATGAGGCAAGCAAGGTGAACGGATGCCTCCAAGCCCTTGTTCATTTATCACACTGTTCTGTTAGTAACAACCACAAGACTTGAAACCAACAAGCTCAAGTTCGGCACTCGCATGGTTACTGCGGAGGATCCATAAAAAGCACAAAAACAGAAAACTCAAGGAAAAGGATAAAGCACCATGTAACACTTAGTATTGCTACAGCCCACCCCCTTCTTTTATTTTGTCTGGTCGTCTTACATCTTTTTACTATAGATAGGCATGAACTTAGGTGATGTTCCCAATCAGTGTCCAATTTTTATATACACTATGTGCTGGTTCAAAGAGGTTCGAAACACTGCAATGGAAGCTTCAAGTATAAAAGGTGCCAGGAAGAAGAAAAAAAGCTGTGCTGCAACCATCTCGGCAACATCTTGTCCCTTTAATAAAAATTGTGCTTCCATATTAATTTGAGCCCTCCAGTTTAGAGTAAAGAACCAGTGCACTTATGAACAATCAATCAATTCTCAAAGAGCATGTGCAGTCCAGACAAAAGCAGAGGCAAGAATCCGCATTGTGCTCCTGTATTGAAGGTGAATAACACATACCATAATGGCGAATGTGCTTTAGTAAGCTTCCCTGCAATATGAATTTGTAATGTACAAAGAATTGTCAATGAAGCTTACCACGAGCACAGATGCACTTGCAAATTATATCACAATTAAAGATAATGAGCAAACCTATGTGCCCTTTCCACTCTTAGTATGCTTTACTGCACAATGCTTATTTACACCCCTGTATTGCGGTGTAGCAAGCTACAAAAGAATCTTTGCATAATTAGGCTTTTTAGGATCATCTTTCTCGCAATACACTAATATTTCGCGGTGAAGCCTAAGCAATGCACTGCGGTGAAGCATACTAAAAGTGAAAAGGGGCAAGAGTTCTTTAATCATACACTCGCGAACCCTCCGCCTCTCAGGTCGCCTAAGTGGACATACTATGCTGGCTGATAGCGGCCCTCTCCCACTTTTTAGTATGCTTCACCGCGTACGTGAAATGTACTGCGGCGAAGAAGCCGTACATTTGTATTGAGTGAATAAACAAATGGTTTTTACAACAGTACAGAAATAAACCCGCACCATGCATCAGTCTACCACACGGAAGAGCGTCGCAACATACGGTAGCTGATTCACACAGGCCGTGTAGCCCACTTATCAGTCGTGGAGGGTATTATGGGTAATTCAAAATTTCAGACACACATGTGTTTATGTTTACGTTCGCACTCCTTGCGTAATAAGACTCCCAGAACTACCACAATAGAAAGTAATTTACAACACACAAATGCAAAGAACACAAACATATGTCTCGTTTTCAATACGGCCGACATGCAAATGACATATAGCGTGGAAAAACGTGAACATGCTGTATGTTAGCGTCGTAAACTTTATACTAGGCAAGGAGCTAGCACACCACAGTCCCGAGACAGCCGCTAATGAGACCAAGACGGAAGCACATGTCTGTGAACGCGCAAACGGAGCCCCTGAGCCACTCTGCTCCTCCGCCACCCCAGCTGCACGGCTGCACCACTCGTTTCAAGCACAGCGCACCAAACAGTGGGTGGTCGACGCAGTTGCATTTACAGGACTTGCAGCGAGCAGCACATCCCTCGATGTCCGTTAAGCAAAGTCGGACACGGCGACGCCCCATCGTGGTTCGCTGAACTTCGCTGCCGAGGCGCTAGGCAACTTCGATATTTCAATCGTCACCACTGCCGGGTTCTCTAGAAAGCACGGGTCACACAACGCAGATTCTGTACTGTCAGAGTTCACCGAGGCCAAAGCCGCACTGCCGTACCACCACTACTCACGTCTTTCCGCCAAGTAACACAGAACCTACAACCAACACACAAGCAACGCACGTACTGTACAATCACATGAGCAATGTTGAACAACGCGCGGTCCAGAGAACGATCAGGCCGAGGACGAACACGCCACGGCGTCGCTCGGCGCCAGCATCGCGCCTTCTCAAAAATTCCTAAACAATGCTGTCCCTAGGCACCTAGGATCAGGTCACGTGAGGGATTTTTGTACAACAATTAGACGCACGCTGCAGCGAGTGGGTGGATCACCTTTCTCCGGTGCTGTATTGTTCCGCGATCTTGAGCGCGCGCGCGCGCGCGGTGGAGCAACTCCGAGAGAAAAAGTAGAGCGCTCTTTTCGCGTTCCTTTGAACTGCGGCGTTTTGCTCTTAGAAGCAAAACGATGTGTTCTTTACTCAGCGTGCATGAATGATACATCGCCATGTTCGGGGCCAGCCACCTACAGTTGAAGCAGAAGATTCCGCTATGTTTTGTTCTCTATTGCCGCAAGAGTAGAACGGGCATTCTACTCTCTCTCTGAAGGGGAGAGTGAAAAGCACATTTCACTCTCCCCTTGGTGACAGAGTGAACAATGCATTTCACTCTCCTCGACATAGTAAAACGACGCTTTGAAGAGTGAACCGGCCGCTTCACTCCTGCGATACCCTTCCTAGTTTTTTAGTGTAGAAGGAAGCTGCTTGACTTCGCCAAACCTCAAAAAGTTCCTTTTAAAATGTCAGTAGATCGGCTGCTTATAAGTAACCAGACTTACAAGTACGACAAAAACACTGATACCGTTGTGATGTCGCAAAGATAGCTAGACATAAGCACTTGCCCACGGGCTCTTCCACAGTCAAAGCTACCTATCAATGGGTCTTTGTTGACACTATCTTACGCAAACATACTAAGCATCATGCCCAAGCGCGAATTAGTTTGCTCTCTGCTTGACGATAACGAATCTAATATTCTTGTTCTTACCGAAACATGGGTAAATCCTGACATTAGCGACGACGAAAGTCTTCCTGATAACCATTCTTATAACATTTACCGCAAAGATCGAACTAGCAAGAGAGGCGGGGGCGTTCTTCTTGGTGTTAAAGAATCATTATCTTCACTTATTATCGACTCGAGCTCATCTCTTGAGATTGTGTGGGTTGAAGTAACAATAAATAGGACCAAACTACTGGTAGGTGCCTGTTACCGTCCACCTTCTTTCGTTACAGAACTACGCAATAGCATAACCACGGCCCTCCCGCTCTGTCCGGCGCATTCTGTTTACTTATTCGATGATTTTAACTTTCCGCTCATAAACTGGCGTAATCTATCATCATTTTGTGGAACATCTGTAGATTTTCTTAACTTTAGATCTTAACCTGTTCCAGGTCGTCAACAAACCAACCCGCGGTACTAACATTCTAGACCTTATACTCACCAACACACCCAAAACGATTGAATCCGTAGTTCATCTAAACGGCTTTAGCTATCACGATCTACTTCAGTCAGTGTTCCACTACTCTTTTCAGCGATCTCAAAGAAAATAATACGTGATTATAACAAAGCAAACTACTCTAAAATAAACGATTAACTTGAGGTATTTTTCAACCGCACGCTCCTTCCTTCTTTTTATAATCGCTCGGTGGAAGATAACTGGGTATGTTTCAAGAATAAAATGTCGGCTCTAATTAAGAAATATATCCCGTTGATCTGGATAGAAAATGACAAAACCAATCCTTGGTTTACTAATGCCCTACATAAGCTCAGGAATAATAAGAAACGTCTGTACAATACCGCTAAACGCGTCAATAATGCTCCTTCGTGTGAAAGGTACAGCCTTTGCTTAAAAACGTACTGTTCTGCCATAGCTGCAGCTAAAAATAAATATTTCTCTACAGATTTACCTTCTCTCTTAAATTCGAATCGGAAAAAGTTTTGGCGAGTTATATCACCTGACCGTGACTCTAACTTGATAGCCTTGCATAGCGATACAAATGCTCCCCTCCCTGACAATGAGTGCCCCTCTGCGTTTAATACGTTTTTTTCATCAATTTTCATCCGCGAGGATCATACCAATGTGCCTGATGTTGCTGATTATGACTGGCAATTCATGGAAAGTATTGAAATCTCTGTGGAGGGAATTGCATTCCTTATTAATAATTTGAACTTTTCTACTTCATCTGGTATTGAAAATATTAGTTCCAAGGTAATAAAACATACTATTTCTATATCCAGTAGCATTCTGTACCATATATTCAAGCAGTCTTTGTCATCGGGACAGCTGCCCAATGACTGGAAAATGGCCAAAATCATACCCATATTTAAAACTGGGAATAAACACTCCCCGGAAAATTACCGTCCAATTTCATTTATCTGCATTTGCTGCAAGATGCTCGAACATATAATTGCTTCTCACATTTATAATCACCTAGAGTCCAATAATTTCTTTTTTCGCCATCAAGATGGTTTCAGGAAAGGATTATCATGTGAGACACAGTTACTCGAATTCACGACTGACCTGCACTTTAACACGAACAATAAACAGCAGACCGATTGCATTTTCCTTGACTTTTACAAAGCATTTGATCGTGTAGCTCATTGTCGCCTTATTGCTAAATTAACTGCACTTCGAATTGACTCCTTCACTCTAACATGGCTTCGTAAGTTTCTTTCGAATCGTCAACAGTTCAAAGTAGTTAATAATATTGCTTCGTCTCCTACTTACGTTACTTCTGGTATGCCTCAGGGCAGCGTTTTGGGCCCTTTACTCTTCCTAATTTACATAAATGATTTGCCACCTAATGTTTATTCTCGTTTACGTATTTTCGCTGATGACTGCATTATTTACAGATCAATTAACAGTACTGACGACCACCTGGCCCTTCAAAATGACCTTAGCCTAATTCATAGTTGGTGTAACACCTGGTTAATGACTTTAAATGTATCAAAATGTCCGGTAATTTCTTTTAGTCGTAAGCGTGACAGCTCACATTTTTATACAACGTCAATAATAAAGAATTGTTACATACAGTATCGTATAAATATTTGGGTGTTCACCTAACCGAAAACCTCTCCTGGACAGACCATATTGCAACCATTTGCGCAAAAGATTCAAGGACATTAGGTTACCTACGTCGTAATCTCGGTAATTCACCATCCAACATCCGCAAATTGGCCTATCAGACGTTTCTTCGTCCACAGCTCGAGCATGCATCATCCATTTGGTCCCCACATCCTACATACTTAATTGACATGCTTGAATCAGTCCAGAACCGAGCTGCCCGTTTCATTTCACGTAATTATAGCCATCACTTCAGCATAACGCAAATGAAACTCGATCATTCCATACAGCCTTTATTTCGTCGTCGTAATATCGCTTTGTTATCCTTGCTTCACAAATATGTTTATAATGCCACACAATCCACACTACATATCCAGACCGCCTCGAACAAGTCTCGTCGATTAAATAACCTCTTAAGTTTTGCGCGCATGTAAGGTACGACACATGCTTCTAACTTTTCCGCACTCCCTACCGCCATTCGCTTGTGGAACAATCTGCCTGATCACATTGCTTCCGAGTCAGATCAAGAAAAATTTCGTCATCTCCTACACGAGCATTTTTCATAATGGCACTTACAATTCACTTTATCTTGTTTCTTACACTTGGCAATCTGCTTCGAACTTCTTGTGATATTTTTTTTCATGCATTGCTATCTCGCTCTTGTGAATTGCTATTTTATGCTGCGTCGTGTGTTCACTTGTATGCCCTGTTTATGTTATTGCTTTTGTGCGTCTTTTTCCCTGTATATCACTTCAAGAATTGTACTCCCTGATATCTTCATTTTTTGTGTATTTTACTTTCTAGTATTAATGCCTTACGTTAAGTTTTACTCATGTTATTTCCTTAAGTGTACCTTTGTGGCCTTTCATTACATTAGTTGTTCCTGTTTCATGTTTTAATCTTGGTAGTAAGGTTGATGAGCCCTGTATTGAGGTGTATCTTTTGTATACCACTTTAGAAGGCTGCTTACTCTGTAACCCCACTTACACAATGGCCCCATGGCACCTGTAAGGTATTTTAAATTAAAAAAAATCAAAGATGTCCCGATAAGATGACAGGAGGTGACGGAGAGCAGTTGTTTGCTCGGAAGGAAGGTCAGGGGCGATCATCTTAGAAACATCGTCCGCAGGCGTTGAGTACGAAGGAGTGGGTGACAAAGGTCCGTTGGTACTGAGGAACGATTCAGAGGCCAAAGAAGAATCTCAAATTCTTCCAAATGAGTGATATGCGTTATGACGATACCGTGTGGCAGCACATGCGACGAAAATGCAAAATTGAGGATGGGCACGCGAGCGAAGTTTTCGTATATATGGATTAGGGTGCTCGGTAGGGCAATATTGTGTGACAAAGCCACGTCAGTAAGGGGCGACACGACGTACTCGCCATCCGGTACGGGAGGACAGGGCGCCAGGAGGACATTTGTAGCCGCCTGTGGAGACAGTCTTGCAAACTCAGCAGAACATAAGCGGTGTGAAGCGCATGTGGTTGCGTCGGCAGAAAGGTGTGGATCCAACTGAACAACAACTGCGGAGCAGTCAATTTGGGCAGAGTGTTTCGAAAGGAAGTCGACGCCGAGAATTAGGTCGTGTGGACAGTGTTCAAGGACGACAAATAGAACAACGGCATAATGGCCCCCAATGGTCACACGTGCTGTGCACATTCCAAGGACAGGTGAAGTACTCCCGTCGGTGACTTGCACTGTAGGCCGGCCGGCAGTCCGGTAACGAAAGTGCTTTATTCATGGGAGGGAGCGATATATGTACACTTGGAAAGGGGTGACGTAGGCGTCACGTTTTAACAGCCTGGGCGCTATCAGTATAACAGCGTGATATGGCCACATCTCCCCTTTGATGATGAGAAGGTCTAGAAGTTTCACCTGGCAACGGGTATCGACAGGGTTCCCGACGCAATCTTGTGCTCCTGCGTAACTGCTGTTGTCCAGGCTGGAGGTCGTCTTCTGAAGGCCCCTGCGAGGTTGATTCTGGCTCCGGTTGAGGTGCTGCCTCCCGCAGGTGTTCTCTTGTGCGACGGATTTCAAGGCCGTCTTCGGTCTTCACAATCGTAGATCTTGGCGTTGCGGCTGGCCTTAGAACAATAGCTGGAGACCAGGTTCTCTGGAGAATGTCGTACGTCGTTACGCGTTGTCCCGGCGTCAGCGGGGAAAGGTTCCTGGCGCTGCGGTCGTAGTGGATCGTTTGCCGGCGCCGGATCGCCTGGAGACGGTCGTGGACATCCTTGCTGGGTATAGCCTCTGGCTCCAGCTGAGTTGTTGGTACCGGCAAGAGGGTCCGGGTCTGCCGCCCCATGAGCCTCTGCACGGGAGACTTCAGAACCGGGTTCCTGGGGGTATTACGCCACTCAAGCAGAGGGATTTCAATATCTGGTGTGCGAAAAGAGCACTTTTTGAGCAGCTTCTTGGCCTCCTGAACAGCTCTTTCCGTCATGCCATTAGAACGCGAGTGATGTGGACTTGACGTGACATGCACAATGTCTAGCTTTCTTTAAAAATCTTTGAAATCTGCGCTACTGAAGGGGGGCCCATTGTCACTATACAGCTTCTGTGGCAGCCCATACACCGAAAAAAACTTGTGCACACCATGTCTTGAGCGCATTAGACGTGGTGTGGGGAAGTTCTCGGACTTGAAAGAAAAAGGAATAGAAGTCAACCATGACGGCGAACTCCCGACCGCCATAGTGAAACAGATCCATAGTGAAACAGAACTATACGACCTCGGCTGCTGTACTGCTAGGAAGTGCCTTGGTTTCAGCATATAGCATGAGGTAATCTGTCGCAACTATGATCCACTTATTTCTAGCAACAGATATTGGGAATGTCCATCCCGATTTGTGCAAACGGTGTTTCCGTCACTGGAACGGGATGTAATAGTCGGGTAGGTTTCGTAGGTGGCACTTTTCGTCGCTAATAGTCAAGGCACGTTCGACCGTAGTGCTTCACCTGTGCTGCGAGCCGTGGCCAGTAATACTTCTATTTGATCCGTACTAATGTTCTTGTGTAGCCTAAGTGACCTGAGGTAGCTTCATCGTGACAGGCCTGCAAAATTTCATTGCGGAGAGTTTTAGGTACGACTAGTAGATATCTCTTCCCTGTTGAAGAGAAGTTGCTCCTAAAAAGAACACTGTTGCGTAGGCAGAATGATGAGAGGTGCCTTCAGAGCAATCTGGGCTTGTTTGTGGTGCGGCCTTCTAAAAATCAATTAGTGACGCGAGCTCCTGGTCCTCTTGCTGTTGTTGAGAGATGGTGGCTGCATCAACAACTCCTAAAAGGCATAAGGATTCGTCATCATCTCCGCATGACAACTCGATGGGCGATCTGGAAAGGTAGTCAGCGTTTAATTGCTGCCTTCCCGATTTAAAGACCACTGTCATATCGTACTCTTGAAGTCGTAGGCTCCAGCGTGCCAAATGTGCAGATGGATATTTCATGTTGGTCAACAAACAGAGAGAATGGTGGTCACTTATAACTTGAAATGGGCGGCCGTATATGTACGGGCGGAACTTGGTAACTGCCCATACTACAGCCAAGCATTCCTTCTCTGTGGTGGAGTAGTTCGACTCGGCACGTGACAATGTTCTACTCGCGTAAGCGATGATTCGCTCAGCGCCGTCTTGACGCTGAACAAGGACGGCGCCAAGACCTACGTTCCTGGCATCGGTGTGGATCATTGTCGGCGCATCCACGTCAAAGTGGGCAAGAACAGACGAAGTTTGTAGAGGGTGCAGCAACTCGCTAAATGCCGCCTCCTGCTCGTCGCCCCATACAAACGTGACATCTTCTCTGGTTAAGTAGGTGAGCGCTGAAGCAATGCGTTCAAAACCCGCAATAAATTGCCGGTAATATGCGCATAGGCCCAGGAAGCGTCTGACAGCCTTTTTGTCTGTAGGCCTTGAATATTTTGCGACGGCTGCGATTTTCTCAGGATCAGGTCTGACACCTGTGTGACTTACTACGTGGCCCAAAAACTGTAGTTCTTCATAGCCAAAGTGGCACTTTCCAGGTTTTCAGGTAAGCCCAGCGGACCGTATTGCTTGAAGAACCGACCGTAGCCGTCTGAGATGTTCATCAAATGTGGCATAATAAACAATGACATCGTCTAGGTAGACTAAGCAAGTCTTCCACTTAAGGTCTTAGAGAACAGTATCCAGTAGTCTTTGGAACGTGGCTGGGGCGGAACACAAACCAAAAGGGAGAACTTTGAATTCGTAGAGCCCATCAGGCGTTACAAAAGCAGTCTTTTCGTGATCCCGCTCATCAACCTCTTTTTGCCAGTATGCACTATTTAAGTCCATCGATGAGAAGTACCATGCATGCCGTAACCTGTCGAGGGAATCGTGGATGCTTGGTAAGGGATACACATCTTTTTTTTGTAAGCCGATTGAGCTTGCGATAATCGATACAAAACAGCAGGCTACCATCCTTCTTCTTAACGAGTACTACGGGCGATGACCAAGGACTTTTTGATGGCTGGATGACATCATCGTCTAGCATTTTCTTGACTTGCTGCTGTATTGCATCACGCTCTTTCTCAGCCACGCGATACGGATGCTGTCAGATGGGTACTGCTGTTTCCTCCGTAATGATACGGTGTTTCGTCCGTCGTGTTCGACGCACTCGGCACGTTGTAGAGAAGCAGTCCTTAAAATCGTCAAGCAGTTCCTTGAGACTTTGTTTCGGTTGCGGCGCTAAACCTGGGTCAACGTCGACGACAGGTGCATGTGGCACCTTATCGGTGGTCGATTCCTCTTTTACAGCAAAGCAGTGTTGAACGTGGTCAATTTCATTAAAGTATGCCACAGCGGTGCCTTTACTGATGTGCCGGCGTTCATTGGTGAAATTTGTCAGAAGTACCTCTGTGCGACCACCGATTAGGCTGACGATACCGCGAGTGATGGCAACACCTTGATGAAACAGAAGTGCGGTTAGTTGTTAGGCTACACCGTCCTTGTTAAACTGTTCTCCGCAACTGACGGAGACAAGACTGCATGATAGTGGTGGTATGCAGATGTCGTCGTCCGCGACACGTAACGATATACGTTGGCGCTCTTCGTCGTGGCTCGTCTCTGCACTAGTTGACAAGGTTATCTCACCGTCCCGTATGTTAACAACAACGCCGTACTCCCGCAAGAAGTCCATACCAAAGATGAGTGATCTGCAGCACTCTTTTATAATCATAAAAGTGGTGACAAAAGCTGTATTTCCTATCGGGAGTCCTGCAGTACATTTTCCTGTAGGTGTTATTATCTGGCCCCCGGCATTTCAAATATGAGGGCCCGTCCATTACATTTTGACGTTCTTAAGCCGGTCTGCCAACTGCTAACTCATTATCGAAAAGTCTGCGCCAGTATCAACTAAAGCTGTCACGTCGTGGCCATCAATCGTTAAGAGTAGGTCGGCACTCACAAATTTGTCGGCGTTCCGTTTCTCCGGTTTGCTCTGCTCGTTTCTCTGTAATGTTCGGGGACTTTAGGTGGTTCGACGACTTGCAACCTTCTCCCTGGAGGTCGCCGATTTAAGTTTCCCCGCCGTGTGCTTGGAGAGTGGCCTCTCACCACGTCCGCGAAACTGTGACGGTTTGGCGGAAGAATAACGCAACGGAGACGGCGAGCGCGACCGGAGGTTAGCTGAGCTGCCTTGTTCCCGAGTGACACTATCGTCGAAGCGTCGGTGTCTTTCTGGAAACTGTCGCGGAGGGGCAGGTGACATTTCCTGGATGCCACCCTGGCGATGAGGGCAAACACGATAAATGTGCCCTGGTTCGCCATATTGAAAACACAATGGTCGGTGATCAGCAGTGCGCCATACGTCGGTCCTGCGAAGCAGGGGTCGACTTAAATGCTCCCTCTGTATCCAGGCAGCAATAGGTGGCCGCTGGTGGTACTGCTGTACTGACCGGGTAGAAAGCGGGCGACGATCAGCGTCGGCGTAGCTGTATGCACGCGGCTCGAAGCGTGGCTCGGGACACGGTTCAGAGAGTGGCTCAGGTGATTCAAATGCTTGCCGGATTTCTTGCCGGACAACTTCAGCGACCGAAGCAACGGTGAACTCCTTCGGTGTCGAAGTTTGATGCGAAATCTCCTCGCGCACAATGTCTCCTATTAGTTTACGCAGCGAGGTCTCGTCTGTCACTGTCAGTACTGCGGATCCTGCAGGCGCATCGTTAGTCAGATGTTCGTATTGTCGGCAGCGCTGCTGCAGCGCCCGCTCGATTCCTGTGGATTCCTTAATGAACTGTTCCACTATTGTAGGCGGGTTACGCACGAGACCAGCGAATAGCTGTTCTTTGACGTTGCGCATGAGATGGCTCACCTCTTTAGAATCAGGCATGTTGGGATCGGCGTGGCGAAACAAACGAGACATGTCCTCGGCAAACATCGAAACACTTTCGTTGGGCTTCTGAATGCGCAACTCGAGAAGGCGTTGTGCATTATCTCGGCGATCAGTGCTTCCGAAGGTGTCAAGTAGCCGACGGCAAAATTCGTCCCACGTTGTCAAATGTGCCTCGCGATTTCGAAACCACGTCCTTGCGCTACCTTCAAGAGCGAAGTACCCATTGGAAAGCTTCTGGTCCGGTCGCCACTGATTGACCTTAGCTACGCGTTCGTACTGGTCCAGCCAGTCTTCGGCGTCTTCATACGTGTCACCATGGAAGCTAGTGGGGACTAGATTGTTTTGAACAGTCACCTGTGTTGGACTAGCAAGCGCCATTTCCTGAGTCGGCGAGGTCGCTGACAAAGTTCCTTGGAAGAGGCCGAATTGCTGGCACAGACCTTGCAGGCGGCGGCTTGCGTGGTGCACAGGTGTCTCGACGCGTGGATGATTTCTTTAAGGGCTGAATGCAGGACTACTCGCAGGAGTCGTCCCTATCATTAGGTGATGATGCGATACCCAGCACGTCCACCTGTGTCAAGGCTCACTGGAGACAAGAGCGGAGAGCGGCATTTATTTTAGAGAATTAGAGCAAGCGCTCAGTCCAGGCTTCTTCTTCTGTAGCTCCTCGCTTGCACGCACGAGGTCGTCGTCTTCATCGTCAACGGGGTTGAGCGCAGATGGCGTCGCGGCAATATATTCATGGGTCACAGCCCAAATTAAATAAGTTGGAAGTGCCGCCCGCGTTGTCTTTATGTGTCTTCCTTTGGTGTGTGTTCAAGTGCGACAAAAATGTGCCTTTTAAGAAGCTCAGTTGGTTAGACAATTGCAAGCGCCATGTGGAGACGTGGCATCGTTCCACACCTGCGGCGAATTTTTTCATTCACTTTCACTCCATTAATTTATAATTTCTTTAATTCAGCTAGCAAGTACAAGTAATTGCCCCTGCGTTTTCCTTCGTGTCTTTCTTTGTTGGCTTCTTATGATATGAATAATAAAAATCGGGCCTCTCAGTTAACCCCATTTCTTCTCGTACAGGCATGGCCTACAGCACACGACAGGCTCTCAACGCAGACTCCTCTTCCACACGAGTACACACTCGACGTCTGGATTATCTGGTCACGACTCCTTGCTGGGCAACGAAGGCGCTCACGCTACTGCTCGTGAACTCACCCTCCGAGCTTCCACGTGCGATAAGCGGACCACACCAAACAGGGGCACTCACCCGATGACATACAGATACATTACACAACACTCTATCACAAGCCGCATGTTATAATCATCACTTCCACCACCTTTCACAAGATTAGACGGCACACACCTTCGGCAACTCCGGACAAACACCTTCCCGAACTGCCATTTTGTCCACCTCTACAGCACATGGTAAAGCGACACCTTCCTGAGGTTTGGAACGTCGTCGACAACGTTTCTCATCACAGTGGAATGTTTCGCCTTCATCTTCACTTCCAACCTATGATCTTCCTACATTCCTTCCTACCTCTTCCTTCCTACCACCGATGACTCTTCGCGGTGGGACTCCTAAGGCATGGCGGGCTATCATCTACTAGGCTAAGGCCATCGGCGAAGACATCATAGGGGCCCTGGAATAAGGCTGCTCCCCAAAGTCAAAGGTTTCATCTCGATCATCTCGGTGGTCCTTTTCTAGGCTCATAAATTTAGTTGAGTTAGACGGGGCTGTGCGGCATAGGCCTGGATGCCAGAGCGGGGTATGAGACGACGTCTCGCGTTGTTCATGTGCTTTCGCGCAGTCTCCTCAGTCACTGGCTATCATACAATAAGGTGACCCCCTAATGGAGCACATTTATTTCAAGCCTAACCAAAGGAGGTGGTGCAGCTGAGTGCACCAAGCTGACATGGTTATAATGCGCTCAGTTTTACAAACACGATATTAAGGAAGGACAGGACGTGGACGGACGTAGCGCAAGAGCGTCCGGACGTTGCGCTACGTGCGTCCACGTCCTGTCCTTCCTTAACATCGTGTTTGTAAAACTGAGCCCAATATAACCATGAACGTTCACCAACTAGCCCCCTTCATTGCTTCACCAAGCTGGGCGAATCCTTATACAGGCGATTTTAATCGGAAACATATGCGATAGTGACCCTGTCGTGATGCCGTCCTGCCATTCCGCAGGCAGTGCACGATGGTGCAGACCACTTTGACGCAAAGTGTGGCTTGCGGAATGGTGCAGGACCTTTGTTAAGGCTAAGGCCTTAGAAGGCTTATGGGAAGAAAAATTGGCTCTCACCCGCCGTTGTTGCTCAGTAACTATGGTGTTGGGCTGCTGAGCACGAGGTCGCGGGATCGAATCCCGGCCGCGGCGGCCGCATATCGATGGGGGCAAAATGTGAAAACACCCGTGTACTTAGATTTAGGCGCACGTTAAAGGTCCCCAGGTGGTCGAAATTTCCGGAGTCCTCCACTACGGCATGCCTCATAATCAAAAAGTGGTTTTGGCACGTTAAACCCCATAATTTCCAAAAATTGGCTCTCGGGCGTTACGAAAACTTGACCGTCCTGCATTATTGCACCAAATCCAATGGCGCCAAAACTGGGGATCGAACCCTCGCTCGACCTTTAATGGTGGTCTAAACCACAATTTTCGGTGTTAATTCAAAGTGAATTAGGGTATATTTGCTTAGGCACCTAAACTTATAAACTATGGTGGAAGTCGCACCCAGGACCTGTGGTGTTAATCAAGGAAAAGTTCATTATGCCACAGTGAACTAAGAGAGAGGTAATTGAAGCACACAAACTGACGACCTTCGGTGGGAATCATACCCTGGACCTAGCGGGGCGGGGGGCAGTCAAACCCACTTGAAGATATGGCCGGATGGCGACATCTGCAAGTTGGATTCTAATTGACATCATGAACGTCCTATCTATATTTAGAAAAAAAATACACATTAAGAATACCCGGCATCAAATTTTATGAACTTCTATTGGGAAGTTTGTTCTTGTATGCCTCCGTTCTTGGTGGTTTCCCTAATTTTCTGCCAGCAAACCTCCAATCGCCTCTTACTAATCTCTGCTGCGGACATGCTTACTATACCTCTGCTATTACTGAAGCAAAGTGCTTCAAGGAAACCATTGCAGCCTAAACTGACAGCTGGCTAGATACCTTCACATTCTAATAAAACATTTTCCATCGCTTCTCTAGCTTTACAGCAGCAACGACTTGCTTGTTCGTCCTTGGTGTACGCCGCTTTATAAGTACGGGTTTTAAGGCACCCTCCACTCGCTTAGAAAAGTAAAGACCTTCCCTCCGAGTTATCATAAATTTCTTGCCTAATTTTAGTTTACATCTTAGGTAGTAACAGCACATGAATTTTTCATTGGCTCCACACAGGAGCTTGCCTCAACGTCTCTCAATTTGAATTTCACGTTCTTTGTTGGCATGTGGCTTACTACAGCGGCCGTTTACTCGCTGGTAGGCTTCCTAGTTAATTTCCTCCACTATGAGTCAATATTTTTCCCGTAAAAATACTTGAACACGCTCACAACCCATACATTTTTTCAGTCGTTTTTCAAAATATTTTATCTCACTTCAAAACTTGTCAAGCCCTTGTCACTCTGTGTAGCTTAATTTGTAGCCTTCGCTTATGCACCCGATGCGAAGTGTTCCACTGCTCTTTTGTTGATATCTAGTCCTGATTGCACCCTCGACATGAGTCAAACAATTGCATTTGAAAATGTAAGTCGTAGCGCCATTACGCCTTCCTACAAATCCTTAAGCACCTAGTGTCTATTGTATGGCGCTCTGTGTTTCATTATTGCCACATTTCTCTCCTCCTTCGCTTTTATTGTTTTTTCCTATGCTTCCATATATCTATTGCCTCAGTTTATCCATATACCAAGGTATTTATGGTCTCTCACCCGAGGCATTTCCCGTCCCTGTATTCATACTATCGGTTCACTGTTTTTGTTGACACCTGATTTTCAAACGACAAAATTCAGACTTAAATTATCGACTTTTTGTCCGCATATCTTAGCCAGACGTTGGATATAACTTTGCTTATTAGCAAGTAACACAATGTCGTCCGTTAAAACAAACTGCAAGCTGCTGTATTACTATTGTGCCCGCCTGTTCGTATGAGGGAGAAAACTGGATATTCATTGCTTCCAACGCCCTTTTATGCTTTACCATGTGGATCATAAACAGCAGCGAGGATAAAGGGCACGCCTGTCTGCGTATCTTGGATACATCCACTTTCTCTTCGTTACTCATCTTTTCGAATTCAAGCTATACGGTATATTCTAGGTGCATCTGCCTCGGGGGCTCTATACATTCGTTGCCCAAGCCTTGCCCTTCCAGAATGACTAAAAAATATTGCAATCTACGTCGTCATGTGCTCCGGCAATATTAAAGAAAGCCACCTATAGCAGTTTCCTTTATTGTGTGAATATTGCAATACGCTTAGTAAGAAAAAATAACTTATTATCCAGATGCCTACCGGTTCTCAATTCATTTTGAAGTAGCACAATTTGCCATTTTATTCTACTCACGCTGGCAGTTCTAACTTAATCCCCAGCATTGGTGACCTGAATGTAGTCTGCATGAGTGAGCTGTGTTTTCCCCCTTAACCTAAATTAAATAACTAAAATTATTGCTACTCTGTCGGCATTATCAAGAGCACCACCTCGGGGTCGCCGGGGGCGCAGGCCGGCTTTTGTGCTGCCGAACGGAAAGGGCGGAGCAAAGCACGTGCGCAACCTCGGAGGCCACGAGCAGCGGACGCACGAAGCTGCAGTGTATGGAATGCGCGCTCCGTTCAGGTCGTGCTATGTGACTGCACCTGCCTGACCGACGCATAAGAGCCACATGCGGATGGCACATTTAGAAGCGCTCTCAATAGCTCAATACGAAGCGATTCCGGCCAATGCATCTAGCCTGGGGTGGGAAGATGCGAGGCCTCTACAAGGAGCAAGGAGCGAGCGCATGCTGGCACACATTCCTATGGTTTGACCTTCAGTTTCGCGTGCTTCGAGGCTAGTGCTCCAACCCAGTCGGATTTAGCGAGACCAGAGGGCTAGGACACCCATAAGATATTTCGCCAAAGTATTATTACTATTCAAGTGGGCATGCTGAGCTAGCAGATGGCAGTCGGCTTCTTCTGGAAGGACGCAATTTTTACCGAAATTCAAGAAACAGGTTTTCTCTTAATTGAGGTTCTTTATTGAACTGCGTCAGTCAATATACACGGCAACCGTAGGAAAAAGCGCGCTGATCTAAAGACTATTGTGAATTGAAGTTAGCTATTGATCAATAGCTGCCGTCTATGGAAATTTACGTCATAACACTGGATTCACACGGACGAAAAGACACGACAAAATGTGCGACAACTTTTAACTATTTCTTGTCTTTCTTGTCCCTGTGAATCGAGCACTATGACCTCAGGTAATGCAACGAACCAATTTGCCCGAAAATCTGCCATCCTGTCTATGGAAATCTTGCATATGACGACATATGCGAGGCGCTGGCCGCTTCGAAATGGGTTATGAGAAGACTATTAAAAATGTGTTTTAGAAAATGGTAGCGTAATGCTTGGCTTTCGAGCTCCGGCTGCGTAATTTTCTAACATGACGCAATAGTTCTACGTAAACCCGCAAGGTAGAGAGAAGTAATTAATCAAAGGAAAATCAGATATACACCCGTTCTTAGCAATTGTTACAAAGGAAATCCATACGGGTTCCTAGAAAAAGAGCCTCACAGTTCAATAGGAATTGTCCCCGACGAGGACAAATTTTCCAACTGTGAGGACTTTCTTTCGAGGAACCTGTATGGGTTTCCTTTGTAGCAATTGCTACGAACGGGTGGATGTCTTAAGGTCCATTTATTAATTACTTCATTTCACGTTGCGGGTTCCCGCTAAAGTATTACGTCAAACCCTTGCCGTTGCTTCGTGTTGTCTACAAATTCGACTTAGCCCTGCCATCTGCTAGCCGCTTGGTTAGCTCAGATGGTGGAGCGGTTGCCTCGGAAAGGCGGTGGTCCCGTGTTCGAGTCCCGGACCAGGACGAATTTTTCTTCAAGTGTGAGGCTTTTCTTTCGAGGAACCCGTATGGGTTTGCTTTGTAGCGAAAAATTGCTACGAACGGATGGAGATATGATATTCTATTTAATAATTTGCTAACATGTTCACATCTGCCTATTGTTTGGATCCCACCGATGGCATCGGTTGTTGGGAACTCGGCGCTGACGCCCGTGGTTGTACCTGGGTCGCAAGCCCCAAGGGTAGCGTTGGCCTGGCGGCCTGGGGTACAACTGGAAGCATCCGAAGGTCCCGGCAAAGCATGAGTCGACTGGTAACAACAAAACAACTTGTTTATTTTAACATCGCAAAGAGTTGGCGGTCAGGTTGACCGAAGAAGAGAGACGGGAGAGCACTTTACTCAACAGAAGAAACCGGAGCCCTCCTTTTGGCGTCCGGGGGCAGCTGTTTTTATACTCTCGCAGTTGAGGGCAAGAAGGAACCCCTCAATAGACGAGCACGTGATTGTACAATGGGCTAATGGTGACGCACACTGTCGTAGCGCCGCCGGTCGGGCACAAAGACTGGGAGGAGAGGGTGACCCCTGCTGTCGCATCGCCTGGTTCGGGCACAATGACCGGAAGGAGAGGGTGACCCCTGCTGTCGCATCGCCTGGTTCGGGCACAATGACTGGAAGGAGAGGGTGACCCCTGCTGTCGCATCGCCTGGTTCGGGCACAATGGCACATACACTCACACACGCACATGAAGACACGTGGCATCGGAACATGCCTGGAAACGCCTGGAAACGCCTGGCGGGGAGCGTTGCGGCGACGCCGAACGGGCCAAAATGTCTGCCGCCCCGCCGCAGTCGCGCCGGCAAAACCGAGCGTCGCAGGCGAAACGCAACAGACCGCCCCGCCGGGGGAAGGAGATCCCGATGGACAGGGGACTGCATCCGCTGTCCGGAGGGATGTCGCTCGATGATGCTCATAACCGAAGTCGGGCGTCCCTCGACGTTTCTTGAGCGCAGCGCAGAGAGAAGGCCTCGTTCTCTCGTTCAGGTTCGCACGGGACACTGCAAAGTGACTTCGGGAGAGTTCACATTTTTGTTCTCGTTCCCGGCAAGCGTTAGAACTACGCTGAAACTCAACCGCTCAGTCAGCAAGCACGGCACAACCCTCACTAAGCCCTGCCAGGCTCTTTCCCCTTTTTATACCACTGCCTAGTTCCTTACAGTAGTCTAGCATCACTCAGAACGCGTCCACAAATTGAAAAATTGCACTAGAAAGCATATCATCACTTTGAAACACTAAACAAAAGCAATATGTTAAAAAAATCCTGCCTCAGGAAGAAAAACCAGTAACAAACAATTTTTAGGCTGATTCCTACGTTAGGGGCTTCGACTTAAGCCATCGGCGTTACCGTTGAGACTCCCCTTTTTGTAACGCACCTCAAAGGAATATTGTTGTAAAGCGAGGCTCCAGCGCAGGAGGCGGCCATTTTTGGGAGAGATGGTCTGCAGCCATTGGAGAGGGCAGTGATCCGTCTCAATGATAAACCTCGAGCCGGCTAGATAGCATGACAATTTCTGAACGGCCCACACGAGACATGCACACTCTTTCTCGGTGGCGCTATACGCCTGCTCACGACTGGTCAGCTTACGACTAGCATACAGGACGGGGTGTTCTACTTCTCCCTTTTCCCGTTGGCACAGTACAACGCCCATGCCTCGCTCACTAGCATCGCACTGAACAATGAACCCTTTTGTATAGTCTGGCGATCGTAGCACAGGCTGGTTTGTTAGGGCACTCTTTAGGGCGCTAAAAGCTCTTTCCTTTGTCTCGTCCCAGACGACTGTTTGAGGCTCTGTCTTTCTTAGAGCATCCGTCAGGGGAGCCGCGATATCAGAGTACCTAGGGATGTACCTCTGATAGTAGCCGGCGACACCCAAGAACGACCGAATATCGGTCTTGGTGCGCGGTTGCGGAAAGTCTCGCACAGCGGCCACTTTTATTTCAGAGGGGCGGCGACGAGCCTGACCAATCACGTGACCGAGGTAGACAACCTCGGCCTGTGCTAACTGGCACTTAGGAGCCTTGACTGTCAAGCCCGCTTCGCGCAGGCGGGTTAGCACTGCCCGCAAGTGTGCCATATGCTCAGACCAGGATGCGGAGAATATCGCTACGTCGTCTAGATACGGTAAAGCGAATTCTTGCTGTCCCCGCAACACTTTATCCATGAGGCTTGAAAAACAGTATGGCGCGTTCTTCAAACCAAAACTCAACACTTTAGGACGGAATGTTCCCATTGGTGAAATGAACGCCGCATACCTACTAGCCTCTTCTGTAAGTGGAACCTGCCAATAACCCCTGACAAGATCTAGGGTGGAAATAAACTGAGCGCTACTAACTTTCTCAAGGCGCTCCTCGATGTTAGGGATCGGATAAATTTGATCCTTAGTGGTGGAATTAAGCCTGCGGTAGTCGACGCAAGGACGAGGTTCCTTGCCCGGTACCTCAACTAAAATCAAAGGGGAGGTATAATCACTCTCACCTGCCTCAATAACACCGAGCTGTAGCATTTTCTTTACCTCAGCCTCCATAATATCGCTCTGGCGGGGTGACACCCGATACGCCTTGGATCGTACTGGCTCTGGGGAGGTAAGTTCTATATCATGAGTAAGTACAGAAGTCCTACCAGGCCTCTCAGAGAACAGACCTTGAAACTCTTGTAATAGCTGGTGTAGTTCGGTTTTCTGCTCGGGCGACAGCGGTGCTTTACTGATAAGGTCACTAATGACTTGACCGGTGTCTTCCCTGTTCGTCACTGAGCCTAGTCCCGGAAGCTCGACCGGAAGCTCTTCAGGAACGTTTACCATCATGCACACCACTGCTTCCCTTTGTCTATAAGGTTTGAGCAGATTACAGTGGTAAACTTGCTGTGCTTTCCGCTTTCCTGGCAGACTTACCACGTAGTTAACGTCCGACAGTTTCTGAACAATTCGTGCTGGGCCCTCCCACTGCACGTCTAGTTTGTTGTTTAGCGATGTGCGCAATATCATGACCTCATCGCCCACCTCAAAACGACGGGCCCTGGCTGTCCGATCATAATAAACCTTGGCCCTCTGCTGGGCCTTTGTCATTGCTTCACCTGACAACTCCTGTGCCCTTCTTAAGCGTTCGAGGAGCTTAAGTACGTACTCCACCACGACTGGGTCGTCGCCCCTACCTTCCCACGATTCTCGAAGCATGCGAAGCGGAGATCGAAGCGAGCGACCGTACACCAGTTCAGCTGGCGAAAACCCCGTAGCCGCATGCGGCGCGGTCCTTAAAGCAAACATCACCCCAGGCAGACACAGCTCCAAGTCAGTTCGATGTTCAAAACACAACGCTCTCAACACGCGCTTCATGACGGAGTGGAGCTTCTCAACGGAATTCGACTGTGGGTGGTACACTGAGCTGTGTAACAGCTTTACCCCACACCTTTCGAGAAAAGTTGTCGTCAAAGCGCTAGTAAACACTGTGCCCTGATCTGATTGGATTTCCGCAGGGAAACCAACTCGCGCAAATATGGACAGTAGTGCATTAACTATCTCAAGTGAGCTGAGTTCTTTAAGCGGCACTGCTTCAGGGAACTTTGTCGCTGGGCAGATCACAGTCAAAATGTGTCTGTACCCCGTGGCTGTTACCGGCAGAGGTCCCACTGTATCAATAACGAGCCGTCTAAAAGGCTCCGTTATGATAGGTACCAATTTCAACGGCGCCCTTGATTTGTCCCCTGGTTTGCCCACCCGCTGACAAGTGTCACATGTCCTCACGAAATGGTCTGCGTCCCGAAAACACCCTGGCCAATAGTACTCTTGCAAGAGACGGTCCTTAGTTTTCTTAACTCCTAGGTGTCCGGACCACGAACCCCCGTGTGACAAGCGCAACAGATCCTGACGATAGCATTGAGGCACGATCAGCTGATCGAACTCCACTCCTCGGCGGTCTAGATACTTCCGGTACAGGACTCCACCTCTTTCCACAAAACGCGCAGTTTTCCTGGCGATACCTTCTTTGACATTGCAGCGCACGTTTTCCAGGCTGCCATCCTTTTTTTGCTCGGCTATCAAAGCCGACCGGCTGACTTTTAGCAACCTATTAAGTCCGTCTGACGTAGGCGCGATGAGCAAATCAGTAGATAGCTCTTCTAACTTTCCCGTGTCGGGCGTTTCCTCTCCAGTATCTGGCGCCTTTAACGTTACAGACTCAAGTTTATTCAGTTCGGGCGTGCTCTGAATATCAGCTTGCTGCGCCTCTGACCCTTTTTCGTTGTTTGATAACGTCGGCCCCGCAACTACCGCCTTTGCAGCGAGCTCCCGAACCTTCGATCTGGTTAAGGCCTGAACACTAGCTTCACCAAACAAAAGCCCCTTCTCGCGCAGGAGGTGATCGGACCTGTTTGAAAATAGGTACGGGTACTGGGGTGGCAGCATAGATGACACTGCCGCGCCCGTCTCAAGCGCTCCGAAAGGTCCTTCAATAAGCACCTTTGCTACTGGCAGACACACGCTATGAGCTTCCACGGCTTGCTTGATCCATGCGCACTCGCCCGTGAACATATGGGGTTCTACGTAAGACGGGTGAACTACATCCATCGTAGCTGCGGAATCGCGAAGCACTCGGCACTCTTTCCCGTTCACGAGGAGGTCTCGCATGTAAGGCTCGAGAAGCTTCATGTTCTCGTCAGTGCTGCCTATTGAAAAAAACACAACTTTTGGTGTTGTTTCCGGACACTGCGCCGAAAAGTGACCCGGCTTCTGGCACGTATAACAAACGCGCGCTTGCCTCATCTCGAACCGCTTTCTGCGTTCGGCTTCGGCTGCCGCCGTCTCCTTAGGTTCGGTCGCACTGCTTCCACTCGCATCCGCACTACGCGTGTTCCCCTTTGCTCTCATGGGTGTGAACTTCGGCCTCTCAAACTTCAAGCCAAATTCACCCTTTTGACCGTCCTTAGCTCCGCGAGCCCGACGCGTCACAAACTCCTCGGCTAGCTCAGCGGCTTTAGCCACCGTACAAACGTCTGGCCTATCCAAGACCCAGTATCGCACGTTCTCCGGTAACCGACTATAAAACTGTTCTAGCCCGAAGCACTGCAGAACTTTATCGTGGTCACCAAACGCTTTCTCTTCTTTGAGCCACTCCTGCATGTTCGACATAAGCCTATACGCAAACTATGTATATGACTCACTTTTGCCTTTCTCATTTTCCCGAAACTTCCGACGGAACGCCTCCGCAGACAGCCGGTACTTTTTTAGAAGACTCGATTTCACTGTGTCGAAATCCTCTGCCTCCTCTCTATCCAAGCGAGCGACTACGTCGGCCGCCTCGCCGGGTAACAAAGTGAGCAAGCGCTGTGGCCACGTTTCCCGAGAGAACCCCTGCTTCTCGCACGTTCGCTCAAAGTTAACCAGGAACAAACCAATGTCCTCTCCAAGCTTAAACGGCCGCATCAGGTCAGTCATTTTGAACAATACGCGTTCTCCTGCACCGTGTGCCTGACTTCCATTACGAGCGCGTTCCATCTCTACCTCAAGACGCTTCATTTCCAAAGCGTGTTGACGGTCACGCTCTTGTTGCTCTCGCTCTTTCTGTTCTTTACGTTCACGCTCTTCTTTTTCTTTCTGTTCTTTACGTTCACGCTCTTCTTTTTCTTTCTGTTCTTTAAGTTCGCGCTCTTCTTTTTCTTTTTGCTCTTTAAGTTCGCGCTCCTGTCTTTTTGCAGTCTCCCTCTCTTCAATGGTCTCAAGGCATTCCGACAGCTCGTCATCCTCAGCCTCTAACTCAAGAATAGCCTTTATCAGTTCTGGTTTTCTGAGTTTGTCCGAGACCTCCAGACCCAACTCTCTTGCAAGCTCCAACAATTTCGGTTTGCGCAACGACTTCAAATCCATGGCTGCTCTGAATGCTGCTTTCTCTACTGCTTACTATTGTCTTGCCGCAAACTAACCCGGCAGCAACGACAACCACAATTACCAGCTCTGTTTCTGACACTAACAAAAGCCTGGCAAAGCTCAGAAGAAGAAAGTCCCGCACTCACCAAACCTCGCAGCCAAGAGTTCCGCGCAGTCGTTCCGCTGCAGGCAACCAGTCATCACACAGGGCTCGTTGCACTGCTCCCGGATCGTCGATGAGCTGCTCAGCATACAGTCAACTGCATCTCTTCGCTGCTGGCCTCCGTTGTCGCGATCTCACCGCTGGCAGACAGTTGTTTGAAGTCGGAGGCGATCTCACCGCTGCCAACCAGATGTTTGGATCCCACCGATGGCATCGGTTGTTGGGAACTCGGCGCTGACGCCCGTGGTTGTACCTGGGTCGCAAGCCCCAAGGGTAGCGTTGGCCTGGCGGCCTGGGGTACAACTGGAAGCATCCGAAGGTCCCGGCAAAGCATGAGTCGACTGGTAACAACAAAACAACTTGTTTATTTTAACATCGCAAAGAGTTGGCGGTCAGGTTGACCGAAGAAGAGAGACGGGAGAGCACTTTACTCAACAGAAGAAACCGGAGCCCTCCTTTTGGCGTCCGGGGGCAGCTGTTTTTATACTCTCGCAGTTGAGGGCAAGAAGGAACCCCTCAATAGACGAGCACGTGATTGTACAATGGGCTAATGGTGACGCACACTGTCGTAGTGCCGCCGGTCGGGCACAAAGACTGGGAGGAGAGGGTGACCCCTGCTGTCGCATCGCCTGGTTCGGGCACAATGACCGGAAGGAGAGGGTGACCCCTGCTGTCGCATCGCCTGGTTCGGGCACAATGGCACATACACTCACACACGCACATGAAGACACGTGGCATCGGAACATGCCTGGAAACGCCTGGAAACGCCTGGCGGGGAGCGTTGCGGCGACGCCGAACGGGCCAAAATGTCTGCCGCCCCGCCGCAGTCGCGCCGGCAAAACCGAGCGTCGCAGGCGAAACGCAACACTATGCTATCCCCAGACTGAGTTTTCACAAAGCCCGAGGGGGGTGGGGGCTGATTGAGGATCCCTTTAATGTAAGTGGCTGCGATTGCACAAGATACGAAAACATATATTTTGCATGGCTCCTCCAAATTGCGAGCAATTCACAAGGACAGCAGCGGCGGGAAGACGTGGACAAAATAGTAAAAGAAAAGAGCACTAGGAGTGCCGTGTATGTGTCTTTCTTTGTTTGGTTTACCGTCTTGTTGTGCTTTAGAAACCGACTTCTTCTTTTCGTTTATTTTTACTGTTTTTTGTGTCTTGGTTGACTCGTCCGTTCGTGCAGTACACTTAAAAAAAAGGGAGCGAGAAAGGAGGAACTAGCCGCTTTCCTCCTTCAGGCCGGTGAGTTCCTCCTTCACTCGCATTTCACATGTCACGCCCTCTTGTGGCATCAAAGGGCAAGAACCTTTCTCCCTTTATTTTGTATCTTGCGACGCCGCTAGTGACCCGAACATCGGCTACAATAACTCCTTTCCGACGGAAAGTAATGCTAAGTAGCATAGCCTGATGTCTAAACATTTCATGACACGTGACCACCAGTGTCGAACTTCTAGTGCATCAAAACTCAGAGCTGGGCTGGTTAATGCGGTTCCATCTTAACGAAAAAGTGCGCGAAAAAGACGTAGACGACCAATAGAGAGGCGACAAAGACGTGTTTGTCGTTTCTCTCATGTCTACGTCATTTTTCTGCACTTTTCCGTTAAGATCAAAACTCTAGCTCGAACGGGAGCTGCGATACGACGATAGTTAAACTCAAAGCAGCGCTCGGCCGCTGACGCATTGCGAGACAAGCCTGTACTCAGGCATCTCGGACTAGACACCGCAGTTATCAGCCTATCTTTCCCGTTTTGTTGGGTGAAATCAGGATGAAGTTAAGGTTAAGCCTTCTCAAACTATGCATTTGTGGCCATTTTGAAGCGTCACCCACAACGGCTTCCAAGCGAAAGCAAAAAAAATTACCGACGATTACGTTACTTCCTAATGCGAAATTTGAGCGCAGCAAATAAGCTGTTTCACCTTTTCGATAGATTGAGGCAAAGAAATCGAGCAACACATGTATGCGCTATCACAGAATTTTTTTTTTATTTTTCACACGTATTCCTTTAACAAAGACTCCACTAGGTAAGCTTCTGCTTCGGCGGCACGCACCTCTGGATTCTGACGGCGACGGCGCTGGGCCTCTGCTCTGGCAGCTCGTTTAGCAGCAGCAGCAGCAGCAGCAGACGGAGGACTTCCATCGGTCGTCTCGCTCATGGCTCAGAAAGAACTGGCAGATAATTTCGCAGTGGCGAACGGCAGCGGTAATTTCGGCTCGGGCGGTGCACATATACAGATCCGCCGCCACCGATCTGGCTCTCTGATTGCCACCGCACAGGGCGAACGGCAGCGGCAATTTCGGCTCGGGCGGTGCACATATACAGATCCGCCGCCACCGATCTGGCTCTCTGATTGCCACCGCACAGGGGTTGCATTGGAGGAGGAGCGAAGAAAGGAATTAAGTTCGAGCCGGCGCTTTGACAACGGGAGACTCGCAGGAAGAGGGGGGAGGGGGGCGGCGTGTACACCCAGCGGCAAACGATGGGGGCAGAAGCGCGCGCAGCAAGCGGACAACACGATAAAGGCAGGAGGGAAGAGATAGCAGCGACTGACTGATGCCGCTGACGCCGATAGTGAGTCAACCCCAGCTGCGGAGTTGGTTTCAGGGACAACGCCGCCGATGCCGACACAAACAATATGATACCCTCGCTTCCGCAGCGCTAAGAACCAGGTCTAGCCGTGGGAAGGTGGTCACGTATTCATCGACGTGCCGGGGCCTACGTGAAATAACCGGCGCGTCGGCAACTGAAGAGCACCCTATCCGCCACACAAGAACAGGGGGGGGGGACCCTTTCCTCCTCTTTCTGCATGGCGGCGACGGTGTTCTATGCAGTCACGTTATCTTGACTCTCTAGCGGCGTCAGCGGCATCCAGCGGTATCAGTCGGTCGCTGCTAGCGCTGGGGGGATGAAAGGGGGGCGGAGCTGGTTACGAGGCCGACGACAACGCCGACGACGACGCGAAACCCAGGAACGGACGCCAAAGAGCTGCGCTCTAAAATTGGAGGACGCTTAAGCTTCGCCTTAAAGAGTGGAACGCGACAGCGTTCCCGTCGACCCGCCAAGGGGTGTAAGACAATGGGCTACGGCGCAGCGACTACGCGCCCCGCATCGGACGCGGTGAGCGTCGAGCAACGCAGCGTTCGGCGCGACCACGAAATGTGCGCATGAGCAAGCGACGCACGCCTGAGCCTTAGAAACAGCTCGTTACTAAGGCAACACTGCGTTCACTAGAGGCGCTTTTGTACCGCTTTGAAGCATCGAAAAACAAGATTTTCTAGTGAATACCTGGCCGTTGTTACTAGTAAGAAGTTGTACAAAGATCTTGTTGATGTATTCTTGCCTGTACCGTTGTATCGTACAGTATTTGTTTTAGGTTCAGAACGAGATGTTCTTAAGAGAGTTAAACGTATGCCGGTAAGAGCTTCTGTTAAATCTTTCTTTTTTCAACTACATGCAGGCACTCTCCCAGTGAAACCGTGGCTGCAAAGCAAAGGCATTTTTGTACCTTGGTCTGTGAAGTGCTTTATATGCAAAAAACCGGAGACGATTGAGCATATCTTTCTGGACTGTCATGACGCAGTGTTTTTGTGGGATATTCTAAAACGTAGCCTTAAAAAGGAATTGCCGTTAAGTGCATTCGGAATACGCTTCCTGCCATGCGCGGAACCAGAGGGTGTGCCTGTCGATTTGTTAATGCTTCTGTGCATGCACAGTGTGTGGCGAACGCGTATGGATATTAGACATGAGCGCATTGTCCAGGCCCCAGCACATGAATACTTCATTGAAAGTGTGTTATATATACGCGAATTTTTCTGCACACAGAGTGATCCTCCTGGTTGGCTAAGTGCTTTGGACAAAGTGACTAGCCTACATCGTTCTTATCACACCACACTGATCCGGCATTGACTAGTTGTTTTTTATGGCCATGTAATACTCACATTGTATTTTCTTTTGCCTAGCCGGTAATAAAAAAAAACTCGTGGCTCAGTGGTAACGTCTCCGTCTCACACTCCGGAGACCCTGGTTCGATTCTCACCCAGCCCATCTTGCAAGTTGTTTTTTATTCATGGAGTGCCTGCTGGGATTTATCGCTCACGGCCAACGCCGCCGACACCGACGCCGACGACACCGGCTTTTCTGCGACACGAGCTCCTTAACGCTGTCGCGTTAATACGTTTGCTGGCTCCGTCGGCACGTAGCTTGGCGGTGGGAGCGCATCACCGCCGCAAGCGACGCCGTCAAATCCACAGCTGGAGCACAAATTCTGCCACCAGAGCAAGGAGGCACACGAGCGCACCATATCCAGCGTCACAGCGTATATCCAGCGTCACATCTGTGCGCGTTCGTCCGCGTCTCCGCCCGCCAGCGGCGACTTTTCCATGACGCATCGTGTAGGGCGCACGACACTACCGAGACAGGAAGCACCGACCAACAGTAGATGTATTTCCTAAAAGGTAGGGTATAAGCAATGTACAAACGAAAAGTATCCAAAAAATCTATTTGAAAAAGGCTATTACAAATTACTGACTCTCGCATTGCAGTTTTGCACACACAGCTGTGGGTGTCTTTGAAGAAAAGTAAGAACTCTTGAAGATAACATGTAGAAGGACAATTGAAACTACTAAGTTCGAGAAGCCTAGTGAAATGCACAAGGGTAGGGGGGGGGGCAAACGAATATGCCCAGACGTGAACGGGAGACGAAGCTAATGGGGCACACATGGGTATGGCAGCTTTGTACACCGTTTCGAGTGCCGGGATTCTAGAAAGCTGCAGGACGCTGTCGAACTCAAGCGTCGGTACCAAGCGAAACCACCCTCTCTCTTGCAGGAAGTTCGGCTAGCACGCCGCATAGACAGCTTCGCAGTAGAGGCGCTCGGAGAGAGACGGCATACTCTAAAGTCGGAGCTATCCTTCCTGGTCACTTGTCGCGACGGTTACGCCTCAGCCACTGTATTTACGCTTTGGTTATAGTAGTCGTAGCCCAGTAGACTGTATCGCAACCATCTTCATTACCACGACTATCCTGGAGATGGATATAACACAGAAGACACCAGCAGTTAGCCGTTTGATATCGTCAATAGTAAGCGGGGCCAGCTACGCCAACCGCGGTGAGTAATCTTTGGTTCTCGTATGTAGTAGTATCCTGAAATCGCGGCGAGTAACTTGTATCACAGCCTGCTTGTATGCTAGGCTAGTATTTATGTCCGCTCTCTTTCAATATCCGTGCAAGTCGCACGCAGCTGCTCAGCGTGTAGCAGCGAACGACGTCCTCACCGTACCCGAATACTCCATAGTCTGTGGATGGGAAGGCAAAACATGATTTCGAAGGCTTGCTCGAAAGCCGTGGCTTCAGCGTCCCGGTCATTCCTACACTGTACGCCTGGCCTCAACTCCGGCCGCCGGCGGTACACCGCGCGCCGGCTCGCACGTACAAGCAGTGGCGTACACGCGCGGATAGCATATTGTTTGCCATTTCTGTATGAAATTAGGCGAGAAAACGTTGATGCGATCTCAAGATATTGTAAGTGGTAAACGACAGCGGTTCTTGAAGCGCCATCCGCTACGGCTTCGAAGTAAAATGCTTAGATCGCTGTCGCCACCGTGTTGATAATTGAATATCGCTAGTAAAGAGCATTCAATATAGTGCGGTGTTATATTAACAGGTCTGTGCGCATTTGTCGTGCCTATCAGGTGACTACACCCAAACAAATATCCTATCGAAATGTATTACTGAATTACGTATAACAGAGAGTCACTCACTGCCACAACAATAAAGGTCGAATCATCATGGCTATATAAGAAGGTTCCAAGCCTGTGGGTCTTCGCAGCTCGAGCTCCGTTTGTGTATGTGACGTATGTTGCGTGTTCTGGCGGCTCCGTTCTGAGCAGTATGTGTGAATGTGCTCCGTGTTGCTGTGTTGAGCGTAGAATGTCTATGAAAGTGTTGTGTGTTTAGCTCGAGCAATGTTTGTGCATGCGCCGTGGGTCGCGTGATTACGTATAACAGAGAGTCACTCACTGCCACAACAATAAAGGTCGAATCATCATGGCTATATAAGAAGGTTCCAAGCCTGTGGGTCTTCGCAGCTCGAGCTCCGTTTGTGTATGTGACGTATGTTGCGTGTTCTGGCGGCTCCGTTCTGAGCAGTATGTGTGAATGTGCTCCGTGTTGCTGTGTTGAGCGTAGTATGTCTATGAAAGTGTTGTGTGTTTAGCTCGAGCAATGTTTGTGCATGCGCCGTGGGTCGCGTGATCTGGTCGCTCCCTTCTGCGCTGTATGTGCGAAAGTGTTGCACTGTTATGCATAGTATGTCTATGAAAGTGTTGTATGTTGCTCTGTCGTTACTTTGCCGAACAGAGAATGCAACGCCAGCTTCTTTTTCTTTAAAACCTAAATGTAGCGACTGCGGGCAAGCGATGTCTGTAGCGGTATAGTATGCCTATGAAAGTGTTGCGTTGCTGTGTCGTTACTTTTCCGAATGGAAAATGGAACGCCAACTTCTTTTTGCGTAAAACCTAAAGGTAGCGACTTCCTGTGAACTTTGCCGCTTTCCCTTTCGCCTGACGCGCCTCCTGAGTGTCAACCCTTCTATTGCTCGAAGCGTGGTGGTCACTTAATAGCGCGCGCTTTCTTGGTCCGTAGCAGACGCCGGCGCCAATCCCGGGTATAAAAACCCCGCTTTGGTTCCTTCCTGGCGGCGCTTATGCTGGCGCCGTTTACGCATTGCGGGGATGCCTGGCATGTGTTGTGCTTATGGGTGCCAGAACAGAGCAGGCAAGGGGAAACGAATGTTCGTCGTTCCGTGATGAAGAAGCAACGCGGCTCGCCGAAAGATTTGGCTGCACAGAACGGCCGGACAAACTTTAAAAACGCGCGGGACCCGCACCTTTGCGAGTTAAGTGGCCGTTCATCAGAAGTCACTGGTATATTTTTTGAAGATTTCGTGAGAAGCGCGAGCGTCTGCAATATTTCTTCGCACTAAATAACTTTCAGGATGGTTGAAGTTGGAAATGTTCACTCGCTGCTTCGGAAGCCGTGCTTCATGTTGTCTGAGCCTCCCGTTTTACGTTCCTGGTTCGGCAGGCTTTATTATTATGTCGCGCACATTGCTTGGCGAACTCGTTTTGCTGTAGTTTAAACCGTTCCTGGGCTCAGACACAAATGTTGCGCCTCACATGCTGATTAGTCGACGCTGTTCACACTGCTTGCGGTGCAGGTCCATCTCCGAAGTGACCCGCATTTCTAGGCGTATTTCTTTTACTGGGAACCTGCGGAAGAACTCTTGACTAAAACGACGGTTGTCGTCGTTTGAGCCACCGCTGTTCGTGCTACTCACGGGTCTAGTGTTTACGTAGCGCACCTTGCTGCGTGTAATTGTATTGGCGGGGTTGTTACCGAAGTCGGAAGTCACTGTGCCTGGCTAGGTACAGTAACGGCAGCTATATCTTGAGTACGCCATATATGTGTGCATAATGAATGAGAATGCGGACATCCGCTAAACGCAGAAGAAAATATATAGGGTTCAAAGATGTAGTGCAAATATAAGCTGGTTGAAGCATCTTTAACGAGGATAGATCTGGTAAAAGTAATCTCTAACGGAGCGGCGCGTAGTGACCCAGACCATTTCCAACGTTCGAAAAATTCTTATAGCCACGCACACGGCGGGACGACATATCAAGAGTTCTTATTTTGGAAAGTATTTGTGAAATGCCATGGCGCATATTTCCCCCACTCCTTCCGTGCCTTGTATCATTGCATAAAACGTTATGCCGCATCAAATCTTAGCTTATTGACCTTAGGATCACTTCACCGAAAACAAATTCACGATCCTTCGGAATTACGGCATAAAGAAATTAAGGCCCGATGCAATACAAAGCCTGTTTGCAGTACGAGCAAACGCGTTTTTCTTTTATTTATTAGTTACCTGCAACGCCCCGTAGGGCATTACAGCTGGGAGGTTACATACTTGAATAAATACATGAACAATTTATTTCAACGCGTGGAGGAAAGCATCATTTTCTGTGATGTATACAACGCTCGATGGCAAACTGCTCCAATCTCGAACAGTTCTAACAAAAAGGGAATAACGGAAGACGTCACCTCTACAAGACAATTCGCTGACTTTCAAACAGTGGTCAAGTCGCTTAAATATGTAGTGTGGTGCTTGGATATATTTTAGAATAATAAATGTCGCGGAAAAATTTTAGTCTGATATGCCTTCTATGATGATTCAGCTCTTGCCATTTAAGTTGAGCAGCTGCTGCAACAAAACAAGACGCAGCCTAACCATCCGGTATTTTTACTGCAGCTCGTGTTCCCCGCTGTCTACAGTACATATCACCCTGCCTCCCCTTTGACGCAGCAGACGGCCGCATCCTGCCAGCTGCCTAGCAGAGAGCACTGCGCACAATCAGCAGGCTGACTCTGCGGCTTCCCTGGACTTGGAACTAAGGCGCCTGCGCTTGATCGGCTGGAGAACCATACATAGGGGACCATCCCGGTACCAGCTTCACTGTTGAGCAGCGGCTGCAACAAAACAAGACGCAGCCTAACCATCCGATATTTTTACTGCAGCTCGTGTTCTCCGCTGTCTATAGTCCATATCACCCTGCCTCCCCTTTGACGCAGCAGACGGCCGCATGCTGCCAGCTGCCTAGCAGAGAGCACTGCGCACAATCAGCAGGCTGACTCTGTGGCTTCCCTGGACTTGGAACTAAGGCGCCTGCGCTTGATTGGCTGGAGAACCATACATAGGGGACCATCCCGGTACCAGTTTCACTGTTGAGCAGCGGCTGCAACAAAACAAGACGCAGCCTAACCGTCCGATATTTTTACTGCAGCTCGTGTTCCCCGCTGTCTACAGTCCATATCACCCTGCCTCCCCTTTGACGGAGCCGACGACCGCATCCTGCCAGCTGCCTAGCAGAGAGCACTGCGCACAATCAGCACGCTTACTCTGCGGCTTCCCTGTACTTGGAACTAAGGCGCCTGCGCTTGGTTGGCTGGAGAACCATACATAGGGGACCATCCCGGTACCAGCTTCACTGTTGAGCAGCGGCTGCAACAAAACAAGATGCAGCCTGACCGTCCGATATTTTTACTGCAGCTCGTGTTCCCCGCTGTCTACAGTACATATCACCCTGCCTCCCCTTTGACGCAGCAGACGGCCGCATCCTGCCAGCTGCCTAGCAGAGAGCACTGCGCACAATCAGCAGGCTGACTCTGCGGCTTCCCTGGACTTGGAACTAAGGCGCCTGCGCTTGATCGGCTGGAGAAACATATATAGGGGACGATCCCGGTAGCAGCTTCACTGTTGAGCAGCGGCTACAACAAAACAGGACGCAGCTTAACCGTCCGATATTTTTACTGCAGCTCGTGTTCCCCGCTGTCTACAGTCCATATCACCCTGCCTCCCCTTTGACGCAGCAGACGGCCGCATCCTGCCAGCTGCCTAGCAGAGAGCACTGCGCACAATCAGCAGGCTGACTCTGCGGCTTCCCTGGACTTGGAACTAAGGCGCCTGAGCTTGATCGGCTGGAGAAACATATATAGGGGACGATCCCGGTAGCAGCTTCACTGCTGAGCAGCGGCTACAAGAAAACAGGACGCAGCCTAACCGTCCAATATTTTACTGCAGGTTAGTTTTTTCGGCTTTTCACTGCATCCTGTGCTGTTGTTGTAGCTGCTGCTCACAAGTGCGTCTCTTGTTTTTGGTCTATTTTCTGCGATGCCAACGAACGCTGAACTCGCTAAAAAATTGAGCATCTCGAATCCCTGCTTAACGATAAGTTTCATGCACTTGTAGACAGTCTGGCTGCCAAGTTTGCAAAGAGGCTTGAAGACCAGGGAATTGGCAACCTTGCTTCTCTAGCTGAAAGCGTGCGCTTCATGAGCGAACAGTATGACACATTCAAAGCGACATTCAGTGAACTGGTAACTACTAACCAAGCATTAACTTTTCAGAATCAAGAATTAACCAAGAGAATCGCAGAGGCGGAACAGTACAGCAGATAGAATAACATTAAAATTAAAGGCATTCCATCATCACAAGGAGAGGAATGCTCTGCGATCGTGAAGAAGGTTGCCGATGCAATTTAGTGCCCAATGTCTTCTGGAGACATTGATATTGTTCATCGTGTGGCCGGCAAGATGTCGGACAAATACATAATTGTTCGTTTTTGTTCACGTAACAAACATAATGAATTTATTTGCAAGGGTCGCAAAACCCGTCTGCGATGCTCCCAGATGGGCTTTTCTGGTAGTAATGATAATCCCATTTACATTAACGAACACCTCACAATCGAAAGCAAACATTTATTCAGCACGGCCCTTGCACTGAAGAAAGAGAACAGTTGACAGTTTTTATGGGCTGAAAATTGTCAGATTCAAGCCCGTAAGTCAACCGACCAGCAGGGTCTTCCGAATAAACTCGGAGGCTGATTTTCGCATCTTTGCGCAGGCGTAGCTTATTGCTACAATTCCTGTCCTGCGAACTGATTGCACACACGTTCCTCAATACTTTTCATCATGTCTTTGCTATCACCAGCCGAAGTCAAACCATTGCTTACATCTTCTATCTCTATTCTTCATGTCAATGCACGAAGTTTGCGCAGGAACCATGATACCATTTCTGCATTTACTGACTTGCTTAATCATTCGTTTTCATTTATTTCAGTTTTGGAAACATGGCTTGACAATGCTGATAGCAATTTATACGGTTTTCGTCCATACCAAGCCGAATACTGCCATCGTATTTCGGATTGACACGGCGGTTCCGCCATATTTAATTCACCTCATATTAAATATCAGCGCAGGCTTGATCTTTTTTTTAATGTACATCACCGTCAATCAGTATCGATTGAAACTGACTTACAGCTGAATGCTCATAACCATAACAGTTTTATTCTTGGTTAGGTATACCGCGCCACTTCTTCATCTATTCCTGATTTTCTGGCTGAACTCGGCATAGTTTAAAAAAAAAGTTCTCTTCAACGTAAGCAAGTCCTAATTCTAGGTGATATTAACATCAACTTACTTGACGTCGACAACGGAAGTGTAACAGCTTATACAGACTGCCTTGCGGGTTTCGGACTGGAATCATTAATTATCTCTCCTACTAAGTGTTTTACTCATGGTACCAACACGCTTCTTGACCTTGCACTAACTAACATCGCACCAACTCCAAACTCTGGTGTCATAGATACGCAGATAACAGACCTTTTCCCAATATTTGTCTCCTTTCAGGCCGAAATACCTCAGTCCGAGCCTTGCTACTTTTCCAAGTTTGACGGAGACAGTTTTGATAACACTATAACAAATACTGATTGGTCTGCAATTAACTTCCTGCACGATCCCGATGAAGCTTTTGAAAATGTTTGTTCCATCTTTCTACAGCGTTTTCGCGCTAACACCACTACCATCCGATGCAAGAAACATTTTAAGTTTCCCGGTAACTCTTGGGTAACGAGAGGTCTACTGACTATTATGAGAAAAAACACAAAACCTGTGCAAAAAGACTAAAAAGAAACCTTTTAATGTACGCTTAGCGGCACGCTATAAAAATTGTTGTAACATACTGAATAACTTGTTAAAGAGTCTAACCGACAGTATTACGAAAATGAATTTGCTAAACAAAAGAACAATCCCAAAAAACAATGGCAACTTCTTCATGCGTTCATGAACTTACCTAAGACCGGTAATACTTATGATAAAACAAACTACAACACTAAAACTCATACTGATTCTTCTAGCATCGCAAGTAGTTTCAGGGACTACTTCTGCAATATATACAGCAGTCGTTCTATGACTACTACTAATCCCATTTATCGCTGCAATCATTCTTTTTTCTCTTTCCCGTAACTGCGGATGAGCTATGTTCCATGGTATTAGCTCTAAAGAATTCTAGCCCTGGCTTAAACAATATTTCTGTATTTCATCTAAAACTTGTTGCACCGCTTATTTGTGATACACTTTGTATTATAATTAATAATATTTTTAAATGTGGTATTTTTCCCGCTTCGCCTAAAAGAGCTAAAATATACCTGTACACAAGAAAGGCGATAAAACGGAGGTGTTCAACTATCATCCCATGATAGCGTAACACCTAGATGCTTGTATATAGGTTCGTTTCTTATAAGGGTATTATTTATCTGGTAAAGATTTACAATCCGTTTCTTCTTTCTTGCAAAAGATACATGAACGCACTTTTATAAATTCAAATTCATCTTTCATGTGGATGACGTCATTTTAAAAGCTGGTAGGGCACTCAATTTTATTCAGAGGAACTTGAAATGTTCACAGCCGAACCTAAAGAAAACTGCTTACCTAACATCTGTTAGACCAATGATGGAATACGCCTGTGCCGTCTGGGACCCCGCGCAAAAAAACTTGATTGATAAGTTCGAAAGAATTCAAAACCGAGCTGCTAGGTTCGTCCTGGGGCGGTATGGGCGGAGGGAAAGTTGTACTGAAATGAACCTTGAATTGAATTGGGAACTGCTTTCCTCTAGGCGGAAAAAGTTGAGACTGAAGTTTTTATACCTCGTATTTAATAATAAGACTGGAATTAGCAGTAAAAGCTACTTGAAAGAACCACATTATATTTCTAGGCGTAATGACCATTCACTTAAAATTCGCGAATGCTGTGCCAGGACGTACTTGTTTGCGGATTCCTTTTTTGTCAGAACTATTGTGGAGTGGAATCAGCTGTGTGAAGAGCAAGTGTGCTGTACGAATGAAGATTTGTTTTTTCCCTGCTGTAACCCCCCTCTTATAACGCCTTCGGGCAATGCGGGGTAAGTCTTGAATAAAGAATAACGAACCCTTATATATCGCTTTCATTGATTACGAGAAAGTGTTTGATTCTGTCGAAACCTCAGCAGTCATGGAGGCATTACGGAATCAGGGTGTAGACGAGCCGTATGTAAAAATACTGAAAGATATCTATACCGGTTCTACAGACACCATAGTCCTCCATAAAGAAAGCAACAAAATCTTAATAAAGAAAGGCGTCAGGCAGGGAGATACGATCTCCCATGCTATTCACAGCGTGTTTACAGAAGGTGTTCAGAGACCTGGATTGGGAAGAATTGGGGATAAACGTTAATGGAGAATACCTTAGTAACTTGCAATTCGCTGATGATATTGCCTTGCTCAGTAACTCAGGGGACAAATTGCAATGCATGCTGACTGACCTGGAGAGGCAAAGCAAAAGATGGGCCTAAAAATTAATCTGCTGAAAACTAAAGTAATGTTTAACAGTCTCGGAAGAGAACAGCAATTTACAATAGGTAGCGAGGCACTGGAAGTGGTAAGGGAATACATCTACTTAGGGCAGGTAGTGACGGCGGATCGGAATCATGAGACGGAAATAATCAGAAGAATAAGAATGGGCAGGGGTGCGTTTGGCAGGCATTCTCAGATCATGAACAGCAGATTGCCATTAACCCTCAAGAGAAAAGGGTATAATAGCTGTGCCTTACCAGTACTCACCTACGGGGCAGAAACCTGGAGGTTTACGAAAACTGTTCTACTTAAGTTGAGGACGACGCAACGAGCTATGGAAAGAAGAATGATGGGTGTAACGTTAAGGGATAAGAAAAGAGCAGATTGGATTAGGGAACAAACGCGAGTTAATGACATCTTTGTTGAAAACAAGAAAAAAAAATGGGCATGGGCAGGA
The DNA here is from genome assembly GCF_050947875.1 of Dermacentor variabilis. NCBI lineage: Eukaryota > Metazoa > Arthropoda > Arachnida > Ixodida > Ixodidae > Dermacentor > Dermacentor variabilis. Next base: position 6,709,379 of record NC_134574.1, read on the forward strand.
CATGTAATGCGGAAGAAAGATAACCGATTGTCATTAAGGGTTACGGACTGGATTCCAAGGGAAGGGAAGCGTAGCAGGGGGCGGCAGAAAATTAGGTGGGCCGATGAGATTAAGAAGTTTGCAGGAACGACATGGCCACAATTAGTACGTTACCGGGGTTGTTGAAGAAGTATGGGAGCGGCCTTTGCCCTGCAGTGGGCGTAACCAGCCTAATAATGATGACGATGATGATGATGATTGGAGTAGCTCATTTATGACCCTCTCGCGTCATAGACGCAGCAACCAAATCCTTCAGGCGCTCAGTGCACTGCTTGCCAAGGAGCGAATGCTGGGAGCGTCTGTTAGCTGCACCCGGCCTAGGTGCCGCCACCGTCGGCGTCGGGGAGGAGCCGCGAGAGGGCGCGCCGCCATAGAAGGAGTAGAGAGAGATGTAGTTACTTTTAGATCATTTAGACGGTTTATTATTCGTGATAGTCCCTGGATAATTTGAAAGTGCTGCCACACTTTGGAACTCTGCCGCCGGCGCGCGAACTCCTCGCCTCCTCCTCACCCCTTGCGCGTCCCCCTCGGGAATCGGTCTTGCGCCCGTTTTTCTGCATGACGATTAGTCTGCTTGCCGTTGCTCTTGGAAAGGCGCGGATCTTTCGTTTTGTTTGTGTTTTTCTTTTTCATCCGCGCCATTTTTCTCGTCATCTCGGCTAGCTAGGCGCTGTAGCTCCGTGTAGCGAACGTTGTACGCTGTGTTTCCTGCTGTGTGCGCTAGGGCTATGCCATGCTGTTGCGCATATAACTGCAGCAAGAAGCCTGAAGATCACAAAGTGTGACAGATTGCACAGGAAGCAGTGGCGGCATAACATTGGCAGAAATAATTTTGTCTCGACAAAGATCAATGTTGTTTGCGAGGTGAGGCGTCTTTCTTATTGCTCGTATCGATGCAGTTCCTAATGCAGCGTTTTTTTAGTTCTCCCGGCCTGCTCACCAGCGTTTCTGCTGCGGAAATTTGTACGTTTCATAAAAATGGGACTGTCCTCAGTATGCTTAATATTCCGGTGGGACTTCACCGCCTCGCACGTCGCTAACTCTTGTTATTCAGTCGGAAATGCAGCACTGTAGGTTGTTTCCCGCTGTGAATAATTGTGAGCAATAATACAGCCTCATGATCGCACTTTTCGTTATTGTTAGGATACGTTGCCTGTTTTAGCTAAAAATGAAATAGTGGCTTGTAGAGGAGCTATTATGTTCAGCTTATGCCAAATTGTGCGTAAGTGATATAATGAATGCAGGCCCCGAAAAAATTTGCGGCGAGTATACCCGTGGTATTGCAGGTGATGAGCGAGAGCTAGTCCACATTGCGTTTTTTTTTTGTAAGTCTAAAGGCGAAAGCCTCTAGATCCTTGTTTCAAGGTCGCGTTCTTACCAGAAAATACCACGCGAGCCAGGTAGGCCAGAAACAACCCAAAGCATGTCCAGCCGTGTATCAGATTAATCATTAGCCAAGTTAATAAATCATTATTTAGTGATTCACTTAGGGAGGATTAGGGAGGATCGAGGGTGATTAGGCTGTATGAAAGTGAATTAATGTGTATTACGGTGGAATAAGATGCATGAACAATGATTAGGGTGTATTAAGGGGGATTAAGTTTAACGATGGAAGATTAAGGTGAATTAAGGGAATTGAGGTGGATTAGGGCGTATAAAGAAGGATTAAGGCGCATGAACAATGATTAGGGCGTATTAAAGACAATTAAGGTGGATTAAGGTGGATGAAAGGATTGAGGCCGATTAGGATGGATTAAGGTGAATTAGGGTTGATGGAGAATAAGACCGATAAGGGTGGATTAAGGAGGATTATTGCGGGATAGGGTGGCAGAAGGGTGATGGAGGTGGAGAAAGGTGATTTGCAAAAGGCTTTACAAGACTTTCGCATTCGCGACACTTAGGCGATACCTAAGGACATCTTGAATTTTTGGAATTTGCTTGGAACTGCACTTCCACGCACGAACGAGTGAGCGATGATTGTTCGTTAGTTTTCTCATGAATACAGGAAACGTTCAGTAGGTGTTCACATGATCGCGCACGCTTGCTGTTGATAGCGACAGCTAGGCGCAGGCCGGGAATCTTCGCGTTAATAGCGAATGTTTGAAAACACCTTTCTGCAAATTTGTTCTGTAGGGAAACTTTTTCTATTGATTTAGCACGAGCTGAACTCATTCCATCAATGCACTTTGATTACGAAGGTTGAGCAATCAATCGTAATTTTTGGTCATGAAGTAGTAATGCAAGATATATTCTGCAGGCAATAAAGTTTAGCACCGCGACGTATTTCATCCTATTCCACCGTAATCCACCTTCATCATCCTTCATGCACCTTAATCAAACCTAATCCTCCTTAATTCACCTTCATCGACCTTCATTCTTCTGAACACTCCTTATTCCTCCTTAATAGGCCTTAATATATGTTACTACAATCACTAATTCATAATTAATTAACTTCGCTAATTTATAGTAATCTCATACACGTCTGGACAGGCTTTGCTTCACTTGCGCCATTCTTTGGGTCACGTGATATCTGTTTCGTTCACGTCTGCAATGAACAGACTGGACAGCTGGGTGGTGAAGAAGGAAGTCACCAACGTCTTTATTCTGCGTCATTATTTATAGTCGAAGGTGGAAAGGGTTAGTAACAGTGAGGGGCAGGTATATGCAGTGTCAATCGGGCATGTTGATAGCGCATGCGCTTTTATCAGATACGAAACATCCTCCTTCCAAACAGTAATTACACGACAAAATAATACCGCTGGCTCGTCTGCTGGAACTGCTGGTCATAACCCAGACGCTCTGGCTGGCGCGTCTGTCGCTGGCTGCGTTGCAATGGTTGAGGCGACGGCTGTTGAGCTACCACGGGCGAGGCTGCAGTAGTAGTTGACGCCACACCTTGAAATGGGGTCTAGTTGTCAATCATATCTTCCTTATCTGATGAGCCAACCCCATACAACTCCTTCGTCGCCAGAAGATGCCGACGGTTACGCCTCAGCACAGTATTGTTCTCTGTGCGCGCATAGATGCATCGTGGGCCGGTCGATCCGACCACCTTAGATTTCCTGGCCCATGATGTTCCATTCAAGCGTACCGAGTTATTGTTGCTGAGGCTTGGTAAGGTGTGCCTATGATGACTTCTCTGTCGGTGTTTCTTGACGAGAGTCACCGACATTGGATTGAAGTCCGGCAATGATGTGCGGAGCCCCCTTCCTCGCAGCAGTTCCCCAGGAGACCGGCCATCTTCAACAGGACTCGCCCTGTAATTTACCAAGCACAGCTAAAAACACTCTCCTGCAGCTTTTGTTTTCTTTAGAATACATTTCACCACCTGTACACCCCTCTCCGCAAGCCCATTTGATTGAGCATACTGCGGGCTTGATGTCACATGTTTGAAGTCGTAACACTTTGCAAAAATAATAAACCCTTGGCTTGCAAACTGTGGGCCGCTGTCTGTACAAACCTCGGGTGGGATGTCATACCTTGAAAATATTTCACTCAGTCTAACCTTAACACCACTGGCTGTTGTCTCGGGCAGTAGCGCTACCTCAGGGAAATTGGACATCGAGTCGTATGCGCACCCTTACCGAGTGCTGAGAAAGGTCGACACCGATACGGTACCATGGCTGCGTAGGCGTCGGTTGCATAATTAAAGGCTCAGATGACTGTTTATAAGCATATGTCTTGCAGGTTGGACAACTTTCAATCAAGGAACGAATGTCTGAGTTTATGTTTGGCCAATAGATCATTTGCCTTGCTCTACCTTTGCACATTACCTGGCCCAGGTGGCCTGGATGAATCCGTTTCAACATGTTGTCACGCATGTTTCTCGGTATGACTACTTTCGTCCCTTTCAATAATATGTCGTTCACTACGGACAGCTCGGCGGCAACTGGTTTCAGGGGGCCGTCGACACGTTCTTAACGTCTCAAGATGTAGATCGAGAGCCGTTTCCTGTGCAAGTTTTCTAGCTGGCATTTCGCTTACGAGTGCTGATACGACAGTGATGGCATAGATCTCGATGTCATGCTTGTCTAAAGCTGCCTTGAGTCCTGGAACAGGTGATCGGGACAGCATATCAGCAAGGGCCATTTGTTTGCCAGGAATAAACGTTAGCTTATAATATTTCATCAATTTCAAGAAATATCATTACACTCCGGGTGGCATATCACTTATGCCTTTCTTTGATATGTTTATCAGTGGGCTGTGGTCACTCTTGAGGATGAGGGGGCGGCCATCGACAAAATGATTTAAGTTTTCGGAACTGAAAGCTAAAGCCAACGCCTCTTTTTCAATCTGCGAATATCTTTGTTCCGATTCTGTCAAAGCTCTTGACGCGTAGGCGACCGGCTGCCACCAGTCCCCATGACATTGCAGGAGCGCCGCACCAACACCACTCTGAGAGGCACCTGCAATTACTTTTGTCTCCAGACTCGGATCAAATATAGCAAGCAATTGCGCATTACTTAAATCCCGAAATACAGCCTACCATTCCCTTTCATAGGTTGGTGTCCAATCATAGATGGCGCCTTGTTTGACGAGGGAACGTAAAGTAGACGTACGCTGCGAGAGTGACGGTAGGTACTTGCTGAAGTAGTGAACGACTCCCAGTAGTCTTCGTACCGCCAATTTGTCCCGAGGTTTTGGCATTTTTAAAAGACCGCCAACGAGATCGGGATTCGGCCTTATTCCCTTGTCGCTAGTGATGTCACCCAGGAACAGAACTTCTTGCCGGCCAAAGCAACACTTGGATGCACTGAAAGTAAAGCCTGCTTCTTCAGCTAGTTTTAATGCTCTGCGCAGTCTCTCATCGGGTTCGGCCCTGGTCGCTCCCCAGATGAACACATCGTCTACGTACACGCGTACACCGGGCAGGCCATCACAAACCTCGTTAAGGGCTTTTAGAAACACTTCGCTAGCCGAAGCGATACCGAACGGTAGTCGAAGAAAGCGATAGCGGCCGAAGGGCGTCGCGAATGTTCATATCTTCGATGATTGTTCATCTAATGCGATTTGATGAAATCCCGCATTTGCGTCGAGACGCGAAAGTACTTGGCGTCTACTAGGTATGCCTCAATATCCTCTCTGCGCGGCATTTGGTAGTGCTCCCTCTTGATGTTTTCAGTGATGCGTCTTGGGTCCACGCAGACTCGCAATTTGCCGTCTTTCTTTAGTACAATGACAAAGGGGCTTAACCAATCTGTGGGGCTGCTGACCTTCTGGATGATGCCTTCCTTTTACATTCTGTCTAGTTCAGTACGGAGAGGCTCTCACAAGGACAGGGGCACTCTTCTATCTGGCTGGACGACTGGCGCGGCATCCTTGTGCCGCGCAATCTTGTATTCACGCGAGGCGCGCCCTGTTCCGGAGATAAGACGCGGGAACTCTTTCACAATTCCTTCGGTGTTGCTCGTCGTGACGCACTCAACCGCGCGCTATACGATTCTTACCCCCGTATTCTTAAACACGCCTTCACTTGAAGCTTCTCCTCGACTCAGCCAAGTCGAGGCGACGGGGCTTCCTTCACTCAAGGCGCCGTTGCGTTTCATGAACGCTACTTCACCTTTCCTCCACCAAGGAACGCCTTGAAAATGCGCCCTCGACTTAAGTGAAGTGTATCGACCGAGAAAAGCGTCTGATATCGAGACTATTCTTCAATGTGCTTATTAAAGGTCCCATTATTTAAGACAAATATGTGTTTCAGTTCATTCGTCCTCCTAATCAAGCAATTTACACGGCGCAATGCACAACTTTATCTCGGCAACGCTGCCACTGTGAGCGCTCGACTGATAGAGCAAGCGGGAGCTGTGTTTGAGGTCTGGCAACAATCGCATCCCAACAGCTGAGAGCATGGCTCATGGCTCATAATTTGCGCCGGCATTTGTCCGCTGCTGTTTGTTTCCTAGTGTTTCATTGGTGACTGACGTTGCGGTTGTTAAACGCGGTTATGATGGGCAATTCTGTCCTTCTGCGTATGGTGACCGAGCCTGAATGACTTCTGAGGCCACAGATGGAACGGCCGATGGGCAGCTTTGTTTACCTTCAAGACCGAGTGGTGCTGCGAGTTTGCTGAACGCAACAACAGGACAGAAAATATGGGTGAGTGAGCCATTTTTTCATGGAAGCACAGTATGTTAATGAGGTTTTCTTGAGGTTGCCGCGGCGCTGTCGATAAGCCGTTTCCGATGTGCACAAGCATGATTGACTCCAGTTGCTTATGTTGCAGGCATTAATTAGTACCTGGAACATATTCGAGGCAGCATAAGCTTGTGCAAAACACATATATATATTTTTTTTGCTAATGGGAACTTGTGGCAGATTCGGCACGACAATCTGTTGTTGGTTTCGCTTTTTTAAACGAAAATGTGGAAGGTACGGATCGGCGCCTGCATCCAACGATCGTTCCAGTATCGCGTATGAAATCTTTCGGTAGAGGAGAAGCAGTTACAGTATACATGTGGCAGAATGCGTATATGGTTGAGTGCGTAGCTCCAGCAGGTTGGGAGAAAAAAGCGTCTTTTGAGTCCTGTACTTTGTTTTAGAAGACGTGGTGGTCAGTCGGCTTGTTCAACTTGTAGCACATATGGTCAACGAGCCAGCACTGGTGCCTGCATTTCCTGTGCTTTCTCACTTCACATATGCGCTACGCAATGTTTTAATCTTCCAATTCACTTGTCAATACTTCACCGCCATTTGTTTTTTCGTCTTAGCTTTTTCAGTGTGCTATGTGGTAGCAGCTGATGTGCGTTCCGTAAACTATGCTTTCAAGTTCACGCAATTTCGACATATTTTTAGTTGGGCTACGTCTTTTCTTTTCCGTTGCATAGGTATATTGAATTTACTTAGCGCGCGAGCGCCCTGTCTACATAAAAGTTTTGGCATTCTGGTGCAGGATGTGGGCTTTGGAAGGACCAGCTGATGAAAAAATCAACGCCTGTGCTGCACAGTAAGGCTTCTGGCAGACCTGAAAGCAACGATAGATATGGTGCCTGCCTGTACAAATCGCAGCAGCTCGCTTCCCTGAAAGCTAGGCGCTGAAGAAGTACTTGACTAGCCTACCCGCTAATTAGTCTGTGCTTATTTTCATAAACTTTGTAAAAATATTCATGTTACGTGTCCCCACATTCACAAAATGGCGAAATGGACACCGTGTTATTTAGAACCACAAACATGAAAAAGCCAGGTCAATGAAATCAAATTAATTTTTTATTCCCCTTCAGCTGTCATATAATTTTTGTTTTAAATCGCATGAATATGATGGGCGAGGTCATCAGTTGCCCGTGGTGCTTTGCAGCTGCGACAGGATCTTTTTGCTGCGCACAATTGTGAAGTAACACTTTCGTAGTATTTGTAGCCAGCACTTCAGTATTTTGTGGCATGCTGAAGCTACTTTAGCATGAGCAAGTGTAGATTAAAAATATGCCATAGCTTTGTGGTTGATCTCAGCTTTTCTGAAATAACGGTAGTAATGCGCTCTATACTGTATTTTTCAGCATTGTCATTGTGACAGTCTGCATGACCATTTGGCCTATTTTGGGATCCCACAAGACACGCTGCTACCCTGGGTATTGTACCTCGGTCGATTGCTGAAGTTCTGCAAGCCCCATTGAAGCCAACTGCCATCCGCATCCAATGGAAGAAACTCATTGTTCGGGCCGTCATAATTTATCTTAAGCTGAAGCTAGAAGCAGGGTAGAAGCAGCATATATTCTACAAGAATTTACCACTGCATGCCGTCGGGTGGCTACACCCGACAGACTACTGTCTTGAACAGAGATGGTGTTTTAGTCTAGAATATATTTGTCAGCAGTACTACTCCTTCTGTTTATATCCTTGGAAACAAACAAACGAAGACACCAAAGACAACAGAAGAGAAATTACTTCTACTTTCTAATTGAATTAAAGAAATGACAAATTAATGGCAATGAAAGTGGTTGAGAAAACTTGCCATAGGCGTGCGATGCTCTAACCAATGGAGCTACCGCGGCACCGTTTTCCCATCCACTTTCTTGTGTATTTACATTTTACTACTAGAACTAACTACTACTACTACTACTACTACTAGAACTGCACCATTTCCCATCTGCGGCAAGTTGTTTTTTCATCCACTTTCATTGCCATTCATTTATCATTTCTTTAATTCAATTAGTAAGTACAAGTAATTTCCCTTATGTTGTCTTCGGTGACTTTGCTTGTTGGCTTCTCATGATATGATTATTAAAAATCGCGCCCCTCGGTCAACCCCCTTTCTTCTCCTTCATTACTGCTTCTGTTTGTAGGATCAGAGTTCACGCTGTATTGCATACTATCAAAGTACAAAAAGGCGAGAATAATGTTAATTTATTGTTTTAGAAAAAAAATTGGCACTTGAATTGACCATAAAGTATTAAGGGGTACATACTGACTTAATAAATATGACTGAAGAAAGGCCATCTGGATGAAAAATACAATGACTTCAGCTACAACGCGTCTGTGAAGGCAAATACATGCGGTCAAACTGCTTTTAGTGGTGACGTTTGAGCTGGGGGTAGGATATCAGGAAAATGATAGATGTCTTAAGCAGAATATTTCGACGGCTATTATAGTGCAGCAGGACATTAACTGGACCTCTCCTCCACTTGCACACCAATGTAAGCGCAGCACACACAGCACAGTTGGAAAGGCAGTTGCTCTTCGTGCGTGTGTTGGCAATCTGGTTCCTGCAAAGAGAAGGGGTTGGTAATAAACATACAACGATGTTAAAGAAGGTCCATGAAACTAGCTTAAGTACTGTATTCATTTTCTTTAGTTTACATTTCGTAATAATACATTACTTTAAGAAGTTTGTGTTCTAGAGCGCGATTTTTTTTTGTACTATAATTAGCTCATACTGTTTTTATTTATTTTTATTTGCAAAGAAACATTTTTCAGCGGGTCTACCGCTTGCTCAGCAAGACCGACAACAGCGATCTAATACTTACATAATGAACCCTGTAGAAAGCTGGGATGTTCGCAATAAAGGTGTGCGAGATATATCTGCTACCACTTGCTTGCACAGTCTGTATAAGGTGCTGTCACTACACTGCTACACCTTTATTTATCGCAATAAAAAATAATGTGATGCACAAAACTCTACTCTGTTGTATTGTTATTCTGTCTCGTTTATTCGAACAAAATATTACATTAACCTGTGTATACGTGCAGGTATAATTCTGAATGCCATTTCATGGTTGGTGACTTCCTCGTTGAGCTTGGATCTTCATAGGGATGACAAGCTAATTAAACTGAATGGTTTGAAGCAAGGATTACGTAATTATTGCTTACGACTTTAAATTGCACCAACTGCACACGGTCCGCGCGAAATTACAGTCCATTTCTTATTTTCCTTAGCGCAACTAGCCGCATCAAATTAAAGAAAATTGCAAAAATTAAAGTGAACGCACCTGCTCGTTTACAAAGATGCTCGCTTTGCTGCGGCGTGTTTCGCCGTCCTTGGATTAGCGTAGGCAGTGACGATCTTCCTGAGTACAAACAGCGCCGACGGGGCGACGGCCGGCGCTCGCGCAAGCGACACACGCACACAGGCAATGCACCCACTGGTGACAGGAATCTTCGTAGCTGTTTTCTTTTTGCAAGTTCGAAGTCCGCCGCAGTTATGTATCGCGCCGTGCTTGAACTGATGCGGAACTGACACGTGAATGCACTGACGCCGATAGTAGGTTCGGAGCACTGGCACGAAGAATACCCGTGTGCAGGTCATCAACTGGCTCATGCACGGAGTAAGACGACAATCACTGCACCAGCTCGCAGTCTTCGTGACAGGATGGCCGATCTGTCTCGGCGCTGCAGTGGAATAATTCCGGTGCCGAAGCGCTCCAGAGGACTGCAACGGTCCCTAAAACGAAGCCCTTGAAAATGCGCAGCACGGTTAAACCAAGATAAGCTACGGAGGCAACTGGCGTCCATCGGAAAATGCTGACGAGGCGAGCGACAGATCGCAAGGCAGCCATGTTTACGCACTAACTTCACTCGAGGAGCGATTCAAGGTAGCTGCGAGGCTACCTTGAGATTCTCGAGTAAAGCGCTCTAGCTTTCCTTCACTCAAGGCGCGTTTCAAGTGGAGGGCGATTTGTGAAATGAAAAACCGCCCTCAAGGAGCATTTCGAGTGGAGGGTCAAGTCGAAGGGCGTTTGTGAATACGGGGGTTAGCTTCTCGCTCGTTTCCAAGCCTAAGATAGCGCTGTGGTCCTTCTCTACCACAACATACACGCACGCCTCGCGGACGCCAATCTTGACGGGCGCTGAAAACTTCCCGACATGCTTGATCATGTTGCCCCCGTAGGATTCCAGAACGGCGCAACTGGGCATCAGAGTGGCCATCTTGTACTTGCAAAATATGTGGCAAAACGTTTGCCTGTGATCCTCTGTTGACGTACTCACCATCAATACGTGCGTTCACATGCCAGCCCCGTTCTCTGATTGCGCTGCTGCTGGCGCCAATCAGTACTTCGATGTCGTCATTTTGATGCTGCACGTCGTATACGCGCTCTTTCTCGCTGCAACAAGACGCGAAATGGTTGCGCCCAATACACGAGTAACAGACTTTGCCTTAGGGCAGCGTCTCACGGCATGCCTTCGGTTGCAGCGGTTGCATTTTAGGTCGTGCCTGGACCCTCTAGGAGTGCTCTTGCTGGCGGTGAAAGTGTTCATATCCAGTTCTTCCTTTGTTTTCTGCCAGGATTAGTTTCGAAGAGTTCATCTTTCAACAGCCTTGCATAGGGTGACAACCTTTTCCAAGATCAGGTTTTTGTCCAGAGCATCTTTTCTCTAAGCCTTGGTGAGTTTGTTCCAAAGACAATTTGGTCTCGTACCCTATCGTCCGCCATGGTCCCAAAGTTTCAGTGCTGCGCTTGTTTTTTCAACTCGCGTAGAAACTGCTCAAGAAGCTCCGCCTCACCTTGACTACAATAACGAAAAACGTATCGCTCGTGGATTTCATTCTGTTTCTCCGTGCAGTATTCTTCGAACTTGGCAATCACGGTGTTGTAGTCGTCCTTGTTCTCTTCTCCGCTGAACACAATACTGTTGAAAATGTTTAAGGCTTCCTGCCCCGCCACGCTGAGGAGCAGGGCCATGTTCGCTACTTCCAACCTTCGATTAGCTTTGCATACCGTCGCTTGCAGAAAAAGCTCGAACTGCTGATGAAACCGCTTCCAGTTCTTTCCGCCATCCGCTGTCAGAGGCAACGGTTCAGGATGCCTCAGGTGCTCCATGTGGTTGCTTCTCATGTTCACCTATCCCAGGTACCATGTGCTCAAGCTGGTAGCCTTGTGTCCCACTTCTGACACCATGTTTCGTTCACGTGTGCAACGAACAGATTGGACAGCTGGGTTGTCAAGAAGCAAATCACCAACGGCTTTATTCTGCGTCATTATTTAGAGCCGAAGGTGGAAAGGCTTAGTGGGAGTGAGGAGCAGGTGGAAGTCGTGCATGTAGGTAGCGCATGCGATTTTTTCAGATATGATACAATATGTTGAATAACTCGCCACGCGACCTTGAAGCAGGGATCTATGGCTTTGGCTTAATAAGCCACACGCAGAGGGGTGTGCCACAAGCAATACTAGTTCAGACGCACAAAGTAAAGCATCTCATCATGTTGCAGAAAAATTGTCTGCAGTATCGAACTCGCCTCAAGGCTCCTTTTACACCAGTATGCACTGTTTATACGGGTTTAGAAAAAAAACCAACCTCCTCATAAACGTTGCCTTGAGCAATATTGATGCGGTTATCAGCATTTCTCAAAATGTTCAGCACCACTGGGCCATGCAACTGGCCCAAAATAACGCACCTCCATAGACAGCTGCGGGCCGTTCGCGGAAGCCAAGGAGAAAAGGCGAGGAGAATCGAGCAGGAAAGTTTCGCGGGGAGGCGAGTGTCCCTACCTTCATATTACCACTACCAGTGCATCGCTACCTATCGTAAACTGCTGTTCTCTTCCGAGACTGTTAAACAATACTTTAGTTTTCTGCAGATTAATTTTTAGACCCACCCTTCTGCTTTGCCTCTCCAGGTCAGCGAGCATGCATTGCAATTGGCCTCCTGAGTTCCTAAGCAAGGCAATATCATCAGCGAATCGCAAGTTACTAAGGTATTCTCCATCAAATTTTATCCCCAATTCTTCCCACTCCAGGCATCTGAATACCTCCTGTAAACACGCCGTGAATAGCATTGGAGAGATCGTATTTCCCTATCTGACGCCTTTCTTTATTGGGATTTTGTTGCTTTCTTTATGAAGGACTACGGTGTCTGTGGAGCCGCTAAAGAGGTGCCTAATGATTCCCTGATTCCGTAATGCCACCATGACTGCTGAGGTTTCGACTGAATTAAATGCTTTTTCGTAATCAATGAAAGCTATATTAAGGGTTGGCTACATTCTGCACATTTCTCTATCACCTGATTGATAGTGTCAATATGGTTTATTGTTGAGTAGCCTTTACGGAATCTTGTGTGGCCCTTTGGTTGACAGAAGTCTAAGGTGTTCCTGAATCTATTTGAGATTACCTTAGTAAATACTTTGTAGCCAACGGGCAGTAAGCTGATTGGTCTATAATTTTTCAATTCCTTGGGGTCCCCTTTCTTATGTATTACGATTATGTTAACGTTCTTCCAAGAATCCGGTAAGCTCGAGGCCATGAGGCATTGTGTATATAGGGTGCCCAGTCTTTCTAGAACAATCTGCCCACCATCCTTCAACAAATCTGCTGTTGCCCGATCCTCCCCAACTGCGTTCCCCCTTTGTATTTATCCCATGGCGTTCTTTACTTCTTCCGGCGTTACTTGTGGGATTTCAAATTCCTGTAGACTATTCTCTCTAACATTATCGTCGTGGATGCTACTGGTACTGTATAAATCTCTATAGAATACCTCAGCCACTTGAACTATCTCATCCATATTAGTAATGATATTGCCGGCTTTGTCTCTTAACGCATACATCTGATACTTGCCTATTCCTAGTTTCTTCTTCACTGCTTTTAGGCTTCCTCCGTTCCTGAGACCATGTTGAATTCTTTCCATATTATAGTTACTTATGTCAGCTGTCTTACGCTTCTTGATTAAAACTAGGAAGTTCTGCCAGTTCTATTTTAGCTGTAGGGTTAGAGGGTTTCATACATTGGCGTTTCTTCATCAGATCTTTCTTCTCCTACGATAGCTGACTGGTATCCTGTTTAACGGAGTTACCACCCACTTCTATTGCAGATTCTTTAATGATGCCCATAAGATTGTCGTTCATATCTTCAACACTAAGGTCCTTTTCCTGAGTTAATGCCGAATACCTCTTATGTAGCTTGATCCGGAATAACTCTAATTTCCCTCTTACTGCCAACTCATTGATTGGCTTCTTATGTACCAGTTTCTTCCTTTCCCTCCTGAAGCCTAGGCTAATTCGAGTTCTTATACACCTATTGTCCCTACAGCGCATATTGCCGAGCCCATCCACATCTTTAATGATGGCAGGGTTAGCGCAGAGTATGAAGTCTATTTCATTTCTAGTCTCATCATTTGGGCTCCTCCACGTCCACTTTCGGCTTACCCGCTTGCGGAAAAAGGTATTCATTATCCGCATATTATTCTGTTCGGGAAACTCTACCAATAACTCTCCCCTGCTATTCCTAGAGCCTATACCATATTCCCCAACTGACTTGTCTCCAGCCTGCTTCTTGCCTACCCTCGCATCAAAGTCGCCCATCAGTATAATGTATTTTGTTTTGACTTTAGCCATCGCCGATTCCAGGTCTTCATAAAAGCTTTCGACTTCCTGGTCATCATGACTGTATGTAGTGGCGTAGACCTGTACGACCTTCAATTTGTACCTCTTATTAAGTTCCACAACAAGACCTGTGACCCTCTCGTTAATGCATTAGAATTCCTGTATGTTACGAGGTATATCCTTATTAACCAGGAATCCGACTCCTAATTCTCGTCTCTCCGCTAAGCCCCGTTAGCACAGGACATGCCCGCTTTTTAGCATTGTATATGCTTGTTTTTTCCTCCTAACCTCACTGAGCCTTATTATATCCCATTTACTACCCTCTAATCCCTCCAATAACACTCCTAGACTCAGCTCACTAGATAACCTTCTAACGTTAAACGTTGCAAGGTTCAGATTCCATGGCGGCCTGTCCGGAGCCAGGGGTTCTTAGCACCCTCTGCTGCGTCAAAGATCTCACCGCCGCCGTGCTCACTTGCTTCGCGGCTGCTGGGGACTGAGGGCCCGGATTTTATTGTTCTATTCTTATAGGAGGTTGTGGCCAACTACTGCACCAGGGTGGCCAATCCTGCTCTGGTGTGGGAGTGCGTTACCGGTTCTGGTCACCGGGATCAGGCTGAACCCGAGGCCTGTTTATGCAATTTTCTCAACACGCGGATTTTTTGCTTCCGGTGTAAACTTGCGCGGCACGGGGATTTGAAACACGGTCCACTTGCACGCCAGTCGGATACTCTACTGCTTCGCACCGCAGCAGTTGTACCCTCATGTAACCTACAGTGGTGCCTTCTTCGATCAGTCAAGGGGGACCAATCTGAGCTCAGTTATACCGCACAGGTGGCACTGAACTGGAAAAACCTGGTAGTTTATGACCTGCACATAAGTGGCCATACATAATAAAGGAGAAGTTTTTTTTAGGAGGGTCACCGTGTGGATGGTCGTGGCGAAGATATCCAATTCCCTCGTATAATGATAAAATAGAAGAAAAAAATGGTCCGTTGACCATTACATTGTTAATATACTGGCTAGCGATTCAGGTAATGAAATTAAAGCTGCAAGCATGGGCAGGAAATAACGGCATTTTGGAAGAACTTTTCTTCCGCACCGCCACAGACTGGAACGACCTTCCCGCCAAATCGCTAATACCATTTGTCCACCTTAGTTCACAGAAGTTGTAACCGACCATTTTGTTAAATAATTATTTCTGGCGAAGTTTAGCTATCTTATAAAAACCCACCTCTTATGTAATGCCCCTACGGGGGCTTTTAAGGTAATAAACTGAACTGAATTGAACTTACTCAGTGTATTGAAATATCAAGAGTCGAAAGCACACTGTTATACCTGGACTTTTTAGAAATTACAGGAGCGTATGACAACGCAGACCGCCATATTTTGTGGGATATTTTGAAAGGGGATGGTTTAGGAGACGATTGTCTATACCTTTTGAGAGAGATTTACCTAGAATATACCGTTTCCGTTTAATTTGTAGGAATGGGGAGCGAGGAGAAAGTTGATATCAACAAGGTACTGAGGCAGCGGTGCCCATTATCCCCATTGCTGTTTATGATGTACATCGTGCAGATGGAGAGGGTGCTGGAAGGAAGTAATATCGGGTTTAATCTCTCATATATACAAGCAGGTGCAGTATTACAGCATCAGCTTCGAGGTTTACTTCATGTGGACGACATTGTTTGCCAGCTGACAAGCACAGTGATTTGCAACGCCTGCCGCATAACTGTGGACAGGAAGGCGGGAATTTAGGCTTGATATGTAGTGTTAGAAAATCAGGTGTTATGGTATTCAATGAAAACACTGAAGAGACAGTGACGCTACAGGGCGAGGAAATACCTCGTGTAAAGCAACATAAATACCTTTGTATATGGGTCAACGAAGGAATTAGATATATGGAAACAGATGAAAAAACAATAACAGTAAAGTGGAACAGAAATGCTGCAATAATGAAGCTGCTGGGGATACAGCAGGTACGAGGTGCTCCGGGGCATATGGAAAGGTGTGATGGTCCCAGGACTTACTTTTGGGAGCACGGTTTTTGGCTGTAACTCAGCGGTACAAGCAGGACTCGATGGGAACCAAAGGTCAGTGGGACGTCTAACACTGGGCGCTCACGGGAAGACTACAAATGACGCTCTGCAGGGGTATATGGGTGGGACTGGTTTTGAAGTGAAGGAAGCTCGATGTAAAATTGAGTGTGAAGAGCGACTGAGTAATATGGAAGAAAGTAAATGGGCTCTGATAGTTCTGAGGTATCTGTACAGGAAAACATTGATTCTCAGCGGAGGAAAAGAACTAGGAAGCTTACCAGCAATTGTGCGGGCTGTAGGATGAGCATTACAGCAACAAAGAACGTCGAGCGGAAAGTCAGAGAGGCTGAAATAATCTCATGGGTGGCAGCAATGGAAAGGAAACCTGCCATGAGTAACTACTTAAGAGAAAAAAACTAAATTAGGAAACAAACAATTTATGATAACTCAAAAAGGAAGCTCATTGCTTTACGATGAGGGATCCGGATGCTTTAGAACATGCACCTAAAAAGCGAGATACAAGAAGGAAGAAGAAGCATGTACTTGCTGCGGTAAGGATAGGGAAACTATGGAGCATGTTTTATTAGAATGTGAGGACATATGCTCAGTCGTCCATATAAGGACCACTGGCCTCCTTGAAGGCCTTAGCTACAGCGAGAGCAGAGGGAAGTAAACATGTCGGCAATAGATGTTAGTAAGAGGCGATCGGAAGATTGGCGGAAGAAAAGTAGGGAAACGACAAGGAAAGATGAGCAAAAGCAAAGTTCCCAATACGGTGTCAGGAATTTCGGTTGTTGGAGTTCATCGTGCTTTCTTTTTTTTTTAACCTAGGTAGGACATTGGGCAGTATAATAGCAAAACCTTGGTAGCGCAATCCACAATCCTGTTCCAAAGGTGACTGTTATAATATCCATCTGTCGATCCATCCCAATAAGCGTATGTATGTGTGTGTGTATGGATTGATGTATGGATATCCCTATGTTTAAGTAAGTTCAACGCCGCGATGTTCTAGCGATACCGTTCCTTTTCAGACTTCGGCAGTGGTTAGCGCGACACTCCGCCCACGCTATTAACATGATCAGCCGGCCGTCAACGGTGGGTGATAAGCGTGCCCGTCAAGCGGAATTCATCGCTAGTAAATTGTGCGGTAGTTGTACCTGATTCCGTGTATGCGCCAAAGAAACTTGACGAGAGTTTACGACGCGTACGTTGTTTTCTAGCTGACAACTAGCACAGCTCGTAGGCCTAGTCGCGTCCATCGCTTCGATTGCCTGGGGTCGGCCAAGTTGGTTTTGGAGAGGGAGAAACCGTTGCTCCCATGCATGAGCGAGGAAATTTGCTCCATTTGAAGACGAACATAGGGGACGTTGCCGTTTCTCCCTCAATGGAACGAGGGTCACTCCTTCTTGTCTTAGAGTGTATGGCACCCAGCCATCTCATGTTGCGCACTCAACCGATCTGCTTTTGGCTTATTGGTTTTGATTTCAAGTGAATTATAAGGACAAGATAATGTTTTCTTCGCAGCTACCCTTGTGTTTCGACTTTTTTTCGTTTTTTGCCACCGTCAGTATTATTGCGCGCTCATGCGTAATCAATATCAACGAAAAAGACAGCTCATGTTTCCTAATTATCTATTTTGTTTCGTTCTGATAAACATTCAAAAATACCAACAGAGAGAGCCAAAAGCAAAAAAATCCATCTTACTATGCCAGCGGCGATAGCACTTTTATGCCAAAATTTGAAGTTGCGTTGTTATAATATATGTGTCCGTTCACCTCATGGTAGTTAGTAACATTACCGCACAATATGCGATCTCCTTTACTCAATCTGACGGATCAAAATGCGATTAAAAGAAACTTACGTATCTGGTCGTCAGAATGTTGTTGAAGTAGTTTGTTTTATCAGCTGTTCCCGGTATCATTGGTTCTATACCAGTAAGGAAGTGCTTCAAGTACTTTCTGTAGATATCAATCAGGCCTGTCCCCTGGAACGAGCAAGTAATATCATTTTGCACTGTTGTGTTCGTAAGAAAATAAAGAATGTTCTTTTTACACTTACTATTTATCTGCTTTGTAACAGCTGAAGCAGATAAATTGTTCTCTGTATAGGAGGGAAATGGGCCGTACTTCGAAGCTTTTAGCTCATTTGTTTCCGCTTGGCATTTAATTATTTGTAAAAATATAAAGTGCAAACTCGATGCCATCGATTGATGGCCTTCCTATAGGTGCGACCAAAGGGAATGCAATAAATAAAATGAACACAATAAAGACGCAGAAAAGACAGAGAACAGGGGCGCGATTTTGTAGGAATGCCTTTTTCCATGCCAATGACTTTCCGCGTGACGTCATCGATTTTGGAAATTGTGTATACGTTGGCACGACGTTTCTTGGATCGTCCAATCAGAAGCTCCCTTCATTGGCCGGATGTTTCTTTCGTATTCTCTTCTCTTTTTCCGGGACTGTATAGCAAATTTGTTTTGTAAAACGGCACTTAATAAAAGCGGACTTCCATGCTGCGTAAAGCAAATTCATTTTGTTACATTACAACGCAAAAGCTGCCGCAGTCCAAAGAAATGCAAACGCAAGTGCTCTATTTTTGAAGCCGTAGCCACATAGTAGTCGGATGTGCATCCAATCCATGCCGTTGAGCGCACGCAAAATGGCAGCCTTTGTTTACCTGTGAACAGCTGACAGTACCTAGCGTGTCTGTCTGAACAGCTGACAGCCCCTTGCGTGCCCGTAATTGCGGCCCCGCCCCCGTCAGATACTGATTAAGGTGAGTAACTATTGCTCGTGTAGTGCTTGCATTGTCGTGTGGTTTTCGCTGCATGTCTGACGTGTGATAATTTCTTCTTTAGGAAGGGCCAAGAAGAATTATCCGTAGCCCCCGAGGTCAAACATTGCAACATAGTGGATCGAGAACTGTCAAGGCATTTTCCATAGGGTACCGCCATGACATAACGATAGTCAAAGTTATCGCTGCATCGGTAATACTTCCTGCACTGATACGCTCCGAGAAAGAAGCTGCTACAACATTAAATGTGAGTAGTGACTTCACCTTTTTTTACATTAGTGGTATAAAAAGGCAGAAATGAGTCGTAGTGAGCATTTTATGCAGGCGCTTAGCTTAGACAGAATGTTTGCCTCTAAATTTCTTACTGTGCTGCGGGCCGGCTGAAATTCCCAGGTTGACAAAGAGAAAATGGCAGCAAAAGGGCCGCGGGTGTCGAAAGAGCAGGCGGCTATTCTCGTGCAGTTCATCGAGCAGCACCAATACCTGGCGAGAGCTTCTACAGAGTTCTCGCCACGTATGACTGCTGCTCGGAAAAACGAACTGTGGGTGGAGGTGGCGGCGGTGCTTAACGCACAGGGGCCAGCCGTAAAGACCACCAGCCGTTGGCGCAACCATTGGGCCAAGATGGCCCATAAAGCGAAAAAAGAAGCGGCCAGGGCCGCGAGCGAGAAGAGGTGAGCTTCTAATGATGCTGACAGTAACATCGTTTCACGTTGTCGTTGTTGCCGTGTTTGCAGGGCTACTGGAGGTGGCAAAGTGGGTGGCGTCGACGGCCGCGTCCTCGACGTCCTTATGAGGACAGGAGGGGTCCTTGTTTCCCCCCCTGAGTACTTCGCCGATAGCGAGGTGCGTACATTGGATTTAAAAAAGTGTTGTTTGTGTGACCTGCTGTGACCTCACAAATTTTCAGCATTACATTGTAACAAAATATTGCAAAATTTTTAAGCCCTTTCTTTGTGCAAGTGACAATATAGGTTATGTACTCTGAGCAGCAACTTGTGTACATGATGCGCATTGCACACACTGCTCGCAATGTCTGAACACTACTCTGATTGCAGGACGACATAAGTTCAGAGGAAGCTGCAGGGCCCAGCGGTTCCCGCACACATCCACCAGCGACAACTACCTTCATGGTGTCGGGCCCTGCGGCTGTTGCTGGGCCAAGTGGCCTTACACGTAAGGCAGTGACCTAGCTTTTGTAGTAGCATTGTTGTTTGCAGTTGCTGCATGATCTTGCTATGAAGTAAAGTACGTCACTGTGCTGTTATTACCTCTGTGTCCAGCATCCAGCCCTTATTCATGGAGGAAAAATGCAAGACTACAAATGACATGATGTTGTAATAGAGATTCCTTGTGCATGTTATAGGTTACTGCTACCAGCAACTTTCTGTGGCATCTTTTGCTCTACCTACCTGTTTTGTGTATCATTATTGTAGCTATGCAGCTATAATGACATTTCAAAGTGACTGGTTAGGACAATCAATCTGTGTAGGTCTGATAAAAGTGAATGAGCAGTCTTTGCTTTTGCCTTGCATGAAGAGCCACCGGCTACCCCCCAGGTGCTGTGGCCTACCACCCAGGTGCCGCAGCCAACCCCGCAAGTGCCGCAGCCAACCCCCCAGGTGCCTCGGCCTACCCCTCGAGAGCCACGGGCACGGCGTAGACAGCCCAGGCAGCAGCAACTCGATGGTGCTGTGGTGACGGCTACTGCCGCATACGTTCGCCAGAGCCAGTTGGAGGAAGCGAGAGTTCAAGAGGACACCCGCTTCCGCCAACAACTGCTGGAGTAAAACCGGCAGGTGTGTGTAAGGCCACAGATGTATATTTTTCTGCGTATGAAATTGATGAGCATATGACCTCTCTAAAAATTATATTAATCAGCGAACAAGCATAACGTATACGTGTAGTCCTGTGGTGATATCTTGTACACATTTGCGTGATATAACATGTGTAAATATCTACGCAATTATGTGGCAGAAAGAAAAAAGTGGCGTTGAGTTCAAGGAAGCAGGTATAGCAATGGAACACATCTTAATAGAATGCGACGGCACAAGTTTGATGGGCCAGAAAGATATTTCCAGTGTTTGAACATACAATGACAAGACAATAGCCTCCAAATGCGGATGAATGCAACACACGAATGCCTTGTTATTGAGCTTCTGTAATTAAACTAATTACACGTCTTTGCTAACAGCACCACGAGGCCCACATGCAGAGCCTGCGGCAGCACCACGAGGCGCACATGGGGAGCCTGCGGCACCTCGGGGAGGAGGTGGCGGGAATGCGGGAAGTGCAGTCGCAGCGCCTCGAAGTGGCGCGTCGGTCGCACGAGACCAACGAGCGCCTGCTTCAGCTGCTGCTGGCTGCACTGGGGCATGGTGGCAGCCAAGCCCCTCCCCCCTCTCAGGACCCAAATAATTAAAGGATGCAAAGGTAGCATAGGCAAGGAATTTGTAACTTATCTTAAAATTTGCTGATGTATTAATGATATGAAGGAAAAATATTGCTAGTTTGCAAATAAATAATTGCTGAAGTCACCCTTTCATGCAACCATAAGTAGCATAGCCATTGCAGCATGAATTTTTTCTTCAAGGTTTACTTCAGCCATAAGAGCGTGCACACCATCAGGGTCACCTGCAAAAGTGCCTGTAGGCCTGGTGTGCGCGGGCATTCTGACTGTGGCACTGCAATTTTGAGGTGCCTAGTTATTGTCATGTCAATTTAAGCACGACGCCACACTGCAATTGTTCTACAATTTAATCCTTGTCATCGAATGGTGAAAGTTTCAGGCCTTACTACAATGTCGAAAGCAACCTGCCAATATACACAGCAAAAAAGAAAAAAAAAGTTATGAAAATTCCTTGCCTATGCTCCTTCTTTTCATTTGTAATGTTTATTTTTTGTTTGTTGCATATTTGTTTGTGTCACTACCTACTGAGCTGGAATGTCTCTTTTCTTGCACATCTGTCTCACTATCAAACATTTTGTTGTCATTCAGTAATCTTTCAGGTTGTGATACATTGTATTTTAGCCCTTGTGGTGCAGTTTGTCTTACTGAATATCAAAAGTATGGTGCTATGGCTCTTTCAGTTTCAGAGCGCCACAACAGCATGTTCCTTTCACATGTAGTGATGTACCTATACATTTCGCTGTGATAAATATTCGGTTGGCGTGTGATTTAAGCACCTGCTCATTTCTGTTTCTGGTGCAGTTTAAGCCAGTTGTTATTACTGTGTACTTGTGCAGTGTACAACAGTTTTCTTAAACGATGCATGTCGTTACCTGTGATATATTATGATGCAAGAACAATGTGATCCAATATTTATTCCAACGTGTCTGTGATATGTTGCATATGTTGCATGTTGCATATGTTGTACTCACACTTCTTCAATGTAGAGACTGTTGCATGTGATGTGTACATAAACAAGTGTATGTTGAAAGCTGAAATACAGAAAGGTGCAGTTTTCCTCTAGTGCTTTTATTTACACATCGCAACCACATTTCTAGTGCTAGCTTGCACTGTACAAATATTACTGTATAACATTGCTGAGTTCTGCTATATACAAGTGAGGTCACTTTGTTGAAATCTATCAACTGCTTGCAGGAGCCACAGCGTTTGACATGTCGGATGACCAGTTGGACGGCATTTTCGTCACTCGAAAGGAACATTGCCGTTGTTGCGAGACAAAATGGTGGAGGACCTAGAAGCTGCGCGTGCAACAGCACGTTCCATGGAGCGGAAGGTGTGACATGCACTGTACATCTTGGCTTCTGTGAGCTCCTCTGTGCTAGTAGGAGGCGAGGAGACAGGCGCTTATGTCCATCAATGCGTAAGGGGATACGAGTAAGAATCAGGCTACATGCATCTAGATGACGACAGCAGGAACAAGCAAATTGTGGCAGACACTTTGAATATGCACTTATTTTTAGCTTGCTTTCAGTCTCATATGTCACCACTAATGATACTGTTTTACTAATTATAAATGCAGGCTTTACATAACCCTTCACTACACAACTTTTATGTACCCACCGTGGTTGCTCAGTGGCTATGGTGTTAGGCTGCTGAGCACGAGGGATCGAATCCCGGCCACGGCGGCAGCATTTCGATGGGGGCGAAATGCGAAAACACCCATGTACTTAGATTTAGGTGCACGTCAAAGAACCCCAGGTGGTCGAAATTTCCGGAGCCCTCCACTATGGCGTGCCTCATAATCAAAGTGGTTTTGGCATGTAAAACCCCATAATTTAATTTTTTTAACAAGTTTTACATTTCTCAACAAATCATGAATGCTTTGCATTACGCAGACATCAACTACAACTTAGCACGGGAAATGTATCTGCAATTTCACAGCATGAAATGCACAATGCAATTAAAACTGTGTGCATGCACCTAGCGATGCCGACGCTGCTGTTGACGTCGCAGCTGCCGCCGCACACTGCTCAGATAACGCATGTGCTGCGCACGCGTTGTGCCAAACATGCCAATGACATTGTCGCGAACAGCCCGCCCTCTCAAGTACTGCATTCTGGAGCCCGTGTTTCGGGGCAGACTGTGAGCATGGGGTCGCCGTTATTGTCAAGCTCGCTACTACTGCCGCTGCTGCTGTCGTCATCGCTGTCATCGCCTGATTCGTCGCCTTCAGAAAGGCGAAGGTTGTGCAACACAGCACATGCCGCGACAATGTTGGCTGCACGTTCCGGCTCGTAGAGGAGGGTGCGATATCGCTGAAGACAGCGGAAACGGCTCTTTAAGAGCCCAATGCACCTCTCCACTACGGAACGCATGGCGGCATGTGCTGTGTTGTACTGCCCCTCGGCTGTGTGCACTGGAGGATGGCCAGGAACCGGAGTCAGGAGCCACGGCTCCAAGGGGTAGCCACTGTCACCTGCACAACGATGGAAATAGTACATTGAGTACTCCGCTGACGAGAGGCAAGTTGTCAACTGAGGAAAGCTACAGCATCATTCAACAAAGGTAGACTTCAGGGTTGCAAGTCCCAAGTAAAAGCATGAGTTGAGCATGTCCATAACCGACACAAACTCTTAACCAATTTACAAGTGCACTACTCGGTGCACAAGTGCACTACTCTTACTTTCGCCGATTTATTCCTGGTTTTGCTGACGTCGCTTATCCTCTGACAAATCTGCTACATAAAGACGCACGGTTTGAGTGGACACGCGAGTGTGAGTCTGCATTTCGTCAGTTGAAGTTCCTGCTGCCCTCCCGCCCTATCCTTCGCCACTTCAATCCTACTGCGCCGACAGAAATCCACACATATGCTAGTGGCGTCGGTTTGAGTGCCGTCTTGGTCCAACGTTATGACGACCGTCAGCACGTGATTGCTTACGCAAGCCGCTCATTAAGCAAACCTGAACGAAATTACACGGTGACAGAGCAAGAATGCCTCGCTGCAATCTTTGCAGTTAGCGATTTCGCTCGTACTTGTACGGACGTCCATTCCCAGTCGTCACAGACCACCATTCCCTTTGCTGGCTCGTGAATCTTCGCGACCCTTGTGGTCACGTTGCGCGCTGGGCTTTGAGGTTGCAGGAATATAACTTCACTGTTGCCTACAAGAGTGGCCGAAAACATGCTGACGCAGACTGCCTTTCCCGTATGCCGCTTACTACGACGGACTGCGACGCAGACGATTTTGATCATCTCGTCGCTTCTGTGACATCCGCTTTTCCAGAAATCGATGCGTTCAAAGCAGAACAACGGACAGACACCAAATTGGAGCCACTCTTCACTTCTGCCCATTCAAGTGCAACAAGCAGCTACTGTCTACGTGACGGCCTCCTGTACAAAACGAACTACTCAAGCACGGGTGCACGCTTTCCTCTAGTGGTGCCGGAGCGTCTCCGGCCAGCAATCCTTCAGGCTATGCACGATGACACTACCTCCGGTCACTTAGGCACTGTGCGCACCCTTTATCGCATTCAAGAACGCTTTTACTGGCCCAGGATGCGACATTCGGTTGAGTTGTATGTCGCCAGCTGCATACAGTGCCAACGTCGGAAACGCCCAACCACTGCCCCATCTGGTCTCCTTCAACCTGTGCCGCCTCCCAGCTCACCCTTTCGGCAAGTTGGAATTGATCTGTTAGGCCCTTTTCCAAAGTCATCTAAGGGGAACCGCTGGATAATTGTCTGCGCCGACTATTTCACGCGCGTTTGCGAGACGGTGGCTATACCATCAGCCACCGCCACCGAAGTATCGCTCTTCTTACTTCACGCTATTGTTCTGTGACATGGACCGCCTGGTGTTATTATAAGCGACCGGGGACGTCAATTCACGGCGGATATCGTGGAAGAGCTTGTGCGTTTATGTAACTCGCACCTCAGGCACTCGACGCCGTATCATCCGCAAACGAACGGCCTCACTGAGCGCACTAATCGGACAATCACAAATATGTTTTCCGTGTATGTTGCGTCCGATCACAAGAATTGGGATGAAGTTCTACCGTTTATTACTGACGCCTACAACACCGCCAAGCACGAGACAACCGGCTACAGCCCCTTCTTCCTTCTATATGCTCGGCCGCCCCGGTATACGCTCGACACTGTCCTCCCTTTTTACCACCACGACAATCCTACGGTCGCCGATACGCTATGCCTTACTGAAGAGGCTCGGAGACTCGCGCGTCTGCGGACTTTGGCATCACAAGATAACTCCAAAGCCCGCTACGACGCGCGACATCGGCCTGTTGCATATCACCCTGGTGATCTCGTTTGGCTTTGGACTCCTACAAGGAAGCGCGGTTCGTGCCAAAAGCTGCTGGCAAACTACGATGGACCGTATGTTGTCATCGACAAAGTCAGCGAAGTGAACTATACTCTCGCGCGCCTCACGAACAATGGTAGACGTTCTGCTAGGACACAAGTCGCGCATGTAGCACGGTTGAAATCATGCACGCCACGACAAGCTTGTTGACTCGCCCAGTGGGCTTTGTCTGCGAGGAGAGGTATCTGTTACGTCCAAGCGCGTAAAAGGGACGCGTGGATCAAGAAGAGAAAGAAAGAGGAGAACGAAGACTGTGCAGCGGCCATTCCTGTTGTTAGTAGCCTGCCGTTCCTGCTTTTGCACGCCTAAATAAACCCCTTTTCCCCGTGCTTGTAACAATATATAGAACAAAAAGAAAAGGACCGAGCACACTGCCCTGGGGAACACCCGATGTGACCGGAAGGCAGCCCAATTTTTCGCCATTTATCTCAACTAATTGTTTCCGGTTAGACAAATAAGCAGAAATCCAAGAGATAAACATCTGAGGGATCCCTGCATTTTCAAGTTTTAGGATTAATTTATCATGAGGGACCGTATCGAATGCCTTGCGGAAATCATGGAAAATTACGTCTATTTGTCCGTTCTTGTCAAGGGTTGATGCAAACGAATGAACTACAGTGACCAGCTTTGTGACAGTCGAATACCCTCTTCTGAACCCGTGTTGGAATTTAGTTAAAATTGAATGCTTATCTAGATATGTGGTTATGCTTTTTGCTATGATATGTTCGATGAGTTTGCAGCATGATGACGTTAAGGAAATAGGACGGTAATTATCTACGAGTAGACGGTCTCCCTTTTTATGGATTGGTGCTATTCGTGCTGTTCTCCAGTCATTCGTTAACTCAGACGACAATAATGAAGCACGGAATATTAAAACAAGAAACTTTCATAAGGTTACAGCATACCTACGGAGAAACAAATTAGGGATATTATCAGGTCAACTGGAACGTTTCGGTTTTTGGTTCAGCACCATAGACAGTACACCAGCATACGATATAAAATTAACATCGAACGGTTGGTACGCTGGGCAGTTACGTGAACAATTACTGGGAGTTGAGAAGACACTGTGAAAAAACATTAAAGTGATGAGCAAGTTCAACCTTCTCTGTAACCATCTGTCCATTTATTGTTATTTGGGATATTGGTTTCTTCTTCTCTGCAATGTAATTCCAAAATTTACTTGGATCGTTTGTAATAAAATTTGGCAGAGATGAGTTAAAAGAATAATCCTTTGATTTACGCATGGTAAGTGCAAGCTTGTCTTGTAGTTCAGATATTAAGTTTGGCTGCGTACGGGCCTTTTTTAATCTCTTAATTCTACGTTTCATATGAATGATGTTGCGATTGATCCATGGTGTTTGCTTGTGAACTTGTTTTTTCTTATTTGGTACGAATTTATCAAGGCAAAAATGACACATGTCCTTAAAGCGGGTCCAAAGTAAGTTAATATTATTTTCGTCAAAATCAATTAGACAATTTTCCAAGTAATCAATCGCGCATGCGTCGTTCGCGCGAGAATAATCTTTGACAAAATGGACAGATGATTTTTTAGTATTAGCACAGGAAAGAAGCTGTAGGCAAACACAAACAAGACAGTGGTCGGATAGCCCCTGCTCGATCACCACCGTGAATTCATCGAATTTCCGAGCTAAGAAAACAAGGTCCAAAACTGAAGATGAAGAACCTTGCACACGTGTCGGTTCAAGAACAACTTGCCTGAGATCATGTGTTAACATGATATCAAAGAGGACATTAATATTCTGACTGTGATGTGGCCCAGGCTGAAGGCGCATCCAGTCTACACCGGGTAAATTAAAATCGCCTAGTAGGATAATCTTACTGTGTAAATAGTTATTCATACAAGACCGTAATTCATGCAAAAATTCAGGAGGGGAGTCAGGAGGTCTGTAGATTGCGAATATAACGAGGGTATAACCCCAAAGAGATGCATTTATGCATATACATTCCAACGTAGGTATTATGTCCAGAACGACAGCCTCTATCGGATCTTTAATTAGGACCGCCACACCTCCTCCCCTAGAAGACCTATCCACGCGATAAATACTATAGCAGGGAGGAAAGATGTCTTGATTGTTAATATCTTCGCGAAGCCAAGTTTCGGTAATAACAGTAATGCGAGGGTCGTGTTGAAGTAACAGTATTTCTAAGGAATCTGCTTTATTTACAATACTTCTAGCATTAATATTTAATAATAGCTGTTGCTTATTCCTTGAAGGTTCATGGTTTCACGACTGCGTGTGCCGAGAGCGACTATCTGCAACCTGTACCCGTTTGTTCTGCGATTCGTCCCAAAAGAAAACATGCCTGTCTACTTTGAGCTTGTCGTGCATAAGTGACACTTTCTTTGCTTGAAGTTTATCGTTTCTTGCACTTTCCCACAGAAGCTTGCGCTTATTTAAGGTAGATTGCGAGTAGTCGTTCTGGATGAAAATACTAGTTACCTTCAGTTTTTTTTTTTGCATCTTGCAGTATTTCGTTCTTTTCATTAAAATTCTGAAGATAGAGAATTACCGGTCGCTTGTCACCTTGCTTTCCTAATCTGTGAATCCGACCGACAGAATCACACTGTACATTCAATTTTTCTTTAAAAACATCCTTAACAACTTTATCTTTTAGTGCACTTTCTGTCTGGTTTGGAATTTCAGGTATCCCATGAATTATCAGATTTGATCTTCGGCTTCGATCCTCAAGGTCTGTAAGCTTTTTAGCCTGCAAGCTGACCAAGTGCTCAACAGACTAAACTATGGGTGTTTGTTACTGGGGTATCGATTGTTTGTATGATTTGCGTCTGCATCTTGTTAAGCGTGCTGCAAGTTCCAAAACCAGCTTCTCAGTTTTCAAGAAATGCGTTTGCAGTTCTTGTATATCGTTACGAAGAGTATCCTGCCCCTCTAATAACTGTTTAAGCATCTCGGTATGTGTAGGAACAGGATTTACTTCAACATCACCGCAAAGTAGAAATTTACACATAACGAGACATTCATAAGCCATAGCAAGGCATCGCCGTGGGCACGGCAGGACCATAACACCGCGATAATCGCTACGCGAGGAGCTTGTATCGGAACCAACCTGCACAACGAAGAACAAGGCTCCCGTCAATGTCATGGCAGATCCTGGTCCGCCGTGCCCACAGAAGGAAAATTCCTGCGGCGCTTCTTTTATACGGGTGACCACCGATCACGTCACAGCGCTGCGCTCAAGAGCGGCCGCTAGGAGCAGGGTTGCGTCTGGAGATGGCGATGAGATTTAAGGTGCGATATCACCGCCGATGGTGCATCTGCGCACATCGCAGAAACGATGTTCGCCGAGACGTTCTTGAACAGAAGTTGATACCACGGCGAATCCAAAAAAGCCCTGCACAATGAAAAACAAGGCTCCCGTCAATGTCATGGCAGTTCCTGGTCTGCCGTGCCAACAGAAGGCAAATTCCTGCGGCGCTTCTTTTATACGGGTGACCACCGATGACGTCACAGCGCTGCGCTCAAAAGGGGCCGCTGGGAGCAGGGTTGCGTCTGGAGATGGCGATGAGATTTGACGTGCGATGTCACCGCCGATGGTGCATCTGCGCACATCGCAGAAACGATGTTCGCCAAGACATTCTTGAACAGAAGTTGATACCACGGCGAATCCAAGAAAGCCCTGCACAACGAAGAACAAGGCTCCCGTCAATGTCATGGCAGTTCCTGGTCCGCCGTGCCCACAGAAGGAAAATTCCTGCGGCGCTTCTTTTATACGGGTGACCACCGATGACGTCATAGCGCTGCACTCAAAAAGGGCCGCTAGGAGCAGGGTTGCGTCTGGAGATGGGGATGAGATTTGAGGTGCGATATCACCGCCGATGGTGCATCTGCGCACATCCCAGAAACAATGTTCGCCGAGACGTTCATGAACAGAAGTTGATACCACGGCGAATCCAAGAAAGCCCTGCACAACGAAGAACAAGCCTCCCGTCAATGTCATGGCAGTTCCTGGTCCGCCGTGCCCACTTAATCAACTTAATAAGCAGCTGCGGCTTGCTAAGATTCGCTATAATAACAACTATTTCCAATCCTGTTCGAACGATAGTAGGAAAGTATGGAAGACTTTCAATTCGCTTCTCGGTCGTTCACCTGAAGCCCTACTCCCTGTTATTATTAAGACGGGGTGGATATTAGCATTGAAATGTTACCTCATGTTTTAACGATTATTTCACCAACAATAGTATGTTGCCTACAAATAGCAGTGTCTGCCGTTATATTAAAGCCGCGCCTCGTGACACTGTTTTTCTCCGGCCAAGTGATGAAGGTGAACTTGTCTGTATTTTTTTCCAATTGAAAAGACCGTAGCACATGTGATATAGGTAACTTACAGATGAAACCTGTTAAATATGTTATCGGTGTAATTGGCCCAGTGCTAACACATATTTATAACCTTTCACTCGCTAGTGGTGTCTTCTCACGTAAAATGCAAGCTGCAAAAGTGTTAGCTTTATTCAAGAAAGGTGATAAATCAGCTATGTCCAACTACAGGCCAATATCTACACTCCCGATCTTTTCAAAAGCTTTAGAAAAAATAATTTTTATACCTGTATTTAACCTCCTTGAAACTAAAAACCTCCTCACTGACTCGCAATATGCCTTTCGCAAGCACAGATCGACTCAGCTAGCACTTCTTCAGCAGAAAGAATACATCTTAAAAAATTTTGAGGACCGTCAGCTTTCTTTAGGGGTATTTATTGACTTTAGTAGGGCATTCGACCACATCAGTGATGAACTATTATTAAATAAATTTACCTACTATGGTATCCGCGGTGTCTCCTTAAAATTATTTCGGTCATACTTGCAGCATAGATGCCAATATGTGCCGATTAGGAAACAAATCGTCCGGAATTTCTTCTGTTACGGCAAGTGTTCCCCAGGGCAGTATCCTTGGGCCTCTTCTGTTTGATCTTTACGTCAATCATCTCGTTAATATTGATCCCGATGCCAAATTCACAATCGATGCCGACGACACTACGGTCCTGTTTTCGTCCAATGATGCATCGGAGCTAGCGTCAGTGGCTAACTCTTGCTTGAAAAATATATATTGTCACGTGGTGGTGACGTTGAAGAACACAGTAGCAATACTGTGAAGGACAAAGCTAACTTTTGCTGGGCGAACTTGTGCCCACAAAACAGGCTACACTTATAGCACAATGATAGCGGCGAACACGGTCGGCGATCGTCGAAAATCTGATCAGCGGGTCCAGCGCGTCGGCTTTCATAAAGTAGTCATCGAATGTTCCAGACAAACCGTTGGGACCTGGGTGCCTCCCACAAAGTTCCACACCATTCGCGTCACGCGATGAAATAAGATAACAGAAGGTTCGGCGACAACAGACAGCGGATAGAAGCATCGATAACTTTCCAGAAACTTCGGATACATGGAGGTGCGTCCCACGCTGTGCGATAAGATTTGTTAGGCGGCGAAATGTGGTCAACCGATAAATATAAGTACACGTGTCAATGCCCCCCTCTTAAAAACATCGGCCCGATGCTGTGAACAAACGAAAGTAATAAAGAAAAGCACTCGTAGCAAAGAAAACAACAAAATAAGGAAGTTCGTCAGCGTCCGTAAAAGGGTTTAAGGCGCACCACGTGGACCACTTCAGATCGTCCGCAGCGCCGCTGTGAATGCGAAATGCCACCTGGCACGCCCTCGTATTACAGTGCGCCAATACGTCGGATGACGTTGTAGGGTCCGAAATAGCGTCGCAATAGTCTCTCACTCAGTCCTCGTCGGCGTATCGGTCGCCAAGCACGGTCGCCGAGCTGGTACTCGACGAAGCGTCGTCGGAGGTTGTAGTGTCGGCTGTCGCTACGCTGCTGGGTTTTGATCCGTACGCGGGCGAGCTGTCGGCCTTCATCGGCGTGCTGGAGATAGGTAGCGACGTCAAGATTCGCCTCGTCAGCGACGTGCGGCAGCATGGCATCGAGCGTCATCACCGGGTTCCTGTCGTAAACCACCTTAAACGGCTGGATCTGTGTTGTTTCTTGCACCGCCATGTTGTAAGCGAATGTTACGTACGGCAGGACGGCATCCCAGGTCTTGTGTTCGACGTCGACGTACATTGCTAGCATGTCGGCGAGGGTCTTGTCCAGCGCTCCGTGAGACCATTCGTCTGCGGCTGGTAGGCAATTGTCCTCCTGTGCCTTGTCTGACTGTATTGCAGAATAGCTTAGGTGAGGTCTACTGTAAAAGCCGTTTCTCTGTCGGTGATGAGGACATCTAGGGCACCATGTCGCAGCAGGATGTGCTCAACAAAAAATTTCGCCACTTCGGCTGCGCTGCCTTTTGGTAGAGATTTAGTTTTAGAGAAGCGGGTCAGGTAGTCCGTCGCCCCGACAATCCACTTAATTCCGGAAGTTGATATCGGAAACGGTCGCAACAAGTCCACCCCGATCTGCTGAAAAGGTCGGTAAGGAGGCTGGATTGGCTGTAGTAATCCCGCTGGCCTTGTCGGTGGTGTCTTGCGTCGCTGACAGTCTCGGCCTCTCCTGACGTAACGGGCGACATCGGCGGTTAGGTGCGGCCAGTAATACCTTTCTTGTATCCTCGATAGCGTCCGGGAGAAACCGAGGTGCCCAGTGGTTGGATCGTCATGTAGGGCGTCCTGTACTTCTGGACGCAGCGCCGACGCAACAACAAGAAGGTAGTTGGCACGGACTGGTGAGAAATTCTTCACGAGTAGGTTGTTTTGAAGCGTGAACGAAGACAATCCATGCTTAACTGCCCTAGGGACAACGTCGGTGTACCCTTCCAAATACTCGACTAGGGCTTTTAGCTCCGGGTCCCCTCGTTATTGTTCGGCGAAGTCTTCCGCACTTATTATCCCAAAGAAGGCGCCGTCGTCCTCGTCGCGTTGCGGCGGGGGATCGATGGGGGCGCGTGGTAAGCAGTCGGCGTCGGAGTGTTTTCTTCCGGACTTGTATATTACCGTGACGTCATATTCAAGCAGTCTGAGGCTCCACTTCGCCAGCCGTCCTGAAGTTGCCTTTAACTTTACTCTTTAGGCTGCAAATCCCGAGTGTCGTTTGATTCACCATGGGCATTGATCTGTGTACTTACCGTGCGCGGATAGGCCGCTTTGTAGCGCATGGCCATTTTGCCAGTGGTTGTTCACCAATATGGCTTAGGCCTGCCTTGGCTACTAGTTGCTGGCGCATGGGTGGACGCTGTTCCTTGGTTTTGTTTTGTATTGCTCATTTGATACTCTGCGCTGGCGACGTAGAGACCAACCCAGGCCCGGATAAGGTGGACCAAGTTCTCGCGCTTGTTAGAGTTAACGTTGTCAAACGAAAAATTTCAGAAAGACACTTCAAACAAGCTAAAGGATATTCGAACGAGCGTCACTGACATCAAAAGGCGACTCAGTGGTGTCGAAGAGCGACTAAAAGCAGTTGATAACCTGTGTCATGACGTCACCACCGTTAACTCAGTCGTTCAGGAATCGCAGGAGCAGCTGAAAACCATAGAAACTAAACAGTTGGAGCAGGCCAATCTGGTTGTTGATGACCTAAATAACCGTATGCGCAGAAATAACCTAATATTTAAGGGAATCCCGGAAGAACCAAAAGAAACATGGGTTGACACTGAACGCATCATCAACCAGTTTGTGTTAACTAAGCTAGGCTTCAATGCAGGCGAAATAGAGCGAGCCCACAGAATAGGTCGACCTAAAGCAGGTCACATCCGACCAATTGTCGTGAAATTCCTGAGTTTTAAAGACAAGAGCATAATTTTAAGAAATGCTTCCAAATTGAAGGACCTGCAGAAGCCACGCGTGTGGATTGAAGAATATTTCTCGGCCCGAATGCAGCTCATCCGGAAAAAACTCAGAGATTTCGCTCGCGATGTACGTAAGCCTAACGAAAAACTTCTTCTTGGAAGCAAATGTTACACCTTTGATTCATCACAAAACAAAGTAACCTGTCTTTCAACGCGCAATGAAGCCGAAGTATGTCGGCTGAATGAGCAACCTACTGTTGGCGCACGAGGGGACGAAACTAAACAGAATGATTGACACAGTCATGCTAATCAAGGTGATTCATTGTCACTCCTGCTATGCAACTTTCGAAGCATGTTTCACAAACAGGACCAGCTATGTGCATTTATTGAGGCTTGTTCTGTAGATATTGTTCTTGGGACAGAAACTTGGCTTACACCCGATATTGGGGACAACGAGCTGTCGCTCTCTAGAAACTTTTCTATATTTAGAAATGATAGGGTGGGCGCACGGGGAGGCGGTGTTGTAGCTGCCGTGAAATCTAATCTATGTGCTCGCGTTGTTGACACACAGTCAAATATTGAAATTTTGTGGATTTCACTTCAGGTCTGTCCCTCTGTGACTTGCGCAGTCGGGGTCTGTTACCGTCCGCCTGATGCTACTTCTGAATTCATCGAGAGTCTTAATCATTCCCTAACTTTAATCCAAGACAAGTATCCAACTTCACCTATAATCCTTGCTGGCGATTTCAACTACGCCACAATAAATTGGCAGACGTGTACGCCCCTAGGTTGCGCAAGGAAGAGCGAATGCAAGGAATTTCTCGATGTTCTTTGTTCATTTGATCTGCATCAAATAGTTTGCAAACCAACACGTCGAAACGCTATTCTAGATCTAGTTCTCACAACCGAACCGGAAAATATGCTTGTTGACGTCCTTGAATGTATTAGCGACCACAACGTAGTACACTGTGAATACCAATTACAAAGTAGTAAACCAGAAAAGGCAACGAAATCTATTTACGATTACTCCCGTGCAAACATCGACGCGATTCTTACAGACCTGTCATATTTTTCTGTGTGGTTCTTGGAAACCATGGCTTATCGCAATACAAATGATAACTGGCTCGCTATCCGAAGAAAGCTTATTGAACTGAAACAAAAGCACGTTCCCAAAATTAGAGTAACGTCATCAACACAGAGCACATGGTTCACGTCCCAAGTAAAGAGAGCAATAAATAAAAAGAAACGCCTTTACTCTAAAGCTAAGTTGTCCCACTCGGATGGTGATTGGCAGCGATACCGAGAACAATCAAATAAATGTAAAGCTGAAATTGAAGCATCTAAAGACAAGTTTTTTAACGGTGACATCGTCAGCATGATAATGAACAATCCGAAAAAGTTTTGGAAAGTAATTAACCCTAAACACTCTTCTCAATCCACTATACCAATCATTAATAACGGTGAGCTACTCTCACCATCTGAAGCTGCGACTGAATTAAACTCGTTTTTCAGCTCTATATTCACAAACGAAAGTCCAATTCCACCTGACCTTACGTTTCCTTCAATTAACTCATCTATGAATGATCTCATAATTACACCAGAGGGAATAGAATCGGCCATCGATCGACTTTCGAATAACTCAGCCCCAGGTCCAGACGGCATCTGCACAAAGATGCTTAAAATGACTAAACCTATAATATCTCCCGTATTAGCCACCCTTTTCCAGCAATCAATAGATACAGGAATTGTACCAGATGACTGGAAGGTCGGTCGTATCACTCCCATTTATAAATCAGGTGACCGATCAGTGCCCTCAAACTATAGACCTATATCCTTGACTAGTATTCCATGTAAATTACTTGAGCGTATCATATCTTCCGCAGTTATGAAATATTTATCTGAACATAACTTCTTTTCTAACAATCAACATGGATTTCAGAAAGGACGCTCTTGTGAAACACAGCTTTTTGAACTTATAACGGATCTTCATCAAGCTGTTGACGATTCCATAAAAATGGATGCCATATTTACTGACTTCAAGAAAGCATTCGATAAAGTTCCTCATTCTCGCTTAATGATGAAACTTAGCCGGCTTAACATACATGGTAAAATTATAAATTGGATCTCAAGTTTTTTAACCAATCGCTACCAATTTGTTTCCGTAAATGATCACTTCTCCGCTTTATCACAAGTTAAATCTGGCGTTCCTCAGGGATCCGTACTTGGCCCAATCTTATTCTTAATTTACATTAATGACATCAGTAACAACCTGACCTCAACAGTTCGATTGTTTGCAGATGACTGCGTTCTTTACAGACAAATTATCACCTTTGAAGACACTAATATTTTACAGGCCGACCTAAACAAAATTTTACTTTGGTGCGAGCAATGGCAAATGGAAATTAATGTTTCTAAAACTAAAACAATGACATTTAGCAGAGCCAGTAACGTTCACTTAAGTTAATATTTTATGAACAGCATATGCATAGAGAATGTGTCTACATTAAAATATTTGGGAGTCCATTTAACTTCTAACCTTACATGGAATGATCACATTGATGAAATAATTTCGAAAGCAAATAAAACACTTGGATTCATTAGGCGAAATTTGTATTTAGCAAATGAGTCAACTAAATTATTAGCTTACACAGCTCTAGTTCGCTCAAAGATTGAATACGCTTCCATAATATGGAATCCAAATCAGACTTAGCTAATAAACAAGCTGGAATCTTTACAAAATAAAGCAGCACGCTTCATCACTAAAACATACTCTAGAACATCCAGTATCACGGCTATCAAAGAGTTCCTCCAATTACCGTCTCTAGAAACACGACGACTGTTAGCACTGCTTTCCCACTTCCACAGATTGTATCATACCCCGTCATCCTTTACAGCATCCCATATCAAACCCCCACAAAAAATTTTTCCCCGCCTCGACCATCCCTTGAAAGTGCGTCCCATGTTTGCACGTACGAATCTCCTGCGACAATCACCGCTCTTTCTAGCCATTCATCACTGGAATAAGCTGCCAAAAGAAATTGCTTCTATACGTGATCATGACTCATTTGTTAGTAATTTGAAGCGCAGTTTTACGCATGTTGGGTAAAAGCAGAATTTTATGCCTTTGACGCATTGTAAGTGTATCTACATGCTTTGTACGGAGTGTTGTTGTTGTTGTTGTTTTCATCATGTATGCAATTCTCTTTCCTTTTTTTTTCTTTTTATATTTTCTTGTTGTATTCGGTGATCTTTACCACGGTGTTCTATATTGCCTTCCCCCCCCCTAATTGTGTTTGACATATCCTGTTGTTAACCCCCCCCCTATGTAATGCCTATAAGGGCCTTTAGGGTATCTGAATAAAAAAAAAAACTTAGCTAGCCAACACAAGGCGTGATGGTCGCTGACGACTCTCAATGGCCTGCCATATAGGCAAGGGCGAAATTTCGATGTAGCGCAAACGATGGCGAGGCATTCCTTTTCGGTTATAAAATAATTGCTTTCCGCTTTTGACAACGACCGGCTAGTGTAGGCTATGACGCGTCCAAGCCCGTCTTTTCTCTGGTGTAGCACGGCACCGAGGCCTAGGCTACTGGCGTCAGTGTGGATTTCAGTATCGGCGTCCTCGTCGATGTATGCAAGTACTGGGGGCGACTGCATGCATCGTTTGAGTTCTTGAAATGCGTCGGCCTGCGGCGTTTCCCACTTGAACTCGACGTCACATTTAGTTAGCTGTGTCAGCGGCTCAGCGATGCGTGAAAAGTCCTTGACAAATCGCCTGTAGTAGGCACACACGCCAAGAAATCTACTCACTGCCTTCTTGTCGATGGGCTGCGGGAACTTTGCGATGGCAGCTGTCTTTTGCGGGTCGGGGCGGACTCCAGACTTGCTGATGACGTGGCCTAGGAATAGCAGCTCATCGTAGCCGAAGCGGCACTTTTCTGGCTTCAGAGTGAGACCTGATGAGTTGATGGCCTCGAGTACTGTTGCAAGCCGCCTAAGGTGATCGTAGAAATTTCCGGGGAAGACAACGACGTCATCCAAGTAAACGAGACAGGTCTGCCATTTCAATCCTGCTAAAACCGTGTCCATCACGCGTTGGAACTTTACAGGCGCCGAGCACAGTCAAAATGGCATAACCTTGAACTCGTACAGGCCGTCTGGGGTGATGAAGGCGGTCTTCCCGCGATCTCTTTCGTCGACTTCTATTTGCCAATAGCCAGACTTGAGGTCCATCGACGAGAAGTATTTAGCGTTGCAGAGCCGATCTAAGGCGTCGTCTATCCGTGGGAGGGGGTATACGTCCTTCTTCGTGATCTTGTTCAGTCGACGATAATCGACGCAGAAACGCAGGGTTCCGTCCTTTTTCTTTACCAGGAGGGCTTTTCGACTGCTGGATGATGTCGTGGCGCAGCATTTCGTCGACTTGTTCTCCTATAGCTTCACCTTCTCGCGGGGAAACTCGCTAAGGGCTCTGGCGGAGTGGTCAAGCGCACTCCTCGGTGATTATGCGATGCTTGGCGACTGGTGTTTGTCGAATCCTCGATGACGTCGAAAAAGAGCCTTTGTATCGTCGGAGCAGACTTCTGAGCTGCTGTAGCTTAATCATGGGGAGAGTTGGATTAATGTCGTAGTCTGGTTCGGGAACCATGGTCGTCGGCGTGGATGCGGTGGAATCTGAGAGGACAAACGCATTACTGGTTTCCAGAATTTCGTCGATGTACGCGATCGTAGTGCCCTTGTTGATGTGCTTGAACTCCTGACTGAAGGTTGTCAGCAACACTTCAGTTTTCCCTACATGCATTCGAGCGATCCCTCTTGCGACGCAAATTTCACAGTCTAGCAGTAGACATTGGTCGCCTTCGATGACGCCTTCTACGCCAGCGGGTGTTTCGGTGCCGACCGAAATGCGAAACTGGAGCGAGGCGGGATGCTCACTTGATCTTAAAGCACACTCAAGACGTGGTGACTACAAGAGCTCTCCGGCGGTACCGCTTTATCTTCCGACAGCGTTATTGACTTCGAGTTTAGGTAAATGATTGCGCTGTGTTGGTTCAGGACGTCCATATCGAGAATGACGTCTCGTGAACACTGTTAGAGGATAAGGAAGGTGGCAGGGTAAGTCCGGTCATGAACGGTTATTCTTGCCCTGCAGATTCCAGTCAGCGTAATGAGGTGTCCTCCAGCGGTTCGAACTTGAGGGCCTTCCCATGCAGTTTTAACTTTCTTCAACTGGGCGGCGATGTGTCCACTCATTACGGAGTAATCGGCCCCTGTGTCCACTAAGGCGGTAACTGCGTGGCCGTCGAGAAGCACGTCGAGGTCGGTAGTTCTGTGTCTGGCGTTGCAGTTAGGTCTTGGCGTTGGATCACGGCTGCGTCGTGTTGAACTGAAGCTGGAACGTCGCGTCGTCAGGTCATCTCTCGTCGTCGTATTCTTTGCTTCCAGACTTCGTCGGGACGGCGGCGTGTCGTTATGTCGTCGAGGTAGTTTCTTCAGTGTCTTCTTCGGCGGCGGAGGATCTTCGTCAGTTTTACGAACAGCAACCGCACCTCCATCGGTTGCTGCTTTTAGTTTTCCGGATATGGGCTCGCTGACCGGCCCCGGGCTGGGCCGGTGTATGGTCGGCGCTGCGGCGACAGGTAGCGGCCTGGTGATGGCGAAAGCGACGGTCGTCGAGTGTTCCACTGAGTAGCGGCGAGGTAGTCGGCGATATCGCAAGGGCGTTCACCTTGCTGCGGACGAGGAGCGTTGACGGCGAAACCTCGCAGTCCCATCTCCCGGTATGGGCATCGTCGGTAGATGTGCCCCGCTTCTCCGCAGTGGTAGCAGAGAGGGCGGTGGTCAGGAGCGCGCCAAACGTCTGTCTTCCTCGGGTAGCAGCGCTGGGCGACGGGTGGGCGTGCTGGCGGCGGCGGTGGTGGTCGACGTAATTGCGGCGTTACGGGCCCTCGCGCGGTCGTGGAGGGGGACCTTGACGGCGGGCGACGGCGGCGTAGGTTATCGCTTGCGGCTGAGGCTGCGGCGATTCAGGAGCTACTCCGAGTTGCTCTTGGAGCTGCTCACGTACGGCGTCGGCATTCGAAGCCAATTTAGGCTGTGATGAAGGGAAGATCTTCTGAAGCTCCTCCCGTACGACTGCCCGGATGGTGTCGCGTAGGTCGTCGGTGGCCACTGATTGAACACTGGCGTAGCTTGTTGGCTTGGTGCGTCGGTCGATTTGGCGGTTCCGCAATTCCAGTGTCTTCTCGATATTCGTCGCCTCACGAAGAAACTCGTCGACGGTCTTCGGTGGGCTTCTTACCATTCCGGCGAAAAGTTCCTCCTTCACACCGCGCATGAGTAGGCGGACTTTCTTCTCCTCTGACATTTCATGGTCGGCGTGGCGGAACAGACGAGTCATTTCCTTAGTGAGGATCGCGATCGTCTCATTAGGCAGCTGCGCTCTAGTCTCATGTAGAGCTTGGGCTCGCTCTTTTCGCACGAGGCTTGTAGATGTTTGCAGGAAGCCGCTTCGGAACAGGTCCCACGTCGTCAAGGTGGCTTCTCGATTCTCGAACCACGTCCTGGCGGCGTCCTGCAATGCGAAATAGACATGTCGCAGCTTGTCTTCGCTTGCCCAGCTGTTGAACGTAGCGACCCTCTCATACGTTTCCAGCCAGCTTTCCGGGTCCTCAACTGTGGAACCGCGGAACTCGGTGGTTCCCTGGGCTGCTGCAGCACGATGGGAGACGCTGGGGCTGCCATTGGGGTTGCCTTGGCCACAATCTTCGTGGTCTTCTCAGGTAGAAGTCCGTGCTCCGGGGGCAGCTGCTGAAGACGGCGGCTTGCTCAATGGTCCGGGACTACGTTCGTGTTCTCTTTGCGGTCCGAGCTTGAATGACGGCTTGTCGGGGGCGTGCGGTACATGAACGTAAAGCACCTCTACCAGATGTCACGTGGTGGTGACGTTAAGAACACAGTAGCAATACTGTGAAAGACAAAACTAACTTTTATTGCGCGAACCTGTGCTCTCAAAAACAGGCTACACTTATAGCACAACGATAGCGGCGAACACGGTCGGCGATCGTCGAAAATCTGATCAGCGGGTCAAGCGCGTCCGGTTTTATACATCAGTCGTCGAACGTTCCAGAGTAATCGCTGGGACCCGCATGCGTTCCACAAAGTTCTACGCCATTCGAGTCACGCGATGAAATACAGGGTTCGGCGACAACAGACAGCGGATAGAAGCAGCGATAACTTTCCGGAAACTTCGGATACATGCAGGCGCGTCCCGCACTGTGCGATAAGATTTGTTAGGCGGCGAAACGTGGTCGCCCGATAAATATAAGTACACGTGTCAATATTTATGGTCTCTAGAAAATGGTCTCAAGATGAACGCTGAAAAAACAAAGGCAGTTTCATTTCAAGCAAAGAATAAGAATACCTGTCTTTGTAGGGACGTGGTGTTAAGGTCTTCAAAAATTGAACTCGTCCCTTCTGTGAAAACACTCGGGGTCTTTTTTGATGAAAATATGAGCTGGCGCGATCATATTGATTTTCTTGCAGTCAAACTCTCCCAAATTACTGGACGCGTTTTCTCTATTCGTTACATGCCTCGGAAGATTAAAATGATAATTTATAATGCTTTGTTTGCAAGCCACCTTCACTATTGCTGCCTTACTTGGGACACCACATCTGGTACAAATATTAACCGTTTGCTTGTAATACAAAAGAAAATTATTCGCGTAATTAGTGATATGCCCTTTGACTCCCAATCAGAACCCCTATTTAAGTTCTTCGGGTAATGAAAGTCAGTGATATGTTCAACTACCGCCTTGCTCTTGGATACCAAAAAGAAACCAAACAGAACCTGAGCATTGTTTCATATCTGGCTAGATTAAAACACAACATCCCATGTTATAACACCAGGTCCCCAGAATACTGGCATGAGCCGCATGTGAGTTCAACCTATGGTAACCAAATGAGTTGTTATACTCTCCCCACTCTGCTGAATATTCTCAAATTTGCGCCCATCGATGTACCTAATTGTTCTCGCAGACACCTGTATAATTTCTATTGCCCGAAGAATTGGGTTTTACCATGTGCCTAATGTTTTTCTTTTTAAGAGTTTTGTGCATCTATATATATATATTGTTTGTTTTTCCCGAGCTGTTTCATGTGTGAAGCAACTTGTTTAAGTGAGATCTATGTACTGCATGCCATCAGTCTTTCCTTTCTCCATTTTCCTTGTTCCCCTTTCCTTTCATTTTCTTCTTTTTTTCTCGCTCCTTGCTGTCTGCTGCCTTTTGGACCTTCTGGTTATTAGGACCAGTCAAGTTGCTTTTGTAGCAACTTTCTTGCTAATGTCTTGGCACTTTGTTCCACTTGTTTCTATGAATAAAGGTATTGCCGCATGCATTGCGAGAACACAAGTCGACCGCCACACCCCAACTGCGTTTAAAAGAGCCGCCACACCGCAAGCGTCAAGAAAAGCACCGCAAGGCAACGCTGGGCCGGTGCTGACAGACCGGCGGCTCGTGCGCGAGAATCGGACTGGCACGCGACAGCAGGCGACAAAGATGAGAACGACGTCAGAAGTAGCGAAGCTCAAGGGACGTTTTGTTGACGGGCACAGGTTCGCCCAGAACAAACTAGTTTTCATAGAAACGGCCGTCGTAACTGTTGGTTACATATCTGGTGGAGGTGCGGGGTATGACTTCAAGCCCCACACGAGCCAGGGAAGGTAGCCCGGATCCCCGAAGTTTGGAGCCAACGGAATTAACGCCGGTCCACCAACGCACGAGCCGCCGCATACGAGGTGAGGCCCCCGAGTTTGGTCCTCTCGCCGATTCACCAAGGGCAGCAGCAGCAGTCAGCCTAGGTACCAGTGCGATGGCTACTGAAGTGATGCCTCCTCACGTAGTCGTTGATTCACCCCGGACGCCAGAATCCTTTCACGGAGACACATTCGAGGATGCCGAGGACTGGCTCGAAAACTTCGAGCGTATCGCCAGATGTAACGGTTGGGACGAAACAAGGAAACTCCGTTATGTGTACTTCGCCCTGGAGGAATCTGCGCGCTCGTGGTTTCAAAACCATGAAGCGTCGTTATCATCGTGGAACGACTTCCGACGAGAGCTGCTTGCTACGTACCCTAGCACGGACCGCAGAGAGAGGGCAGAAGCCGCTCTTCAGGCGAGGAACCAGAGAAACAACGAAAGTGTGACCATGTACATTGAGGATATGACCCACCTCTTCCGCCGAGCAGATCCAAACATGGCTGAAGACAAGAAATTGCGGCACCTAATGCGCGGTGTGAAACAGGAGCTTTTTGCCGGCCTGGTTCATAATCCGCCCCGCACTGTAGCCGAATTTCGATCAGAGGCGACGACGATGGAGAAGACGCTGCAGCAGCGTGCGAGGCAGTACAACAGAGATGTAAGCCTCGCATCATTTGACGTTGGGTCAGGAGCCCTCTCCAACAACATGGACATCCTACGCGAAATGGTGAGGTCCGTCGTAAGGGAAGAGCTGCAGAAACTGCAGCTGGCTCAAAGCCCTCCGCCAGTGTCCTCACTTGCCGATGTCATACGCGAAGAAGTCCGGCAAGTAATTTGTGAGCCAGAGCCTCAGGTACGGCCCCGCGCACAGCCAGAGCGTCAGCCGCGGATATCGTACGCCCAAGCTTTACGCCAGGACCTAGGACGCGCCGACTTTGGACGAACGGCCACAATACCCCAGGTACTTCCTCGCAATGTGCCGCCCATGGCAGAAGGAAGGCCACGTAAAAGCGATGTATGGCGCACTGCAGACCGGCGTCCCCTTTGCTACCACTGTGGAGAGGCTGGTCACCTATACCGGGAATGCCAGTATCGCCGAGTAGGACTGCGTGGTTTCTCTGTGAATGCACCTTGCCCTCGAAATGGTGAGCGCCCTGATGAAATCGAAGCATTTTTGTCCACACGCCAAAC
Source organism: Dermacentor variabilis (assembly GCF_050947875.1). Lineage (NCBI taxonomy): Eukaryota > Metazoa > Arthropoda > Arachnida > Ixodida > Ixodidae > Dermacentor > Dermacentor variabilis. The sequence goes on from NC_134574.1 coordinate 6,752,496, forward strand.
TATTCGAAACCCCCCGCAACATGAACCTCGATCGGCAGCGCCCATGCGTTATACGTCGCCCAGTCCGCGCCCCTTTTCCATTTCACCGAGGCGTCGCTCACAAAGTCCGCGACGGGAAAACTAGAGCCAGCGACCTGTGGAGGCAAGGCCGCTGACTCCCGGAACACCGAATGCCCTCCATCGCCAATCCGACAAGACGACGGCAGTGACGAACCGACGAACCAGCGCAGTGATGAAGCCGTTACTTCTGAGTTGCGCGTCATCATCGACGACTTCGAAGTGACTGCGTTGATAGACACTGGTGCGGACTATTCAGTTATTAGCAGTGTACTCGCCAGAAAATTGAAAAAGGTATTGACCCATGGGACCGGACCCCCAATACGTACAGCGGGGGGACACTTAGTCGACCCCGTTGGAATGTGCACAGCAAGAATCGCCATTAGAGGTTTTACATACGTCAGCAGCTTTATTGTTCTCCCTGAGTGTTCCCGTGAGCTTATACTGGGCATGGACTTTTTGCAAACGAATGGCGCAATTATCGACTTACAAGAATCACGCGTGTTGTTTTCCACAGAAAATGCTGTTACCATTTCTGATACAGAGCAGCCACATATTTCCTCTCTCCGTATTGTGAATGAACACGTGATGGTGCCGGCACGGTGCAGTGTGACTGTCGTTGTAAGGAGCGACGTATTCCGTGACTATGAGGGACTTGCAGACGGAAATATCGGGCTGCTACTGGAAAAGCAAATATGCGTGGCAAGAGGCCTAGTTCACCTGCGTAACGGATGCGCGGACGTCCTCTTGACTAACATTGGCAATGAGGCACAACACGTGGCGAAGGGAACAGTCATAGCGTCTCTTCATGACTATGTACAACTCGCGGATGTGTCAACCCTCCATGCAACATCACCAGCTTTTGTCACTTTAGACAGTGTCCTTACCTCCATCGACATTGACCGAGAGCTGTCATCACCACAAAGAGATAAGATTGTGAGCTTGGTCACAGAGTTTGCTGAATGCTTTTCGACTTCATCGAAAGTCCGACGTACTGCCGTCGCAAAACGCCGCATTGTGGTCGAAGAACCTGCAAGACCAGTGCGCCAACACCCGTACCGAGTGGCTCCAAAAGAAAGAGAAGCGATAAGAAGTCAAGTACAGGAAATGCTAAAAGACGATGTGATACAGCCATCCAATAGCCCGTGGGCATCTCCGGTAGTCCTGGTCAAAAAGAAGGATAACACCCTACGATTTTGTGTTGATTACAGGAAACTCAACCTCGTCACGAAGCGAGATGTTTATCCACTCCCACGCATCGACGACACCTTGGACAAACTACGCAATGCTTACTTCTTCTCTTCTCTGGATCTCAAAAGCGGATACTGGCAGATAGAAGTGGACGAGCGAGATCGCGAAAAAACAGCATTTGTGACACCGGATGGTCTATACGAGTCTAAGGTGCTCCAATTTGGTCTGTGTTCTGCGCCCGCCACCTTCCAGCGGATGATGGACACTGTTCTCTCCGGACTGAAATGGCAGTCGTGTCTCGTCTACCTGGATGATGTGGTGGTCTTCTCCACTACATTCGAGCAGCACATGCAGCGACTGAGAGCAGTTCTGGATGCTATTCGCACGGCGGGATTGACCATAAAACCCGAAAAATGCCACTTCGGCTTTCGCGAGCTCCACTTTCTCGGACACATTGTCAGTGCTGAAGGCGTCCGCCCCGATCCTGAGAAGATCATTGCAGTAGAAATGTTTCCGAAGCCAAGAGACAAAAAAGCTATTAGGCGTTTCCTGGGACTGTGTGCCTACTACAGGCGTTTCGTAGAAAATTTCTCTAAGATTGCCGAACCACTCACGCGACTGACAAAAGAAGATGTCCCTTTTGTGTGGGAGAAGGAACAAGAAGACGCCTTCTCTGAGCTACGACGACGTTTGCAGAGTCCTCCTATACTTGCCATTTTGATGAAAATGCCGAAACGGACATCCACACCGACGCGAGTAACGTTGGTCTCGGTGCCATACTTATTCAGTGGCAGAATGGAGAAGAAAAAGTTATTGCCTATGCGAGCCGTACCTTATCAAAAGCCGAGACAAATTACTCAGCTACAGAAAAGGAATGCCTGGCGGTTATATGGGCCATCAGTAAGTTCCGGCCATACTTATATGGCAAACCGTTTCGAGCCATCAGCGATCATCATTCATTGTGCTGGCTGGCGAACCTCAAGGACCCTTCTGGAAGACTCGCTAGATGGAGTTTGCGTCTGCAGGAGTATGACATCACGGTCGTTTACAAGTCCGGTCTCAAACACAATGATGCTGATTGCTTATCACGTGCACCAATCGAATCTACGTCACCTGAATACGAGCAAGATTTCCCATTTCTTGGGGCTGTAAATATGGCGGAAATGGCTCATCACCAGCGTACAGATCCGGAATTACTCCTGCTCATCGTGTACCTGGAGGGTCGACAAGTGGAAGTGCCCCGAGTTTTCGTCCGCGGATTGTGTTCGTATGTCATCCGGAACAACGTCCTCTACAAACGAAACTTCGAGCACACTGGTGAGACGTTTCTACTTCTCGTACCATCATCACTGCGAGCTGAGATCTTAGAAGCTTGCCATGATGATCCTGCAGCTGGCCACTTGGGCGTTAGTAGGACTCTGGCGAGAATCCGCCAGAAATATTATTGGCCGAAGTTGATGAACTCAGTGCAGCACTATGTCAAATCATGCCGAGATTGTCAAAGACGCAAAACACCGCCACTCAAACCAGCAGGTTTTCTGCAACCGATACAGCCACCAGCAACACCCTTTGAACAAATAGGAGTGGATTTACTTGGACCATTTCCCGTATCAACGTCAGGAAAGCGGTGGATTGTTGTAGCAACCGATTATCTGACTCGGTATGCTGAGACATCTTCTCTTACAAAAGGAACCGCCATGGAAGTGGCTCAGTTTTTTGTCACACACATAGTGTTACGACATGGCGCACCTAAAGTACTCATAACAGACAAAGGAACTGCTTTTGTTGCCCGTTTGATGCAGTCTGTTATGAAACTAACACATACTGCTCATAGAAAAACCACAGCGTACTATCCGCAAACAAACGGCCTGACTGAACGGCTCAATAGAACGCTCGCTGACATGATCTTAATGTACGTGGACATCGAGCATCGGACATGGGACAGTATTCTACCGTATGCTACCTTTGCGTATAATACTGCAGTACAAGAGACGACACATTTCACGCCATTTGAACTTGTTCACGGTCGGACAGTAACAACGACACTAGACGCGATGTTACCTGTAAACAACAGCAGTGAAGACGACCCTAACGTTAGTGAGTACGTAGAAAGGGCAAAAGAAGCACGGCAGTTGGCAAGGCACCGTATCATACAACAGCAAAACGTCGACGCGAACCGGTACAACCTAGGGCGAAGAGAGGTACAGTACAACCCCGGAGACAAAGTGTGGGTATGTACGCCAATACGTACGCCCGGTCTTTCGGAGAAGCTACTGCGCCGTTACTTTGGCCCCTACAGAGTACTTCGCCGGCTAATTCCCTTAAATTACGAGGTAACTCCTGAAGGCCAAGTCTGCTCCACACGACGCAGGACTCGCCCAGAGGTCGTACACGTAGTACGAATGAAGCCTTACCATGAAAGGCATTGACAACCGGAATTTGCACGTACGATCAAGCCTAGCACCAGCCATCCCCTGACCACTGTCCTTTTAAAGCAGTTGGCTTCTCTATAGGGCTTTTCTATGCATCGGGACGATGCTTCTTCTGAAGGGGCTAATGCCGCCTGCATTGCGAGAAGACAAGTCGACCGCCACACCCCAACTGCGTTTAAAAGAGCCGCCACACCGCAAGCGTCAAGAAAAGCACCGCAAGGCAACGCTGGGCCGGTGCTGACAGACCGGCGGCTCGTGCGCGAGAATCGGACTGGCACGCGACAGCAGGCGACAAAGATGAGAACGACGTCAGAAGTAGCGAAGCTCAAGGGACGTTTTGTTGACGGGCACAGGTTCGCCCAGAACAAACTAGTTTTCATAGAAACGGCCGTCGTAACTGTTGGTTACAGTATATTATTATTATTATTATTATTATTATTTTATTATTATTATTATTATTATTATTATTATTATTATTATTATTATTATTATTATTATTATTATTATTATTATTATTATTATTATTATTATTATTATTATTATTATTATATAAATAATAGGGAATCAGAGAACCTCGAAGTGGTTTCCGGTGTACCACAGCGATCCGTGCTTGGACTATTATTATTCCTCATATATATCAATGATATCAGCTCTTGTGTTGAATATGGGGTGAAAATTCGTCTTTTTGCTGACGATTGCGTGATTTACACTGTTGTGCGGGGACAAGATGATCAACTGAAACTAAACATGTCTTTAAACAACATTGCTCTGTGGTGCGACAAGTGGGGCATGAAAATAATTGTACAAATCTAAATGTATGAGTGTCAGTCATAAAAAATGGCGACTGAGGTTTAACTGCACATTAAATGGGTCCGAGCTCAAACAAACAGACACCATTAAATATCTAGGAGTAACACTTACGCGTAATTGGAAATGGGATGTGCATATAAATATTGTTTGTGCAAAACATTTAAAACACTAGGATTTTTACGAAGGACATTAGCCATGACACCTGCTGAAGTAAAGTTGAACGCCTACACAACCTTAGTAAGACACATCTTAGAGTATAGTAGCATTATATGGGTACCCATATCAACAGCACTTAGCAGATAAGCTGGAAAGGGTGCAAAATAGAGCTATATGATTTATATATCAAAGTATTCTCGGTAAGAAAGCATCAGTTCACTTAGAAAATAAGCAGGCATTCCCAAACTTTCCAATCAGCGCCGCGTTGCCACCATGAAGTTCAGTTCAGTTCAGTTTATTTCCAACAAAATGTTGGGGGTCCTCCAGGCAAAAAAAGTTGTCATAGACAACTTGAGGGGACCTGGGGACCATGCAGACAGCAGGAAAACAGATATATTTACAAAATAACTGTTTGAAAGACTTTACATCACAAGGCATTTCAAATAGTGAAAATAATATGCAATGCAAGAAAAAAATCAAATACTGATATGGCTACTACGAACATACACTGAAAACATAAAAACATGAAAAAATAAATATGCACTTGTGTTGAAGGCTTCTTCACTCATACAACAAAAAACGTCTTATTTGAGACTTGAATTTGTAGAGTTTCATGCTGAAATTTATTTGGGAATTCACACGCTTTATTAATGCGGGTATTTGATAAGCGAGCACAGCCCTTCCAAAATTTGTACGTGTTCGTGGTGTTGTTAACCGTTCGTTACACAGTGCATAACGAGCTGACGTTGTGTGTGCTGAATGTAACCGGTTATGTTTATGCATATGCAGCAGGAGTTTGTTGTCATATATTTTACTCGCTTTGAGCAAATTGTGTTTAATAAACAAAGGATTAGTTGGTAGATCTTTGGGTTCACCATGATAATTCTCAAGAATCCTCAGCACTTTCTTCTGTAATACCTCCAGTTTGTTATAATTCGTAGTCATTGTAGTGCTCCAAACTAGTGTTCAGTAGGATAAACGGGAGTAGAAGTGGGCATAATATATCGCTTTGTTTAGCTGCAGAGGAATGATATCTGATAATGTGAATAATAAACCAACTGTTCTGCTTAGTTCTGAGGTTAGTTTGTTTAGGTGTGTATTCCATGACATACCTTCTTCAAACCACCCACCTAGAAATTTCTGACATTTTACGCGTGCTATGACGGTGTCCTGGAACGTCAGCGTGAATTCACTGTCACATGTTTTGTTGGTGGGTTTGAACAAGACGTAGTTAGTTTTTTTTATAGGTTCAAAGCTAATTTATTTGCATGAAGCCAGCTATCAAGCTGCATTAGGTAGTCGTTAATCGTGCTCTGCAGGTCACTAAGTGTACGCGCAGAAAAAAATATATTGGTATCATCAGCGTAAATTACTAACTTTGGGGAGTTAAGTATATCAAATATATCGTTTATGTAAAGTATAAATAACAAGGGCCCTAGAATCGACCCCTGAAGTACTCCTTGTTTTACTGTAGTAGTTGGGGAAATACTATTACCAATTTTTATACACTGTTTTCTGTGGGAAAGATAATTTTATAAAAGATCTAAGGCAACGCCACGAAAGCCGTAATCATGAAGCTAAACTAATAAAATCTCACGGTTAACACAATCAAATGCTTTCATAAGATCAATGAAGAGACCAACGGTATAAAGCTTATTTTCAATGTCATCCATTATTTTACTTTAACACGTATTAACGCTAGCTCTGTTGTTTTATTTTCCTGAAAACCGTACTGTGCGTCATTTATTACGGGGTGCTTAGTCATAAAATTCACGAGGCGCGGGTTAATAACATTTTCAAAGACTTTGGATAGCACGGGCAGTACCGAGATTGGCCTATAATTACATATGTGACTAAGCGCCCCACACTTGTGTATTGGGCATATGCGGGCAAGCTTAAGATCGGAGGGGAAGATTCCAGTTCCCAGCACTCGATTAATTATATGCGTTAGCGGTAGAGATATAACAGACGCAACATATTTAATTGGTACAGCACACAGGTCATCAATTCCTGGTGGGACGCTGTTCTTTATTTTACCCAATAAATTTTCCACCTCTTGTGGACTTGTCGGAAACAAAGTTATTGAGTGTATCAAGCTTACGCGTTTCTGAACTGAATCAAGACAAGTTTCGGCACTAAGGTCCCTCTTGCTGGGAATCTGAAAATCACCGACGTTAGTGAAGTATTCATTCATATCTGTGAGTGCTTTAACATCCGTTTTGCCATGAGCAACAGCTGCAATGTTTATGGGACGCTTCAGTTTCGAATTGTGTGACAGATTGTTGACCTCGTTCCAAAGCTTTCTAGGATCATTAAATATCCTAGCGAAAAGACATTGATAATAACAAGTCTTAGCTTTTTTCAAATCTGCATTTAGTTTATTTCGGCACTTTTTGTATTCGTTGAGCAGAGCAGAGTCACGTGTCTGTACAAAGGCGTGACACATCTTATTTTTGGTTTTGATCTTTTTGTACAAGCATTGATTAATCCAGGGTTTACGAATTATTTTTTGCCTCGGGGAGTATTGAACCAGCGGGAAGCATCTATCATAGATAGCCTTAAGCGTGTTAAAGAAAAGGCGGTATTACTTGCCGGGGTCACTTTCTGCGTAAACCAGGTTCCAGTTTGTACTTTGCAGCACATTATAAAATTGACGTAGCAGATGTGAATTTACCTTACGATAGCTCGGCTTTTCATGAGAGTCGAGCCTGCCGCAGGCGAGTGGCAAAAATGTAAAGATAGGAAGGTGATCACTAATGTCGAGTGATAATATACCACTAGTGCAAGTTTGTTTTTGGGTGTTTGTGATACTGATGTCAAGTTCCTTTTCATGCTCTATCATGGGTCTGTGGATATCAACAAAGATCATTACCTGCAGCCACATCGCCACACTAAACGAATAAATCACGATGAGCAGCTCAGACCATACGTCACGGGTTGCAATTTCATTTCATTTCATTTTAATACCTTAAAGGCTCCCATAAATCGAGCGTTACATAAGGGGTGGCAAGAATAAAAATACATAGTCACAATAACAAGAAGTTTTTTACATTTTCGACGAACTTGCATGGGCACGTAATGACAGCAACGTCCTTAGGAAGGCCGTTCCAGTCTGCAGCTGTGCGAAGAAAAAAAGAATTTGAAAACGTGACAGTGCGTGAGCGTGGACGGGCAACCTGTAGCTGATGGCTGGTGCGGTGAGATATGCGTGTAGGAGGAAGGATATAAGGTGCGATGCGCATAGGGCTATGAAAGAATTTGTGAAATAAAGATAGGCTGGCAATGCGACGACGGAGCGAAAGGGGGGATAATGCGGATGCAGTTTTTAAGGAGGAAACGCTGATGTCAAAGGAATATGACGAGTGGATGAAACGAGCGGCGCGATTTTGTACAGATTCAAGATCATTAATTAGGTATGCCTGATGAGGATTCCAAATAGGCGATGCAAATTCTAGTTTTGACCTGACAAATGATTTGTGGGCTAACAATATTACATGTTGAGGAGCATGATGTAGATGGCGTTTTAGAAAGCCTAACGTCCTGTTCGCAGATGATATTGGGTTAGTAACATGAGGATTCCAGGAAAGATCTCTCGAAAGTGTTACTCCTAATTCCTTGTACGAATGAACTAGTTCTACCGGAACTTCAGATATTACGTAAGGAAATAGGAGAGAATTACGGCGACTGTGAATGGACAAATATTTACACTTACGCGGGTTAAGTTCCATTAGCCACTCGTTACACCAGTCCTGGACTGCATTAAGATCACTTTGAAGAGAAGATTGGTCAGCGGTGGAAGTAATAACACGATATATCACACAGTCATCCGCGAACATACGTATGCTAGATGTTACGTTTAATGGTAAATCATTTATGTATATTAGGAAAAGTAGCGGGCCGAGCACGGATCCTTGTGGGACGCCTGATGTTACAGAGACTGAATTAGAATTCCTATTATTAATGGTGACGAATTGTGAACGATTAGTCAAGAATTCTTCAATCCACTTCAGTATATTAGGGTCAAAATTTAAGCGGGAAAGCTTTATAAGAAGGCGTTTATGGGGCACTTTACCAAAGGCTTTAGCAAAATCTAAAAATATTACGTCAGACTGAAGATTACAATCAAGGTTAGAGTGCAGATCGTGTAAGAAAGCGGCAAGCTGAGTCTATCAGGAGTAACCACGGCGAAACCCGTGCTGGGCAGGATTGAAAAAGTTATTCGAGTCGAGAAATGCCATGATGTGAGTATAGATGACGTGTTCCATGATTTTTCAGGGAATACTAGTTAGAGAAATGGGACGGTAATTTAGAGGCGAGTTCTTGTTACCTGATTTGTGGACTGGAACGATCTTCCCTTGTTTCCATTCTTTGGGCAGTTGGCCTGTGTGGAGTGACTGAGTGAATAACATGCACAACAGAGGTGAACATGTATCTTTAGTGTTCTGCAGTATCTTAGCGTTGATGTTGTCAATGCCAACAGAGGATGAAAGCTTTAAGTTTTCTATTAGGGACAAAATCCCTTCTGAAGAAAATACAAGCGAAGGCATTGTCTCCTGAATAATTGCGGGGTTTGGAGAAACAACCGGGTCGGTGTCAATAGTAAACGCGGATGAAAAAGCTGCGTCAAAAATGTTGGCGCTTTCGGATTCACAGATAGTTTCACCTGATGCATCGGTGAGGGAAATTGTGCGTGTATTCTGGGGATTAATGACTTGCCAGAACCTACGGGGGTTAGTAGACAACATGTTTGGCAGGTCATAATGAAAGAAAGAGTGCTTGCCTTCCCGCACATTTTGTAGGTAAATTTTTTTCAACTGCATAATATCTGTCCCAAGCGTTCTGACTAGGCCGCAACTTGGCTGAACGAAAAAGACGCTTCTTTTTGTTTTCAAGGCGTTTGAGTGTGTTTGTGAGCCAAGGGTTTAGGGGGTTAGTTCTTATGTTTATGCTCAGAAAAAACCTGTCAACCAAAGCTTCAATTTTTGTCTTAAACAAGTACCAGTTATCGTGGACAGTTCTTTGATTAAAGTCAGACTGAAAACGGGGTAAGAATGTGCGAAGTTCGTTATTTATGGCAGTATAGTTTCCTTTATCATAAAGCCGGATGGTACGTTTGCTAGTTGTCCCTGAAAATGGTTTAATCGAGAAGTCGGCTTGTATGACTTGGTGATCGCTGACGCCTGGTCGATGCGTGATGGATTGAACGTATTCCGGATTATCCGTTAATATTAGTTCGAGAATGTTAGCGCAGTCCTCAGTTACACGGGTTGGCTCAGATATAAATTGAACAAGATTTAAATTAAGCCAAACATAAAGAAATTCGTTAGCATCTCTGTTACCTGTGGTAGTTAGATTATGCCAATCAATTCTCGGGAAATTGAAGTTTTCAAATAAAAAAGTACAGGTGTTTGGATGCTTCGTTGTAATTTCATTTATTGCATTATTTAGTTTTGTGGGGAAATTCGGACTGTTAGGAGGCCTGTAGCAAACGCCAATCAAAACGGAGTGAGGTGAAGCGTGACATAAGACCCATAACATTTCTATGTTTGATGAAATATTAATGGTTGTACATAGTTCATATCTGGTTGCAATCATTACGCCCCCTCCCCTCCTACCTGGGCGATCCTTGCGGAAGACACGGAAATTAGGCAAGTCGGCAAGGACTTCACTATCACAGATGTCGCTGTTTAGCCACGTTTCCGTCAAGATTAGTAGGTTGCTGGCGGAAGGTGAGACGATATTTGAAATAATGCCGCGTTTTGAAATGAAGCTGCGCATGTTAGAAAAAATTGCTGACAATGAAGGTGGTTGTTGTTGAACATGCTTAGAATGGCCTGTCGATTGACGGTGAGATGATTGCTATTTCACTTCTTTTACTATTACTATTACTACTATTACTACTATTACTTTTACTATTACTAGGTATTTCGCCCTCGCCAGCAGCAGTACTTGAGATAGCTATTCCGGCAGCTAGCTTCCCACGCTATGCGTGCCGCCCTCGCACCTGTTTAAGCTTTTTCCTAGACGCTAGAGCTATACAATGTCCGCGCAACCTTGAGCGATCGGAAAGCGCGTTTTCCACTCTTGGCCGTCGGAGAGGGGAGACTACGTTCCGGCCGCGAAGCTCTCTACATCTCAGTAAGGTGCCTGGTGGTGGTCTCGTGCTGACGATGCCCTCTCGGTGAGCGCGTATTTCCCCCCTCATCTTTTAAGAGATTCAATACATACAAGCATTTGTGTCGCAAACCAGATTTATTTCAAGGGAATTTTCCACGTCTCAATAATTTCTGTCGTCGTATTTGAGTGCTGATTGCCGTGTTATAGTTTGTTAACGAAGCTTCCCCTCAAGTCTAAATATTGTAAGGCAGTTTGTCGTGTGCGTATCATGGCCACACATGCTTATATCGCCTTTCCGTTTCTCTACCACGATTGCGCTTTAAAACCACGGCGCTGCAAGTTTGCTTCAGAGACTTTCCTTTCCTTCCCTCTTCTCCGCCCTTAAAGGGACACTAAAGGTTACTATTAAGTCAAAGTGGACTGTTGAAATACCATCACAGAAACCTCGAAACGCTTGTTTCGTGCCAAGGTGAGACTTATTTTAAGAGAAAATGCGTTCTGAAGCGTCCGCGTACCTCTAGCGCAGTTTAAATCGCCCGCCCTCCGATCGAGGAGTACTGACATCATGGTCTCATAGTGACGTTGCGCCATCGGTGAGTAGAACGGCGTCCGCAGACGGCGCTACGGCTTGTCTGCGCAAAACGCGAACGCGCGGCAAGAAACAGAGCCAAGACAGAACCGACAGCAGAGCGAAAGCGGGAGTATGGTGGCTAGCGGAGGGAGAAACGAATTACGCCCCACATTACGTCCCACGGCACACGGAGACTTGTTTATTTGCAATTATGATGCAGTTCTAATCTCTGTCACTTTTGTAAATATTTTCCAATTATTTTTTCAGACTACAATTTTTGGTAATGGAGGTATTCATTGCAGAAAGAGCTAGTACATGACATTTAATATTAAAGGTACTGGTCATTGTATACTTTCTTTCTTCAGCATTTGTTCTGTTGCACAACTGTTTCTTGAAATCTAAAAGGATGTAACCGCCTCCTTATGTTAGCAATAAACAGGGAAACCTATCAGTATGTTTTGTATAATATACAGGTGATCAACCTGATAGTTAGGCTATTTGCTAATTATAAGTTATAAATATAATATTGCAGGACCATAAAACAGATTGATGCTGACTCACAACTGTGCCCAACTACATCCATGCCGCTGTGCCAAGTGCATGTGTTCAGAAGAGACAAATGCCCCAGAGAGAAAGCAACAGTAACTCATTGTTTGTCATCTTGTACAAGTAGATTATGCGCTAGGTGTAATTTATGCTCAGTAAGTACATAAATGAGTCATGTGAGGTGTCTTTAGGTTGCACGTTCGAAGATCTTGTAATCTTGCTCGTTTTTATTATGTTTCCTTAGTGAGCATGAGTGACTTGGTTGCCTTGGCACATATTCTGCGAATCACTAAATTTAATTTATATATAAAATACCCAGTTATTTCGTAGGCTTCGAGCTTAATTCTCTTATCTTTTATATGGTTATCTACGAAGTAGTTTTATCGTTCGTTGAAACATATCCACGCAATGCACAGTGGGCACCCAAGTTATAAATATCTGTTCTTGCTTTCTACCCTGCTCTGGTGTTTTCTAAACCTAGCATTGGTGCAATGGCCTGTCTGCACCTGCAGAAATGTAGCAAAGTGGCTAAAGTTAAAGATCAACCACATAATGAAAATACAAAGCAAAACTATACGTTTGCAATTGTCCCCCATAACCAGAGCTTCGCTAAGAACTTGAAAAAAAAAGAATTGACATCCTGGTATGGTGTGAGAGTTGCTTTGGGCACCAAGTGAACTCCGTAGCACCTGTGCTAGAGTACACAACAAAGCAAAATATCACTCAGATTGGAGCGGCAGTGGTAAGTTAACCACAGATGTTTTAGTTCACGTACCATTAATGTGGCTTATCATCTGCTCCTGTTTTGTTTTGTGGGAAAGCCTGCATTGGGAAGGCACCTTTTTGCGCCATTGGTACCTTAGCGGGACACAAGAGAAAGGTAGAAATCAAAAACAGGTGTTCACACTTGGTTGCCCCCAGTGTATTATTTGGACGTGTTTCACTCTACAAAAGACTACTGTGGTAGATAATCATAAAGACTAAAGAATTAAAAGAGGTATGTGTCAGTCATCCGTCCATGACCTCCAGTGTTTATAGAAACACTTCTTTCTGTATATGTGCCAAGCCGTAGGGAAGCTTTACGTACCTCAGTCATGCTTGCTAAGTTAAAGATTGGAATAAGGAAAATCACAAGAAGATTGTGTGAGTGATTTGTAAATGTGGCACATAATGTAAATTATTCATGTATGTGCTGAGATGTGATTACAGCCAGTGCATAGTGTGCTCTTACAAGATAACTGGTGGGGAGTAAAAGGAGCCTTGCCTACATATTCCACTTTGTTTCTTTTGGACTTTTGCGCACTATGGTTTATTGTTAGAGCTCCGTGCATGCAGCTGGGTATAGTTTGTTTCTGTGTTCTGCTACCTCCCTTGTCCCCATTATTCGTGCGCTATCTTTGCCGTAAAAAAATACAACTACCTGTGCTACTTATTTTGTCAACGTGTTTGCATTATGGAAAGTTTAGTATTAGTTGTTATTTCTGCCGGTGGAAATTGTCTGTGTCAGCTGTTACACATAGTCTTGCAAAAGTATGTTTCTCAACATGAATAAATGATCAGTATAAGTGTTGCTGTATATATTTTTGTAATATCAGTTATGAAGTTTTTATACACTGTTGCATGTTGTATGACAGAATAAAATTGGATGCACAACTTTTTAATGTGCTGTTTTTCAGATCAATTTTCATCTCACGCTAACACGCACAAATTGTGTGGGAAAAAGTGCCAACAAGAGTACCATAAGGTAAGACAGCCGTTTTTACTGTTAGATTGGATTATCAATTGCCAACCAGCTGTTTTCAGCAAGCATAGTATAATGCATAGATTATGTAACACAAGTTGGAATATTGTTTTTATTGCACTTCATTATCAGGGACTTCTTTGTACATAAGTGCAGCCTTTCTTATTTGTTATGTGTAGCTTATTTGCTTAGAATGCTAAGTCGTAAGTTAAGTATTTTAGAAGAGTGAAATAGGTTTAACTCATAAATCTTTTGACATTTCATAAGAGACTTGTGCGGTGGTGAATTGAACTTCTACATTAGTTACATAATATTTTTGGGTCTTATGGTTCTGAGTGGCGCTGCAGTGTCATGCATATGCAGCTTCAGGCTACATATTAGATATTTATGTAAGGCTGTTTTGCTTGGTTGGCTATTCATTCCAGTTTAACAGTAATGAGAACTGTCTTGCTTTCATGCTGACGCGTGTATTCTTCTATGCAGACGACAATGAAGATAGGAACATTAACGGATTTCGTCTAGTGGGTCAGTGGGATTAGGCGAGGACGAAGAAGACGTGTCTCTGGCCTGTTTTGTATTTGAACAAGTTGTGCTGCGGCTCTTGAACATATCCCTGTCTACTGTCCGCGTTGTACAACGACACTGGCGGAGGTGCGGGGTACTGACCGCGCCTGATGCTCGGGATTCCTTCTGGGAGTCGTTCCTCTAGCTCGGACGCGTCATCACCAGTTTCAACAGCCGTGCATCGCTTTAGTCATCGACTGCTAGGCCTTGCCCCGGAGTTGTTCCCTCTTCAACCACCTCTCTCTAGGAGCTCCACACATCTCGCAATGGCCGAAACCAGCCCAACGCAAGCACCCCAAAGCAGGCGGTTTTCCAGTCCACAGCAAGTAACTGTTCTCCATCCTCTGGTTCTCGATCGCTATCGCGGAGCAGTCTTCGAAGACATTGAAGACTGGCTTGACAAAGATAAACGCGTCGCACAGATTAATCAGTGGAGTGAGCAGCAAAAATTTTCTCCCACGTCTATTTCGCCCTTGACGACAGCGGCCGTACTTGGTACGAAAACCGGGAAGCTAGCCTAACGACATGGAATGACTTTCGTAAGAAAACCACAGATACTTTTGCGAGTGCCGACCGACGCGACCGTGCCCAGCAGATGATGGAACTACGCGTACAACCTAATGAGTCGGTAACAATGTTCGCCGAGGACATGGCCCGCCTCTTTCGTAGAGCCGACCCGAACATGACTTAGGAAAGAAGTTTGCGCTACCTCATGCGAGGTGTAAAAGAGCAGTTGTCCGCGGGACTTGTGCGGAATCCACCAGTCACCGTCACTGACTTTATCAAAGAGGCTACTGCTATTGAGCGGGCCCTTCATCAGAGATGGAGACAGTACGATCGACTGTCCACCAGCACCACAATCAATGCCGCCGCACTGACTGGCGAGTATCAGAACCCCTTGCGGGAATTGATCAGAGAAGTCTTCAGAGAAGAAATCCAAAAGATTCCGACACCGACAGTGGATAGGCCCGTAGCGTTTATCGCCGGAGTGGTGCGTGACGAAATCAGGCAGGTGTTACCAACAGCCGATCTGCAAGATCACCAGCGTCCCATGACCTACGCAGCCACTGTCCGATGTCCACCACCCGTTACAACCACACCGCCGTACCACCAGCCTCCGACAGTCGCTCTTTGGTCGCCACCGCAAGAGGAGGCTTCGAGGCGCGCACCCGTCACGCAGCTACAGTGATACCACCAGCCGCCGTTCACAGCGTCTTGTCCAACGCTGCAAAACGATACTACGGGACGGCCGCAATTTCGGAGAACCGACGCATGGCGCACCGTCGATAGGCGCCCCCTCTGTTTTCACTGCAGAGGCGTCGGGCACATTTCGCGTCATTGCAGGCATCGCGACACATCATTTCGACCTTTTCGTCCGTGGTCCTATGGTCGACGTGCAACAGACGACTCCATGCTACGACGCGACAAAACTGCTTTTCAGGGACCTCCAATAGCGCACCCGAATGACGAATCTGTGCCGCATGTTCAGTCCGATTTCGACCGTCGGTAGCGCTCTCCAACCCCTCCACGTCAGATGCCTTCCCCTACTGGACGTACTTTTGCTGACCTCCGTGGACGAAGGTCGCCCAGTCCACGCCGGGGAAACTGAAGGCGGTGACCTCTGGGGGTAAGGTTGCAGACCCACCGCAAGACAATAAAAAGCCCCCGACACTCTCGCCGCAGAACGACGTGAAGCCGATAAACCCCGACACTGAAGAAATTGTGAGCGCCGACATTGATGTTTTGGTGGATGGACACCCGGTGACAGCGTTAGTCGACACTGGTGCCGACTTCTCTATAATGAGTCAGGAACTCGTCCTCCGTCTGAAGAAAGTAAAGACGCCATGGACGGGACCCACATAAGGACGGCAGGGGGGCAATTACTGATGCCTATTGGATGATGTGCTGCTAGAATTAGCATCCGGGATTCTTCTTTCGTGGCAACTTTCATCGTTCTTCCTGTGTGCTGTAAGGATTTGATTATTGGAATGGATTTCCTTAAAGAATACGGCGCCGTAATTAACATTCTGGACCGCATCGTGACGTTCTATAAGAGCCCTGGTTTAGTCCATTGCTTATCACCGCAACGCAACTCCTTTCGTCTAGCAGAAGACGACGTCGTCATCCCACCTCGATCATGCACCCTTCTTACGGTAGCATGTGACACACCGTTTCATTGCGAGGGAGTTGCCGACCAAATAACCACGTTGTTGCTTGCTCACGGTATCTCGGTCGCGCGAGCAATTGTAAACGTCACAGACGGGCGCACTAACTTGTTACTAACGAATTTTAATACAGAGCAACGGTACCTTCAAAGGGCATCATCATCATAATCATCATCAGCCTGGTTATGCCCACTGCAGGGCAAAGGCCTCTCCCATACTTCTCCAACTACCCCGGTCATGTGCTAATTGTGGCCATGTTGTCCCTGCAAACTTCTTAATTTCATCCGCCCACCTAACTTTCTGCCGCCCTCTGCTACGCTTTCCTTCCCTTGGAATCCATTCCGTAACTCTTAATGACCATCGGTTATCTTCCCTCCTCATTACGTGTCCTGCCCATGTCCATTTCTTTTTCTTGATTTCAACTAAGATATCATTAACTCGCGTTTGTTCCCTCACCCAATCTGCTCTTTTCTTATCCCTTAACGTTACACCTATCATTCTTCTTTCCATAGCTCGTTGCGTCGTCCTCAATTTGAGTAGAACCCTTTTCGTAAGCCTCCAGGTTTCTGCCCCGTAGGTGAGTACTGGTAAGACACAGCTATCATACACTTTTCTCTTGAGGGATAATGGCAACCTGCTGTTCATGATCTGAGAATGCCTGCCAAACGCATTCCAGCCCATTCCTATTCTTCTGATTATTTCAGTCTCATGATCCGGATCCGCAGTCACTACCTGTCCTAAGTAGATGTATTCCCTTACCACTTCCAATGCCTCACTACCTATTGAAAACTGCTGTTCCCTTCCGAGACTGTTAAACATTACTTTAGTTTTCTGCAGATTAATTTTTAGAATCACCCTTCGGCTTTGCCTCTCCAGGTCAGTGAGCATACATTGCAGTTGGTCCCCTGAGTTACTAAGCAAGGCAATATCATCAGCGAATTGCAAGTTACTAAGGTATTCTCCATTAACTCTTATCCCCAATTCTTCCCAATCCAGGTCTTTGAATACCTCCTGTAAACACGCTGTGAATAGCATCGGAGATATCGTATCTCCCTGCCTGACGCCTTTCTTTATTGGGATTTTGTTGCTTTCTTTATGGAGGACTACGGTGGCTGTGGAGCCGCTATAGATGTCTTTCAGTATTTTTACATACGGCTCGTCTACACCCTGATTCCGCAATGCCTCCATGACTGCTGAGGTTTCGACTGAATCAAACGCTTTCTCGTAATCAATGAAAGCTATATATAAAGGTTGGTTATATTCCGCACATTTTTCTATCACCTGATTGATAGTGTGAATATGGTCTATTGTTGAGTAGCCGTTACGGAATCCTGCCTGGTCCTTTGGTTGACGGAAGTCTAAGGTGTTCCTGATTCTATTTGCAATTACCTTAGTAAATACTTTGTAGGCAACGGATAGTAAACTGATCGGTCTATAATTTTTCAGGTCTTTGGCGTCCCCTTTCTTATGGATTAGGATTATGTTAGCGTTTTTCCAAGATTCCGGTACGCTCGAAGTCATGAGGCATTTCGTATACAGGGTGGCCAGTTTCTCTAGAACTATCTGCCCACCATCCTTCAACAAATCT
Source organism: Dermacentor variabilis (assembly GCF_050947875.1). Classification (NCBI taxonomy): domain Eukaryota; kingdom Metazoa; phylum Arthropoda; class Arachnida; order Ixodida; family Ixodidae; genus Dermacentor; species Dermacentor variabilis. The sequence continues at coordinate 6,770,434 of NC_134574.1, forward strand.
GCTGTTACCTGATCCTCCCCAGCTGCCTTCCCCCTTTGCATAGCTCCCAAGGCTTTCTTTACTTCTTCCGGTGTTACCTGTGGGATTTCAAATTCCTCTAGACTATTCTCTCTTTCATTATCGTCGTGGGTGCCACTGGTACTGTATAATTCTCTATAGAAATCCTCAGCCACTTGAACTATCTCATCCATATTAGTAATGATATTGCCTGCTTTGTCGCTTAACGCATACATTTGATTCTTGCCAATTCCTAGTTTCTTCTTCACTGCTTTTAGGCTTCCTCCGTTCCTGAGAGCATGTTCAATTCTATCCATATTATACTTCCTTATGTCAGCTGTCTTACGCTTGTTGATTAACTTCGAAAGTTCTCCCAGTTCCGTTCTAGCTGTAGGGTTAGAGGCTTTCATACATTGGCGTTTCTTGATCAGATCTTTCGTCTCCTGCGATAGCTTACTGGTATCCTGTCTAACGGAGTTACCACCGACTTCTATGGCACACTCCTTAATGATGCCCACAAGATTGTCGTTCATTGCTTCAACACTAAGGTCCTCTTCCTGAGTCAAAGCCGAATACCTGTTCTGTAGCTTGATCTGGAGTTGCTCTATTTTCCCTCTTACCGCTAACTCATTGATCGGCTTCTTATGTACCAGTTTCTTCCGTTCCCTCCTCAGGTCTACGCTAATTCGAGTTCTTACCATCCTATGGTCACTGCAGCGCACCTTGCTGAGCACGTCCACATCTTGTATGATGCCTGGGTTAGCGCAGAGTATGAAGTCTATTTCATTTCTAGTCTCACCATTCGGGCTCCTCCACGTGCACTTCCGACTAAAGTGCTTGCGGAAAAAGGTATTCATTATCCGCATATTATTCTGTTCTGCAAACTCTACTAATAACTCTCCTCTGCTATTCCTAGAGCCATTGCCATATTCCCCCACTGCCTTGTCTCCAGCCTGCTTCTTGCCTACCTTGGCATTGAAGTCGCCCATCAGTATACTGTATTTTGTTTTGACTTTACCCATCGCCGATTCCACGTCTTCATAGAAGCTTTCGACTTCCTGGTCATCATGACTGGATGTAGGGGCGTAGACCTGTACAACCTTCATTTTGTACCTCTTATTAAGTTTTACCACAAGACCTGCCACCCTCTCGTTAATGCTACAGAATTCCTGTATGTTACCAACTATGTTCTTATTAATCAGGAATCCGACTCCTAGTTCTCGTCTCTCCGCTAAGCCCCGGTAGCACAGGACGTGCCCACTTTTTAGCACTGTATATGCTTCTTTTGGCCTCCTAACTTCACTCAGCCCTATTATATCCCATTTACTGCCCTCTAATTCCTCCAATAGCACTGCTAGACTCGCCTCACTAGATAACGTTCTAGCGTTAAGCGTTGCCAGGTTCATATTCCAATGGCGGCCTGTCCGGAGCCAGGGATTCTTAGCACCCTCTGCAGGGTCGCAGGTCTGACCGCCGCCGTGGTCAGTTGCTTCGCAGCTGCTGGGGACTGAGGGCCGGGGTTTGATTGTCGTGTTCATATAGGAGGTTGTGGCCAAGTACTGCACCAGGGTGGCCAATCCTGCTCTGGTGACGGAGTGCGTTACCGGTTCTGGTCACCGGGATCAGGCCACACTCCAGGCCTGTTTATGCAATTTTATCAACACGCGGATTTTTTTTTAATCCGGTGGTAAATTGCGCGAACCACGGACCTCTTGCACGCGAGGCGGGTGTTCTACCTCTACGCCACCGGTGCACCGCTCAAAGGGCATGGCTGTGGCTTATTTTGATGGTGTTGCGGATGTTCGAGGCGGCTGTTCGCTACTCGAAGAAGCACCTACGCAAGGCCCAGCTTCTGCACTCGACGTCAGCACTGCTTTGCCGCAACGCGAACGAGAACGGCTTCTCACGCTATTGTCGAAGTTCAATGACTGCTTTGCGTCGACGTCCAGCGTCGGACGGACGCGTCTAACGAAACATCGGATAATTACAGAGGATACGGCAAGACCAATTCACCAAAATCCTTATTGTGTGGCTCCCAGAGAACGTGAAGCCATACAACAAGTGACAAAAAAATTACCGACGATTACGTTACTTCCTAATGCGAAATTTGAGCGCAGCAAATAAGCTGTTTCACCTTTTCGATAGATTGAGGCAAAGAAATCGAGCAACACATGTATGCGCTATCACAGAATTTTTTTTTTATTTTTCACACGTATTCCTTTAACAAAGACTCCACTAGGTAAGCTTCTGCTTCGGCGGCACGCACCTCTGGATTCTGACGGCGACGGCGCTGGGCCTCTGCTCTGGCAGCTCGTTTAGCAGCAGCAGCAGCAGCAGCAGACGGAGGACTTCCATCGGTCGTCTCGCTCATGACTCAGAAAGAACTGGCAGATAATTTCGCAGTGGCGAACGGCAGCGGCAATTTCGGCTCGGGCGGTGCACATATACAGATCCGCCGCCACCGATCTGGCTCTCTGATTGCCACCGCTCAGGGCTAACGGCAGCGGCAATTTCGGCTCGGGCGGTGCACATATACAGATCCGCCGCCACCGATCTGGCTCTCTGATTGCCACCGCACAGGGGTTGCATTGGAGGAGGAGCGAAAAAAGGAATTAAGTTAGAGCCGGCGCTTTGACAACCGGAGACTCGTAGGAAGAGGGGGGAGGGGGCGGCGTGTACACTCAGCGGCAAACGATGGGGTCAGAAGCGCGCAGCAAGCGGACAACACGATAAAGGGAGGAGGGAAGAGATAGCAGCGACTGACTGATGCCGCTGACGCCGATAGTGAGTCAACCCCAGCTGCGGAGTTGGTTTCAGGGACAACGCCGCCGATGCCGACACAAACAATATGATACCCTCGCTTCCGCAGCGCTAAGAACCAGGTCTAGCCGTGGGAAGGTGGTCACGTATTCGTCGACGTGCCGGGGCCTACGTGAAATAACCGGCGCGTCGGCAACTGAAGAGCACCCTATCCGCCACACAAGAACAGGGGGAAGGACCCTTTCCTCCTCTTTCTGCATGGCGGCGACGGTGTTCTATGCAGTCACGTTATCATGACTCTCTAGCGGCGTCAGCGGCATCCAGCGGTATCAGTCGGTCGCGGCTAGCGCTGGGGGGATGAAAGGGGGGCGGAGCTGGTTACGAGGCCGGCGACAACGCCGACGACGACGCGAAACCCAGGAACGGACGCCAAAGAGCTGCGCTCTAAAATGCCGGAAGACGACGTGATTCAGCCATCAACGAGTCCCTGGGCATCTCCTGTAGTTCTAGTTAAGAAAAAAGACAGCAGCTTGCGTTTCTGCGTGGACTACCGCAAACTAAATCAAGTGACAAAGAAAGACGTGTACCCGCTCCACCGTATAGATGATTCACTCGACAGGCTTCGTCACGCGCGTTACTTCTCTTCAATGGACTTAAAGAGCGGATATTGGCAAATCGAGGTAGATCCGAGAGACCGTGAAAAAACAGCTTTTGTGACGCCAGACGGCCTATACGAATTTAAAGTCTTGCCTTTCGGCTTATGCTCTGCCCCTGCTACATTCCAACGCCTCATGGATACTGTGCTTTCTGGTCTGAAGTGGAAAACCTGCTTAGTGTACCTGGACGACGTCATCGTGTTCTCCGCAACTTTTGAAGAACACCTCCAACGGCTTGAAGCGGTTCTTCAGTCCATCCGGTCCGCCAGCCTCACCCTGAAGCCGGAGAAGTGCCACTTTGGCTTCGGGGAACTACAGTTTCTCGGTCCCGTCGTCAGCCACGCAAGTGTTTGCCCAGATCCTGAGAAAATTGCGGCCGTAGAACAGTTTCCAGTACCAACCGACAAAAAGGCTGTCAGGCGCTTTCTGGGCCTCTGTGCCTATTACTTTTGAAGAACACCTCCAACGGCTTGAAGCGGTTCTTCAGTCCATCCGGTCCGCCAGCCTCACCCTGAAGCCGGAGAAGTGCCACTTTGGCTTCGGGGAACTACAGTTTCTCGGTCCCGTCGTCAGCCACGCAAGTGTTTGCCCAGATCCTGAGAAAATTGCGGCCGTAGCACAGTTTCCAGTACCAACCGACAAAAAGGCTGTCAGGCGCTTTCTGGGCCTCTGGGCCTATTACCGGCGGTTTATTGCAGACTTTGCTCGCATTGCGTTGCCGTTAACTCGCTTGACGAGAGACGACGTTGCTTTTGTATGGGGCGACGAAGAGCAAGGTGCTTTCACTGACTTGCGGGAACGTCTCCGGACACCTCTAGTGCTTGCTCACTTTGATGACACCGCTCCTACATTGCTCCACACTGATGCCAGCACTGCTGGCTTGGGAGCTGTTCTTGTGCAGTGGCAGGAGGGCACAGAAATAGTACTTGCCTATGCAAGCAGAAAACTCTCCCGCACAGAGGCCAATTACTCCACAACTGAGAAGGAATGCCTCGCCATAGTATGGGCTGTTATGAAATTTCGCCCATATTTGTATGGCTGCCACTTCACAGTTATCAGCGACCACCTTTCACGGTGTTGGTTGACAAACCTTAAAGACCTTTCGGTACGACTGGCGCGTTGGAGCCTACGGCTGCAAGAATTTGAAATGACTGTCAAGTACAAGTCGAGGAAACGACACACGGATGCTGACTGCCTGTCTCGATCGCCGATAGAGTCGTCCGCTCCACCCGAAGAAGACTCGGCATTTCTTTGTGTCCTGGACACATCCATCATCGCCCAACAACAACGGGACGACCCTGAGTTGCTTGAGCTTATCAATTACTTAGAGGGCAGATCTGCGAAACCGCCTAGAGTTTTCGCAAGAGGCCTGTTGTCGTTTTGTTTGCGGGCCAAAGTCCTCTACAAAAGATACTTTTCTTCGACCGGGTCCCCCTATCTGCTCGTCATTCCTGCAGCTCTTCGCACGGAAGTACTTCAAGCCTGTCACAACGAACTGACTTCTGGTCACTTAGGCTACACGAGAACGTTGGCCAGAGTGAAGCAGAGGTACTACTGGCCGAGACTTAACACCACCGTGAAACATCACGTCCGCACTTGCCTCGACGACCAGAGGCGCAAGTCGCCTCCGTCGAAACCAGCCGGCCTGCTGCAACCCGTCCAGGTTCCTCGAAGACCATTTGACCAAATCTCAATGGACATATTGGGTCCGCTTCCTACTTGTCCTGCCGGGAATCGCTTTGTTCTCGTAGCCACTGACTATCTCACGCGTTACGCTGAAACAAAGGCAATCTAGAGAAGCACAGCAGAAGGGGTGGCGCGCTTTTTCATTGAGCACATTGTGTTGCGACACGGCGCACCAACCGTCGTAATAACAGACCGAGGAACCGCATTCACTGCTGCGCTTTTAGATAACGTCTTGCTGCTAAATGGAACGGCGCAAAGAAAATCAACCACCTATCATCAACAAACCAACGGATTACAAGAACGCCTAAACAAAACAATTGAAGACATGCTCTCCATGTACCTGGATGTTGAACATAAAAATTGGGACGACATCCTACCGTATATCACCTTTGCATATAACACGGCGAAACAAGAAACGACGCGCATGACTCCGTTCACCCTTGTTTATGGGCGGGATGTGCAAACGATGTTAGATGCTATGCTTCCACATGACTTTGACGACACTGATACGGACGCCGCTGTGTTTACGCAACGCGCAGAAGAGGCTCGGCAACTCGCGCGCTTGCGGATCTGCCAGCAGCAAGACTACGACGCAGGGCGCTATGACCTTCACCGTCGAATAGTAATCTATGACGTCGGCGACAGAGTGTGGGTTTGGACACCCATATGAAAACGAGGCCTCTCTAAGACGCAGTGAAGGCGATACTTCTGACCATATCGAGTATTGCGCCGACTCAGTGACGTCACGTACGAGGTCGTCCCCAATAGTCCCAATTGTACGCGGCGCCGCACGCACCGTCCTGAACTTGTGCACGCTGTCCGCATGAAGCCGTATGTGAGCGAATAACTATGCGAGAGACCCTTAATTCCGCAAGTGACACTCCTGGTCTAGCATCCGGACGATGCTCTCTTAGGGAGGGACAAATGACGCGTCTATTCTTCAATGCAGACGACAACGAAGATAGGGACATTAACGGATTTCGTCTAGTGGGTCAGTGGGATTCGGCGAGGACGAAGAAGACGTGTCTCTGGCCTATTTTGTATTTGAACAAGTTGTGCTGCGGCTCTTGAACGTCTCTCTGTCTACTGTCCGCGTTGTACTGCGACAATATTGATTCTGTGGTGATTGATACATTTGGATTTTCCAGAAGACAATAACAAAGATTCATGAAATATTAACTTTTCCTTGCAAACCTACCATGTGCTTTTTGGCAAGTTTACTATGGATTCTTTGTTATCCTATGTTGTCTTTTCACAGTAGTCTTTTTAAGAACTAGCTGTAGTCATGTTGACTTACAGGAATAATTGTTGACATAATTTGAAAGGCGGCTCGACACTGCCATCCAAGAGTGAAACGACACGCATGGATTAGTTATCTTAGTCTATTTGCAAGAATCCTGCACCACGCACTGAGGGCAACTTGACACCCATTGCGGAGTCATCTGACATCTGGAATAGTTAACGGACTCCCTCAGCTTCAGAGTCTTGTAACCCTTTTGAGAGGGTATAGGTGACTACTACAACAGAATATGCATGACTATTGTGTTCAGAGTCACGGATAGATAGATAGATAGATAGATAGATAGATAGATAGATAGATAGATAGATAGATAGATAGATAGATAGATAGATAGATAGATAGATAGATAGATAGATAGATAGATAGATAGATAGATAGATAGATAGATAGATAGATAGATAGATAGATAGATAGATAGATAGATAGATAGATAGATAGATAGATAGATAGAGAGATAGATAGATATAACAACTTTATTGAAGAATAAAACGCTCAATAGTTTTAGCCCCTAGACAAGGGCCCCACTGGCTTCCGCAAGCCGTCTTGCTTGTCGGATGATGGCCGTTTGGACCTCTTCCTGTGAGCTGGATAGCGCCGCCTCCCATTGTGTATGATCCGTAATTTCTGTGTTTGTCTATTGTGTATATGCCGTGCATGCCCATGAGAAGTGGTCTAAGGTTGGCATGGCTCCGCACCATGGGCATGTGTCCGCATATCTTTCAGGGTGAATTTTATGGAGAATGTGCAGGTCGTTATATGTATACGTTTGCAGCTTTCTCCATATAACCTGTTCTTCCTTACTAAGGTTCTTATCTGGGGGTGGTAGTTTCATTCTATTTCCTCTGTGGTAGTTTAAAATTGCAGAGTAGTTCTGGTCAATCGGGATCAGGTCATCAGAGGCGTCCTCTGAGCACCCGTGGTGTGTAGCATGCGCACGAGCTACTCTGTCAGCCTCTTCGTTTCCCTTGATTCCCTCATGACTGGGTACCCATATAAGGTGAAATCTGGCTCGGGGTTTCATATCTCGTATAATCCTATAGGCTGCGGTGTATACTCGTCCTCTGAGGTAGCTTCTGCATGCCGCTTGAGAGTCTGATACGATTGTTATTTGTTGTTGGTTTGGTTCCGTCGCTTTGATAGCAAGGGCTATTGCGATTTCTTCAGCTTCCACGATAGTGGTGTTGCGAGTGGAGGCGCTAATGATTTCTCTGCCCAAATAGTCAGTGACAGCAGCTACCGTTCTTTTCTTCCTGCCTTGGTATCTTGCCGCGTCCACGAAGCGGGAGTTTGGTTTGTCGCCGTGCGTTTTCCAATGTATGCAGCCCTGGCTTCTCTTCTGCCTGCATGTAGAGTTGGGTCCATATTTCTGGCGCCACTTTGATGCTGTTTCTGATTATTGTGGGGATGGGTTTAGCTTGGTTGTGTTTTTCTAGGAACTCGTGATACCCGAGTCTGCAAAGGAGTTTCCTGCGCGTAGTCGTTTGTGCAAGTCTGTTTCTTTGAGTTATCAGTTGAGCTTCTGCCAGTTCTTCGAATGTATTATGAATTCCGAGAGACATGAGTTTTTCGGTTGAGGCGCATTGCGCAATTTGTAGGGCGATCTTGTATGCTTTCCGTAAGCATGAATTGAACGCATCCCTCTCTGTTTTCGTTAGCTCGTAATACGGCAAGCTGTAAATGAAGCGGCTAACCACCAGACTTCTGATTAGATGAAGGGTGTCTGATTCCTTCATCCCCGTCCTTTTAGTGGCTACCCGCTTTATTATTCTTGAGACTTGTTTAGTTGCCGTCTTGATGAGATTAAGTCCGTGTTGGCAGTGTTGATTTGATTGTAGCCACATGTCTACTACCCGGATTGTGGTCTTCTCAGGTATTGCATCATTGCGAAGTCTGATTTCCTGTTTAAGGGCAGGGTCCGTCGGGACATTACGATTCCCTTTCCCTCTCCAGACTCGTATAATCTCAGATTTCTCTGACGCGCATTGCGGCCCTCTGGCTCGCACGTATGTCTCGATTTCACAGGCAGCTGCTTGTAATCGTTCTTCTTTTTCACGTAGCGACCCGGTGACACACCAGACTGTAATGTCATCCGCGTATAGGGCGTGCTGGATACCCGGCATGGCTGGTAGTTTCCTTGCAAGGCCTATCATCACCACGTTAAATAGCGTTGGCGAGATAACTGCGCCCTGGGGAGTGCCCTTCTTGGGTGCCTTGAAGGTCTTCAGTTCTACTGCGTCAAATTTAATCTCAGCGGTTCGTTGGTTTAAAAAGCTGCCAACATAGTTGTATATCCGCTTTCCGCAGTTTGTTTCAGCCAGGCCATCGAGTATTCCTTGGTGGCTGACGTTATCAAGAGCGCCCTTTATGTCGATGGCCATGACAACGTGTTCGCGTGATCTTGGTATATTTGTTAGGACTTCTTCCTTCAACTGTAGGAGGATGTCTTGATTAGAGAGCTTGGGTCTGAATCCAAACATAGTGTCTGGAATGATTTCATTGTCCTCTAAGTAGTTTTGTAATCTAGAGTTCACAATCCTTTTAAATAGTTTCCCCAGACAGGAAGTTAGGGAGATTGGTCTAAGGTTACTAATTGCTAATTTCTTACCACGCTTGGGAATTAGAACTATTTGAGCGTGCTTCCACTCTCTGCCAGAAGAGAAATCGGGTGTCTCCCAAAAAGTGTGTCGTATACGTGACGAGTCGAGACTCTTCGAAAAGAGTAAGGGATACCCTTTCTTTTTCTTAATGTGTACTTCAGTGGTTTACAAAATCCCACTAGATTGCAGGGAAAGTATATATTGGGCAAACTGGACGTTGTCTAAATGATAGGTTACGGGAGTACAAATATACGTGCCAGCTTCTGACAGCACCTAGAAACTTGGCTGCACATTGCAAACAATGCAAACGCTCTCCGCTACTAGAAAGCACCACAGTCATTGGCATATCAAAAACAAAAACGGAGCGAGAATATGGGAGGCGCTTGCGATGGCTAAAGAAAAAGAGATGTGCGTAAGCACTCCGTCGATCGCCCTTATCGAAGCTGAGGTCGAGTTTGCCAGGGTGAACGGGGCAAGTGAACGATGTATGCGTTGCCCGAACTATAATCACATGTCACCTTGTCATATCTTTTTATATCTCCCCCCCCGCGCCATATCTCCTTGTATATAAGCCCGTTCTTTAACAGTAATAAACAGTTGGTAGTTTGCGCTGCGTACGTCCACGTCCTGTCGTTCACTTAATATCGTCATTGTAAAACTAAGCGCAATATAAACATGAACGTTCACCAACTAGCCCCCTTCATTACTTTACTAAATCTGTAGGTCGGCCTATTTGTTTCAACTGCCAACGCGTTGGCCCCATTTCCCGTCAATGCCGCAATATATTTGGACGTCCTCCCAATATCAGTCTGCGTACCAGCCTTACCGCCGCTCGCTTGGTGCTCTTCCGCCACCGGAAGATTCCACCGAGCCATACAACTCTACTCAGGAGTCCTCATTTACAAGACAGAGTCGCTTATCCAACAACGACGAGCCCTGTCTCACTCACTTACTATTTGCCTTTCTCCGTCCCCCATGAGAAAGTGACAGGTGCAGCTCCAAGGGATGATGAAGCTAGAACGACCTGCGTTTCAATTGCTCTACTGACCTTACCGACAGATATGAATTTACTTGATGTGTACGTAGACAGGGTCCCTGTCCCTTCTCTCCTAAATGCAGGGAGAGGTTGACTCTTATTCATGTCTTACTAGAGTGGCGGGAAGCAGAAGGCGAAAAGAAAAAAAAACACTTTCCTCTATAGTAAACAAAACTTATCCCTCTTCATCCAGCAATGTTTTCTGGTAATGAACCGCTGTTCAACAAAAAATCAAAACGGTTTTTTTTAATGAAATGCGTTTGCTGCATGTTATCAACCCTAAAAGCATGTGAGGCGGCTTCTCATGTAAAGCCGCTGTTGCGACGATAGCGCTTTGTATAGCGCACGCCGTCAGGACCTTACTACCGCAAGACCCCATTGAGGGAGTAGGGCTACTGACAACCACACATTTTAATATATCATATCTTCGTAACATATATTTTATTTTCGACCAACATGTCACTCTGCAGCCTACGTATAACTGTTATAATTTTACCTAAACATATATTTTATAATAATAATAATAATAATAACATTGTTTATTTCCCATCAAGAAAGATGGAGGGGGCTGCAGGTAAAAGCTGCACGAACAAACGGCAGCTTGACAGGGGCCTGCAGCCCCCTCTACAAGGCGGCCGTAAAAAGGTTACAGGTAAGAACATCGAATGTTCTTGCACTTTACAGCGTATGTTTTAGGCCTCTATACAGCCGTGCACATGTACACTCTGACATTGACCACAACATCGACTACATTAAACGATTGTAAGGCGCTCTTCGGCCTTACCTGGCGCTTGCGCCATAAAACCCCGTTATCATCATTCCACCTGTGGCGTCCTGTGCTATCGGAGTCGCTGACAGAACACTGGCCACAATAGGAATATGTGCCGCTCACGTTGGTGTCGGTGGCCGCCAAACATCTGTTTGGTTACTTTTCTTCAAGAGTGTCCCCATGACGTTATTCTAGTCCTCAATTTCCTATCTGCCCACTCCACCCTTATCGACTGCTCCACCGGACTCGTTCATCTTGATTTACCTTATCTTGAGCCTCCTGAGGAAGTTCCGATTAGACTGTGTTCCGCCCCACGAACCACAAACCATGACAATTCACGCGACAAACCACGACCGCTGTCCTGCTTTCTCCAGCTTCACTTGTGCCCGACGATGACTGTGTTGTGTCTCCTCTCGCGGAAGTCCTCGTTGCCCATCACACTGATCTTTGGCACGCTACCATGAGGATCACCAACAATTCTACCACCCTTCATTTCGGCAACTTCGCAATCGTCCACTACGTCCTACCGAAAGGCTTAGCCCTAGGTACACTGTCCTCCTGCCATGTTTGCCAATTTTTAGCCTTGAATGCTGATATTACGTCCTCTTCCGCTGACTCTTCATCTTCTTTGCCGGCTGTCGTTCCTCAGCTCACAAACATTATCGCTCCCGAACATCCGCCTTACCATGCCGACCAGTTATGCGACCGGCCCTCATCGTTCAGCCGCATTTTTGCCCGGGTCATCATTTAGGCCAGACCTATCTCAAAACGCACCGTGTTGACACCGGTGACGCACACCAAATAGAAACTACCAAATAGCGTGTCCTTGCACGAACAAGTCATTCAAACGGAGGTTTTCAAAAGATGTTCTCTCGAGGAACCGTTGAACAGTGATCCAGTGTTTAGACGTCACCGCTCGCTCTGGATGGATGGATGGATGCTGTGAGAGCCCCTTTTCGTTGAGGTGCTCCGCCAAGTTCTTGTTATTATATTACATAATGTCCTACCTATGGTAAAAAGCAAAAAAGCAAAAGAGAAAAGCCCCACGACGAATTCCCATAACCAATGTTTCGCAACCCCAGTTGAGAACTTTGTTTTTGTACACCGCTGTTTGTCATTTCCCTACTTTTCTCCACGAATCTTCCAATCACCTCTTACTAATCTCTACTGCGGTCATGTTTACTTTCTTCCTGCTTTCGCTGAAACTAACGCCGTCAAGGAGGCCAGTAATTCCTAAATTGACAGCTGGGCAGATATCTTCACATTCTAATAAAACATGCTGCATCGTTTCCCTAGCTTTACCGCAGCATGCAGATGCTGCTTCTTGCTTCTGATATCTCGCTTTATAAGTAGGTGTTCTGGGCCATCCTGATCTCGCTTCGAAAAGAAGGGAGGTTCGCTTTGAGCTATCGTAAACTGTTTTTCATGATTTAGTTTTTTAATCTTAAGGAGTTACTCATAGCAGGTTTCTTTTCCATTGCCACCACCTCAGCCCCTCTGGCTTTCAGCTTGACGTCTTCCGTGGCCATGTTGTTCACCAGACAGGTTGCATGATTACTGCTAAGTTTGCTTGTGCTTTTCCTCCACTCTGAATCGATGGTATTCTTGTACAAATATCTGAACGCTCTCCCTGCCCATTTACTTGTTTCCGTATTAATAAGTCGTTCTTCATAATTAATTTTACTTTGAGCTTCTTTCACTTGAAAGCTTGTCCAGCCCACATCGCCCTGCACAGCGTCATTTGTAGTCTTCCCATGAACGTCCCACTGACCTTTGGGTGCCATGGAGTCCTAGTTGTACTCCTGATTTGAAGCAAACAACAGCATTTCCAAATGTAAGTCCAGAAACCATTACACCTTTACACATACCGCGGAGCACCTTATACCTATTGGATCCCCACAGCGCTCTGCGTTTCATTGTGGCCACCGTTCTCTTCCCCTTTACTCTTAGTGTTTTTTTCTGTGCTACTTAAAAAAAAAGAACGCCACCTGGCTCTTCTGCATGGACTACCTGCACCTCAACAGGATGAACAAGAAAGACGTTTATGCTCTACCAGGTGTTGATGGCGCCATCGACTGCCTTTACGGTGCGAAGTACTTTTCTTCCATCGACCTTCGTCCGTCTACTGGCAGATTCTGCCCAACAACATCAACCGCGAGAAGATCATTTTTATTTATTTTCTTTATTTTCAATACTGCCATTCTCAGTTCATAGCATAGATGGTGGGCATTAAACAGACAATCATAACACCCGATGGCTTAATTAGCTCAAATGGTTAGAGCATCGCACGCCTAATGCGAAGACGTGGGATGGCCCCCCCCCCCAAAGCAAGTTGTTTTTTCATCCAGTTTTATTGCCATGAATTTATCATTTTCTTTAAATAAATTATTAACTACAAGTAGGTTCCCCTATGTTGTCTTTGGTATCTTTGTTTGTTGGCTCCTTATGAGGTGATCAATAAAAATCGGGCACCTCGGTTAACCACTGTTCTCCTCGTTCGTTACTGCGATAGACACCGGGGTTCCTTGGGCTAGGACTCAACGCACAGCGAGAAAGGCATGGAGAATTGCCACTGTCTGTATCGCTTCTCTGGCCAGGGTGTGCAGAGCATTTGCATACACACAAAACACAAGAGTACATACAACAGTTAAGCAAGTCTAGGGCAGACTTCGTGGTTCTATTCAACTCGTCCGTGTCTACGCGGCAAAGCTCGCTGTCGTGAAGCGTCCGCTCTCACCCGATGGGCGACTAACTCACGCACAGCACCATGGCGGTGTCCTCACGGTACTCTGAATGCCCGCAACCGTGTCGTCTAGTGGTGCTGCCACGCCCTGGCACCGGGAAAAATGGCGAAGAAGACGCTCACAACTTTGGTCTCCGGGAGCGTGACAGGCCTGTTGGCGGCGAGCTCTGCTGTTTGCTGCCGGCGTAACACGCGAACTGCAGCATTGTTCGGTTTCGGCGGCGGCTCCGGTTGGGACCACAGGCACGGCCACCAGTATGGACCATTAGCCGCAAGAGTGGGTCCCTGGTCTACGTGAAACTCGGACGATTGCCCGAGCAGGCCGTTAGCAGCTAGTACTAGGGCTACCCGGCTGTATGATCGAGACGGCCCGGTAGCCGTATCAATCGCTTCTGGAGCAGGTTCCACCAGGTTGTCGCCATCCTGTGATCATTCTGCCGAGCTGTCCAATTCCGAACCACAACGCGTGTTATCTTCGAGTGTCGCCCACCGCGCAGCACAGTGCACTCTTCCTTTTATTCCTCGTCCTCTCGTCTCGCGAAACGCCCCACTCGTCACACTCCCCATCCCCCCCACCTTAATTTAGTACGTTGTGCCGAAAAATTTGTTTTTCTGCATGGCACAACGGCAAGAAATGTAATACACAACGCAACAAGGACTTACGTCGCACAACGAAATGAAGCCCTTATCATTGTGCGCAATTGTCTTTGGCTAATGATATGTTTTTCATCCAAACACTAACAATGTATTCAGAAGTACACTGAACTTAGTCCTGGCCAGCCAGGGTACTGTCCTGAGTCAGGACGCCCATCACAGCAACCAAACATTCAATTAACACTTCTTTACATTCACTTTCTTGAAAAACTAGTTGCAGTTAGCACAACAGAATTAAAGTTTCTGTCCAACACACCACTACACATGTGAATTGGCGTGCAATCAGCATTCAAATGATATGTATGCTGTTATCAGTCAGCAACAAACCGATGTAATCACTGCTTACACATTATGTCACATCGGCTGCGAAGTGGCCCCAACCTGTCTTTTTTTTTCTCTTCTTCCACATGCTCGCGCAAAATCACCGCTCATTTTCCTAGCAGCTTCTGTCTGATGTGGCGATTTTTTACACTTGCAACAAAGACACACGCTTGATGTTAAAATTTCTCTTTGAGTGTAGGACCACATGACAATGTGGTCATTCGTGTACACACGAAGGACCACATTTCTGTACGCCTCCGAAGGCACGCTCTTCCACTTTGGTGACGCCTGAAATCAATGTGGAGGCTATTCTTTTCGGTGTTCGTGCCCATATCGTGAGACCATTGCTCATATGGCTCCTTGTGATTTCGCTGCACCATTGCGTGTTGCATAGTGTGTCGCGCAGAACTGTGACTGGGTATTTATCAAGAAATGCGTTAGCCACTGCCACCACCACCACCACCACCACCACCATCATAATCATCATCATCATCATCATCGTCGTCGTCGTCGTCATCATCATCATCATCATCAAATAGGCTGATGATGATGACGACGACGACGATGATGACCATAATGATCTTGCCAAGACCGCCAGCATCAGCTTGGTAGCTCACCGTAGCGTTCACGATCGGGATTGTCTCTCCGTCTTGGAAACCGACGTAGTCCTCGTTCCTTGGAGGTATTTACCTCATTTTCTTGAAAGACATTTCTTGGCATTTGCTCAGTGGTGGTGGCAACGGACTGAACGGCTCTACAGTGATCGCTATCCTCTGCTTTTGCAGTTACTGCGTTGGAACACTTAACTGTCTTCGAAATCCCTGCTAGCCTGCTGCAGCTTCCCTATAGCGGCAACTACCACGTGTCAGCTACAGCTCTACGTCATGAGCCACGTCAGCGCCGTGCTGAATTTAAGAGGACGGCAAGCCTTGGACGAACGCATTTGCTCAGCGGTGATGGCAATGGACGGAAAGGCTCTACAGTGATCGCTATCCTCTGCTGTTGCAGGTTGGTTTAATTTCTCACTATTTAACGTACTATATTGATTCTTCCACCACCACTGCTGCGTATACTTTCTTTACATTTTGGCGCTGAAGTGCTTTGTAGCTTTTGTTCTGTGAACCGAAATGTTGGAGTTGTGTTTGGTCTGCAATGAGCTGCTGCCAGATAACTGTGTGAATCCAACATGTTCGGAATGTAACTACAGTTACCATTTGGGGACATGCTCGGCCATAAGCAAAACTGCCTTCAAAGGTAAAGATGCCGCGTCAAAAAGAAGAAGGAAATGCCAAACATGTCTTAGCTGCCCGTGGCACTCAATGTGTAAGTGGTAACTTGCGGTATGGAAAAGCACTGGAAAATGTGCTTATTTGAAATTAACCGAAAATTTACTCAGTTACCTACAATTCAGAGTAGAGTGGATGACCTTTTTTGAATTAAGGAAACGGTCGACAAGATGGAACACACCATTGAGCATCTGTCTGAACAGTACGACATGGTACTTGCAGAAATTAAAAAAAAAGAATCTGCAGCAATCCTAAGCCTCGGGAAAAGAATCGATATGGTGGAATCCTCTAACAACAATCAGGAAGTGTACTGAATAAAAAAAAATACAGGTCACCGCCCTCGAACAGTACAGTAGAAGAGAGAATCTAGAAATTCAGTGACTGCCAGATGTTGAAAACGAGAATCTGCTCGCTAGGGTGAATGAACTGGCAAATAAACTTCACCTTCCTCAGTTGACCCGTACCGACTTTGAAGCCTTACACAGACTGCCTTCCAATCCTGGGAAAACCTCGGTAATATTAGTTTGTTTTACATCACGTGTCATGCGCGGTGAATAGATGGCAAAGAAAAACGAGCTTACAGCTGCTCAATTAGCAATACGTTTCAGAGACAATTTGACACCGCAGAATAAGTTACTTCTGCGGACGATGAAGGCATAGGCGCGGGAAATGCACTACGAGTTCGCATGGCAAAAGGATGGAAAGCTTTTCACGCGTAGGGCATCTGGCCAGCCGGCAATGCGCATCAGTTGCAAAGCTGATCTTGATAAGATTCGTTGAGCGGCCACAAGATTACACCGCTTATAATTTTCCTTGTTATGGCTGCTGATTTCGATGGCTGACTTACTAAAGTTAAGCATCACGATATTTTTTTTCTATTAAATCCCTGGTACATACCCTGCGCCGAAAAAGCGATAACATGTCAGTTTTCTACGCAAATATAAGAAGCTTGAGGGAGAAGCAACATGAAACAGGCATTTTTGAATCCCTTAAATACAATTTTAACTTCAGAGCATTTACGGAAACTTGGTTTCATTATGTTCAAGATGTTGTACTCTATTCCGGCTATAGGTCTGAGGTTGTTTATAGATCAGGCCGTAGAGGTGGAAGAACTTCATTGTGTATTAAAGATGACGTTGCCTATGATGTCTTGTCGCAGTTTTCTGGTATTATTGGGCATTATGAATCAATTGTTTTAAGAGTGCTGGAACAGTCATTGCTTCAATTTATCGCCCACCTTCTAGTGAAGCTAAATCATTCTTTGAATATAATACGTCTGTTTTTGAATATGTGTCCTCTGCAATGCTTCCTATTGTCCTGGTTGGTGATTTTAACATTGACTTATTAACAGACACTTCACAATCTGTACAATTTTTAGACATAATTGAGTCATTCTCTTGTACAAATGTTATACGCTCGACGACAAGAATAACAGGATTAAGTGAAACTCTGATTCATCTTTGTATAATCAGTCATGATGAAAGTGATGTTATACCTGGCATTTTTTCAGTCGATCTGAGTGATCGCTTATTTGTATTGTGTATCTTACCTGTTCCAAAAAACAAAATACATGCATTCCCCCAGTACCTTACCGTAGTTTTAATCAAATGAGCCTCTTTGCTTTTCACTCAATGATCGAGTGTGTCAACTGGTCGGATGTTTATGTGGAAGAGAACTAAAGCATTTCATGCGACACCTTTCTGCAATAAGTTAGAGGTTGCTATGAAAAAGCTTTTCCTTTGCGTTATGCAAAAAAGCACATAAAAATGTAGAAAACCATGGCTAACAAAAGAGGTATTTCAGAGAACTAAAGCTGTGATATCATGTACCGTCAGTTTATTATTCTAAAGGATATCTCTCTTCTAATTGAATATAAGAAAATTCATGAAAGCTATATATCTCTAGAAAGCTCGATGTGAATATTACAAAAATAGGTTTATTGCTGTTTCTGGTGACCCCCCCAAAATTGAAACACAGTACGATTGCTTATTGGTCACCAACAGAACAGCATCCCTGGTACACTAATTACTGATAGTGTTGAATACAGTGAAGAGAATTTGTCGGATAAATTCAATTCCCACTTTTTATCTTCGGGCGCATATTCATCTTCCAGCACTCAGCTAGATGCACAGAAATATATATCCTCTTGCATTATGAATTCTACATTTATGTCTCCTTGCAGTGAATTAGAGATAAACTCTTTTCTTAAGAAGCTAAATAAAAATACTGCTGCTGGTAATGATGACATTAAAGCTACTCCAATTATTTTCGTTGCTAACCTTTTATCAGCACCTTTGGAACATATTTGCAACCGAGCATTATCAACAGGCATTTTTCCAGTTAATATGAAAACAGCTAGGGTTGCAGTCTTGCACATAGGTGGTCCTTTCAATAATCTTAACAATTATCGACTGATTTCGGTGTTACTCTTATTCTCAAAGGTTTTAGAGCACATAATAAAAACAAGACTAACAAAGTTTCTTGATGAACGTGAATTGCTTATCAAGGAATTCGGCTTTCGCGAAAAGAAATTTACAGAAACAGCTTTACTTAGTATCAAAGAAAAATTAGATAAGAATATTGATAGCAAGGGGTTCACCCTAGGAATTTTTTTAGACTTCCGAAAAGCATTTGACAAGGTTAAGCATGATATACTGTTTGAAAAATTGCCACAATACGGCATTCGAGGGGTAGCTCTACAATTATTACGCAGTTATTTAGCCGACAGGCTCCAGTATACGTTTCTTCACGGGTATAAATCTCAGCTGCAGCCTTTGAACTTCGGTGTACCACAATGTTCTATACTCGGTCCACTATATTTTTATTATTTACATAAATGATATTGTGTCGGTACCACAAACTTCCTGTATAGTTTTGTATGCGTATGATACCAGCTTTTTCTCTGGCAGCCGTTTAAGAGATTGAGAAATTGCGGCGAACGAGTGGTTGATCTCGCTTTCATACTGGCTTGAGTCTAACCGAGTAGAATTAAAGGTTAGTAAAGCGAAATATATTTTATTTAAAGGTAGAAATAAGCACGAAGATTGCACCATTTCTGTTCGATTTAAAAATAATGACATGAGCGTGTCCCGTTGTTTAAATTCTTGGGTGCACTTTTTCATGAAAACCTCAGTTGGACACCACAAATCAACAAAGTACATGCCAGTATGTCTAGATCCATTTCTGTCTTGTACAAACTTAGTCCTCTGGTACAAAACTGGCTAAAGGTCGTTATATTATCCACTAGTTCATTCTCTTCTCTATTACTGTCTCCTAATCGGGGGTACGACTTCAGTAACGAACCTTGAAAGGTTAAAAATTGTACAGAAGAGAAGCTGTTCGCTGCTTAGAAAATCTGGAAGCAACTGCACACTGCTCCATTTTTT
The DNA here is from genome assembly GCF_050947875.1 of Dermacentor variabilis. Lineage (NCBI taxonomy): Eukaryota > Metazoa > Arthropoda > Arachnida > Ixodida > Ixodidae > Dermacentor > Dermacentor variabilis. The sequence continues at coordinate 6,789,625 of NC_134574.1, forward strand.
AACAAGCTTAAATTGCTCACTGTTAACCAACTTTATAACCTGAAGCTCGCCTTGTATATTCGCAAGGAAGTTGGAAATGAATTGAGTAGTTATATGGCTCAGTGCTACCCTACTAATGTTCCCTGTGATCTCCGACACGAGCGATTTACGATTTACGATAATCCAACATTGCTTTACCTTATAACTCACCTTCTCCGCAACAATAGTTATATCCAAGAACTTATTGAAAAATGTGCTTCTATCCGTTGTTTAACGAAAAGTGTTACAGTGTATTTACTATCTGGTACTGTGTCCTCAATAAGGTCTTTAGCTTAAGAAAAAAACTTTTTATTGTTTTAAAACCTCTGTACTCTGCTGCGTTTTCTGAGTTATACATTGCTAGGAATGGTTACGTTACATTTTGTATAACGCTTGCAGAAACATTGTACTCTTTAATATGTTGTCATTTATGTACGCGTTTGAATTTGTTATGGGTTATTGCTGTTGCATTGTTGTGTGATTCTGTTACTCACTTTAAGATGCCTAATCGCGATGTTACTTCTCTTCATGATATCTTTGTGGCGCTTTATTGTACAAAGCCACCGTTTTTTTTTAATTCTCGCTGCTTCTCAGCAAATGTATGGGTGGAGGGACTTTGGTCATGCAGAGTTCATCTGCATTCAGTCCTTTCAACCCAGGCAATGTATGTCTGAATAAACCCACTGAAACTGAAACTGAAACACCATAAACGACGCCTTCCTCTTCTCCACGTTTCCATTGCCGCCCTTGTCGTTCTCAAGAGCAATCGTCCCACTGATTCGGCCATGAGCAAGGGAACTTCGTTTTGTACGCGTCCAGCAATCGGCTGCTCCGTGTCCCGCTTTATCACACAGGAAACAGCGCTCGTCACCCCGAGCGGTCTTCTTGCCTGGCTCCGTCTTTATTACAAGGACAAACATCAACTTCCTATTCCCTTCTTTGCTTAGGTTGTGCAACATCTGCGCCTCCATGAAGTTATCCGCATTCTGGGAGCAGTCATTCAGTGTTCTGCAGTCCCTCTCTTTCACTAATTGTTCGGTGATAAGCAGGTTCCTTGGGCCATCGTGACTTTCTTTCACTTTTCTCAATTTGATTCAATGATCAAAGTAGCCAGCCAACCTGGTGGCATACTACATACCCGTCTATCTACCTTTAGCCCGCGCGCGTCGGAGCTTTTCCCGGTAACCCTCCGCAGTGTGCCGGAAACGCTGCAAGAGTGCCGCCTTGAGCTGGTCATGGTCCAGGGAAGGGTGCGGATCGAGACGACCAATGACTGTCAGCACTTCTCTGGTCATACAAAGACTCAGTGAGAGCTCCCATTTCTCTCGCATTCATGCCTGGCACGTTGCGACATGTTCAAATAGTGGCAGATATGCATCTAGCCCATCTCCTCATTAATTAAATGTTGCGATTACTCGGTGCGGACTACCAATGGTTGCCGTCACGGGCGCACTCGAGCTAGCCTGCGCGGCGGCTTCTGAAGTCTGTGCGCTGCCGCTTCACCCCTGAAGTTTGAGCTTATGTTCGAGGAGTTTGTGTTCTTGCTGTAGCAATTTCTGCTGCAGCACCAGTTCTTCTTTCGCTGCATCACGCTCCTCGATTCTCTCATCGCACAGTCCCGCACGCTCCACCTCCACCCATTCTCTTAACTCTACCTCTTTCAGCCCCAATTCTCGACCTAGACTGCACAATTTATTGGTTTCCATGTATCGCCTCCGCGCGTGAAAGTTGGCTGTGTAACGGTAAAGCCAATCCTGGCAAGCTCGCCAAATGTGAAAGACACGGGGGTTGGTGGGCCCAGGGCGTAACACAAAGCGAGAATGGCATGGAGAAGTGCCATTGTCTATATAAGTTCTATGCCATCATGCGGAAGAGCATTTACATGCAATACTTAAAGAAGTCTAAGGTAGGTTTCGCGGTTGTGATGCGTCCGCTTTCATCCGACGGGTGACTAACTCACGCGCAGAACCACGGCGGTGTCGTCACGGTACTCTGAATGCCTGCAGCCTTGTCGTCTAGTGGAGCTGCCACGCCCCGGCACCGGGAAAAAGGGCGCAGAGGACGCTCACCGCTCTGGGCTCGGACCGCGTGACAGGCCCGTTGGCGGCGAGCTCTGCTGGTTCCTGCCAGTGTAACAGGGCCGGAAGCACTGCTGGCGGCCATGCGAACTGCAGCACTGTTCGGTCGCCACGGGGGCTCTCGGGCGTGACGACAGGCATGGCCAGCGATGCGGACCGTTAACCGCCGTAGTCGTTTCCTTGTCCCCGTGAGCCTCCGACGGTTGCCCGAATGGACTGTTAGCCCCTAGGGCTAGGGCTACCTGGCGGTGCGATCGAGACGGAGCGGTACCCGTCTGAACCGCTTTTCGAACAGGTCCTACCAGGTGGTCTGCCGAACCGCCCTGCCGAACCGTCTAATTCCGAACCACAGCGCGGGCTCTCTTCGCGTGCCATCCGCCACTCCCCACCACGCAGTCTTCCTTCCGTTCCTCGCCCTCTCGTCGCGCCAAATGCCCCATTCGTCAAAACTACATAACCAGGGTCTATATTCCAGCAATTTTGATGCCTTCAGGTATCATGAGCGTGTTTATCGACCAGTTGGCTTCACCCAAAATTATTACTTACTCGTGACGCCTGCGGCGAAAGGATGTTCCACATCTGCCGCTAAGGTTGATGAGTGGTGGCGTTGACTAAGACTCTCAAGGTTAATTGTTATACCAACAAACATAAATACCCAAGAAAGTACACGGCGAGACGGCGCCGCGGTAGCTATATTGGTTAGAGCGTCGTACGCGTAATGCGAAGGCAAGGAATCGTTCGCAACCTGCGGAAAGCTGTTTTCTCATCAACTTTCATTGTCATAATTTATCATTTTCTTTAATTCAGTTAGTAAGTACAAGTAATTTCCGCTATGTTGTCCTCAGTGTCTTTGTTCGCTTCTTAGGATATGATTAGCAAAAATTGCGTTTTTCGATTAACCCCCTTTCTTCCCGATGACTTATAGCAGCTCAAAATGATGCCCTTCGGCTTATGCAGTGTTCGATGTACCTTTGAACGCATGATGGACACAATTATGCATGGCTTCAAGTGCTCCATCAGGATTTGTTACCACGACGACGTCATCGTTTTTGCTCCCACATTTGCCCCGCAACTGGAACGCACCTAACTCGTTCTTTCCGCTTTTCGCCATAACGGCCTTCAACTTAATCCATCTAAAGGTCACTGCGGACGACGCCAAATTACTATCCTCGGTTATTTTTTTTATTCATCTGCTGTGCGCGTAGACCCGGAGAATGTTTGTGGTGTACAGAAGTTTCTCCAGGCAACAAATCCAAAGATGTGCGGAGCTTCCTGGGCCTACGATTGTACTGCGGCGCGTCGTGCCAAATTTTGCGGTAGTCGCCCGTCATCTTACTGTTCTTCTGAAGGCAAACGTTTCATTTTCTTGGGGACCTGAACAAGCAGCGGCCTTCTCGAAGCATATCTCTCTTCTAACATCCCCACCCATTCTGGCGCACTTCTTCCCGTCTGCAAAAATCCGCCCTGTGGCCAGTGGTCATGAAGTCGGCGTAATTTTTTGCCAAGGTCAGCGAGCCCACCACCATGTCGTTGCCTACACCAGCGCTCTGCTTTCTCCAGCGGAGCGGAATTATTCAATTACTGAATGTATGGGATTTGCACTTGCCAGGAGAAGGGCGAAATTTTGCCCCTACCTGTATTGTCAGCTCTTTAACGTCACCGCAGACCACCATGCACTCTGCTGGCTTTCGTCCCTAAAAACCCTACCGGTCACCAAGGTCGCGGGCCGCTACGCTTGCAGCATTACTCGTACACAGTTGCCTATAAGTCCAGACGTTTACACCAGGGTGTTGACTGCTTGTCCCACTACCCAGTCCATCCTCCTGATGTTCCTGCAACCGACGCTTCTGCTTCTGTATTTTTGCCATCTGCTTTCGCAGACCTCGCTACCGAACAGCGCCGAAATTCAAGCATACTTGGAATGATAGACAAGTTCATATCTGGGTTAAGTGGGTACCCGGTCAAGTGCATCTGGATGTTGTCAAGTGGCCACGGTGGGACAGCAATAATGCGCTCGTCGCTCACAAACCCTTTTTACCCATGACATCAAGGCACGTGGACTTCTGAATCAAGATCAGCGGGTCACAATATTTGTTCGTTTCCTCTACCGCGAAACCGAATCACTGCTGGCAGCGCCGTCACAGGAGCTCTTAAACGACTGGCTTCGCCTGGCTGTCTTTAGTGGACACAGGGGCGCAGCAGCTATGTACTCGTCGCTCAGGAACGCTTTCTGCCTTCTTGAACATGTTACTAGTACTATGCCCTTGCACTATGAGCACGACATCCCCGCCCACTCACCGTTACTTCGAGATCTCTTGCTCTAGCGTCTTTTCCAGCCCTTGCGCGTTGTCCTCACGCCAGCCAGCGTTGTCACCCTCGACAGCTTGGCTATGCTCGTCAATCACGTTCGTGAAGCAACGTCCGCGTCCGTCCCTGCTGTTTTGCCGCCAACAAAACCGGCGATTTCGCACCTTCAGGCTAGCATCGGTGAGCTCGCCGCATCAATCGCCACACTCCGGAGTGACCACCCGCGAAGGATGGGGGGGTCACTCCTCTCTCACTGACTCCTTTGTTCGCCTCCTCTGTCAGAGCGCTCTTTCGCCTACACGTCAAGCTCGCAGCCCCATCCCGCCGCCTCTTTGCTGGTACCACCACCCTTTGGACACCGAAACACGAAGTTTCCAGACCGAAACACCATCTGCCTGATCGTGTCCGGGAAATGCCCGCCCTGTTTACTGGCGGCGGTGTGTGGTCTCGCTCTTCGCCCCAGCTGCCTTTTTATGAGAATCGAGAAGTTCTCCGGAACGCGGTTCATTATAGAGAAGGGCACGGAAATCAGCGTGGTTGCGCCGGCTAAGGCTGATCGTTCCAGATGACTAGTGCAGTCACTTCTTGCTGCCAGCCTCGTCTATAGCGACGTACGGGCTCCGATTCCTCACACTCCACTTTGGCCTTCGTCGCCCTTTTCGATGGTCTCTGTCATTGCAAACGTGCTTCACGCGATCATCGGCTGGGACTTCAACTCATACTTTGACATAGACGTCAGCGTGTAGAATCTTCGCCTTACAGACGGTCTGACTCGTCTCTCCATAGCTGGAGTTCTCTGCGACCTTGGTCCCATGGGTATCCACACGCTGATATCTTTCTCTCCTTTCGAAAAGATCTCGGCTGATTTTGCAGAGTTAATAAGCCATGCAACCTATCTCAGCCGCCCAAACATATGGTGACACACCAAATCGTTACCCGTGGTCCACCTGTAGCCGCTCGACCACGCAATTTGTTCATGGACTCTCTAGCTATCGCCAAACGGGAGTTACACCACATGCAGCAGTTCGGCATAAACGCCCGTCGTCCTGCGCGTGAACTTCACCGCTGCATCTAGTGCCCATAGGTGATACCGGTGACTGGCGTCCCTGTGGAGACTATCGAGCGTTGAACGTCAAGACTGCCCACGACAGCTATCTGCTGCCTCACATCCAAGACATTACATCACGCCTCGGCGGCTGTGCCGCTTGTAGCAAAGTGGACCTGGTTAAGGCGTACCACAAAATTTCCATCAAACCCGCCGACAAACTTAAGGCCGCCATGACGACGCCCTTTGGTTTGTTTGAGTATGTGCAGATGCCTTGTGGACTCACCCACTCGGTGCGAACCTTTCAGCGGTTCGTTGCCGAGGTCACGCACGGCCTCCCTACTGTGTTGGTGTACCTTGATGATGTCCTCCTCGCCAACCCTATGCCTGAATATCAAAAGCACCATCTACATGCTTTGTTCCAACGTCTAAAGCAGTGCGGCCTGGTTGTGAATGCCTCCAAATGTGTTTTAGGCACATCTGAGCTCGAGTTTTTGGGGCCTCACACATCATCCGAGAGTATACGCCGTCTCCCGTCCCACGTCTAGACCATCCAGGGTTATCCCCAGCCTACAACACTGCGACAGTTACACCAATTTCTTGGGCTTGTGAATTTTTCCAGGCGCTTTATGCCGCACTGTTCAGAGCTGCTTGGCCCGCTCACGGACCTCCTTCGGTCAACCACCGGCCCGTCATCTGTCATTTTTTTGTCATGAGAAGCCCAGGCTGCCTTTACTGCTGCCATGGCAGCAGTCACAAATGTAGTTATTCTTTTCATTCCGCGCAGCTGTGCCCCTACTCGGTTGATGGTGGATGGTTATTGCGCGGCTGTCGTAGCCGTCTTACAGAAATGCATTAACTCTGATGGAGACGTTTTTTTTTTACGCTTGGAAGCTACTTCCTGCTGAGATTCACTAGTGTTTTCTTCCGAGGGGTACCGAGTCACAGGCAAATGAAGGCCGCCCTTGCTACCTGCCTCAATTGCGCCACCTGGGCCAGCGCCTTGCCCCTTGTGGTCCTGGCCGTCCTCCGTACAAACCTACAGTGCTCAGCAGCCGAGTTTGTGCATGGTAGTTCTCTGCGTCTCCACATATATTTCTTTACATCATTGCAACTGCCAGCCCAACCACAAGAATTTCAACAACGCCTCCTGGACAGTGTTAAAGACATCCGGTCCACTTCACCCCGTTTCCCGCCAAAATAAAATCTTCGTGCCCCCAGACCTGATCACTTCAACACACGTTTTCGTACACCGCGACGCTGTCCGACCACTGCTAACCCCAGCCCACGACGGACCATTCTGCGTCCTCCACCGCACACCAAAGACCACTACCCTCCTACAGAACAGCCGCGAAGGGGCAGTGAGCTTAGATCGCCTTAAGCCGGCTTACGTGGAGACCACGGTGGAAAGCCTCGCATCGCCGGCTGACCTCGTACTAGAGTGCCGGCCATCAGACCGGTTTCGACTTCCCGTCTTTGCGGGGGTCCTGTAGCGCCCTCCCTTGGGCGGCGCCTACAACCCGGTTAGCGCGCGCCCGCATTAGAAGGAAATAAAGACACCGCCTGACTGTGACACTTGAAGCCACGGCTCGCGGTTCTCTTAGGGTGTCGATTCGGGTCAGCTGTCTCTTTCCTTCACTCCTGAGGCATATATATACAAGGTACTAGAAAGTGAGCAGTCTAGCACCGACGTGCCACGCATCGTTGATGAAGCATAGAGCAAAGAACAGGCCACAGTGCAGTCCTGCCTTGATGATCTTGAACACCATTCGTGGGGCGAAAATTTAGTGTTTCATGGAATCGCCACACAACTTTGGAGAAATGGGCACAGTCGTTAACGCAGGTGCGCATTTTTCTTTCCCGCCAGCGGAACTTGAATATTCAATAGGGACAGATTTCACGAGCGCAAAGATTGGGCAATTTTGCCGCAAACGAAATGCGGTCGATTATCATGAAATGTGTATCTTCAAAATTAAAAGATAGCATTTTTTCACAAAGGGCAATGTTTAAGGGTAATAGTGTATTATGAGGTGAAGATTTGTGCATGGCCATGCGACAATCGCGGAAACACAATTGATATTGGCAAAGAAAATGGCTATTCCTTCACACGTCGTAACACGCCCTTTGTGAACGTAAAAACCTATGAGTACCGTACCGCTGCAAACAGGGTCTGTGACTCCGGGCCTGCTTTTACAACACTTGTTCCAGCTAACACGTCAGCTAACTTGCCTCTCGTAAGCTCATCCTAGCAAATATCGCCCTCTTATACAGGCAACCAATCAATTCTAGTCATGAATATCTGAAATATCCTTAATTAGCATGTCGATTAGTCGCCGTCACTGATTCCTGTTTAGCTGACATCATTAATCTCACTGAAATGTGGCTGTCCGCTAAAATAAAAGATAGCAAAATCTTCGAGTGCGTCAAAGCGTATATTATTTATAGGTATGAGCGTGAAATGCACTCCGGTATTGGTTGCTGTCAGAGGCTTACTTGCTTCTCCACCTGCTGCTATTGCGCGCCCTCTGGAATTACCCTGTGTACGTGTTCAAGCTGGCTATCGAGAATTTCTGTTCTGCACAAGCTACCGGCCTCCCACTGCATCTAAGTCGTTTTGTAACGAATTACACGACACCCTTAGCAACATAACCATGCGATTCCCCAGGCTGCCCTTGTTCCTCCGGGGCGATTTCGATTACGCTACTATTATTTAGGGTAATCTAAACTCTAAGTATCCACAAGCTGTGGTTTTGATGGAATAAACGCGAAAATCCTCAAACTAACAATTATACCTTAGGCTTTATTCCTTTACCATGTATTTACTCAGTCTTTGTCTACTGGTACACTTTAACACAATTGGAAAATTGGCAAGGTGAGACCTGATTACAACGTAGGCGCCAAATAAAGCAATGGACGAAGGAATGCGACACGGGACAACCACGTATGCGCACTAACAACTGAGCGTTTTATTTCTTAACAAAGGAATAAATAGCTCCTGCCAAAGATCAAAACAACAAGATAAAACAGCGTCGTCATCTGCTTTGCACTACAAAAACACGCTAGAAAACAGTTTCTAACTGCCGCTACCAAGGTACGCCAGTTCCTTTGTAGATATACAAACTGAGGGTTCGCTGATACAAGCATCACCACGCTTCTTGGTCTCAAGCGCATCCAATATCTTCACAAGTGCCTTCCAGACTAAAATCTGGAAGGCACTTGTGAGCCTTACAATGAGCACTAATGTGACCGGAAAGCTGCTTTTGCATCTTATATCGATGCTCATACAATCTGTCATTCAGACATCAGCCCGTTTGGCCTACATATGATAAACCGCACGGCAAGGGAACCCAATAAACTACGTTCTTTACACATCCACCATACTTCTCTTCAAGTTTTTTCGCGCATAGATGTTTATTTTCCCGATGTCCTGCCTTCACCTTGGCACACATCAAACCAAGACGTTTCGGAGCGGAAAATAGTACCCAAACACCAGTTAGTTTGCCCACTTTTTTCAGATTGTGACATATGCCGTGAACATATGGGGTCGAGCGCACCTTCTTCCAGAAGGGCCTGCTCGACCCTGGTCAACAATGTTACGTTCCTTGAGCTGCCTGAGCATTTTTTCTGCAACAGGTATAATCACATGGTGAAGAAAATGTGCCCCTTAGAGGCGGCTGACCTGATAATGAAAACTATTGTGCAGCCGATGCACATGTGGCTTGTTAAGTGCGTTAGTTAGACATGAATGAATGGTGCCGCGTTTTACTAATTTTGAGTTAGCTGAATGGAAAGAGAGGATGGGTGCACTAGCGCTTGGCTTGAACTGCCAGCACACGACATACGATGGGAAAGTGATTTCTAAATACAAATATCCTAAACAGTTATCGGCCGAAAGCTCGTGAGTCAGGTTTAAAGGATGCAAGGCTGTTTTAAACTCTAACAATACTAATGATGACTGGGTCTCCAATTCTGGACTGTCACCATCTAAGAACACACAAAAAAAAATTATCCACAAATCTAAAGATCTGCATCGCATTTGTCCCTGAGAAGCACTGCTTTAATAGGTTGCTTTTGAAGATAAAAAGTTGTCGCTTGAAACAGGGGCTATTCACAAACCTATGCACACACCCTTTCTGTAAAAAGATGTCATCATTCCATTTTATGCGCGTAGACTTTAGGTACAAGGGCAACAGTTCCAAAAAGGAACCTACGGTTATGCCAGATGCGTTCAGGAAAGTAACTGCTCTAAATTTATTTATACAGTCAGTGACACATTCCATAAATTCATTTTGTGGTATGGAGTAATAGAAGTTGTTTATATCAACATAACAGGCTGATAGCATTTTGTCCTCATTCTCTGCGAGATGTTCTATGGCGTGTTCAGAATTCTTCACGCAAAACGGGTCGTGAATGGGTGGTGTACTCAAATTTTGTTGGAGAATTAAGGAGACCTGTGTTTGCCGTGACGAATACATCAAGGCTCAACTTTTTTTCGATTCTATTCCGGTCATCAGTTTCGGTAAATTCAAGTTCTTATAAAGCTTCATGGCGTCGCTTTTTACTTTTGCAATAGATACTTTCCTGCACTTCTTAAAAACACCCGTAAGGGCTTCTGAAGCCTTAGGTTAAAACAATTCTTTCGGCAGTAGAACGAAGCTACCTTCGTTAACAGAGGTCAACAGAGACAGGGATTGTTCTTTCAGATAGCTGACTGTTTTAGCTACAGGAAACTTTCGAACAGATGTCTTACCGCGTGTGAGAAAATCCACGCCTTCAGAAGTGCATCTTTGCTGCTCTTCCATTGTGGCTCGCCTGGAAACTTGCTTGGCCATTGCAAGTAGCTCCGCAGGAGCCTTGTCCGGCTGTGCGGCGAACTTTAGTCTGTAGCTAAGCACGCTTCGTACGCAATCCGGGATGGCGGCGCCTCGCAGGATGATCACAGGACTTTCTGGGGCTTGTGATTTGCTCGGTACCTGTGCTCGAGGTCTCGGAAGAATAAGCTGCCACAAGGGGCGTAGCCAAAGGAAGTGGGGGGCGACTTATGAGGTTTCAGCTCCACTCGAAATTTTTTCGTGCTGTCATGCACCGCCGACCAAAACGACCCCCGGCGCCGGAAACCGTTCTTTTTGTCTACAATGAATTTTCACGCTCGAAAGGGCATTTCGGCGCAAAGATTGAGAACTTGGACTGGGTTTCGTGCAAACGGCCATGCACCTGGACTCACCTAACGCAAAGAGCCCCATCCAAGCACGAAGTTTTAAGGGTGTTTTGATGGAGAGCAGGCTCATCGCGGCATCTCGCAGAGGCAGCGCAAACTATGGAGCGCAGGGATTTCCATTTTGAAACTTGGGTATAAAAATCACATACACATTTGATACGAAAGGCGCATTGATATTTCCAAAGGCATGCTTTATATTTTCAATTCCGGATTTTTGTGGGTTTAATGTTCTTATAAACATTTGACGCCAAAGGTGCATTGACTTTCCTAAACTTGTACATGAAAGCGTACAAAGAGACAAGCCAAATCAACGCACTATACGACCAGTTGGCAGAGCACGGAACGACATCTGGCGAGACGAAGCATTGTGATGGTTGCTGTGTGCCGTCGTGTTACCTGCTCCAAAGCCTCCATGTCAGAACCGGAAAAGGTGACTACGTTCATATTCATTTTTTTTCACTTTGACATTTATTCGCGAGGACACATTAGGCCAGAGCTAGCAGCCAGAGCCAGCCAAAGTTCATGCGTGTTTCACGTGTCGCCCTGACTAGCGCGCGGTAGACTTAAGTGCGCGTTCGTTTTTATATGGCCATGTGTACTTTGGCCTCACAGATTTTTCTCTGTCTTTCTGTGGAAAGTATTTTGTCTCGCCTGTGTACGATAACGAGTAGCATGCATATTGTTCTGTGTGGACCAAGGGTCTCATGTTTTATTAGATATTTCTTCGGTAACCACATTAGGGGCCCAAATAGCCATTCGTTTGTGGCCAACATGCTCTCCTTTGCGTTTTGTCAGTTCGGTGGCCACGCCCCACACACACAAAAAGACACTCTTGCGGCGCAGCGAACTGTGCATCGTGAAAGTTCGATATTGTTACGTCTTCTTTTGCGGAAATTAATGGCACACGACACTCTGTAGTTGATGGATACGCTTATTATACACTTGCGGTATCAATTATATGAGCACTCAAGGCGCATTCCTGTCGTCGTCGTTGCCCTCATGTATTTTATTTATTTTTATTTTGTAATACCCCTAAAGGCCCCCGAAGGGGTATTACATAGGGGGACCGATAGATGAAAAAATGTGAGCTTTGCGCGTTACGGGAAAAAACTAAAGTACAGAAAAGCTACACAAAAACTTTTAGAAATAAAAACACAACAGTTACACAAAAGCACGATGTCTAGTAAAATACGCAAGTAAAACAATATACAAAATACATTAGTCAAGTAAAACTCAGATAGAAAATACAAAACTGTCTGAGAAACCAAAGTAAGGGAAATAAATATGCACAATGTAAAAGAAGTAAAACGAGGTGTTGCTCGAAACTGCGTCAGTTGTCACATTAAGAAATTGATGATACATGAATACACTTGTACAATTTGCACACAGAAGGGTAAGACAAATGATCAAAACAATACATACGCCTGAACAACGCATGAAGAAACAGTACATGATGGATATTTACACGTAAATATTGCGTAAAAGTTCCTGAAACGTTGCGAAATCGGTTTGAGTAGCAATGTGTGATGGTAGGTTATTCCATGCAACAATTGTTCGGGGAACGAAGGAGTTAGCATAGTTAGCTGAGCGACAACTGATGCGTTTTATGTTTAACATATGGTCTATGCGTGGAAAGAAGGCTGTCACTGGTTCGAAGACACGGTGAAGGTGCGGATGATGATAAAGTTTGTGCAGCAGCGAGAGGCGGGCAGTTCTGCAGCGATGAGATAAGTCGTCAAGCTGAGCGCGAGGTTTTAGTGCTGAAATGCTAGTATAGGGTGAATAATCAGAAAAAAATGAAACGAGCCGCGCGGTTTTGCAGTGATTCGATTTCTTGGGTGGTATATGTTTGACAAGGATCCCAGATAGCTGATGCATACTCGATTTTGGGGTGTATTAATGTGATGTATGATAGTAGTTGATAGTGATAGCCTAGTTTAGCTGGAGCATGCTTAAGGTTGCGTTTGAGGAGGCCTAAGGAGCGGTTAGCTGATGCCAACGTCAAGCGGATGTGATGACGCCACGTTAGATCAGACTGTAAGTGAACACCAAGGTACTTATATGAAGTTGTAAGTTCGATAATGTTATTATATATTACATACGATGTTGGAATACGGTGGTTGCGCCTAATAAAAGATAATAACTTCGTTTTAGCAGTATTAAGAGTCATCAACCATGTTGAACACCATGTGTTAATAGCGTTAAGATTGGTTTGAAGAATATATTTGTCATTGTCGCATGAAATTATTCGATATATTAGGCAGCCATCGGCAAAATGTCTGATGTGGGAAGATGCACAGTTAGGCAGGTAATTAATATAGATGAAGAAAATTAAACGGCCAAGAACGCTGCCCTGCGGAATACCGGAGGTTACTTTGGTAGAAGAGTAATTACTGTTGTTAACAGACGTATATTGTACTCTGGATGAGAGGAAATCCTTAATCCATCCAATAACGGTTGGGTGTATGTTAAAGTTCATTAGCTTCAGTACTAGTGTATGGTGACCAACGCGATCGAAAGCTTTCGAAAAATCCTGGAAGATAGCATCAACTGGAAACCCTAGGTGTAAGTATGAATGTAGGTCATGTAAAAAGCTGGCTAACTGTGTTTCGCATCAATAATGAGGAAGAAAACCATGTTGGTAATCAACAATAATTTTGTGGTCTTCTAAGTAGTTAATGATTTTAGTATACAAGATGTGTTCAAGTAATTTACAAATGGTACTAGTTAAGGAGATGGGGCGGTAATTTGATGGGTAAGTTCGGTCTCCAAACTTAAAAATGGGTATGACTTTTGCCACCTTCCAGCCATGCGGAATAGTGTTAGTTGATAAAGACTGCGAGAAGAGTGCACACAATATAGGTGATAAACTAGGTGACAAATGGTTTAAAACTTTATTATTAATTCCAGTGTGATCAGATGCGCAAGAAACTTTAAGTTTATTTAGTAAAGAAGAAATACCTGCTTCGCTAACAATTATTTCTGACATTGATATGTTAATGAGATTGTCAAGGGTTGGTGATGACGTGATATCTTCCTGTGTATATACATATAAAAATGCGCTATTGAATAAATCAGCACATTCCGAGTGGTTGACCATATCACCGTGCTCATCAACTAGTGTTAAATCGGGATAACTCTTCGCGTTTATTACGCGCCAAAAACGTTGAGGATTGTTTGTGAGAATAGAATATAGATCATGGGCAGAGAAATGTCGTTTAGATGATTTTAGCAGTGACTGATATTGCTTATCGCAGGTCTTATAACGGTGCCAGGAATCTGAGTCGCGGGCTTCATCGGTTTTACGATATAACTGCTTTTTCTTATTATTAAGGCGCCGAAGCTTCACGGTAAACCACGGGGCTGTGGGGGTGTAGGCTATTTTTGTTAGAGGGACGAATCGATTAATTAGCTCAGTAAGAGTTGTTTTAAGTTCAGCCCAGTTATGTTCGATGAGTTCACATTGGCATCTATTGATGAAATGTAAAGAAAAGTCAGATAGCGCGGAGTATATGCTGTCAAAATCTGCTCTATTGTAACATCGGATGTACATATCAGAGCACGGACGTCTTGGAAGGGAAACTGCAAGACTACCTGTTGTGATATCATGATCAGATAGGCCATCTTTATGAGTTAAGTCGAAGCAAACGTCAGGATCAGTGGTTAATACTAGATCTAAAATATTAGCAGATGTAGCCGAAGATCACGTAGGATGGGTGATAAGCTGTGTTAAAGAAAAGTCGAGACATGATTGCTGGAAACTGTGGGCCTCAGATAGGTAGGTTGCTGTTGACAGGTTAGCCCAATCAACTTCGGGGAAATTAAAATCACCGAAATTAGTACTAGAGATTTAGCAAAACGAACAGTAATTATTTCATGGAGCTGTTGGAATTCACGAGAAAACGTATTACCCATGTCAGGAGGTCGATAAAAAGCACCAATCGTTATAAGACCTGCTTTATGTTTTATTAAAACCCACACACACTCTAAAGAAGTGTCAAGGTGAATACGTGTGGCGAAAAGATTTTTTTTTTTTTGCACTGCCACCAAAAGGCCACCACCTATTCGATTTTTTCTGTCATAACCAAAGTAGTTATTATGAAGTCCAGCTTTCCAGAGTGCAGGTATCGGCAATAGTATCGGTAAGCCATGTTTCATTTAGTATCACTGTCGATGCTGAACATCAGTCAATGATGGATGACAGCTGTACTGTTTTAGAAATAACACTACTTATGTTCGTGTAAAGAAACGGAATGCGGTCTTGGGCGTCAGTCTTCCTCAATATCGGTCCAGTGGATTGATGGTTAGTGAGATCACATGGCACTCGTCATTCTGTAGCTTGTTCAGACACTCGCTTCGCGCGTTTCTGATCGCTCGCACATATAAGCGTCATTATTAATAAACAACTTGTTGAACACGAGTCGCACACGATCGCCTTCCTTTCATATTGTTTTGGAAAATAGCGGAAGGTTGCGGGGTTTATTTCGCACTGTTTCGGAGTAGTCACCGGAAATGCTAAAAGGTTTACCTTTTAGTTTTTAACCATAGCCAAGTAGTGCATTAATTTCTTTGTCATTGGAAAACTTTGCAATAATCGGTCGCTTTTTATCGTTAGAGAAACGACCTAATCTGTGGGCTCTTGCTATTAGGACACTTTTATAGCAAGATGATTGTCGCAATATTCCTGAACCAAGCGCTCAGAAGTTTCCCATCGCTCATTCTGTTCAGAGTTAGTAAGCCCGTAAAACAGTAAATTGCACCTGCGGGAGCGGTTTTCTAAATCGTCGACCGTATCTTCTGTTTTGGAGATGCTCACTTCGTGGGTTGGAGAGGAGTGCGCATTAGTCTCTCCTGACAAAAGCCTTGAAGTTATCTTTGGCTCGTAATTATCGAGTTGATTCTCCATTTTAGAAAAGGGTTGTTCGCAGTCAAGTGCTACTTTCTCAGAAACATTCGACAGAATTTTAGTTTCAAGTTCAGAAACACGTGGACTTAGTGGGTCTAGGTCACATTTTATGCCGATATGGATTTGCAGTGCCTTATTAACGAATTCTTAAATACCTATACTACTAGAATCTAGTCTCTAAACAGTGCTGAATACAATTGTATGAAGTCCAAGAACGATAACATCGTCACTGCGCGCCGCATGGTGTATGTGCAAGTGAAGGCGTATGGAGGGGTTGGGGTGAGTCTATGATGGTGGGTTAGTTTTGTGCGCACAACGGAGAAAAGCGGGGAGCAAGCGCGCCGCCTTCCGTCGCACGCGATTCACCGGAGGGAGAAGGAAGGAGGGGGGACGGGCCCTAATATTCTGCGATTTGTGAATCTGTGATTGCACAAGATGTTTATTTCCCTTGTTTGACGCATTATACAGGGTGTTTCAGCTAATTTCAGCCATAGTTTAAAAATCTGGTGATGCACTCTAAAACGACGGGACAAATGCATGTTGCTCACTTTTGTATGGAGTGCCACGCTATTTTTTTATTATTTTTACTTGGATAATTAGCCAAGATTAATTCACCAACTTCTGAAACAACCAAGCTATGAAAAGAAAGTCAAAGAGAAAGTTGCAGAGTGGTTTGAAAAATTCCCGAATAAACAGTTTCTGTCTTTCCATCTGTTATATATTTAGTGTTTTTCAGCGTAATGCGAATGCCCGTTCAATACAAAAAAAGAAAAAACGGGACATGCCCGCTTGCACGTCGTGATTGCACTGCTCCCAAGCATTCCGCGCACTCACAGCCGTAGGTACGCTGCGGCTCAAAATGAGCGACAGGGCCGTGACGCAAGCGTTGGCTGTTAGATTCAAGCTAGCAACAGCAACGGCTTGCACTGCGTAAAGTGTCTGACGGACATGGTGGTCACGGCAGTTCCAGACAGCGATAAACAGACTATCGTGCATGTGCTTTTAAAGGGTGAGCAATTTTGTGATGCCTTTTTCCAACGAGGAAAAAGCAGACATGATCCTTGCCCTATGAGCTGCAGGCGGATAGAAACAGCAGGCTGCAAGAATACTTCGAAGCTATTACCCGTGTACACGACGGAACTCGCAGACAATATTCATTACCTACGAGTCGCTGAAGGAAACCAACAGCTTCACAAGATAGAGGCAGAGAGATTCAATAAGAAATAATGAGGTTCGCTCCAACGTTTTGGCTTTCACGGCGGCTAATCTACACGCTAGCATGCGCAGCGTGATCGCACAGCTCGATGTGTCCAACTCAACTGTCTGGAGGATATTGAAAACAGCTGGACTGCACACCTATCATCTGCAGTTGCATCAATGGTTGGATTCAAGGGATTTCCAAAAGAGACTCGACTTTGCGAATTGGATCTTCACTCCGGAGTAGCAGGATTCTGACATTCTCAGCATGGTTCTCTGCACTGACGAGGCGAACATTTCCTAAATTGCAAAGTAACTATCCACAACGCATACTATTGGAGTGAGCGAAATCCCCCATGTCTATATGACAGTAGAGTCACTGGCCGAGTGTTTTTTGAATAACAATCTGACCGGCAAGAGGCATGTGAGTGAGTTCCTCAAAGGGCCGGTTGAAGACTTCTGCTGCAGCATGTCAGTACACCGGGTAGAGGCAATGTGGTATCAGCACGATGAGGCCCCAGTCCACAGCTGCTTTCGAGCACGAACATGGCTTGATGTTACTTTCCCAGGACATGAACAGGGAGAAAGAAACGGGCATGTCCTGTGACCGGCAAGGTCACCCGTCCTCCGCCTGACTTCTTTTTGTAGGCCTATTATAAAGATCACGTATACACGATGGAAACGATGACTCCAGAAGCCTTACAGGAGAAGATAACTAAAGTCTCCCGCAGCAGTTCACCGACGGTGTTGAAGGCAGCGACAGCAACCCTTCGCCGAAGATGCCAGCGTTGTGTCGCTGCAGTAGGTGACCTCTTCGAGCACTTGTTGTAAAAGCGCATGAAGAATAAACGTAAACTCAGTGAAACACTGCACCTTGCCATTTAGGATACTTTAATTTTACCATCTTCAGCCTTCTGAATACTGAGTTTTTTTATTTAGGGATGTTCAATTTGCTTACACCTATCGCAAAATGATGGTCCTGTTGCTTCCGGCAGAGCAAGCGATAACCGCTGCGTTAGCTTATCCTTATAAAAAAACGCTTGCGAGGGTAGCATATACCTGGCGTAAATAGCACAACTCATGCTTATGTCGCTGCCCTGTTGCCTATTAAGCGACAGCTCGCCTATGGCTGTTTGTGCGTGGAACGTTTGGGAGCAGTGCAATCACGACGCGCCATCGGGCATGTCACGCTACTTAAGAAGTTGGCCAACTAATCTTGACTAAAAATCTAATGAAGGAAAATACAGAAAAATAGCGTGACACATTAAATAAAAATGTGAGCAGCATGCGTTTGATCATGTCGTCTTAGACGTGCATCGGCATATTTTTAAGCTCTGGCTAAAGTTAGCTGAAAAACTCTATATGCAGTGACTTAGATACGTAGATTTATTGGTGATTTATATGTATATTTAAATATCTTGCTGCGAGGTTTTGTGGATACATGCAGTGAACTTTGTTTCCAGTGACACCTTTTTGCTCTTTATCAAGCTTTCTCTTTGTGATTGTGTATTTCAATGTATCTTCGCATATCTAATATATATATTGCAGAACTCCTGCTTTCTATGTGTGATCTCTTTTGCGACTATTATTTTGGGGTAAAACAATACACGACCATTGACTGCTGCTCCTGCGCAGTACATTGGAACGAAAGACAGCATCATTGAAATTTTCCCTGTCCTTTGCATATCTACAAAAACGCAAACAAGGTACTTGAATGACAAAATTTCATTAAGGTATTTGTCCTCAACATGTTCATTTCACAGCCTTTACATTTATCATATCAGCGCCATGCAGCACTGCTTGGCTCGTTTCGAACTGATATTGTTCTATAGTTCTTGCGATATTTTCTTTGCTTATTAAATAGAAAAAAACGTGAAAGCATCGATTACGCTTATTTCTGTCACAACTTTTGGGATATACGAACATATTCTGTTACGAAAAAATACTTGTCTTAATAGTGTGTGGAGTCCAAGGATTCGTTTGCAGCATCTATGGCAATTGCGATGCAGTTACAATTCATGTATATGATCTCTCGACATGTTCTGCAAGCAGGAGGCCGAGCTAGTCGTAAACATAATTTATCTTGGTGCTTTAATTTTCTGAGCTTCCGTAATAATTTTAATCTAACCCAACTTGCTCTTCAACGAACTCGGACCACTGTAAATGTCTCCAACTTTTTTGATCGTCGGTTGACCAACACATCTGATGTAGTTAGCTTTCTTACTCACCTCTAGTACGAGTAATCATTCTTTGATACCCTTTACTATCCATGCAAAGACCTTGTCTGACAAAAGCATAAGATGATTCGTGATTACCATCGGGCAGACGTAAGTTCGATAATACCCGAAATGCAATTGTTCCTCCTTGATTTTATATTCGCTTTTTCTACGCTCACAGTTGAGGAAAACTGCTGCATCTGCTAAAATCATCTGGGTTGTTGTCCAATCCTTTAGTCCAATGAGGGCAGTAACATCTTCGAAGCGAACGATGCGCTGCTGTACATCACAGATATTGTTATCACTAATTCCGGCTGAAAAGAAAGCGTAGTTAATACCCAAACAGATCGAGCATTGCCAGAGAACACTGAGAGATCAAAATTACCATAGAAACGTTACTGAAAGAAACAAACACAAGAAAGAAAGAACACCACCGCTGCACCCTACAAAATCCCAGTAGATCTAATAAAAAGACCTCATTCTAAAGTGTGAAGCACTGCTGACTAATGCCAACGAAAACTCGGTTAAAGCCAAGAAAATTTCAGTTGTATGGCGTGACTGCAAGATGAATCTCATCTGCAAAGGGAAATGTGATTTCGACAGGACGAGCTCGTGCATGCCAGTTAAAACAACGTTGTTGCTACAAAGAATGTCCATGCAATTAATAAGATCAGAACTGTTGGAAAGTGCGGAAGCAAATGATACACTGCGGCAATTACATAATGGTTTCAGACCAGGCAGACGCTTAGAAGATAATATTCTAGTTCCAACTCAGTGCATAGAGACTTCAGCACCTCAAAATGGAGCTTCATGGATAGCATTTCTAGATATTAAGGGAGCCTACGATAACGTAGACAGGGAGTTATGTTTTATGACGATGTATGGGGTTTTTTGGCGCAAGGGCCAGGTATGGTCAAAGAGCGCCATGTCCGTGCTAATGGGTTTGCAGTGTACTTCTGATTACTATGAAGTTGGTACAACGTGGCTGTAAAGGGGCCTTAAAATATACGCACTGAAGTGCGTAAAATCTGTATAATAAAATTATGGCGATGACGTATGACTTGTACTATGAACATTTAGATGCATTTAAAAAGAGTGATACGATAGGTAAAATATAGCAGATTATAAGAAATGCTAGAGCACTACTGCCTCCTTAGGGCCCTTGAAACACAAGGGCCTGGAGGCTTGTGCTATGCAAAACAATTATCGCAGTGGCATCCTCTGGAGAGAGGAGGTGCTACGAATGCATGGGACTAATAACGTGTAAGACCACATCTCTGATGAAACCTAGGACTGTGTCTGCATTAAAAAGCGGTTCTGGACCAAGAAGCATTGCAGGATGAAGAGGAATGTGCTGTCGGTATGCTAATGAAAAATGTCTCTTTCTCTCAGTTTCGGCTTCCCGACACTCCAGGAGGACGTGGAGTACGGTCAGCCTCTCCCCGCATCTACCACAAGTTGGAGGCTCACTTCCGGTTAGTAGAAAATTATGGGTGCCAAACGTGTGTCCTATTCTGAGACGACAGAACAGGACATCTGTTCGGCGCGATTTTGTAGTAGAGGGCCAGAATCCTAACTGTGGTTTTATCAGGTGGAGCTTATTATTCGTTTCCGCGTCCCACATGCGTTGCCAGTGGTCCCGCAATCTCCTTCGCAAGAAAGGCCTCAGATCTGTGACAGGCACCGCAGCGGTAGGGTTAACAGTTTGCGATGCGATTGACGTGGCCATCTCGTCCGCCAGAACGTTACCCTCAATGCTCCTGTGGCCAGGCACCCAGCATATAATGATACGCTGGTTAGATATGTACGCTTTACACAAGACGGTGCAAAGTTCACTAAGTACAGGATTTTTGTGTGTATAGACTGACATCAAGGCCTTCACGACGCTTAGGGTTATGTTTTAATCTCAAGTTGGAGGTATAGATAACTATGTTGTGGAGCTACAGAGGGAGATGCATAGAGACAAGCGAGTAAAAATTGTGAGAGAAGACCGAAGTTGTAATCAAGCATTGGAAATGCAGCAAGGACTGAAGTGAAATTCCCTGTTTCCTCTGTTGTATACGCTTTATGTCAGGAAAGACAACTGGAAAACAATCAATTAGTATTTGATTTATCATACACGCGCAATAGACGAATGGTCCAACAGAAGGTGCGCTCACTAATATTTGCGGATGACATAGTGCCTCTAGCGGACCATACAAGAGACTTCCAGAAATTGGCCTATATATGTAGCAGTGCAACGACAAATCTTGTCCTTAAATTCAGCAAACAGATATCGGCAATCATGATCTTTAAGGAAGAGACGAATAACTACGTGGTAACGATCAAACAGCAAGTCACACACCCCTCAGCATATCCTAAGGGAATACAAAGAAATTCAGCCAGCGAGACCAGTACGGAACGTACAACTTCCAGAAGCACTTGAATTTAAAGTATACTGAAGTATCAACCGGTCAGCAGTCGAGAAAAGCAATAGACGTTGAGAGTATTGGTCGAAATAATTCAAGGATCAGGCTGATATGACCGGATCCATTACAGACATAGCAGTGGCACAAGGTAGACAGAGAATAAAGTTCTGTATACAAGAACGCTATAAGGAAAAAAACATTGATACCATGCCTGAGTAACTCGAGCAGGGCGGGTGACGGTTTGTAGCCACCCCGTTTAAACGGGGATGCCAATGAGTCGTCGTCGTCCTCGTCATCGTCGTCGTAGTCGTCATCATCATCATCATCATCATCATCATCATCAAGCCACTATTGCAGGACGTAACGGCTTCTATGACAGCTTCGCTACGCTGTGCACCTGTAACTTGTTAGATATCACTTAGGTCGTTTCGATAAAGAAAATCATAGTACAAGTCTCGTGTCAACATTGTGGATGATAAGGTGGTCAATAATAATGGCAAGGAAAGAATACTTAATAACGACTTCCACTTGTAACAGTGGCCGTGATGTCAGTATCTACTCATGTAAAATATAAACTAAAGGGCAGGTTTCTCAGAGCCCATATTGTCACACAGGTAGGGACGTAAGTGCATTACATATGTATAAAGACGGCCCGCCTGGAACGGAATTGCATTTGATAGGAATGCGACGTATAATGAGGACTCCTGAAGAGCAGCATGTAGACCACCAGCCGCGAACAGACGACACTGCGAGCAACGGCATCGCCCTCGTGCCGTGTATGATCGTCGTTTCCAAAACGCACAGGGCAAGCTTCATGCGCGGCAGTATAATGATGAATGCGGTGAAGCAGTCAATGCGACCCACCGTCGAAGGCACAGCGCAATCAGTGCTTTCGAGAGGGCAAATTCCGAACTTAAGTTTCTTGTAGTAGAATGTACATTTATTCCTGAGTGTGTGATCGAGGGGGGTTATAGTTTAAGTGCATTTCGCATGTCTCTGTCTCACTCTATGTAGGTGCACAAAGTAGTGGCGCAAGCGCAGTCGCAAGCTGTTTAAACGTCGTTGGCTAATAATTAGGTAAAGATCATGTGAATGTCATGAACGTCACCATGTGAATCATTTCCTGCCACGTCGCTGTGAGTGATCGCTCTAGGTGTCTACACCTTCACAGCATGTAGGAGGAGGAAACATCTTTATTTAGGACAAGTTTCAAGCCTTTGTACATGGCCGCTAGAGTTACCGTCCAATCTCCCTACACGATGGGAGCATATACAGCAACTCCAGTGGCCGCTTGTTTGTGCTGATCTCTTTCGCACTGGCAATGATTGGTTTTCATACGTTTTCTCTTTTCCGGAGTGTAGTAAAATGTGCCATGTCATTTCTGAGGGAGCTGGCAGAAGGTATTTGGGTGGGCGAAGGCCCTTGCATTCCCAGAGGATGTGGCACTGGTTTGCGATGGCTTTTTTATCGCAGTTTTCGCATATTGAGTGAACCTCTTTTGGGGAAGATCGCTAAGCGAGGAAGAGTGGTAAGGGTGTTAATTTGAATTCTGCTGAGGACAGCGGCCTGCCCTCTCGTGAGGTTGCAGTGTCGTATAGGGTATATGCTTCTGCCTTATGTACATAGGCTACATAGTAAAATATTTAGCGCGCACAATTAACAAGGACAGAGTGAAAGGGGACACGTGTGAGTGTGAGGGGCATGTGTGCGTCCCAACCGGCACAACCTAGTGGCAGGAGACTTCGCTTCTGGAACGTTACGTGTTCTTACCGCCGATAAAGAAGGATGTTTTCTTGTCCTACATGAAGGCGTGTTTTGTCAAAAAGCTTGTGAAGCTATAGATAAAAATTTCAAGAGAATTGATGTTAGGCCTGCCAAACAACAGCGTGCTATTGAATTACTGCGTTCCCTCAATTTAGAAAGCTTATGTGCCTCAGTCAAAAAAAGCAAAGGGCCTGCATCTTGAAGTGTTTTCCTCAAGTAAAACGCGCAAACCTGGAGAGCCGTTCAGGGCCATTGTTACTGAAAGAAAGACTGGGCAGCAGCAGGTAGCATCGTTCATCCAGAAACAGCTTTTCTCGTTAAGAATCCCCGATCCGCTAGCAATCTGCAATTCCGAGGCTGTTGTACAATATTTCAGGAAAAAGAAAACAAATGGATGCAGCGCCTGCAGTGTTGACGTTCAAGATTTATTTTACTCGATTCCCCACACAGAGCTGTTAAAATATGTTAAAATATGTATTTCCCAAGATAATGATGAAGTAAAATTTAGAAATTGCAGCGGAGCACCCTTGCAAAGCTTTATGGGAAGTACTATTCTTTTACCTTAGTTCTACTTTTGTCGTTTGGAATGAAGCAGTGTATGTGCAAAAATCAGGTATATGTATAGGTTCCAAGGTAGCCCCAATACTAAGCGATAAATTTTCTAGCTTGTGTAGACCAAAGTATTCACAGTGCTTTAGAAAGCGTGGCAAAAATTTTCCGATTTGTTGAAGATTTTTCGGTTATTTTTACGGGGAGTCAACATGGCTGTAATGTGGTTAATCTACTGAAAGTGTTCCATGAATTTGGCCTAGGCCTTAAGTTTACCCATGAGACTGCCAAAGAAAACGAACTACAGTTTCTAGATCTTTCTCTGCGATTCTACCCGATCACACATGCTGGATACACAGCCCTAGTTAAAAAAAAGCTCATATTATAGTACAAATCAGGACATTCAAAGATTGTAAAAAGTGGAATTGCGGTATCTTGCCTTCGGGCTGCTTTAGTAAAATCTTGTTGCCACCAAATAAAAGAAAGCTTTGCCAATCAGGTAACACGACTAGCTTCCGTGGGATTCCCGGAACACATTATACTCAGAGCGGCCGAAAAGGTAATGAAAATGGTAAAGGGCGTACAACCCACAGATTCAGGGAACAGGCTTAGCACGGACAAAAAGCGCCTTGCAGTTGCACCTTAAGTCCATTATTTGTCCCACGGGCTAAGGAATGTTGCCAGCCGGTATGGCGTTGAAGTGGTTTTCAGCGCTCCTAGCAAAGTGCAAAACTGTGCCAAGCTATTTCAAATAAATTTGACAAGAGGGTAAAAGAAACGCAGCTGCGGTCTTTAAAGAAGATCAAAAATTCACGAAATGCAGAATAGGTGTTGTGTACCGGCTTCCGTTAACCTGTGGCAACATGTGCATAGGACAAACCGGTCGGTGCATCAACACCCGTCTAATAGAACATGAATGTTCTCTCGGTAAAGAAAATTATTCGCACTTGTCGAACCACTGTAATCTATGTCATTGTGATCCGGTATTTGCTTACACTAACATTTTGTTTTCAGATAAAAACAAACACGTGAAATCACAGAAGCGTTTCATATCAAGAAGTGCGCTGAAAAATGTATAAGCCAACCATTGGTTGCAATCACTTTAAATGAATTAGCTTTCTTTAAATACTGGTTGAACCTCCTTAATCTGTTTTTAATATGTCTCTGTTTTACTGAGCACTCTTGTTGCACATGCTCAGCGCTGGTAGCTGGGGTATATATGCTCTGTGTCTCTCCGAAAATAAAATAGTTGTGAGCGCTCGTGTGTCCCCCTTCACTCTGTCCTTGTCAAATATTGCGCGCTAAATATTTTGCTATGAATTCGTACCAACTAACCCAACTATCAGTTCTGATACATAGGCTAGTAAGTTCGATCGTCCACTACCTGTCCTATCAGGAGGTCCAGTTCCAAGGAGAGCGCAACCCGGTTTATTAACCCTCGAGCCACTTTACGCGCTTCCTCGTTGCCGGGATTTCCCGAGTGAGCGGTGAATCTGGCAAGATTGATGTTGGTTCTACCTTCCTGATTGAAGTTTCTCGGGATTTTGGCTGTATTTAGTCCCACAGAACCCCTCAAAAGCTGAGAATATTGCTATTAGAGTCGCTAAGGACAGTGTGGGTGGTTGGGTTCTTGATGGCCAGCGCTATAGCCACTTCTTTGGCCTCTTTGATTGATGCGGCTCTACCCCAGGCTACATTTACGATTCTAAATTCTCCGTCCATGGCACTCAGGGTGTTTGTGTTGCGTCCCTGATTGGCGGCATCGACGAAGACCGTGTTTTTGTCTTGCTTGTGCTTTTCGCGTAGTTTGTATGCCTGGCTTTTCTCCTGTCGTCGCATCTGTCCGCCAGGGCATTTTGGGGTATTGGTTTGATCTTTTGAGATGCCAGATTGCGGGAGACAGTGGGGTCTCTCTCCCTTGGTGTGTATGGATTAAATGTTCAGCCTACTCAGGATATGCAGTCCCGTCATCATGCCCGATAGCCATGATGTGTGTGCTGTTTTGTGTGCTTCGATCAGCTCCTCTAGGATTTTGTTCACTCCAATTTGAAGGAGGTTCTAGGTGCTGGTGTCAGCAAACAAATCTAGGGCTCACTTGTACGCTTGTCGAAATATAGCTTTTCTTTTATCGTTGTCTAATTTCCAGAGATGATAATAGGGTAACAAATAGCCTAAGCGGCTGATTAAGAATGCCTGACTCAACCTACGTCAGTCCATGTGCTTCATTTCTCTGTCTGCTGGCCACTCGCATGAGCAGTCCACCAATTTGCTTGACAGTGTTCTGCAGTTCGTTAGGACCGCGATATTCTGCGTGTTAGGTTGAATAAGCATGCCCGGCACTCTAATGGTCGGAACCGAAAGAACTGGGCCTCTTTCAAGCAGAATTTTGACAGGTGCTTGTTCTTGGATGTCAGTCTCTGGCGTCTTCTTGGCTGTATTTTTAATGATTAGCAGTTCGGATTTCGAGTGGGAGGATGTTAGCCCGTTGTGTGTGAAATATCCTTGCACAACGTTTGCTACCTCTTCTACCGCGTCATTTATCACACCATCCAAGCTGCTGTTTGTCCATATGGTAACATCGTCTACGTATACGAGTGCATGGCATGTTTCATATTGACACATGTAGTTGGTTAACTTTATCGGGGGACGACTTTTCACCGCCTCACAAATGTCATCGCACAGCGCACGACGCGCCTGCATATATCCGAAGTTTATGGAATGTTCTCGATGGTTCTATCTATTGTCATGAAACCTTGCGTAAGCTAATATCATCTGTGCGGGACGCAAATGGTGTAGAAATTTCTGGAAGACACGGGGGCACCAGCGATTACTGTGGTACCTCCGATGATGTGTATAAATGATGAGTAATGTACTCGCTGATAAGATTTGCGACAAGCGCCAACTAACTTCGCCGCTATCGCCATTCTTTGAGTGTAGCTGTTTTTGAGGGCACAGGTTCGCCCAATAAAACACTAGTTTCGCCATTCACAGTTTTGCTGCTTTCTTCACCGTCACTACCACGTGATACCTGGTGGAGGTGCAAGTTAGTGCAACTACCGGCGGCCCCCGAGAAGCCGTGATCCAAGCCCGGGCAGCACAGACGACACCAACATCACCCCGGAATATCGAGCAAACTGCCGACTGCAACAGCCGCCCCGGAAGCACGGACATCTACCTGACAAGACCAAGAATATCGTGGCCCGGACAACCCTAATTGATGCCCCAGCGTCCGCCATTCTGCTGCAACAACCTCGGGACCCACCGTCTTTCCATCATTGACTGAAAACCGAGAATGCTGGATAGAGACCTACGAACGAATTGCGTGTTTCAACAACTGTAACTCCGAAGAAAAGTTGCCGCATGTGTATTTCGCCTTATGCCCCAACAACTGGCACGCGTCGGAAGGCTTCGGAACGCGCCGAAGCATCAAAAGCGTCGGTCGGGAACACAGCGAAGCGTGACGTTGCGCTGCAATTATGTCTACTGCCGATGCTAGAAGTTTGCCGACGCGCGGCGAAGTCGCGCCGGCGTGCACCAATGAGAGGCTGCGGCGCGTCGCAGGCGTCAACCAATCGGAGGCTGTGAAGGCTGCTATGCCTACAATGGCCGCCCATGCGAAGGTGCCGGCACCAACGATCCTCCGAGTTTTTTGGATGCACTACGCGTGCAGTGTTCCTGAAAGACACTGTTGTAGTAGCAGGCCGACAACGAAACGACCGACCGACCGACCGACCGACGACGGTGGGTTGTGGCAGTGCGACGTGGATCCGAAGCGACTTCGAACGATGCCGACTAATGCAACCTGCCCACTGGGTTCCGCCGAGCTCAGTGCGATCGTCTGCTAAAACAGCCAACCGAATCACGATTGCCGCAACGTCTGTGCTTGTTGTATGTGCATTTTGTTGCGCTCAAAACGAATGCAAACATGTTTACGAGCTCCGTAGTCTGGATAATCAGCACTCGCCTATCGCCGATATTGTTTACGTTACGCGTAGGCCTAGCGCGTCCATCGAGTTCGTAACTGGCGAGTGAACGAACCCAGCTGAGAAACTCTGTCGAAGGAAATGAATTTTCAGGTCCATTTGGTGCTGCAGTGATTTATAATGTGGCACTACTGACTTCGTGTGATGTGTGATGTGGTGAATGAACCGCGGCGTGTTTCGTGTGGCGACAGGTGACTCAAGTTTAACGGGCAAGCTCTGCGCTGTTCCCAGTGGCAAAGATAACTTCCGAAAGCGAAAGACACTAGAAGCCGAACTATGGGAAGTACTTACTTAATCAGCCGTGCCGTCCGTTTTAGCTGACACTGCGCTCTTCTATTCGGCATGTGAATCCAGTTCAGTACAAGTTCACTGTACTCCTTCACTCATTTATTTCAAGTGCATCCGTCTTTTGGGCTTGTTGCGGATAAATCGATCGTGTAGCAATCAAGAACACTGGCGCACTGAAGCATACGTGACAACGCAATCATGTTTCAGTCAGTGTCCTTATACTTGAGCACTGCAAAAAGAAATTATCTGTTTGCAACGTGTGCCCGTGTGCAGTGCATAGCAGAACCTGCATCATGCAAGACCTATGCATGTAACAGCGTACACCACGATTGATTCGATGCCCGCTTCAGCAGCAGCAAGTACTGAGTCGATGAAGCTGTAATTGATTTTTTATTTTAGTTTTTGTTTATGGAAACTGTATACGGTGTGAGTGCGTGGTGGGGAAGGTGAAAAGGTGTCATCAGTGTTTTGGGCAGTCGGTATGCTTAAACTGATAGAATCCCTTCAGCTTCTACTAAAATGTTTCCCGCGGTGATTCTATAAATTGTAGTCAGGACAAAGATCTACTCAAAACCAAGTTACTAATGCATCTGCTCAGAATGTGTTTGATTAACAAGGTAAAACTTCCACGAAAACAATATGCCGATGCACAGCATATGAGCTTACAATAAATACATTCCGTAAATGTGAACGACTGGGCGTACAATAACAAACTTCATAGTAGCACCGTTAAATTGCTGCCATGCGTATCAGCCACAACAAAACTGCTGCACGTCCAACCTTCTTCCTTAGAGGCACCTCTATAAAGACTTAGGGCCCTTCCCACTCTGGGTGTAACATCTAGCTCTTCTCTCAACTTGTCCGCATATGTCACCAGCACTGTATCGAAGCATCGGCCCATTCTTGGGTTTTTGTCCCGTGTCTCCCTCCCCTCATGACGTAAGGTTTTCGGGGCACTCTACGCTTCTATTTTTCTGCCACTACTTGAGTACTGCTCATCAGTATAGTTCCCGTATCAAACCCGCTACGCTAACGAACTTAAGCTTGTTCATCACCAGACAACACACACCCTCTACTTCCGTCTGTTCGGTTGTCGCAAGCTCATGCCAGCCTACAAGGATTGCCTCAAACCCCTCAAGTAGCACTCCCTGCAATACCAGCGCAACATTGCACTAGTCTATACTGCAGGGTGCTTGACGGCTCTCTGGACAGCACTAATCTTTCTTCACTTCGTCTGCACAAGTGGTCAGCACAGCTTGAGCCCTCATCGCGCCTCTATGGCCCGACACCACAACTCCATGATTATATCTGGCATACAGAGCTTTCTCTCCACCCCCTGGCCGTTTGGATTCTCCTTCCTTGGAACCAGACTGAATTGGCACTCCTGTGTGTTGTGCACCTGTCGAATGTGTGCGTGTGTGCCGTGCTGTGTTATTGAGCATGTGTTTGTGCACGCATGCGTGTGTTTGCACGTGGAGGGGAAGGACGTGTCTTCTGCATCCTGCAAATTCCTGCTCTAGATGGCTGGTTATCAGATGCTCTAACATACAGGCATCAGCCTTCTGTTTAGTCTAGAGTGCCAAGTTACCACTAAAATTATTATTAATATTATTATTATTATTATTATTATTATTATTATTGTTGTTGTTGTTGTTGTTGTCGTTGTTGTTGTTAGAATCATCACTACGACCACATTGATTGTGTTGAAGCCAGCGTGACACATAATTCAAAATGTTTGTGGAGCTTTGCGCGCTCTCACTCTTCTAAAAAGAGTGCCAAAGATGTACGTCTTCTTCATGAAAATAGTGGCGTTGTCTCGAACACTGCCGATGCCTTTGCAGAACATTCTGTTTGCTATATGGTGCGAAATAATCTTCAAGTAACCTTCCTTTACAGTCCGCCACAGTGTGTACGCTATCAGTCAATGAAAACCTTGTTTTGAAGTGTATGAAGTGCCTTAAACCTTCCCATTCATGTGGTGTTGATGGTATTTCTTCCGCAGAGCTTAAGACGTGTGGAAGCATACTTGTTCCCTGTTCTCACAGGCATCTTCTATAGTTCCTTGAAGTCTAGTACGTTTTCTAGCACCCGGAAGGTAGCATAGACATTGCTCATGTACAAATCAGGTGCTAGATGTGCAGTTACTAACTGCCTACCTATATCTATCCTCTGTAGTGCGTCAAGTGTTTGAATCAATATTGGATTCCTGGCTTTCTGTTAGTGATAAGAGCATTGTAATAAATGAACAGCATGACTTTGTGTGCCGACGACTTAAAGCTATTTGAGACTGTCAACAGTGTCCACCACTGCATCGAGTTCCAAAAATATTTTTTTTCACTGTGAAACTGGTGCAAAAACAATAAGTACGCTTAAATACTTCCAACACTATGGCATTAAGTTATATGCAGAAAACGCACCATGTGAAATTTGGTACGCCCTACGCAATGCTCCACTCCTTAGGGTCGATGAAATGAAAGATCTTGGTGTGTACTTCGACAAAATGAATCAGTGAATATTGGATGTTTAATGGCGCAAGGGCCAGGTGTGGCCAAAGAGCGCCATGCTAAACGTCGACAAAATGCTAAGCTTCTCTTCACATAGATAATTACACAACGTACCCTTCACGCTATTGGAATTGCGTGCCGTATATTGCATGATTTCCACTCGCCTGTTTTGTTTCTGAAATTCTGCTGTGTACCTCCAACTACTAGAGTATGCCTCTGTAGGAGGGGGTGCAACGAGCAAATCTAATTCTGACCTCATTGAACGCATCCAGAATAAATTGATATCTATCTTAAGCACCACTTCTGCCATTCTGGCGACCACAGTTGGGCCTTCTCAAATATACTTCACCTCGCACCTCTAAATTCAAGACTTTATTAATCACATCTTTTGTTCCTGTATAAGGTGGTCCATGACATACGTTCCCGAATACTTCTTGATCATATGCATTTGTTCGTGCCGCAACAGTACACCAAGTAGCATTCCACATTCGTTGCCTGGCCTTGTTGCGAGATTGTGCTATATAAGACTCGATTCCAAAACATAATTCAGAGTTCATTTCCTGTGTTTTGTTTATCTGTAGATAATCACGTAGGATTAACTCCCTTTTACATTTCCTCGTTTCCTTTTTTCCCTATTTGTTTCTCTATCTTGCATTTCTTTGTGTACTACATTCACGTTTTCTGTACATTTTCCATCACATAGTGCTCGTTAAGTGCATCAGTACAAAGGCTCTCTAGCTGTTCCTGGGCACTTCAATATACATTTGAATGATTGATTATAATCGTAGTATAAAATCGTGCTTTTTGGGTAAGTAATAGTATACTATTTCAATGAAGTAGCTTTTGTGCAATGAAAGAAAGGACATGAATTAAGAAAGTGCCTTATCATATGCACTGTGCTATTAATTTCTTCTGAGTTTTAATAATGGCTGGCTACTGTATCCAGTGTTGTGCAATAAAATAATATGCCACAGCAATTATTCGGTGCCTCGCAGAACAAATCGAATATACCTTTCTCAGTCAAACCATCAAAGCAGGCTGAAAACAATAAACTGACATTTTCTTTCTTTGGTGACGAAGTGGATAAATTGTGAAAATAACCTGTTTATATATTTCTTATATTAAGCAAATGAGCTGCTCCCATACATTCGAATAAGCGGTTCAATAGTACGACTTGGCAAAGGGCAACGAAAGATTCCTATTGAAACCCTCCAATTCTCAAGCTTGTGTTATCCGACGGTATGTCATTTCATTAATCTAATGAAAGACAAACTTGACATGTGGAAAGCAGTTGCAATAGAACATGGCCCTTACACTATGGAAATGTTTTGTAGCACTACACTCAATGTGAAGGCCTCCGGATGCGGCGCTGATGCATCAAAACAACCTAGAATAATAGAGGTGCTCCATGGGCTAGATTTGACAGAATCAAGAATCGGGGGGAGACAAGCTACGAATTAGATAAATTTTATCTATTCTAGATTTGTTTGTGTGAGTGCTACAGGTGTTTAAATTCTTATTTGCCGATTTTCTAAGAACCCACTTTTTCATGTTTCTTTCATGCACCAACAAGCATAAATATGTTGACAGGATGCTTTATCGTATCCGGTTACCGTATTTCACCGGCTAAAAAATGTTAGACGTTATCGCTTGCTGCAGGAAGCGCCTGAACGTATCGGAAGTTTCGCGAATGTTATCGATAGTTCTGTCTGTTGTCGACGAACCTTGTTAATCTGATTGCATACGCGACATGAATTCTGTAGTAGTTTCTGGAACGCCCGCGGGCACCAATGAATAGGCTGTAACTTTCGACGACTGATGTATGCAAACCGACGCGCTTGACCCGCAGAGGAGATTTTCGACGATTACCGACATTGCTCGCCGCTATCGATGGAATTGAGTGCACTATTTATTTACCGTCACTACTACGCGACAATATTTCCAAAACAGCTTTTCCTTGATACGTTGCACGCCTAATTCTTACATAGTTGGCTGTGCAATTAGCTACCAAAAAATAAAATGGTACAATAGTTTTTGATATGATATGGCATCGTCGTGCCGGTGTTTGCAAAGCGATCTTGCAGAAAGACGACGCGCGAGCGCTGATGTCGATATTTTGAACACTATTGTTACTTCAAAAATAGAAACAAGCTTGGGCGGAAGGCGTATATTCATTATTCAAACGGATTTTTTATATCTAAAAGCGCATACAGATCTCTAACTTATTGTTTCAAGCTTAGTTTACAGCAGGCTGTTTTAGGCCCGACTTTGACGGATGAAGACAAAATAGTCCAGCAACAGTGCGCCGCAGCCGCGGAGCGAGCTTCGGCGCGCGTCAGAGCTTCTGTCCAGTGGCTGCGTGCCCTCTTCCTCCGACCAACGCGAAGCGAAGCGTTCGCTTGTCGGAGGAAGATTCGCTTGCCGAATCTTGCCGACGCGTGCCAGTGGTTGGGGCATTAGAAGACGCCGCCAGAACGTAGTTCGAGAATCGAGAGTCCACTCTGACAACGTGGGACCTACACCATAGCGGCATGTTGCGCACTTTTACGAGCATGGTGCGCAAGAAGCGAAGCTATGGCTGAAGCCCGAGTACAATTACCCAATGAGAGCATAGCGATCCTCACCGAGAAATGACACCCCTGTTCCGCCACGCTAACCCGGATATGCATGAGGACAAGAAAATTCGGTTCCTCATGTGTGGGGTAAAACAGTAGCTCTTCGGCGTACTGATACGCAAGCCGCCGAGGAATGTTGCTGAATTTGTTTCCGAAGAAAGAACAATTGAGAAGAGATTCGATATGCAGGCAAGGCAGTATAACCGCCGAGACTACACCGATGTTCAATCAGTCGGAAGTGAAGACATGCGAGAGACCATCAGAGCGGTCGATCGTGAGACACTGCAGACGCGCTTCCGTAGGTCGCATCCTGAAATGCCTTCGATTGGCGAAATCGTGAAAGAGTATGTCCAGGAATCACTTGTGGTTACTAAAGGGCAACCGTCATCGCCCCAGCCGGAAACGATGACCTACGTGGCCGTCGCCCACCGTCAGGTTCCCCCCTCCATTATCGCTTAAGGACCCTGTAACGCAGCAAATCCGTCGTCAACCGCCGCCACCGCCAGCATGGCCATTCATCTCCCAGGCGCCGCTACGTTACCAAGACTGAAATTTTACTAGTCCCCGGAAACTGCCGATTCTGCTATCACTGCGAAAAAGCCGGGCATGTGTACCTCTGATGCCTACACCGCGATTTCGGACTCCGAGGGTTCGCCGTTAACTCGCCGCGTTCACAGCTTGGGGAGCGCTCACGCGGCATCGCCGACTACCTCGCCGCAAATCAGTAGAGTTCTCGACGATCGTCCCGTTCGCCATCAGCAGGCCACTACCTACCGCCGCAACGCCGACCTTACACAGGTCGGTCCGCAAGCCCATACCCGGAAAAATAAAGGTAGCAACCGATGGAGGTGCGGTTGCTCTTCATCGGACTGACGAAAATCCTCCGCCACCGAAGAAGACGCCGAAAAGAGCATCTCGACGGTACATCAACGAGACGCCGCCATCCCGACGAAGCCATGAAGTTGAGAATGCACCGACGAAAGACGACTTGACGACGCGATGTTCCAGCTTCTGTTCAACACGATGCAGCATGATCCGACGCCAAGACCTTACTGCAACGCAAGACAAAAAACCACCTACCTCAACGTGCTTCTCGACGGCAACGCAGTCACCGCCTTAGAGGATACACCAGCCGATTACTATTCCTGTCATGAGTGGACCCATCCCAGCCCAGATTAAGAAATTTAAGATTGCATGGGAAGACCCTCAAATTCGGACAGCTGGAGGACACCTAACAACGCCGACTGGAATCAGTACGGCAAGAATTGTGGTTCCTGTTGAAGTTGAAGTTGAAGTTGAAGTTTATTTTCACCACCAACAGTACAGTGTGTTTTTACACAGAACAGTTGTGGCGTGGAAAGTGGGAAAAAAGCTGCGCTAATGCAGCTTTTTCCGGACCTATCCAGCCACCTTCGTTATCCTGCAACATTGTTCACGAGATGTCATTCTCGCAATGGACTTCCTGAACCAACTCGGCGCAGTCATGCACCTAAAGTCCAAGTCCATAACGCTGTCGGAAGAATAAGCGATACCACCGGAGAGCTGTAGTAGTCACCACACCTTGAGTGTGCTGGAAGATCAAGTGACCATGCCGCATCGCTGCAGCATTATTTCTGTCAGCACCGAAAAACCAGCTAACATAGAAGGCGCCAACGTGGGCGACCAACATCTACTGCTCAACCGTGAAATTTACGTCGCAAGAGAGATCGTTCGCCTGCACGGTGAGAAAGCGGAAGTGATGCAAACCAACATCAGACAGGAGTTGAAGCACATCAACAAGGGCATCACAATCGTGCAAACAGAGGAAAATTTGGAAACTAGCAATGTGTTTGCCCAGTTGGATTTTGCCGTATACCCACACCACGTTCAAGGTTATAGTTCAAGGTTATACCATCTGAACTGTACATGGCGCATGGAACGTTCCATCGTGTGATGCACACGCTTTTAGCAGGATTGAAGTGGCAGACCTGTCTTGTTTACTTGGATGACGTCGTTGTTCCATGAAGTTGTTCCCGAAAATTCCATGAAGTCCTCAAATGCCATCAAGTCAAGAGGGCTCACTCTGAAGCCGGAAAAGGGTCGCTTCGCTTACGATGAGATTCTGTTCCTAGGCCATGTCATCAGCAAATCTGGAGTCGGCACTGACGCGCAGAAAGCAGCTGCCGTCGAGAAGTTCAAGCAGCCCATCGACCGGAAACCAGTGCGTACATTCTTTGGCATGTACGCTTAATAAGGCGCTTTGTCTTTGAATTCTCACGCATCGCTGAGCCCCTGACACATCTAACTAAATGCGATATCAAGTTCAAGTGGGAAGCACCGCATGTTGACGCATTTCAAGAACTCAAACGAAGCATGCATACGCCGCCGGTAGTTGAGAAGCTCGACGAGGACGCCAACACAGGAATGCACCCTGAATGCCAGTAGCCTAGGCCTCGGTGCCCTATAATTTCAGAAAAAAGACAGATTTTAGTGGGTGATAGCTTATGCCAGCCGGTCATTCTCGAAAGTGGAAGGCTATTATTCTACAACCCAATGGAAATGCCTCGCCATCAATTGGGCTACAGCTAAATTTCGTCCTTACCTATACGTCAGGCCATTCAATGTCGTCAGCGAACTTCTCGCGTTGTGTTGGCTAGCGAATTTAAAGGATCATTTAGGGCGGCCGGCGCGGTGTAGCCTAAGATTACAAGAATATAATATCA
Organism: Dermacentor variabilis; assembly: GCF_050947875.1. NCBI lineage: Eukaryota > Metazoa > Arthropoda > Arachnida > Ixodida > Ixodidae > Dermacentor > Dermacentor variabilis. The sequence continues at coordinate 6,825,423 of NC_134574.1, forward strand.
CTGTAACCTACAAGTCCAGACGAAAACACTTTGAAGCCGATTGCCTATCACGCGCCCCCATTGACGCACCTGCGCAAGATGACAAGGTTGACGACTCCTTTCTTGGAATAATAAGTGCCGAAGACTTCGCGCAACAACAACGAGGAGACCCGGAGCTGAAAAGCCTCGTCGAGTATTTGGAAGGGAACACTGACGGTGGTCCCTAGGGCATTTAGGCCTGGATTGTCATCGTTCTTGCTTCAAAAGAGCGTACCGGTAAAGAACGACTAGCCCGTGCCAGCTACCTTCTCGTTGCTTCAGCGCTGCGTCCAGAAGTACTGCACGCCCTACATGACGAGCCAACCACTGGGCACCTCGGATTCTCCCGGACGCTATCGAGGATACAGAAAAAGTATTACTGGCAGCACCTGACCACCGATGTCGCCCGTTAGGTTAAGACATGCAGAGACGGCCAGCGACCCAAGACACCACCGAGAATGCCAGCGGGATTACTACAGCCGATCGAGCATCCTTGCCGACGAATTCAGCATATCGGGATGGACTTCTAGGGGCCCTTTCCTATTTCAACATCTGGAAACAAGTGGATCGTCGTGGCAACGTACTACCTCACCAACTTCGCTGAAACGAAAGCTCTGTCGAAATGTAGTGCAGCAGAAATTGAGAAATTCTTCGTCGAGAACATCCTGCTGCGTCCTCGTCACCTCATTATGTCCTCATCATCGACAGAAGAGCGGCCTTTACAGCGTAGCTCACCTAAACCATTCTGCAGTACACTCAGACAAGATCCAGGAGGACAACTGCCTAGCGCCAACAGACAAGTGGTCTTACGGAACGCATGAATAAGACCCTCACCGACATGCTAGCAATGTTCGTCGACGTATAACACAAGACCTTGGATGCCATCCAGCCGTACGTAACCTACGCTTACAACACGGCGGTGCAAAAAAACAACACAGAGCACGCGTTCAAGCTGGTTTACGGCAGGAACCCGAAGACGACTCTCGACGCCATGCTGCCGCACGTCACCAACGAGGAGAATCTTGACGTCGCCACCTATCTCCAGCACGGCAACGAAGCTCAACAGCTCACCCGCCTACGGATCAAGAACCAACAGAGTACCTACAGCCGACACTACAACGTCCGAAGACGCTACGTCGAGTGCCAGCTCGGTGACCGTGTTTGGGTTTAGTCCCCGATACGCCGACGAGCACTCAGAAGCTATTGCGACGCCATTTCAGACCCTATAAGATCATCTGATGTATTGACGAAATAGAGTATGCGGTCGTGCCAGACGGCATTTCGCATTCACAGGGGCGTCGCGCGCGATCTGTAGTGGTCCAAATGATGCGTCTTCAGCCATTTTACGCACGCTAACGAACTTCCTTTTTTGTTGTTTCCTTGCTACGGGTGTTTTTGTTTATTACTTTCGTTTGTTCGCAGCATCGGGTAGATGCTTTTGAAGAGGCGAGTATTGACATGTTTACTTGCTTATCTTTATGGGGTGACCACGTTTCAGCACCTAACAAATTTTATTGAACAGTGCAGTACGCGTCTCCATGTATTGGAAGTTTCTCGCATGTTATTGATGGTTCTATCTGCTGTCTGTTATAACAGAACCTTGTGTAATCTGATTTAATGTACGTGCCACGCGAATGTTGTAGAACTTTCTTTAAGACTCGCGGGCACCAGCGAAAACTCAAGAACCTTCGATGATTGATACATATCAGATTTTCAACGATCGCCGACTAAGTTCGCCGCTATTGACGTTTTTTGACTGTCCTGTTCGCCGTTCCCTTTGAGGTTCGCCCAACAAAACACTTGTTTAGTCATTCACAGTCTTGGTGCTTTCTTCACCGTCACTAACACGTCACAATATGTGGTATCCAATTTACTTGATGTGTTAGGTTCATCATGGTGACATCGAAGAGTAGGGAGCAGCGTACGGTAACTTGCGGGGTGATTCTTGTCGCAAGCGTAAACTTTTGACCATGCATTTCACCCTGTTCGATGATCGCCGTTCTTTCTATGACAAAGTCGAAAATTCAACTGGGATTGGTCATTCATTAGGCCTGATGCGCTGCATTGTCAATGCTACGTAGATGTCAATGCCCAGTATGGTACAAGAGGCTGTTATGGGGCCTTGGGAAGAATATCTTGTTGTAGTTGAAGCATAGTATCTGGTGTTGAGAGATGCGCTCTGAAACCAATTAGCGTGACATGTTTCATTGCAATAGATTAGCCTGTTTACATTTATAGGCTCCATGGCCTTGCCTTAGCAAGAGGTGAGAGTAATTGGCATAAGGTTTCCCACTTCTAACCTCTTGCGTGTTTTCCGTACGAAGACGACTTTGGCACATTTCCAGCTAGAACGGCTATTTTCTTCGTCACAGTGGGTGATGTAGAGTTTGGTGATAAGTTTCGGAGCGTTTTTTTTATCCTTCTGCCCCTGCCGTGGCAGTGATATTAATCTGGTTGAGGACGGCTCTAACTTCTACATCGTCTATCATCATCATCATCATGATCTCAGCCTGGCTACGCCCACTGCAGGGCAAGGGCCTCCGCCATAATCCTACAACTACCCAGGTCATGTGCTAATTGTCGCCATGTTGTCCCTGCAAACTTCTTAATCTCATCCGCCCAGCTAACTTTCTGCTGCCCCCTTGCTACGCTTCCCTTCTCTTGGAATCCAGTGCGTAACCCTTAATGACCATCGGGTATTTTCCCTATTCAATGCCCATGCCCATTTCTTTTTCTTGATTTCAGCTAAGACTCACCCAATCTCCTCTCTTCTTACACCTTAACGTTACACACATCAATCTTCTTTCCATAGCTCGTTGCATCGTCCTCAGTTTAAGTGGGACCTCTTCGTAAGCCTCTAGGTTTCTGCCCCGTAGTTGAGTACTGGCAAGACACAGCTGTTATGAACTTTTCTCTTGAGGGATAATGGCAACCGTCGTCTATATTCCTATCTAAAGCTGCATTGCCTGCATTGCATAAGTACCTTGAGTGGGTATGTCCATGATGGTGTTGAAGTATCTCCAAGATAGGAATTGATGAGTTTCTACAGGTTTTTGTGTTCGGTTTGGCTTGTTCGGGATCTATCAGGTACCTCAGTAGAAACCTGGAGTTGTTAGCTAATCGGCCATTGAGCCGGTCACACATTTGGTGCCAGTGTTCACGGCTTATTGCTTGCGTGTCTTTCACTACTTCCTTGTCAATTTGAGCTATATTACTACGAAAGGCAGTTTTATAGCGGAGCTGTATGCGGCTAGCTGGTTCGTCTGTCCGTCCGTCTGTCCGTCACCTGAACGCCGGAAACTCCTCCGGCGCAATCCCATATTCCAGCGCAAAAAAGAGAGAAAGAGAGGCGTGCGATTAGCCAACAGTACCCAGATAGCACAAGGCCCGTTTACAGCGGCTCATTAAGAGGAAGCTTTAGCTCGGGCCCAACTCCGACGCGACCTATTCAAATACATGTAAAACGCAAAAACGTTTTTATGAGATAACCCCTGGACCGATATTGATGAAATTTGTCGCATTTGAAAGAGAAAGTTAAATTCTAGTGACTGTTGGAAGCGGAATTTCGATTTAGGGCTTGAATTTTCTTAAAACGATTTTCAAATATTTGACCGTTTGAAAAAAATAGAAGCACGAAGTTTATAAATTCATAGCTCTGCATCAAGAACCGATATCGCGGTTCTGTAAACGGCATCCATTAGATCATTCAAAGCGGACAAATTCAATATGTCATTTTACATCTTACGTGAATTTGTTACGTTGGTTACAACGGTTTTGCAAAAGTTCTATTTCTCTATGATTAATTTTTTTTTATATTCATCTGTAAGATATCAATTTTGTCCGCTTTAGATGTACTATTAGATGCAATTCACAGAATTGTATTATCATTTTTAGTGGTTAAGTTACAGAGTTGTAAACTTGACAGTTTCGTTTTTTGAAAATTTTCGATTTTTGCCAATTCTTTAATAAAAAGTTGACAATCTAACTCGAAAATTCGAAACCAACAGTCACTAGATTTTAAGCTTGCCTTTTAAATGCAACAAACCTCGTCAAATTTGGTGGAGTGGTTGCCGAGAAAAACGAATTCTCCTTTTACATGTATTTAGATAGGAGCACTTGAGCTAAAGCTTCCTCTTAAGTCACGTTACCTGGACAGGCCGCCATTGGAATATGAACCTGGCAACGTTTAACGCTAGAACGTTATCTAGGGAGGCGAGTCTATCAGTGCTATTGGAGGAATTACAGGACAGTAAAGGGGATATAATAGGGCTCAGTGAAGTTAGGAGGCCAAAAGAAGCATATACAGCGCTAAAAAGCGGGCACGTCCTGTGCTACCGGGGCTTTGTGGAGAGGAGAACTAGTAGTCGGATTCTTGATTAATAAGAATATTGCTGGTAACATCCAGGAATTCTATACCATTAACGAGAGGGCGACAGGTCTAGTTGTGAGACTGAATAAGATGTACGAAATGAAGGTTATAGATGTCTACGCCCCTACATCCAGTCATGATGACCAGGAAGTCGAAAGCTTCTATGAAGCCGCGGAATCGGCGATGGGTAGAGCGAAAAAAAATACACTCTACTGATGGGCGACCTCAATGCCAAGGTAGGCAAGAAGCAGGCTGGAGACAAGGCAGTGGGGGAATATGGCATAGGCACTAGGAATAGCAGGGGAGAGTTATTAGTAGAGCTTGCGGAACAGAATATTATGCGGATAACGAATACCTTCTTCCACAAGCGGGATAGCCGAAAGTGGACGTGGAGGAGCCCGAACGGCAAGACTAGAGATGAAATAGACTTCATACTCTGCGCTAACCCTGGCATCATACAAGATGTGGGCGTGCTCAGCAAGGTGCGCTGCAGTGACCATAGGATGGTAAGAACTCGAATTAGACTAGACCTGAGGAGGGAACGGAAGAAACTGGCACATAAGAAGCCGATCACTGAGTTAGCGGTAAAAGGGAAAATAGAAGAATTCCAGATCAAGCTACAGAACAAGTATGAGGCTTTAACTCAGGAAGAGGACCATAGTGTTGAAGCAATGAACGACAATCTTGTGGGCATCATTAAGGAGTGTGCAATAGAAGTCGGTGGCCACTACGTTAGAGAGGATATCAGTAAGCTATCGCAGGAGACGAAAGATCTGATCAAGAAACGCCAATGTATAAAAGCCTCTAACCCTACAGCTAGAATAGAACTAGCAGAACTTTCGAAGTTAATCAACAAGCGTAAGACAGCTGATATAAGGAACATTATATGGATAGAATTGAACATGCGCTCAGGAACGGAGGAAGCCTAAAAGCAGTGACGAAGAAACTAGGAATCGGCAAGAATCAGATGTATGCGTTAAGAGACAAAGCCGGCAATATTACAAATTTCGATGAGATAGTTCAAGTGGCTGAGGAGTTCTATAGAGATTTATACAGTACCAGTGGCACCCACGACGATAATAGAAGAGAGAATAGTCTAAGGGAATTCGAAGTCCCACAGGTAACGTCGGAAGAAGTAACGAAAGCCTTGGGAGCTATGCAAAGGGGGAAGGCAGCTGGGGAGGATCAGGTAACAGTAGATTTGTTGAGGGATGGTGGGCAGATTGTTCTAGAGAAACTGGCCACCCTGTATACGCAATGCCTCATGACCTCGAGCGTACCGGAATCTTGGAAGAATGATAACATAATCCTAATCCATAAGAAAGGGCACGCCAAAGACTTGAAAAATAATAGACCGATCAGCTTACTGTCCGTTGCCTACAAAGTATTTACTAAGGTAATCGCAAATAGAATCAGGAACATCTTGGACTTCTGTCAACCAAAGGAGCAGACAGGATTCCGTAACGGCTACTCAACAATTGGCCATATTCACATTATCAATCAGGTGATACAGAAATGTGCGGAATATAACCAATCCGTATATATAGGCTTCATTGATTACGAGAAAGCGTTTGATTCTGTCGAAACCTCAGCAGTCATGGAGGCATTACGGAATCAGGGTGTAGATGAGCCGTATGTAAAAATACTGAAAGATATCTATAGCGGCTCCACAGCCACCGTAGTCCTCCATAAAGAAAGCAACAAAATCTCAATAAAGAAAGGCGTCAGGCAGGGTGATAAGACCTCTCCAAGGCTATTCACAGCGTGTTTACAGGAGGTATTCAGAGACCTGGATTGGGACGAATTGGGGATAAAAGTTAATGGAGAATACTTTAGTAACTTGCGATTCGCTGATGATATTGCCTTGCTTAGTAACTCAGGGGACCAATTGCAATGCATGCTCACTGACCTGGAGAGGCAAAGCAGAAGAGTGGGTCTAAAGATTAATCTGCAGAAAACTAAAGTAATGTTTAACAGTCTCGGAAGAGAACAGTAATTTACAATAGGTAGCGAGGCACTGGAAGGGGTAAGGGGATACATCTACTCAGGACAGGTAGTGACGGCGGATGCGGGTCATGAGACGGAAATAATAAGAAGAATAAGAATGGGCTGGAATGCGTTTGGCAGGCATTCTCAGATCATGAACAGCGGGTTGCCATTATCCTTCAAGAGAAAAGTGTATAATAGCTGTGTCTTACCAGTACTCACCTGCGGGGCAGAAACCTGGAGGCTTACGAAAAGGGTACTACTTAAATTGAGGTCGACGCAACGAGCTATGGAAAGAAGAATGATGGGTGTAACGTTAAGGGTTAAGAAAAGAACAGATTGGTTAAGGAAACAAACGCGACTTAATGACATCTTAGTTGAAATCAAGAAAAAGAAATCTGCATGGGTAATGAGGAGGGAAGATAACCGATGCTCATTAAGGGTTGCGGATTGGATTCCAAGTGAAGGCAAGCGTAGCAGGGGGCGGCAGGAAGTTGGGTGGGCGGATGAGATTAAGAAGTTTGCAGGGACGACATGTCCACAATTAGTACATGACCGGAGTTGTTGGAGAAGTATGTGAGAGGCCTTTGCCCTGCAGTGGGCGAAACCAGGCTTATGATGATGATGATGATAATGATGATGATGATGATGATGATGACGACCTGCTCTGAATTTGCCAATGACAGGGTAGGCGTGAAGAAAGGGGTAACGTCCAAATGACTGTAGCCGACTCGGGAGCATTCCCATTAGATGCTATGGCAGCCGGGTCAGCTTAAATGACGTCATGGATCGCAGACAAAAGGCCTAACTTGCTTTGGTATGCTAGTAGTGACGTCGTTGCTCTCCGTTGCAGTCGAGAGCGTGCGCTGCAGTTTCTCTCCGGCTCCGTAAGGGATAGGCCACGCGTCATACGTACTCCTTAGGAGCAGACAGTGTTCGATCAGCAATGCCGCGAGCAGAAGCGGGAACGAGCTCATTACGCCGCGCCGAAGCTGCAGCCGGGGCACAAGAACAGGCCCGTGCAGCCGAGCGCAAGCAGCAACTGCGTACGGAGGGTCCAGCAGCCTACCAAGCTGTCCTCTAATGAACTGTTGGGATTAACCCAGTGATAAACACAAGGGTCGCAAATTTCAGCTTCGCTGGTTAACCATATGCACGGAGTGCTTGGGGAGTGATATTTTGAGAGATCCACCTCTTCTGGATACTTTTCCTAGCCTCCCACAAGAGTATACTGAGACTCCACTCAACAGCCTGGAGTGGAGCCAAAGTATTTTTTCCCGTGTGCGCCAGTGCATCATCCCATCAAAAAGGAAAGAAACCACGACACAAGGCCCTCGCACATCTAAGAGTGGCGTGCATGAATTTGTAATGAGACGAATGCAATCTTATTGAAGGTTTGCTTTATCTTTTTGATAAAGAATGCCTCATAAGTGAACGGAGACGTACAACTTTTATTGTTACTGCTGACGATTTTTTCTCTCCTGAGATTGAAGTTCGTAGCGCTATACCTTTTCCACGCACAGCAGGAAATTGGAAGGCCCACCCCAACACGCTGCTGAAAATCGTTGTTCTTCAAAAAATGTGTCTTTATTGGCTAAAAAAATAGTCTGTTCTTTCACGTGTCAATTGTATTATTCTTTTTCTCTCTGCCTTTATGTACTTGCGAAATGTAGCCTTGTGTGGCATCGACGTTACATTAGACGTAGATCGTAGGGCAGTTCTTTCAGCGTATTAGGGGCTCCGAAAACCAGAATGAAAAATTATCTCTGCCGGCAATCTTCTTGAGACTGTGCAATATTTTGTCCATATACGGCATGACCTCGAGCTTCTCCTTCAAGCGCTGCGGCTCTGCCCTGTCTCTTATAGCTCCATGTTTCACCCTTTTCAAGAGTGTTTCGGCCACAATAACAATGACCGTCCTAGGGAAGCCCGCTGACAAAAGGCGGCCAACTTGGAAATCAAAGCTCTTCTACGTAAAAATGTAGGCACGACTTCCTAGCGCAGAATTCAGTTTGCGACGCAGTAGCGCTTTTCACCATCTTGTGTGGGCGGAGTCAAGCGACAGAAACCATATTTTGGCATGTGAAAAATTGAAAATCGTCCGCCTCAGCAATCACATGCGTGAAAGCCGCCCTAGCCGAGCTGACTAATAACATGTATTATAGAAGCAGGGGATGGAAATTTGGGAGGGGGGAGCCATGGCAACGTCACGCGAGCCAATTTCTTTTGAAAAAAATATTGAAGCTCAATGTACCAGACCACTCTCGCGGCAAGCACTCGTGTAAAGTTGCTGAGTTTATGTCCAGTGGAAATCAAGCTAGTGCGTTTTCTGTACGCATAGAAGACCTTTTCTATTCATAGCCGGAGGACACTCTTTGGTGTCGTGAAAGCCAGCGTCGAAGTAAACGGAGAATGTGATTTTCGGGATTTTATCAGCCTGTTGCTGAAATACTGTTTAACCTTGGGATAATATTATCTTAGCTTAACTTTTATCGCTTTCGATAAAGAACCTCATCGGCTAATACTAAGTGCCTTTATTTCGGGATATACTTTTATCTAATATCGACAAATCATTGCAACTCTATTTTTATGGGTAATATTTATGGATATGTAGATGACCTTTAGCTGTTTTAACAAAGCAGGGTGACCTTAGATATCCTGGGGCGCTATAACGTAAAACTATTCCAAACTTTTCTATTCCAATTCCGCAATCAGCCCTGCGCGATTGGTTAAAAACTTTTTTGGACCACCCCCGCTTCGCCTGGCTGTTATTGGACGTCACGAAAACCGCGATAGCTCCCCATCTGATATGACGTGTGTACGCTGATAATGTATGATTTGACAGAACAAAAGCAACGGAGTTATTTCTGATTGGACGCCTTTTTGCCATTAGCCCTCAGCTATTGGTCAAAAGCTTTCAGGCTGCACCCACCTCACCTGCCTGTCACGTGACGTCACAGAACCACAAAAACTCACCGCGTCAAAGTGACGCGTACGCGTTAAAGATGCAATAATATGCAGAACAAAACTGAGTTTTGTTCTCAATAGCCACAGACTGCCCCGTTTTAAAAGGAATAAATGATGGCTGCGGCTGATGGCCCAGGCACTGGCTACTCGCACCTGCCGGAAAGCATGGGTTTATTTACGTATAATAAAACATTTTGCGTGGCCGAATAAAGCTTTCGAGCACTTTCGGCACGTTTATGACCTCGTGTTGCAAAGTCTTGTTTGCTGAGAATCCATTTTAGCGTCATTCTGAAGCTTCCGTTGCACGCCGCCGCGATTTTCGGCCAGCCACCACGAGTTAAATAAGGGAAAGCGAACCAATCGCAGACGCCGGCGCCGCCCTCTTCGTCCGGTTATCGATTTTCAGTGCAGTGGTTCGGCCCCATGAAATCCCTATCCACTTGAGCATGCCCCTCACCTATCGTCAGCCAATTAGATAATACAAGCCGCTCAGCGTAGGCAATGTTATTCGTTTTTCAAGCAAACAGAAGTGACCTCCTATGAACGAGGAGAGCCTTTGATTGGTCTGTTCAGACAACCCTGCGGGTTACCGCCCGGTGCTTGCGTCGGCGGTTACGCAAATTTGACGTCAGGACATTGGAATAAAAACAGTTTCGAATAGTTTTACGCTATAGGGCCCCTGTTTCTGTTTAAAATGTTCGTAGTCAGCTTGAGCAAAAGTCGGTCCCATGCACCAGATTGTTGACGTGGATCGGTTACAATTTTCGGACCATAAATAAAGATTCAGTGCTGACCGCATTTGTTAGGTGTACATTCCAGTTGACAAGAAAGCGCTTCATGTATTTGGCTCCACCAACGATAAGATTGTGAAAAGGTCTATTGCACCGCAATGTATATATTCTGCACTCGCCATTCGTTGCCACATCGCATGAAGCACAGCTTTTATTTCCTAGTAGGCAGTCTTATGGCAGCAGGTTTTCCTAGAGCGGTCCAGCTTTTTGTGGCCAACTTTCCCTTGCAGAAGGCGAAACCTGGAGCACCGAGGCACACAGCTTGACCTTACAGCTTGCGGGGAGGCCAGAAAAACTCGGTTCCCTTTGTAACATCGGCAACTGCGGGTCGAGCGACAATTTTTCCTTTCTACAAACTATATTTCATCTTTCAATAAACACGTTGAGGTTGCCGGTATTTCATGAAAGATGTGAAATGAAAGGAGAAATGTAGCTGAACTTGCAGCCTCGCTAGAATACAAGTTATTTTCTATGTAGTTCGACTCTTCAGGTTGTGCTATTTATTAATGTATTTAGTACCAACAGTGCCCATTAAGGCATTACTGTGAAGGGGTACAAAAGAAACAAGCATAAAAATTGCAGGTTTGCATATGTTTATGTAAGTGAAGAACTGATTATTATAGGCCGGTACAAAACCACAGCGACATTGCACGCAGCCACGTCGGACACAGGCAGGTTGCACATGTCACATGTCACATGTGAAAATGTTGTAGGTTAACAGTTGCCACGAGTAGTTTCTGTATAACTTAAGAGGAAGCTTTAGCTCGGGCCCAACTCCGACGCCGCCAATTCAAATACATGTGAAACGCAAGAACGTTTTCTGAGATAACCCCTGGACGAATTTTCACGAATATTGTTGCATGCGAGAGAGAAAGTTAAATTCTAGTGACTGTTGGAAGCGGTAATTCGATTTAGGTCCATAATTTTGTTACAGAAATTTTCAAACCAGAAAGATAAAAAAAAATAGTCGCACGAAGCTTACAAATTCATAGCTCTTCATCAAGAGCAGATATCGCGGTTCTGTAAGGCGTCTATTATACCACTGAAAATGGACAAATTCGATATGTCATTTTCTATCTTACGTGAATTTATTAGGTTGTTTACAAGGGTTCTGCCAAAGCTGTATTTCCATATTACTAAATTTCTTTAGATTCATTCGTAACATGTCAATGTTGTCCGCTTTATATGTACTATTAGATGCAATTCACATAATTGTATTATCATTTTTCGTTGCTGAGTTACAAAGTTGTAAACTTGATAGTTTCCTTTTTTGAAACGCTTCGATTTTTGCTAATTTTTTATAGAAAAATTGAAAACTAAAATTGGGAATTCTAAACCAACAGTAACTAGATTTATAGTTTTTCTTTTACGTGTAACAAACTTCGTCAAATTTGGTGCTGTGGCTGCCTAGAAAAAAACGAATTCTCCTTTTACATGTATTTAGATAGGAGTACCCGAGCTAAAGCTTCCTCTTAGATTCATATCTTCTGCTATTATATACTGGTGTTGTCTCATAGAGGAACAATTTCATAAATAAAGATTGTGCTTCGTCAATGCCAAAACACTGTATTTGGCAGAAAAAAAAAGAAATTGAGTAAGTAGTTTTTGGAGAGCGAGAGGTTGTGAGCCGTTTGTGATTATTTAGTAGCGTGCTTACTCGTTAAAACACGTACAAAATTCGAAACTCATCATCAACGTACCCAATTTGAAGCTGACTGAAGATCCTTCAACTTCATTACCTTTGTTCTGAAAAAAGAAACAAAGTAATATGAAGCACAATCGCATATCTTGACGTTTTACTATAACGAACGACAGTGGCTTATAATCAAATTACGCTTGATCTTATTTCGTTTATAAAGGTTTGATCCTAGATTGGACAAGATTTGATGTGGGCGATGAGAGAGTAAAAAACAAGCAAATTCTGAAGATGGGTGTGTCAAGAAGCACAAATGAACACGAAACAAGTTCAAACGACAGCATCAGACGGAACTGGCGAAAGGTGAATTTTGCGGCGACGAGGCTTTTGGGGACGTAAGCACGAACCGGAGTTGCTCAATATCCAAAGAAGAAATGCGTTTTTTAACAAAACCCAACAGGGACTGAAGCAAAGGAAAGCGTCGAGGTAAAAAGCGTGGCTGAGATTGATATTTGTAAATAATGACCGAAAGGAGAAAATGAAAGTGGACGAAAAGATAACGTTTCGTCGGTGGGAGATGAACACCCAACATCCGCATCACGTGCGCGTCTCTACTGCGACGGTGGCCATCAATGCGTGCACTGTCTTGGGTATCCTGGGAAATAAAGCCTCGTATGGTACACGTGTTGGACTCAAGGCTTCCATAGTCCACACCGTCGCTATGAATGACTACGAGGGTTTATTGGCCGCGTACCGGTGCTCCTAAGTTGACGTGCCTTGTGACATAACTGCTTGCCATCGGGCAAACAGGGATGATCCGCGTCCACCTGCCTTGGTCGTGAGCAGCGCTGGCTAACCCTCCCAGGTCTCGTACACGTAGATTGTGGACGGCCATCGCCTCAGCTACAGCGCTCTGGAACTTCAAGAGCGGCGCGCGCGATGCATTGGCGGCCAGCGCGGACGCCTGGACGCGAGCGGCAGCGATGCCGCCGCCAGCATCCGTCGCTCGTTGCGGCTGCAATAATTGTGCGCGGCTCTCGCGTGCGTCAAATTTTAGTTTTGGTTGCACCTTGTCTGCAATTTATGTGTTTAAATCAGACATTCGATAAATATAAAGGATTGCTTTTCCCTTCGTTAGTATACCTTGGAACATAAATTGCGGTTGTCACTGTAACTCGTCCCCTGCGCTTACAAACTGATTCAATAATTAACATAATTATAACCTTCACTTTGTCTAGCTAACTACTCAAAGCATTGCTAAAAACAAACAGCACGGTTATGGAAAACGCTAATTACATATTCAAAAATTTAGTTCATAAATCATTACAAAGTACCAAATAAATAATCTACCATTCATTCTTACTATTCAATTACGTGATTGATTGCGTAGAAATCTCACGTTCATTATTTATTCCATTTTCTATACACTTGATTCTGTGACCGTCAGTAATGAAGTCTCTTTACAAAATATTCGTGCGTTGCATGAGTTATGTGCAAAGGAAGAAGGCAAGGTTTCGTGAATACGTTTTCTAACGTGTCAGAGATAACTGCAAGGATTGCGAGTGCATTTCTGTAGTTGCTGATTTAATGTAGCCTAACAATATTAAGCGGCTATTGACTTCTACCCCTAAGTATTGTGTAACAATTGATTTCATACTGAAACATACTATGTAACGACTTTTTCGGCTTTTCAATATTGTTAGCCCTATCAAATCCCCCTTATGCAATAGTCCACCACGAAGGCTATGAGAACCCTTAGTCAAATAATTGTACAAAATTACTAATATTCACAATTGCTACCGGCGCAGCAAGCGATCTTCGCAGACCATGTTGGGGGAACAAGTGGCTTTCATACAGATGACGATTATGATGTATTGAAACCCTCTTTTAAAAGGGATGGGGACAAATAGTCACCTAGCCTACTTGAAATAATTTATTTTATTGTAGCATATTTCTACACATATACTTAATCGTTTCCTCTTCCTCAAAACTTCACCTTACTTCTACAGCTACGTGTGTCTTAACAGATACGGTCGTATCAATCTTTTCCTGCTTTTTTTTTTCATTAATACTCTAATCGTCTCTCGCCTATTTCGACTTCTGACCGGTTGATGCTTCTGTCCGCTCTAAACCAAGCGCTTCTGGAATATGTACGTTATTTTGCAGGATGAAGAAATGGGTTAATGCTATGAATGTTTCCTTTGAAAAGAGGCGATGAATGGCGCCACCAAGCTTTTCTTTTTCCTATTTCGCCGCAATAGCAATTATGTTGACACTCTTGGCGCATCTTTGCCGTTGGCGTCGCCGTTTTCGTGATGTTCTGTATAAAGTCTAAGGGAAATAATACTGTCTCCGCGTGCCATGGGCTGTACCTGAGCTCGAAAGCGCTTGAGAGGACCCCACGATCGCGGCTGAATCGCGCGCAAGTGCAGAAAACTGCGAGGAAGCACGCTGTTCGTCGCGTGAAGTGCCGCGGGGGGATGGTAGGGGGGGCGGCATTGTTCTCCGGTAGCAATTGTGTGTTTCGCGACCGCGCGCAAGGGGAACCAATGAAGTCCCTCAATAATTTAGAATTACCGACAGGCTTTGATCCAGCCGACAACGCCTGCGATAGGCTGATCGGTGACATGTGACCTTGCTCCGCCCCTTTGCCGCCATGAAAGTTGCTGCGCGCCGGGCGAAGTGCGCGCGTTTGCCCTGTTGTGCTTTGCACATCGCTGCGATAATTTCGTTCCGGGAGGGCCGAAATTCCTTGTTGCTGTGCGGTTGGGTGCCGAAACCGGACGAAGGAGGGCAAGAAGTTATTTTTGCATCGCGAGCGGCAACCAGAACCTAAGCAGACGAAAAGTATGGTTACACAGTGTTGAACGGATGGACTTTGAACCGCCGGTAACAGCACGACTATGCGAGGCAAGTAACATACAACGATACAAAGGTGTGACAGAAAGTATACACGTGCGTGTGTCGAGCAGTGATAGTATTTCACTCGCGTGCATGAATGTTCAGGGCCGAAGTTTGAGGAGATTACTTATTTTAGTTCGTTGTGAGCAGGCTGAATAGACCAGTATGACCTAGGATGCGATGGACCGAAATGCCTTGTTGCTGTGTGGATGGGTGCCGAGATCAGACGGAGGACTACAAGAAGGTATTTTTCATCCCGCGCGCAAGCAAAACCTAACCAGAAGGTAAGTGTGGTTGCATAGAAATGCACGGAAAGATTGAACCGTCGGTAACTGAACGACTATGCGAGGAAAGCAACGTAGAGCGATACGAAGGTGCGAGAGAATGTATACACCTCTGTGTGCAGGACTGCAGTAGTATTTCATACGCGCGCATGAATGTTGACGGCCGAAGTTTGTGGAGATTACTGATTCTAGTGCATTACGAGCCCGTTCACTTAGCAAGTGCAGTATGACCAAGCATGCAAGTAAATAGTGGGGCAGAAACGCATTAACACGCTGACAAATATCCGCATTGCGTTACGTGTGATAAAATATAACAAAATTCAGCAGCGAATTCTGCTTTTACACGTTCCTGTGTTTGTGCGCGCGTTGTTAACTGCGTTTTACAACATGTCTAAAAGTCATTTCCAACTCTCACTTCCAACTCTCAATATGTCCAAAATGTCATTTCCAATATCCTAATCGTATTTTCTGCATTGCATATGTGAATAAATATGTTCCTAAGTGCCTGCATTATTCTGCTTTTAAAAACGAATACTGTATAGCCACTGCTACTGGCCATCAAACAATAAAGCTTAATACACTATATCAAAGTACATTACATACAGCGGCGAGCTCGTTCATTCCAAGTTTCCCTTACACTCGAAGATGTTTCAGTAATCGGCAATGCCATTTTACTGATGAAAAACACATAAGGGCAAATTAACATAAGAAAAAAGCCAGAAGCAATACACGGATTGCCAGAAAAACACAGCGGAGTAATAGCGGAGCTAACCCGCGTGCGTTTCGTATAAGGGCCCTCTAATTCTTACGGGGCTTTAGCGGGGCACGGAGGCGAAAAGGGATAAACACAACAATGCGCGTCATGATTCGAGTTTACGCGGCGACGTCGCACGGTTCACGAGAACAGTCAACCGCATTCACACACGCGCAAATACTACGCTTCATATGCTGTGCCGCGAGATCAGATCGCGCTGGCAGCCCGAACACGATCGAGGAGACACGCAGACATGATCCATACCGCCGCTTCATCATGTCGCGACAGTTGCACTGGCTCGTAGCATTGAACCACAAAACACAGCAGTCGTCGTGTAATCGCTACATGAGAGACACACTCAGCGGCAAGTCTGTTGGCGCACTCGTTTCCACACACACAAAGGATGTTGTTTAGTTGCCGTGAGGGTCGCGCGCTTTGAGAGTCGCACGTTTGAGCGACGTTATGACAAAAGTTTTTCGGTCCAAGTGACTGTCAGCCTTCATTTTTACACGACTTCTTCGTTCAAACCAACCCCTATGCGTACGCAGCACACTTACAAGCAAAAGAATTCACAGAGAAAACGGGATTAAGCGCATGCAATCACCAAGGCTCGCGCGTGATTGAGCGCAAACGAATGAAATGTAAACATGTGGAATCGAGGCGATCAAGACCTCATTACGCTCTCTTGAGCGTTTTTCTTGGAGCGCTCATTTTAAATTAAAGGAATAAATTTAGCAGTTCGGGTCCTTCTTTCGTTTTTCGCCACAGTCAGGCACCAGTAGGGCTTGTTTCCGCGCGTATGCAGATATTTGTTCACCTCATGAATGCCGCGGCGCCGCGGTTTAGCGTGGGCGCTGTCTGCTACAGGGACTTCCTAGGTGGCGCGCGCGGCAGATGTTGCCACCTTGAAAATTATAGAGGGACCTTAGGAACCAACGACTGCGACTCAGTCTCACGCGTTCGAGGGAGGAAAGCCGGGAGGCAGCGCGGGAGGGAGGGAAGGCGGCGTTGTACTCTCGCAGGAAGGGGTACTTTGCGCGGCAGCGTGTGTTCTCGCGCGCACCGCCTTGAACGCGATCTGCAGACGGCCTTTGTGCATGCTACGTTCTCCGCACTCAGTTTGCGTTGAAGCGATAGGCAGCACGAAGGTAGCTTCGCTCGCTGCTGCTGTCACGCTTGCTCGGGCCAGCGTTTCCACAGCGAGTGTCCGTGGTCACTGAATGCGATGTACTGGCGTTTCCCTGGTTGCTCTGACATCATGCTTATTAATCTAGTTAGTAAGCGAACGTTTCCAAGTTCATACGGCCGATAAATCTAGTATCCTTACTTTGCATAGCTGTCAACTAATTTGCTATTGCAATGGATTATTCGCCTTTCGGACGAAACTGAGACTTCTTGCGTAATATACTTCCTATATTTAAAAAGAGCTCTCTCTCTCTCTCTCTCTCTCTCTCACACACACACACACACAAACAAAGAATTCCCAGCATCAAATATTTTGAACCCCTACAGCCAACTTTGTTTTTGTACGCCTCCATTGTTTCTCGTTGCCCTACTTTTCCGCCACCAAACCTCCAATCACCTCTTGCTAATCTCTGTTGCCGATTTGTTTCCCTTCTCTTTGCTAGCCCGGATCCCTAGGGCTTCAAGGACACCAGAGGAGCCTAGAACCACGGGTGGGTAGATATCTTCACGTTATAATAAAATCATGTGGAATCGTTTCCCAAGCCTTACCGCAGCAAACACGTGCTTCTTCTTCCTTGGGATACCTCGCTTTATAACTACGCGTTCCCTCATGTTAAACCCCAAATAGGGTATTTGAGGAATGAATCAATGAAGAAAGACATCCTGATACTGCTTCGAAAGGTACAGAGCTTTTCTTTGATTAATGAATTGTTGCTTTCGTGGTTTCATTTATTTTCTCTTGTGCAGTTGCCCATAGCAGTTTTTCATTGGGGCCACCCGTGAGATAGCCTCAGCCTCTCTGACATTCATTGTTGTAATGCTGCTTTCTATCCGGTCGGATACTTGCTGGCAAGCTTCCTAGTTCTCTTCTTCCACTCTGAGTAAATGTGCTTCCTAGGCAAAGAACTGAACACTGTAGTAACTAATTTACTTTCTTTCATATTTCTGAGTTGTTCTTCAAAATCAGATTTACTTTGAGCTTTGCTCACATGAAAACTCGTCCAGTCCACATCACCCTGCACAGCTACAGCTCTACTCTTCTTGTGAGTACCCAATGCGATGCTTCCCACTGACTTTCGCTGGCCATAGAGTCCTGATTGTACCTCTGACTTCAAGCAAATACTCGCATTTGATACTATTTAGTATATTTGCTATGTACTATATGTCCTTGAGCCATTACGATTCTCGCACACCTCGGAGCACCTAGTACATAATGTATCAGCATCGCGCTATGTGTTTCACTGTGAATGCATTTCTCTTCCGCTTTGCTATTATTTTTTTCTGTGTTTCCATATATCTGTTGCTTTCGTTAATCTATACACGAAGGTATTTGTGTTTTCTTGCCCTAGGTATTTCATGACCCTGCATTTACACTGTCTGTTCACTGTTTTCATTGAACACCATGAAAGTCAATTTTCTAACGCTGAATTTCAATCCTAAGTTCTCACATTCCTGTCCCCAGATGTTAGCCAGGCCGAGGAATCTCAACCCGAGCGCATGCACCCTCTAGTCTCGTACCAAGACATCACACAACACTACCAGCTAACGCGTAGAACATATGCACCCCCACACAAGTCACTACCTAGAGAGCCGGAACGATTCCTCCGAGCTCTACAGGTTAATACATTCCCCCACCCAAGCATAAATCACCTCATAGACCCTACACAATTCTCTCCGCAATTCCGCTTCTGCGGAGAGCCCAGGTCCCCCAGGCACATAGTAGGGGTTTGCAGAGCGGCACCATTAAATCCTCCGAACCCTCACCCCACTAACGAGCTTTGGGAGAGAGCCTGGGCCAGCTCCGACCTCGAGGATCAGCAACGGCTGATTGCGAGAGCCCAGGACGCGGCCCGAGCTCAAGGCATTCTGGAATGAGGACGCCTCCTCAAAGCTGCATTCACGCAATAAATATGTTTATTCTCTCTCTCTCTCTCTCTCTCTCTTTCTCTTAGCCAGGCGTTGGGTGGCACTTTGCTTCTCCCAAAGCAACACAACGTTCTTCGCATAAATCAAACCTGGAAGCTGCGGCGCTACTATTGTGCCCGCCTCTTTGTATGACAGATTAAACTGAACTTTAATTCCTCCTAACGCGCTTTTATTCCATACTGTGTACATCATAAACAGCCTCTCGGATACATAAACTTTCTCTTCGCTGCTCATACCTTCTCATTTAACACACACGATATATTCTATGCGAATCTCCCTCAAAAGCTGTATACGGTCGTTGCCTTAGCCTTCCTCTTCCAGAATAACAAAAGGGATGTTGCGATCTGCATAGTCATGCGCTCCGGTATTGTTAAAAAAAGCCATATAAGGCGCTCTCCTGTCTTCTCTGGATATTTCATTACACTTTGTAAGAACAAATAAGTTATCCGGATGGACGGACGCATGGATGGATGGATGGATGGATGGATGGATGGATGGATGGATGGATGGATGGATGGATGGATGGATGGATGGATGGATGGATGGATGGATGGATGGATGGATGGATGGATGGATGGATGGATGGATGGGTGTTATGAGCGTCACCTTTGCAACGGGGCTGTGGGTTGCACAACCAAGCTTTGCTATTATACTGCCTAATGTGCTACCTAGGTTAAAGAAGAAAAAAAAGAACGACTATGAACTTGTACAACCAAATTTTTTGCTGCCCTATTGCAAACTTTGCTTTTGTACGTCTCCATTCTTTTGTCGTTTCCCTACTTTTCTTCCACCAAGCTTCCAATCGCCCCTTACTAATCTCATTTGTGGACATGTTTACTTTTCCCCTGCTGTCGCTGAACCCAAAGGCTTGAAGGAGGCCAGTGGGGCCTAAATCGACGACTCGGCAAATGTCTTCACATTCTAATAAAACACGCTCCATCGTTTCCCTAGCTTTACTGCAGCAAGCACATGCTTTTTCTTGCTTCATATATCTCGCCTTATAGGTGCGTATTGTAACGCATCCTGATCTCGCTTCGAAAACTAATAAGCCTCCCTCTCAGTTATCATAAATTGTTTCTTTCCTGATTTCGTTTTCTGTTTCTTTTAGGTAGTAGCTCATGGCAGTTTCCTTTTCCATTGCCGCCACCAATGAGATTATTTTAGCGTCTCTAAATTTCCGGTTGACGTTCTTTGTTCCTGTGTTGCTTACCCTACAGGCCGCATACTTGCTGGTAAGCTTCCTAGTTCTGTTCCTCCACTGTGGATCAATGTTGTTCCTGTACAGATACCTCAACTCACTCCCGCCATATTTACTTTCTTCCATATTCCTCAGTCGTTCTTAATAATGGATTTTACTGCGACCTTCCTTCACTTCAAAAATAGTCTAGCCCATATCATCCTGCACAGCTTCATTTGTAGCCTTCCTATGAGCGCACCATGCGAGGCGTCCCTCTGACCTTTGGTTAACATCGATTTCTGATTGTACTCCTGATTTAAAGCAAACAACCGCATTTACAAAACTAAGTCCTGGAACCATTACACCTTTCCAAATACCCCGGCAGCTCGTACGTATTGTATCCCAATAGCGCTCTGTGCTTCATGGTGGCTCCATTTCTCCATTTCTCTTCCCCTTTACTGCTCGTTCTTTCCTGTGTGTCGATATATATATATATATATATATATATATATATATATATATATATATATATATATATATATATATATTGTTACGCGCGAAGGAGCCCGTTTATAACCCTTACGGATGAACGGGACCGCTTACTTTAAGTCGCGAAGGTGAACGCATAAGCGGTCAGCCGGTTTATCAACTGAGCGTCGTTCTCTTCTTCCTTCCCCCACTCGGGTCCGCAAGCACGTTCACCGGTCTTCGTTTTCTTCCTGCGTAACATGCCTCTCGTCGCAGACGAAGCCCGCCGGGCGAGTCAATCCATCTGTCGTGATGTGAACAACTTCAAGCGGATGACATGGACCACTTGTGTCTTGGCAGCTCTTCTACCACTCGCGGTGAGGTGAGCTATGTTATACGTGACTTCCGTGAGCCTGTTAATAATAACATACTGTCCATCGTAGGTGGCCAAAAGCTCTTGGCATAATCCGCGTTTCCGTACTGGAGTCCACAGCCAGACTAAATCACCAGGGCGATAGGTTACCGGACGGTGGCGAACGTCGTAGCGTGCTTTTGATCTATCCTGCGATGCCAAAGTGCGCAAACGAGCAATACGACGAGCTTCTTCGGTAAGGAAGAGAGTGTCGGCGAGAGTGGGATTTTCATGACTACAGAAAGGGAGAACAGTGTCGATTGTGTACCGGGGTGGCCGTGCGTACAGCAGGAAGAAACGCAGTACGTCATCCCAGTTCTTGTGGTCGGATGAAACATACATAGATAGCATGTTTACAATTCTTCGGTTGGTACTCTCCGTAAGCCCATTCGTTTGCGGATGGTATGGTGTCGAGTGACGCAAGTGGGAATCACACAAACGAAGCAGCTCCTCTACGACGTCCGCTGTGAATTGTCGTCCACGGTCGCTGATGATCACGTGGGGCGGACCATGTCGCAGGATCACATATAGCAGCAGGAATGTTGAAACGTCAGTGGCAGTTGCAGAGAGCACGGCCGCCGTCTCGCAGTAGCGTGTGAGGTAGTCGACGCAAACAACTATCTAAAGGTTTGCCTTGGCTGATTTTGGAAATGGGCTTACGAAGTGAACGCCCTTTTGTTGGGAAGGCGTGCTTGGAAGCGGGATCGGCTGCAGGAGACGTGCTGGAGCAGTAGATGGCCGTTTGTGGCGCTGACTGCATGCAGCTGGCCACATACGTCTCAACAGACTGTCGCATTCCAGGCCAATAAAAGCGTTCCTGAATCCGGTAGAGCGTCCTCGCCGAACCTAGATGGCCAGACGTAGGGTCGTCGTACATAGCACTCAGAATCGCTGTGCGAAGGCTCTCCGGTACCACTGGGAGAAAACGGACGCCAGTGCTGGAAAAGTTCTTCTTATAGAGGAGTCCATCACGTACACAGAAATGGTTTGCTGTCGTAGAGGCGGTCGTAGCGGTGAAGAGCGGTGTTAATTTATCGTCTTTTAGCTATTCCGTTTTGAAGCAGTCGAAGTCTGGATAACGCGGCGACACAGAAGCCACGAGGTGATCGAAGTCGTCGGCGTCACAGTCCGTAGTGCTAAGGGGCATACGCGAGAGGCAGTCCGCATCAGCGTGTCGTCGACCGCTCTTATAAGAGACGGTGAAGCTGTATTCTTGCAGTCGGAGCGCCCAGCGCGCAAGGCGGCCACAAGGGTCACGAAGATTGACAAGCCAACACAATGAGTGGTGGTCGGTGACCACTGTAAATGGGCGTCCATAAAGGTAAGAACGAAACCGCTGAACTGGAAACATTACCGCGAGGCATTCTTGTTCCATGACAGTGTAATTCTGCTCGGGCCTACTTAATGAGCGGCTTGCATATACGATCACGTGTTCGCAGTCACCGTAGCGTTGAAATAGGACCACACCAATACCTATGCCACTGGCATCCGTATGGAGTTCCGTCAGAGCTGACGGACTGAAGTGCTGAAGAACCGGTCGGGACGTCCGCAGAAACTTCAACGGACGAAAGGCAGAGTCGCACTCCGGAGTCCACTCAAAGGGAGTGTCCTTTCGTAGCAGGCATGTCAGTGGATAGGCGACGTCGGCCAATTTCGTGATAAATCGGCGGAAATACTAACAAAGCCCCAGAAAAGTACGGAGCGCCTTTACGGAGCGCGGTGCACTGAACGCTTCAACGGCTGCTGTTTTCTGGGGATCAGGGCGGATGCCATCCTTGCCGACGAGGTGCCCAAGCACAAGGCTTTAGCGGTCTCAGAAGTGGCATTTCTTAGAGTTTAAAGCTAGAACAGCGTTTCTGATGCAGTTCAGGAGAATATCCAAACGCGAGTTGCGTTCGCTAAAGGTGCGGCCGAAGATGACGACGTCGTCGAGGTAGCATATGCAGATGCTCCACTTCAAGCCACGCAATACAGTGTCCATAAATCTCTCGAAAGTTGCCGGAGCGTTGCACAATCCAAATGGCATCACATTAAATTCGAAGAGCCCGTCAGGGGTTAAAAGGCAGTCTTCTCCTTGTCGTGAGGATGCATCGGAATTTGCCAATATCCGGATCGTAAATCTACTGAGGAAAAGTAAGAGGCGGAATGAAGGCATTCTATTGCGTCATCAATACGTGGGAGTGGGCACACGTCCTTTTTTCTTACAGCATTCAAACGGCGATAGTCGACGCAACATCTCCAAGATCCATGTTTTCTTTAACAAGAATCACTGGAGCTGCCCACGGACTCGCTGACTCTTGTACGACTCCCTTTTTCATCATTTCGTGCACTTGTTCGTTAATAATCTGGCTCTCTGATGATCAAACACGATATGGCTTTTGTCTACTCGGATTTGCCGAACCCGTGTTGATGGTATGGCGCGTTCGAGACGCAGGGATTGCAGGTATTTTGTCCTTCTGCGCAATGTCGAATACCGAAACGTGCTTCGAAAGCACACCCACTAACGTTCGGTGTTCACTCGTGCTGAGCGATTTATTTACCATCGACAAAAGGGCCGTTTCCGAACTGTGGACATGAGGTTCTTCCGGCACATCTGTAAGTTCAGCCACTGATAAGGACGCGTGTTCCCTGGCGAAGGCTAATTTCAAGCCGTCTGATAGTATAACGGGCTCCATAGAACAGTTTACGGTCCATAAGCCAGTGCGTCCGCCTTTGATCGACATCACACAATGTGGCACCAACACAGTTTTCTTCATACAGTTAAAGTGGATCGGTTCTACGGTAGCTTCGAAGCTGTCTGAATCGGCGCCGCAACAGATAACGGGAACGCATACGGTAGATGATGCAGGTATGACTGTATCACCACAAACACGCAGTGTAGTTTCGCGATATACAGGGTTCTCCAGGAGTCCTGATGGAATCCTACCACTTAAGAATACTTTTCTTGTGCGGCAGTCGACAGTAGCACCACACTCCATCAAGAAGTCCATGCCAAGAATAACATCATGGGTGCACCGACGAATAATTACAAGCTCTGTCGTAATAACATGGCCTCCCAAATCCACGTCAGCACTACACACCCCAGTAGGTCGCAACGGCTCGCCACTCACTCCACAGAACTTTGAATCTTCGTCCCATTTGAACAAAACCTTTCGCCCTAACACGTGTTTAAAGGAGACAATCATGACCGAAATTGTTGCGCCTGTCTCCACCAGAGCCATCACAGCGACATTATCTACAAGCACTTCAGCATCAACACATTATCTTCAGCATCAACACAGGAGGTATTTCTGTCAGTAGCACGTCTCCAGCGACCTCACCTCCATCGGCCACGCTAGCTAGTTTCCGGTGACGAAGGGGACGCGGTGCGACGCAGCGGTGAGGGAGAACTGGGAGCACGACGTTGCGGTGGGGGTGTCAAACTTCTGTCAGATGCCGGGGAGGGATTCCGGGAGCTGCTCGGCCGATACTCGTCGCCAGACGATACGTGTGCTGGCCACGGGGCACCATGTGACCGTTCGGAGGGCCGAGAAAACTCTGACGGCTGGCCATACCACGTGGTCATACGCTGGTTGCAATACCGCGATATATGACCCGGGACTCCACAGGAATAGCACACCGGGAGAGGTCGAAACCTTGGTCGTTCGTCGATGAAGCGGATATTATCATTTTCACGCGTGTAGTGGGCTGGTTCGTGGCGTGTGTCAAGACGATACATCGGGCGTCGAGAAGGCGTGCGCTGAGTCCGTTGGTCATAGTGCGGAGTCGGCGGGCGTGTTGTCATCCTCGAATGTGGGGCTGCGCTGTACTCTACGGCCGCTGCGGTAACCATCAGTTGCCAAGGGGCCGAATGTGGCGCCGTCATAGCCTCACGTGACGTGTACACGCCATGGTGGTCAACAGTTGAATGCAGCAACTCTTCGCGGCGGGAAAGTTCCTCGCGGACAATCTGTAGGATGGTCGAAGGAAGGTCGAGGCAAGGAATCGTGTCCACACTGGCAACCGCCGTAACGTTTGCCAACCGACCAAACTTTGGCGCAATCCGACGCATCCTGAGCGTTTCAAAAGTTCTGCAGTGCCGAATGATGTCGGACACAGAACTGAGGGTCTCCTTTCCAATTAGAAAATTGTACACATCCTCAGCCACTCCTTTCAGCAAATGTGCAACTTTATCTTCTTCCGACATGCGAGCATTGACCACCTTTCACAGCTTTAACATTTCTTCGATATGTGTTGTGCATGCCTCACCTGGTAGCTGCACCCGTTGCGACAGTGTCTGCTCCGCACGCTTCTTTTTGGCGACTGAGTCCCCAAAACACGCCTTTAACTCGTCAACAAAATGTTCCCACGTCGTAAGCGCGTCCTCATGGTTCTCATACCACACGAGGGCGGTATCGGTCAGGGAGAACACCACATTGGTGAGCTGAGCGGTTGCATCCCACCCGTTGGATTTGCTCACTCGTTTGTAGTGGACGAGCCACTCGTCGGCATCTTCCCCCGCTTTCCTCCGAAGGTGGGTGGAACTCGTTAGTATGGCAGTGGACCCTTAGGCGCTGCCCTCGGAGTGGCTCCTTCCTTCCCCCACTCGGGTCCGCAAGCACGTTCACCAGTCTTCGTTTTCTTCATGCGTAACAATATATATATATATATATATATATATATATATATTGCCTGCGTTTATCCATTTACTAAGGTATTTATATTATCACGTGGTAGTGACGGTGAAGACAGCAAAACGGTAAATCTGATCAACAGGTCAAGCGGGTCGGCTTTTATTCAGCAGTCGTCGCATGTTTCAGAGTAATCTCTCGAAGCCGCGTGTCTTCCACGAAGTTCTACACCATTCGCGTCGCGCATAATTGCAATCAGATTACGCAAGGTTCGGTGATAACAGACAGCAGATAGAACACTCGATAACATTCGAGAAACTTCCTATACATGCAGGCGCGTCCCGCGCTGCGCGATAACACTTGTTAGGCGGAGAAACTTGGTCACCTGATAAAGATAAGCAACTAAACGTGTCAATACCCGCTTCTTAAAAAGCATCGACCCGATGCTGCAAGCAAACGAAGGTAATAAACAAAAGCACCCGTCGCAAAGAAAAAAAAAAGAGGAGGTTCGTCAGCGTGCGTAAAAGGGCTTCAAGCGAACCACTCGGACCACTTCAGATCGTACGCGGTGCCGCTGTGAAATCGAAACGCCGTCTGGCAGAAACCTCATAGTCCAATTCTCTAATACGACGGATGATCTAGCAGGGTCCTAAATAGCGTCGCAATTGTTTCTCACAGAGCCCTCGTCGGTGTATCGAGATCCAAACCTAAACACGGTCGCCAGGCTGGTACTCCACGTAGCGTCGTCGGAGGTCGTAGTGTTGGCTGTCGGTGCAATGCTGGTTCTTGATCAGTAGGCGGGCGAGCTGTCGGACTTCTTCGGCGCGCTGGAGATGGGTGACGACGTCAATATTCTCTTCGTCGGTGACGTGCGGCAGCATGGCGTAGAGAGTCGTCGTTGGGTTCCTGCCGTAAACCAGCTTGAACAGCGTGATCTGTGTTGTTATTTGCACCATCTTGTTGTAAGCGAAGGTTACGTACAGAAGGACGGCATCGAAGGTCTTGTGTACGACGTCGATGTACATTGCTAGAGTGTCGGCGAGCGTCTTATTCAGGCGCTTTTTAAGGCCATTTGTCTGTGTGCGGTAAGCAGTTGTGCTCCTGTGCCTTGTCTGACTGTACTGCAGAATGGCCTGGGTGAGCTCTGCTGTAAAGGCCGTTCCTGTGCCGGTGATGAGGACTTCTGGGGCACCCTGTCGCACGCAGCATGATGTACTCGACGAAGAATTTCGCCACTTTGGCTGCGCTACCTCTCGGCAAAGCTTTTGTTTCAGCGAAGCGAATGAGGTTGTCCGCCGCCTCGACAATCCACTTATTTCCGGTTGTTGACGTCGTAAAGGCTCGCAAAAAATTAATCCCGATCTGTTGAAATTTTCGGCAAGGATCCTAGATCGGCTGTAGTAATGCCGAAGGCTTTGTCGGGGGTGTCTTGTGTCTCTGACAGTCTCGGCATGTTCTGACATAACGCGCGACGTCGGCGGTCAGGCG
Source organism: Dermacentor variabilis (assembly GCF_050947875.1). NCBI lineage: Eukaryota > Metazoa > Arthropoda > Arachnida > Ixodida > Ixodidae > Dermacentor > Dermacentor variabilis. The sequence continues at coordinate 6,852,395 of NC_134574.1, forward strand.
CTGCCAATAATACTTTTCTTGTATGCTCGATAGTGTCCGGGAAAATCCGAGGTGCCCAGCGGTCGGATCGTCATGTAGGGCGTGCAATACTTCTGGATGAAGGCCTGACGGGACAACAAGAAGGTTGTTGGCACGGACTGGTGAGAAGTTCTTCTTCACGAGTAGATTGTTGTGAAGCGTGAAGGAAGATAATCCGCGCTTAAATGCCCTCGGGACAACGTCGGTGTGCCCTGCCAAATATTCGACGAGGTCTTTTAGCTCCGAGTCTGCCCGTTGCTGTTCAGCGAAGCCTTCCGCACTTATCATTCCAAGGAAGGCGTCGTCATTCTCGTCGTCTTGTGGCGGCGGGTCAATGGGGGCACGTCATAGGCAATCGGCATCAAAGTGTTTTCGTCCGGACTTGCAGGTTACAGTGACGTCGTATTCTTCTAGTCTGAGGGTCCACCACGCCAGCCGTCCTGTAGAATCCTCTAAATTCGCTAGACAACACAACGCGTGATGGTCGCTGACGACTTTGAATGGCCTGCCAGATAGGCAAGGGCGAAATTTTCTGTAGCCCAAACGATGGCGAGGAATTCCTTTTCGGTCGTAGAATAATTGCCTTCCGCTTTTGAGAATGACCGGCTAGCGTAAGCTGTCACCCATTCAAGTCCATTTTTCCTCTGGACTAGAACGGCACCGAGGCCTAGGCTCCTGGCGTCATTACAAATTTCTCTATCACGGCCCAAAGGGCCTTAGTGCAGCACGCTAGTGAGGTAGCTAGGCTCAGTGGAGCCCTGGAATAGGGGCCCACCCTTGCCGGAAGAGGCTCCAAGTCGCCGGCGCCCAAGACGACCGAGACCTCGAGACGCTAAATCCTTGAAGGAACCAAATAAAGTTTCTCTCTCTCTCTCTCTCTCTCTCTCTCTCTCTATCGGCGTACTCTTCGAAGTACCGGTGGCTACTGCATGCGTCGTTTCAGTTCTTCAAATGCATTGGCCTGCAGCGTTTCCCACTTAAACTCGACATCGCATTTGGTTAGATGTGTTAGCGGCTCCGCGATGCGTGCAAAGTCCTTGACAAAGCGCCTGTAGTAGGCACGCATGCCAAGGAATCTACGCACTGCCTTCTTGTCGATGGGCTGCGGGAACTTTGCCATGGCGGCTGTCTTTTGTGGGTTGGGGCGTACTCCAGATTTTCTGATGACGTGGCCTAGGAACAGAAGCTCATCGTAAGCGAAGCGGCACTTTTCCGGCTTAGAGAGTGAGCCCTGATGACTTGATGGCCTCTGGCATTGTCGCAAGTCGCTTGAAGTGATCTTCGAAATTTTCGGTGAAGACAACGACGTCATCCAAGTAAACAAGACAAATCTGCCACTTCAACGCTGCTAACAGCCAGTTCATGACATGCTGGAACGTTGCAGGTGCCGAGCACAGTCCGACTTGCATGACCTTGAACTCGCAGAGACGTTCTAGAGTAACGAAGGCGGCCTTTTCACAATCTCTCTCGTCTACTTCTATTTGCCTGTAGCCAGACTTGTGATCCAACGACGAGAAATATTTAGCGTTGCAGGGCCGATCCAGTTCGTCGTCTTTACGTGGTAGGGGGTATACACCCTTCTAATGGTATCTTCGACTGGTCGTCTTCATCCCCCGAAGCCATAGAGTGTCTCACTACATTACCTAGAGGGAAATCTGGCGCTGCTGCGCTGTGGTATGCATGGGAATGCCGGTATATTGTGACTTCGGATTGGCATCGTTCTCGTAGAGACAGGACACCTTGAAGACGCGCTTGGCAAATATCGTTCCGTCTGTCACAATGATTCACTTTCTACTAAAACAGCACGTGAAAAGCTGTTTTAGCTTTATTATTGCGCAAAAACATGTTTTGTTTAACTATGAGAACTTGTTATTGTGTGTACGACTACATGTTACGTAAAAAGTATCAGCGTGCCGCTAAAGTTGGAGGACAGACGACAAGGTTCGCGCTCGCTTTGAAACTGTTGGCCGTCTGTTCTTGCTTTTCTTCGCTTGGTCATGCATTGTGGGTGAGTAAAGATGTAATATGTGTGAATGGAAGCCTTTTATGAAGATTTTACTTTGAGAGCGCGTTATTTGCGTAGCCATAGCCACGTTTTAGACGGAGCCTTTTACAACACCAGCCAACCCGAGCCTCGCAGACACATATACCGCCATTCCCATGACGGCACGGTGCCCCCTTAAGAAATTCCCATAGACGGTGGCGCCAGATTACCCTCTAGGTGTTATAGTGAGAAACTCTATGCCCGAAGCAGAGTCGGCAGATCCGGTGTTCCCCGATCTCAGAGGTAGAGGACAATCGCGCAAGCCGAACGTGCGACTCGCGCTCCGATTAGGAAATGGCAGATGTGAAATGACGTGACTACTGCCAACGTCCGATGTTTCTTCTATACAAAGCTCCCGGCGCTGCCGGGAAAACCAGCGCACACTCCGGTGGGACGAGCGCAACGAGCGTTCGTCGAGACGCCAACATGCAGTGGCCTAGGTTGCCTAGTTTACGGTGGGCCGTCGCCAACAGCAGCGACGCGGCGCTGTGATGACGTTTCAATCTCGATGACTGCTCCGACGATAGGGCTCGGAGCGCCTCAGAGCGCTTGAAGATAGAGGAGAGCAATCGAGAAGAACCAGCCGAAGGCAGGGCGCGCGCCCTCATTAAACCATCGGAAGACAAGGCCGCTCGCGAGAGCGCACTAGAGCGCTCAGAAACGGTCAGCCGAAGATGGCATTAATGATCTTGTTCAGCCGGCGATAATCCACGCAAAAGCGTAGGCTTCCATCCTTCTCTTCACTTTGACAACAGGAGATGCCCACTGATGATGTGGTCGCGCCGCATTTCGTCGACTTGTTGTCTTACAGCTTCACGTTCTCGCGTCAAAACTCGGTACGGGCTTCGTCTGAGTGGTCAAGCGAACACTCCGATTATTATGCGATGCTTTGCGACTGGTGCTTGTCGAACCCTCGATGACGTGGAAAAGCGGTCTTTCTATCGTCGAAGCAGACTTCCGGCGCTGTTGCTGTTTAATCACGCACTGTAAAAAGTTGCGTTTTCTTATGGCAATTATGCCGTAAATTATGCGCAATCTATACCGTAAATTAAAAAGCAGTGCCACCGCCGTTAACAAGCTTCGAGAGCATGGCGAGGGACGAAGAGAGAGGAGTTTAGAGAGAAAACGGACAGGCTGCACGGATCCTTATTGGCGCGCCGGCCGTTCGCGGCGCCCGAAACGCGCATGCGCTAAGGCAATAGCGTGCGCTGTAGATGACGCACGCCACGGCAAGTTCGGCCGTCCCGGCAGGCCCCGCACACTCTCAAGTTCAAGAAATGGCCACAGAGGGCGAAAAAATGGACCGCGCGCAGCTGCTAATAAAACAAGCATAGTAGAAACCCTTAAGGGATGCCCGAGTTAGTTTCAATATCTACCGCTAGGGGCGCCGTCATAAGCGCAATTTTTTCTCACAAATTTCCTTTTACAATTACCGAAGCATGTTTATTTCATAAAATAGGCCATAAAATTGTCATTCCTAATAAGATACTGTACTTTTTAGTAGTAAATTTACTGTTTTTTCGTCAATAATGTAACAAAGGGTAATGTAACAACCCAGTCGCGGTGGTGGGTGCCAACGTACATAGAGAGCATGTCGGTTATGGTGCGAGTTAGTCGTCGGGTGGGACCGTTTGTCTGAGGATGATAGGCGGTGGTGATCGTATGTTTTGTGGAACATGAGCGGAGGAGGTCATCAATGACACGGGACAAGAAGCAAGGACGGCGATCGGTGAGCAGCTGACGAGGAGCTCCGTGAGGCAGATTAACTGCACGGAAAAGGAAGTGGGTAATATCCGTAGCACTGCTAGTTGGAAGCGCGTGTGTAATAACGTAGCGCGTGGCATAGTCTTTCGTGACAGCGACCCATTTGTTCCCTTATGCTGATGTAAGGACAGGTCCGATCAGATCGAAGCCGACGCGGAAGAACGGCTCTACTGGGACATCGATAGGCTGAAGAAGGCCGGCAGGAAGCGTCGGTGGCCTCTTGCGTCGTTGACACCGCTCGCAATTGCCAAACATACTTCTGCACGCAGTGACAAAGCCCAGCCCAAAAGAAACGACCTATCGCACCGTTTAAAGAAATTAGGTCGACGTGCGAATGTTAGGGTTGTGTTTTCAGCTTCTACACAATTGCAATGTCTGTGCAGAATAACCAGACCAGGCCTGTCTCACAAGCACATGTGCAAAAAGAAACATCAGGAAACGTTTGTTGAATGTGCGGGAGAAGTTGTTTACACCCTTCTTTTAAGGTGTGGGGAAAATTACGTGGGGCAAAGCGGAAGGTGCCTCAACGAGCCTTTTATGGAACACCGATATAATGTACCAGAAAAGCGGGGTGGGTTCCCTGACGCTCAATGCAGACATTGCAAAGGCGCTGTCGGCGGGATGGATGATGGTGACCACTCGATGTGTGCTCCAGAATGCAGATACTGCTGCATTGTGGGAAGAGTCCGATGAAGATTAACTCGCAAAATTATTGAAGCACAAATGATGGATAGGCTTGGAGATGTCTGTGTATGAAAACCATCAATTGCCCTTTCCTGCGCAGAGTTAGCTTACCTGCGCAATGGTGTGTGAGGTATTTTTTGCAAACAGTGCATCTATGATTATGTATGCGAAAAGGCTGTATATATGTATGGGTCCTTTGCTCGAAATAAAGAATGTTTCAAGTTAGCGGGGGGGGGAGAGAGAGATGTGTGCGTCACATCTTCCTTTCGTCCTTGTCTTTTCACGCGCTATAAGCATTACGTTGATAATAGCAATGTTGCATCTTCTGATTCTCAGAGAATAGCTTCTTGTTTCAACCCCTACTTCCACTCTATCTTTACGACTGATAACTCTAACCCCTGTTTTTGACTCCGAACCATACCCTAAAAATCGACGATATATCAGTGTCTCCCGAGGGTCAACTTAATCCTCAACTTAGACACCAAGAAGCCGTGTGATCCTGACGATATTCCGACTGTTTTTCTCGTTCGATACCCTCTTTGTTGCAGCCGATATCTAACAATTATCTTGAAAAAATCCCTCTCAACCACCACCCTTCCTCCGTCGGGGAAACTTGCTTCAATTCTGCCCTTATTTAAGTCGGGTAACGTTCAATTGTTATCTAACTATAGGCCAATTTCCTTAACAGCACACATGGAAATTACTCGAACACCCGATTTTTAAACATAATATTGTTGCACAAAAAAAACGTGTGTTTACACATCTTTACAAGTAAGGCGAGCAGCACAAGAATCACAGCAGCCAATATGGCGAGGAGCCACCTGTACGTCTTCATCGATGCTCGCCTAAGGCGACACACTTCTTCTGTCTTGCGGCATTACCAACCGGGCGAAAAAACTCGCACAATCCGTGTATACTAGAGTGCGGCACCAACAAATGGGGCATACGGCTTTAGCCGAGCAACGTGAAATACATCAGTCTGGACCGGCGCAGAAGGTAGCATTGACTTTGCTGGTGCAATCTCATACGTCACGTCGGTAATTTGCGCAGAACGCAATAAGGACCATGGTAACGTGGTAGAAGCTTCCCTGATAGACCAACTTGTCAAGTTGACGACAAGAGGAGCACTAAGGATCCTAGAGCGTAATATAAATCCTTATGACGACAGTCGTAACGCAACTTCATGATGCTTGCGACATCGTAAGACGGTCACGCACGATAGAACGTACAGCGTTCGTCCTTGCGATGGCATCTTGTGCGTACTCCGATGGTTGTTGCGGAGCGGATGGGAGTAATGTATCCATGGTGAATGTCGATTCACGGTGAAAAAGAAGATAAAACGGACAACAACCTGCAGTACCGTGGCGTGAGGTATTATAGGCGAATGGCTATACGGGATGAAAGCAACGCTCCTCTTGTCTACATAAAGCAGGCTGGCGGAACTCTTTGATACTTTCGACTTGAGCAGACCCTCAGCAACGCTAATAAGTACAGGCGCCCAAATCTTTAACTGGCGTGCGCGAGCGGCGACTTTTCCGTGCGTCAGCGCCGTATGACGGGGCGCGGCTGCAAAGAGTCTGAGGCTAAGTGCATACGGACAAAGCGCGCTCAGCTGGGCCCATCGTCTGCTAAGCTGTTTCCAGCCTCGCCCGGTCATACGGCGCTGACGCACGGAAAAGTCGCCGCTCGCGCACGCCAGTTAAAGATTTGGGCGCCTGTACATGTATGCGGTAACCTGCTAATCGAAGACGGAGGATCTGATCGTCGAATATTTCGGTCACCAGCTCTCGGCGTGACTTACTTAATACGTTTGACAAGCATGTCTTTGCGATTCCCCTCTTAACCAACCTGGACTGCCCCGGCTGATATGGGAGCAGTGGCTCGTTCGCGCGAGGCTCGTGCTTCCAGCGTACATGGTCGTTGCAAAATGAAAGCTTGGTGTCAACAAATCAAATACTTCCGTCAATCGGCACTTCATGCGTTCCTTTTAGCAGATATAAAGCCTCGCGTATAAAAGAAATCGCCATCAGTGGGTAAAAATGAGAACAGTTAGAGCTGCAGTCAAGAAGAACTAAAATGTCACTGACGTATCTAAAAGCATTGAAAATCTTAATATCTAGAAACAAACCACTCATTTTCTTGGGTAGTTCCACTAAGAATATATCGCTGAGAATGGGAGCTAAACACGATACGATACATATTCTCTCCATCTGTATACAAGGCTCTCTTTCCCATAGAATGAAAGTAGACCGAAGATCAAAAACTAAACAGTTCTATGAATCAATCATTCGACATCCCGGTGGCGTTCGTCAAGGCAACATTTCCAAAGCTGTCAATAGAACACTGTACACTGGAGAGCAGACCTGAATGAGGTTAGGAGTAAAATAGGTCTGTTATGTCTACAGAGAAGGCCTTAAAGGGAAGCTGAAAGCTGTTCCAGAAAAAAATAAGTGAAGAGCAGTACGCAGTGGTTTTCAACCCTCTGAATTCGAATATCGCATCGATATTCAGCGAAAGAAAGCGCAAACATATTTTATTTCGATGAAAAGCGCAGCAGCAGACACGCCCAGCTCGCGCGCCTCGTTTCCGCCTGTGATTGGTCGGGCGCCTCGTGACGTCAACAATTGTGTTCGTCCGGACCGACTGCTGCCGCTACACACGAAGCACGGTGCAAAGTAGTTTGGTGGTGTTTTGCTGAGACGGTCATGGAAATTTTCAAGAGCTTGCATTTCTCTGAGGAGTTCGGCGTTAAGTCCAAACTCTACGAGAGCGATTTTGCGCGCGACGGTGACGGGCGACGGCTTCGAGCGACAAAACGGGCCGTCGCTTCAACAAATCGCTCGGCAGACGACGAGTGAACGCAACAGCCATCGCCTCGCTTGTAGCGCTGTCGCTGTCGCGTTCAAAATCACTTGAAAGGGGTTTATACTTGTACATACTACACGTACGTACATACTTGTACATACTACATGTACGAGCCGATTACGAAGAGCCGGCCTCTCCAAGAAGCAAAAAATGCTGGTGCAAACACTGCTTCCCACGCGAATGAAGGCGTAGTGTTAGCATCTCCTTGTGTTGGAAATGTTCTTTGGCGAGTATGTTTTTTGCTAAGCTGCATTCAGCGTTCCAGTGAGTACGTTTCCGGCAAATAACTGTAGTGTTATGTTCCTGCATGCCTCCTCGTAGAACGTAAGCGGTGATGCGATCTTCAGCATTTGTGCGCTGCCCCGAAGCTGTTGGCAATCCACACAGACGGTTTAAACGCGGAAAAAGTTTACTGGCTGTTGTAGCACGTGTAGTATAGAACCTTCATCAGCGCGCCATCCACACGCTACTCGTAACCGGCGAATTCCGTCGGCTACGTGAGATGGTCGGTTTCTTATGTGTGCGAGAGAAGGGGGAGCGCAGCGTCTTGGCGTGACCAGGCTTTCCAACACGTGCAAACTTTACGCTTGCACGGCGTTATGGTAGCTGCATGCAGGCTGTTTCACAACACACGTGCGAATAGAAAATTCGCGGCGCTTGGCGATGAAACCTGCGTCAAGGGTGGGCGATAAACATGCACCTTCCGTTCAGCGTGCTGCTTTTTTAGGAGAAACCAAAGCACGCATTATTGACAAACTCCGGTAGTAATCGTCCCGGAAGTTGTTAGAGCACAACACTTGTTCTTGAGCGCTTGAAGTTGTTTCGCTTCGCAGCAGCCTCCCACTTAGCAGAAAGCTTCTTGTCTTGCAGGAAATAATGGAAAATTGGAATGTCGTCGCGGCCGCTGGTGTTCGTGCAAGCGTAGGCTGCACAGAACGCCGGCATGATCGGCCTACAAGTTCAATTGATGCTTCGCACGTCAACTACCACTCCTATATACACACAAATAAAGGAATGTAGGGTAGAGCGAAGCAGATTAGGACGGCACGCACGCAGAAATAAGCCCGGTCAGGCACGGTCGCGGAGGCTGCGAAGGAGCGGAACACCAGTGTTGAAGTCACTACGCCGCGGTTTCCGGTCTCTGCTCGCATCGTCAGCGTCAGCAGCAGCGCGCGGCGCTCGACGGGGGGCAGAGCTACAGCGCAATTTTAACCGACGATTGCGTCGCTCCTAAGTGAAAAATCCCCCCCCCCCAAATTTTACCTTCATGGTTTATAAGGTTCCCGCATCCGTATATGAGCGTCTTATTGAATTCGGCAGACTCTTCAGCTTCCCTTTAATATTCTTATGTATTGACGACCTGAAGTAATCCAGTTCCACATCAGAGTTTTTTACAAGAAACGGTTCCTGAATTGGCAACATGTTGAGCATTTTTTGAAGATAGAATGCAATACGATTTTGCCAGGTGCCGTTTCCAGACACAATGGCTCGATAAAGTGCGGCCACCTTATTTGTCTTTACACTAAAGAACACACGGCAATCAAGCTTGCTGGCACCTGTGCCTTTCATACCACAATCTAAACGCCGGCGTTTACATAGCTTCTTGGCTTTCGCTTTCACTTTTGACACGCACAGATTCCTAAGTACAATAAAGTCTTATTTTTTATGGCTTTTTTGACAGGCTTTTGGTTGAAGGCCTCAAAAGACATCACCGTGAAACCCCCCCTCCTTATCTGCTGGAAGTACACACAGCTTATTGTCCTTCAAGACAGAGGATACGCGTTTTACAGATTTCTTTGGAAACGCTGCTCTGCTATGGATGGAGGCATTGACACCGCCCGACACGCAACGCACAAGGTCCTCTCCGGCGGTGCACTGGAAAACCTGCCTGACGAGAGACAGAAGCTCCGGAGGGGTCCTCTGGAGCTCCTGTCAGTGTGATGATCTTTGCATGTATGATGATGTACGCAAAAAAGTTGTATATATGTCTTGGTCCTTTACAGCTAATTACGACGTGTCCAAGGACGACTCAGGTGGCAGGATAGCTTTCTAAAATTTACGGGGATAAGCCGTTAATAATTTTGGCAAGCTTACCATGTGTAAACATTATTTTGCAGCAACCATTTTAGAACAAAGTTCTTTTTAGCACTATAGAATTGCATGAGTTTTGTTGAGTCACGAAAGCTTTTCTACGACGTAATCTAGTCACATGACGTGATAAATGCAAAAGGTCCTCAGCCATTCAAGGAATTTCATTGTTTGTTTTCTTTGCTTTTAGAGGAATGAAAAGATCAATACACCAAAAGGTCGTCAGACATTCCAGTCATTAACCCTGGCTTCCTTCTTTGTACGAAAGGGAAAATTAACTTCACACTTACTGACAAGATTGTTGAAGAATGTTGTCAAGGTATTGGTATCACTAGTCATATTTATAAGTTCAAACTCATGAGAAGAATCGCATAGGGCATCTGTCATTGCCCAATAATCAGTGCGGATAAAATCAGGAAGTGCACTCTAGATATAGCGGGATTGAGGTACGAAGGTTTTAGTGTAATCGCTGGTGCCCGAATTGTTAGTTGAGACTACTACACATTTCCTGTCACCAATGTAATGTCATTCGGCCAGGGCACACACCGCCGGCGGAATGAACGATAACATTCGCGTAAGTTCCAAACCACGCAGGCACGTCTTGCACAGGATGGGGACACAGGATGGCGACAAAGGATGGCGCTTGTCCTGTGTCGTTCTTCCCACTTGTGATCGTCTTAGTTGGCGCTGTTCCTTCCTAATTCAAGTATGCAACATCTAGCCCAAATGAATGTTGTCCTGAACGTCTTGCGCTGAGTGATAACGTTTAACATTCGGCAGCTGGTGAACAGCGGCCATCAGATAAACATAAGCGATTAAATCTGTTCATGCCCCCTCTTAAAAAGCGCCGTCCTCATGCTACAAACATAAAAGAAGAGTGAAAAACAAAAGCACACCTAGAAAAAAGTAACAAAGCAACCAAGAAATAAAGTCCAAAAGTTCGTGTGCGCTGAGAGAGCGGCTTAAAACGCCCAACACAAACTATTTCTTGCCATGCTTGGCGGCGCTGTGATTGCGAAATGCCGTCTGGCACAACCTCATAGTCCTGTACGCCAATACGTTGGGTGATCTTGTCGGGTCCGAAATGGCGTCGCAAACGTTTCTCGCTGAGTTCTCCAAGGCGTATTGGTGTCCAAACCCTAAGACGGTCTCTGGGCTTGCAGTACAGGTAGCGTCGTCGCAGATTCTGGTGACGGATGTTGGTTCATTTTACGCGCAGGCGCGCGAGCTGTAGAGTTTTTTAGTATTACTGAAGATAAGCGTCGTCATCGAGATTCTCTTCCTCGGTAACGTTTGCCAGCATGGCGCCGAGTAACGTGGTGGTTGTCTGCCGTAAACTAGCTGGGAAGGCGTGATCTGTGTACGTTCCTGCACCGCCGTGTTGTAAGCGAAGATTACGAATGGCAAGGCGGCATCCAACGTCTTGTGCTCGGCATCAGTGCACATTGCAAACATGTCGGCGAGGATCGTGTTCATCCGCTCCGTATTACCAGTCGCCGGCTGCCTTGTGCTACTGGGGCTTGTCTGGTTGTATTGCCGAATGGCTTGGGTGAGGTCTGCAGTAAAGGCCATCCCTCTGTCTGTGTTGACTTCTGGCCGCAGGATGTTCTCGATAAGCATTTCGCCCTTTTGTATGCGCTACTTTTCGGCAGAGCTTTCGTTTCGGCGTAGCGGGTAAGGAAAGCAGTAGCCACAATTATCCTCTTGTTTCCAGATGCTGACGTCGCAACGGGTCCCAACAAATCTACCGGTATCTGCTAAAAGGATCGACAGAGGCTCGATCTTCTGTAATAATCCCACTGGCTTTGTCAGCGGCGTCTTTCATTGGTGGTAGTGACGAAATGTATTGACACTTGTACTTATTTTTATCGGACAACCACGTTTCGCCGCCAAACGAATGTAATCGCACAGCGTGGGACGCACCTGCATGTATCCGAAGTTTCTGGAAAGTTATCGATGCTTCTCTCCGCTGTCTGTTGTCGCGAACCTTATGTTATCTGATTTCATCACCTGACGCGAATGGTGTAGAACTTTGTGGAAGGCATGCGGGTCCGAACGATTAGTCTGGAACATTCGACGACTGCTCTATAAAAGCCGACGCGCTTGACCCACTGATCAGATTTCCGACGATCGCCGACCGTTTTCGCCGCTATCGTTGTGCTGTAAGTGTAGCCTGTTTTTGTGGGCACAGGTTCGCCCAATAAAAGCTAGCTTTGTATTCCACCGTATTGCTGCTTTCTTCACCGTCACTACCACGTGACATCTGGTGGAGGTGCTTGTGCGTTCATGTACCGAACGCCCCCGCAAAGCCGCGATCCAAGCCCGAAGCCCGAAGCCCGAGGACAGAACCAACATAGCCCAAGACCAGCGTGCAAGCCGCAGACTGCAAGGTCTTCCCCCAGAGCACGGACTTCTACCTGAGACGACAAAGAAGATCGCGGTCAAGACAACCCCAATGGCTGCCCCAGCGTCCGCCGTTATCCTACAACAACCTCGGGACCCACCAAACTTCCATGGAGCAGCGACCGAAGACCCGGAGTCATGGCTGGAGACCTACGAACGAATCACGACATTCAACAACTGGAACTCCGACGACAAGCTGCGGCATGTCTACTTCGCCTTAGAAGACGCCGCCAGAACTTAGTTTGGGAACAGGAGTCGACCTTGACAACGTGGGGCCTGTTCCGTAGCGGCTTCCTGCGCACCTTTACAAGCGTCGTACGCAAGGAAAGGGCCGAAGGTATGCTGGACGCCCGAGTGCAGCTACCAAACGAGAACGTTGCCGTCTTTACGGAAGAAATGATCCGTTTGTTCCGCCACGCCGACCCGGATATGGCCGAGGAGAAGAAAGTCCGCCTACTGATGCGTGGTGTAAAGGAGGAACTTTTCGTCGGAATGGTAAGAATCCCACCGAAGACCGTCGAAGAGTCTCTTCGTGAGGCGACGAACATTAAGAAGACACTCGAAATCCGAAACCGGCAATTCGATCGCCGCACGAACTCTACAAACTACGCCGGTGTTCAATCACTGGCTACCGACGATCTACGCGAGACTATCAGAGCGGTCGTACGGGAGGAGCTGCTGAAGTTCTACACAAGGACGCAGTGCCAAGTGGATCCAATCGCTGAAATCGTCAAAGAAGAGGTTCAGCGATCGCTTGGAGTCCCTGAGGTGCTACCACGATCACCGCAACCTCAGCCGGAAGCGATGACCTACACCGCCGTCGCCCGCCGTCAAGGTCCACCTCCGCGACAACGCCAGGCCCGTGTAACGCCGCAATTCCGTCGTCCACCGCCGCCGCCGCCAGCACGCCCACCCGTCGCCCAGCGCAGCTACGCGAGGAAGACGGACATTTGGCGAGCCCCGATCACCACCCGCTCTGCTACCACTGGGGCGAAGCCGGCCATGTGTACCGCCGATGCCCATACCGCGACCTGGGATTGCGAGGTTCGCTGTCGATGCACCGCGCCCTCGGGAAGGTGAACGCCCTCGTGACATCGCCGACTACCTCGCCGCCACTCAGTGGAGCCTTCGACGACCGTCCCGTTCGCCGTCACCAGGCCGCTACCTGTCGCCGCAGCGCCGACCATACAATGGCCCAGCCCGGGGCCGGTCAGCGAGCCCATAACCGGAAAACTAAAAGGAGCAACCGATGGAGGTGCGGTTGCTGCTCGTCGAACTGACCAAGATCCTCCGCCGCCGACGAAGACGACGAAGAGACCATCTCGACGACATAATAACGACACGCCGTCGTCCCAACGAAGTCAGGAAGCCAAGAGTACACTGACGAAAGACGACTTGACGACGCGACGTTCAAGCTTCAGTTCAACACGACGCAGCCGTGATCCGACGGCAAGACGTAATTGCAATGCCAGACAAAGAACCACCGACCTCGACGTGCTTCTCGACGGCCACGCAGCCACCGCTTTAGTGGACACAGGAGCCGATTACTCCGTCATGAGGGGACCCATCACCGCGCAGTTGAAGAAAGTTAAAACTGCATGGGAAGGCCCTCAAATTCGGACCGCTGGAGGACACCTCATCACGTCGACTGGAATCTGCACGGCAAGAATAACCATTCATGACCAGACTTACCCTGCCACATTCGTTATCCTCCAACAGTTTTCACGAGACGTCATTCTCGGTGTGGACTTCCTAAGCCAACACGGCGCAATCATCCACATGAAGTCGAAGTCAATAACGCTGTCGGAAGATCATGCGATACCGCCGGGGAGCCCTCGTAGTCACCACGCCTTGAGTGTGCTCGAAGATCAAGTGAGCATCCCGCCTCACTCAAGCATGGTTATTTCGGTCGGCACCGAAACACCCGCTGACGTAGAAGGCGTCATCGAAGGTGACCAACGTCTGATGCTAGACCGTGAAATTTGCGTCGCAAGAGGGATCGCTCGACTTGATGGAGGGAAAACCGAAGTGTTGCTGACAAACTTCAGCCGGGATTTCAAGCACATCAACAAGGGCACGACAATCGCGTACATCGAGGAAATTCTGGAAACCAGTAGCGTGTTTGTCCTCTCGGATTCCACCGCATCTACCCCGACGACCATGGTTCCCGAACCAGACTACGACATTAATCCAAGTCTCCCCGTGATTAAGCAACAGCAGCTGAGAAGTCTGCTCCGACGATACAAAGGCTGCTTTTCGACGTAATCGAGGATTCGACAAACACCAGTCGCCAAGCATCGCATAATCACCGAGGAGTGCGCTCGACCACTCCGCTAGAGCCCTTACCGAGTTTCGCCGCGAGAACGTGAAGCTATTAGGCAAAAAGTCGACGAAATGCTGCGCGACGACATCATCCAGCCGTCAAAAAGCCCGTGGGCGTCCCCTGTTGTCTTGGTGAAGAAAAAGGACGGAAACCTACATTTCTGCGTCGATTATCGTCGTCTGAACAAGATCACGAAGAAGGACGTATACCCCCTCACACGGATAGACGACGCATTGGATCGGCTCTGCAACGCTAAATACTTCTCGTCGATGGACCTGCAGTCTGGCTATTGGCAAATAGAAGTCGACGAAAGAGATCGCGAAAAGACCGCCTTCATCACCCCAGACGGCCTCTACGAGTTCAAGGTTATGCCATCTGGACGGTGCTCGGCGCCTGCAAAGTTCCAACGCGTGATGGACACGGTTTTAGCAGGATTGAAGTGGCAGACCTCTGTCGTTTGATTGAATGACGTCGTCGACTTCGCCGGAAATTTCGACGATCACCTTAGGCGGCTTACAACAGTACAAGAGGCCATAGAGTCATCAGGGCTTACTCTGAAGTCAGAAAAGTGCCGCTCCGGTTACGATGACCTTCTGTTCCTTGGCCACGTCATCAGCAAGTCTGGTGTCCGCCCCGACCCGCAGAAGACAGCTACCATTGCGAGGTTCCCGCAGCCCATCGGCAAGAAGGCAGTGCGTAGAATTCTTGGCATGCGTGCCTTGTACAAGCGATTTGTCAAGGACTTTTGACGCATCGCTGAGCCGCTGACAAAGCTAACTAAATGTGACGTCGCGCTCAAGTGGGAAACGCCGCAGGCCAACGCATTTCAAGAAATCAAACGACGCATGCAGTCGCCGCCCATACTTGCACACTTCGACGAGCACGCCGATACCGAAATACACACTGACGCCAGTAGCCTAGGCCTCGGTGCCGTCCTCGTCCAGAGAAAAGATGGACATGAACACCTGATAGCTTACTCTTGCCGGTCGTTGTCAAAAGCGGAAGGCAATTATTCCACAACCGAAAAGGAATGCCTCGCCATCGTTTGGGCTACAGCGAAATTTCGCCCTTACCTCCATCGCAGGCCATTCAAGGTGGTCAGCGACCATCACGCGTTGTGTTGGCTAGCTAGCTTAAAGGACCCTTCAGGACGGCTGCCAAGGTTGAGCCTCAGACTACAAGAAAACGACATCACTGTAACATACAAGTCCGGACGAAAACACTCAGATGCCGATTGCCTGTCACGCGCCCCTATTGACCCGCCGCCGCAACATGACGAGGATGACGACGCCTTCCTCGGAATAAAAAGCGCAGAAGACTTCGCTAAAGAGCAACGAACAGACCCGGAGCTGAAAGGCCTCGTCGAGTATTTGGAAGGGAACACCGACGTAGTACCTAGGGCATTTCAGCGCGGATTGTACACATTACAAAACAAGCTGCTCATAAAGAAGAACTTCTCACCAGTCCGCGCCAGCTACCTTGTTGTTCGTGAGCGCTGCGTCCAGAAGTACTGCACGCCCTACATGACAATCCGACCGCTGGGCACCTTGGTTTCTCCCGGACGCTATCGAGGATACAAGAAAGGTATTGCTGGCCGCACCTAACCGCCGATGTCGCCCGTTACGTCAAGGCATGCCGAGACTGTCAGCGACGCAAGACAACATCGACAAGGCCAGCGGGATTACTACAGCCGATCAAGCCTTCTTACCGACCTTTTCAGCAGATCGGGATGGACTTGTTAGGACAGTTTCCGACATCAACATCTGGAAATAAGTGGATCGTCGTGGCGACGGACTATCTCACCCGCTTCGCTGAAACTAAAGCTCTAGCGAAAGGCAGCGCAGCCGAAGTGGCGAAATTTTTCGTCGAGAACATCCTGCTGCGACATGGTGCTCCAGAACTCGTCATCAACGGCAAAGGAACGGCTTTTACAGCAGAGCGCACGCAAGTCATTCTGCAATACAGCCAGACAAGTCACAGGAGGACAACTGCCTACCATCCGTAGGCGAATGGTCTCACGGAGCGCCTGAACAAGACCGTCGCCGACATGCGAGCAATGTACGTCGTCGAGCACAAGACGTGGGATGCGGTCCTGCCGTACGTAACATTCGCTTACAACACGGTGGTTCAAGAAACAACACATATCACGCCATTTAAGCTGGTTTACGGCAGGAACTCGACGACGACGCTCGACGCCATGCTGCCGCACGTCACTGACGAGGAAAGTCTTGACGTCGCTACCTATCTCCAGCGCGCCGAAGAAGCACGGCAGCTCGCCCGCCTGCGAATCAACAACCAGCAGAGGACCGACAGCCGACACTACAACCTTCGACGACGCTTCGTCGAGTACCAGCCCGGTGACCGTGTTTGGGTTTGGACCCCTATACGCCGACGAGGACTGAGCGAGAAGCTTTTGCGTCGCTGTTTCGGACCGTACAAGATCATCCGACGTATTGGCGCACTGGACTATGAGGTTGTGCCCGACGGCATTTCGCTATCACAGCGGCGCCGCTCACGACCTCAAATAGTCCACGATGTGCGACTCAAGCCGTACTACCAGCGTTAATGAACTTTGGGGCTTCGCGTAAGTAACCTTTGGACTTTGTTTCTTTTCGTTCTTTTGTTACTTATGTTTAATAAGTGTCCTTTTGTGTTTCGCTCTCTTATATTTGTAGCATCGGGACGATGCTTTTTTAGAGGGGGGTATTAACACGTGTACTTATCTGTATCGGGCAACCACGTTTCGCCGCCTAACAAATGTAATCGCACAGCTTGGGACGCGCCTGCTTGTATCGGAAGTTTTTGGAATGTTATCGATGCTTCTATCCGCTGTCTGTTGTCGCCGAACCTTATGTTATCTGATTTCATCACCTGACGCGAATGGTGTAGAACTTTGTGGAAGGCACGCGGGTCTGAACGATTAGTCTGGAACATTCGACGACTGCTCTATAAAAGCCGACGCTTGACCCCCTGATCAGATTTCCGACGATCGCCGACCGTGTTCGCCGCTATCGTTGTGCTATAAGTGTAGCCTGTTTTTGTGTGCACAGGTTCGCCCAATAAAAGCTAGCTTTGTATTCCACCGTATTGCTGCTTTCTTCACGGTCACTACCACGTGACAGTATTGACGAAGCGGGCGATGTCGGCAGTCAGGTGCGGCCAAAAGTATTTTGATTCTTCCGAGCGTACGGGTGCGCCCAAGCTGCGGGGATGTCTCATCGCCGTGCAGGAAGAGGACTTCTGGCCGTAGTTTGCTGGCAGAACAATAATGTAGTTTCCGCGGAGTGGGAGAAGCTCATTTTTTACGAGGACGCCGTTTCGCAAGCAAAAAGAAGAGAGTCCACGCCGAAATACCCGAGAGAATAGGTTGGACTTGCCTTCTAGGTACTCCACAAGGTTTCATAACTCCTGGTCTGCTCGTTGCTGTTCGTCGAAGTTGTCTGCAGTTATTGTTCCTAGGAAACATCGTCGTCCAATTCGTCTTGCGGTGGCGGGTGAATAGACGCGCGAGAAGCAGTCTGGGCCTGAATGTTTTCTACCAGATTTATACACCGTGGTTATGTCGAGTTCCTGGAGTCGGAGACTCCAACGTTCTAGGCGACCTGGAGCTGAATGACCAGCTGAACGATTCTCAATAGATTCTAGAATAACAATCAATGACATTATATAAGGGTCCCACAAGGAAGACGCATATTTCATCTTAGTTCCAATGGCGGTTTTGTACAAAAGTAATTTTAATGCAACCGGAGCGAGGGAAAAATTATGGCATAGGAAAGGAAGCATGCGATTAGCATTGTTAGATGTGAGTTCGATATGCGTTTTCCATGAAAGGTCACTGCTGATGGGTACGCGAAGGTATTTATACACAGATACAAAGGAGAAACTACAGTCATTAAGAACATATGGATGCAGGTTAGCGTTAAAGGAATTCGTGTTACTTTCACTGCCTTGCCTTTGGATATATTAACTTTCATGAGCCAAGTGTCGCACCATGCAGAAATGCTCTTATTGTCATTCTGAAGAGCATTATTATCAGAAAGGTTATAAATTTCTCTGTATATAACGCAGTCGTCAGCGAATAGCCTGATATATGATCTTACGAGATTAGGAAGAACAATACTATAGATTAGGAAGAGGAGAGGTCCTAGTGCAGATGCTTGAGGAACACCCCATCTTACTGGTGAAAGATTAGTTATGGTCATTAGCTGTCACGTAATGAGAGCGATCACGCAAAAACGTTCAATTCATTTTATTACGGTGTCGTTTATGTTTAGTTTACAAAGTTTAAAAAGCAGAAGAGGATGAGACACTGCCGAGGCAGGAGGTAAAACACAATCGCAACTCCTGGCCACGAATCCGACATAAGTTGTACATCTTTTGTGAACTCTCACAACTTAATTTCATCGTTTAATGCAAATCGAAACGATTTAGACGCTTATATAATGAGATTAGAGCGTGTCGCCACTGGTTGGGAATGGCGTAAAGAGAAATGGGCCACGGAATTGAGTTTCTGTCTGGACGGCGAAGCATTGAAGCTATTTGGCCGCGTCGCGCATGAGGAGTCGATGAACTACGACAAGGTAAATGTGGCATTGCAGCAGTGCTTAAGTTCGACTGCCTCAAGCTATCGGGACAATTTTCATCGCAGTAAGCCCTTTGACAACGAGACAGTCGGAGAGTACGTTACAAGGCTTTTCAGTTTTTTCGATATACGAGTAGAAATGACTGTTCAAGGGAACTTTTCTGACACTGACAATCCGACATGGTTCGGGACTTCACAGTAGCTCCTCAGCTCATGAATACCCGCCATAGTTGTCTTTCACTGTTTGTTTGGGAGCATAACTTCCAGACAGTTGAAAAAATCGCACAAGCGGCGGACTACTTTGTGGAAAGCCAGTGACAAAACGACTTGCTTGCTTTCAGAGAGAAACACGAAGAAAGTCATAAAAAATAAACGGCGGCCAAACCGTGACGTTCAACATCAAATAGTTTTTCTTTGGCATAGGAGGTCAGAAAGCATCAGATTGCCGCGTACGGGTCAACTAACCCTATTGCGGGCACTACGAAGAATGGAACAGGACACACAGTCCTGCAAACGGAAAGCTGCCATTGCAAAGGAAGCATCGGCTTTTCTTTTCTCGCCTGTGGAAGTTCAATGCCAGAGAGGAAACTCGAAGTTACACAAGGAAGACGCGTCTCAAGTGCTTCCGAGTCAACGACAGGAGTCTACGACTTGCCTGTTTTGCCAGGTTTAGTATGCGGAAAAGCAGCATAGGTACTAAACCACCGCGTCAGCAACAGTATAGTCGTACAGCTGCGTCTTGTCCCGGATGCGCGATGATCGGCACCAGTCTAACTCTGCTGCTTGCTGATGGAAGGTTTCCGAGACGCACTGAGGTTTCCGAGACGCATATTGGCATCTCTTCGCCATATTTCTCAGGTCTTGCCATCGTAAAATGTTTGAAACCTTATTTGTACGATGTAAAAGTCGGTAATGTTATCGGATCCAGGCACCCAACTAATCCCGACCCAACCTCGAAGACTCCTAGCAAGACCAGCAAGCGCCCTGCAAGTAAGAGGACGGACGGTGGAAAGAAGCATCGCAACACAGTTATAGAGTTGTGGTTGGAGCAGAAGTTGCGAAGGCGCAGCGTAAAAACAACATGGACTTACTTCAAATATCAAGGCAGGTGTTGAAAAATGAACATGAACAAAATGCCACTTTAGAAGTTGGCAGGAAGAAGATCAGCAAAACGTTTCTTGGCGCAGGATCAACGGCAAAGTAGTTTATTTTGATAACGGAAACTTGTATTGCGATTACCAGTTTCGTCCTGGAAAGACAGTGCAACAAGCAGTGGTCTCAAAGACGCTCCGTACCGAAGTTTTGACAGTCGCACATGAAAATCTATTGTACAGCCGTTGGAGGTATTAAGAAGACTGCTCAGAAAGTACGTTCAGGAATTGTTTTGCCCAGCGTTCAGACAGATATAAAAAATATGTTTCATCTTGCGATTCCAGCCAAAGGTAGTTTTCGAAGGACAACTTGACAAAGCTGCACTCGGTCGCTTGCCGCTCACCGATGTACCGTTCCAGCGAGTGGCAGTAGACATCATCGGACCTATCTCTTCGAAGTTTAGTAAAGGGAACCGTCATATCCTAACATTGTCGCATTTCACCACATGTTACCCTGACGCTGTTCCGCCTACAAGCTATTGATTGATTCAGCTTCAGTAGCTGGAGGTTTACTAGAAATTTTCTCTACGATTGGATTTCCACGAGAGATCCTGCGCGATACGGCTTCTTGTTTTTCGTCCAGTTTATGAAAAAAGTCAGGCAACTGCTGACAATCATCCTATCATCCAATGTGCAACGCTTTGGTTGAAATGCTTAACTGCATACTAAAGGAAATGCCGCGCGAGCTGTGTCAAGACCAGCCAAGATGTGGGATAGGTAGCTTGCTCCTCTTCGCATACAGACAGGTGCCGCAGACAAGTCTCGGATACTCAGCCGTTGAACTGATATGTCCTCAGGCAAGAGGACCACTGAATGTGCTTTTAACCAGCTATGAATGAAAGATGAACTCGACGACGAAGCCAAAAGCACTTACGGATCTGTACTGGGCCTTAAGAAACGATTGTAACATACGCTGCATCTAGCAGATCAAAACCTTGTCATGGCGTAAGCATCACAGAAGAAACGTTATGAGAAAAAGAGTTTTCGCAGACAGCAGAAGGTTGGGGAGCGAGCATTGCTACTGATCCCAACCAAATATAATCAATTGTTGATGCACTCGAAGGGACCCTTCGTTGTCATCGGCAACACCACGAAGTTGTTTCCCATGAACACGCTAAAGTGACACGAAAAACGCAAACAGTTTGACACAGCGCAGGCGTCGCCATTCACTGTAGTTGAGTAAGAGGAAACGGATAACCCAATTCCCAGCCTGAAAACTGGAGAAGTACCCAAGAACGAGAATCGGCATTTGAAGCTATCAAAAGCGCGCCAACTTCCGAACCTGTCGTCAAGGCTCCGGACCTCAGCATGGAATGCTTACTGCATTCTGACGCGTCCGAGAAAGGCATAGTAGCTGTTCCCATGCAAGAGGAATATGAGGTTCTGCACCTTATTTGCCATGCAAGTAAAAAGCTGGTTCCACTTGAAAGTCGGTAGTCCACAATTCAGCGCAAATGCCTTGCTCTATCGTGAGCAGTCGACACATTTCATATTTTTCTTGATAGTGCCTCCTTTTTTTTAAATTCAGACTGATCACCAACCCTTGATGCATCTGTCGCAAGCTAAACCCGTAAATAGTAGGCTCCTGCAGTAGAGCCTAGTCGTACAAGAGTAGTCTTTTAAAGTAGAACAGATAAAATGCAAGTGTTCTGAGCAAGCTAGAAGCGTAACTGGTCTACCCCCTTCCCTGTGTGTGTTTTGTTCTACAAGCATCGCTTTGTTAAAGATACCCAGACCTTTGTTTTTTTTGCTATACCCCTCAAACTGTGCCGCGTTTCTTATGAAAAAAGTTATTGCAGGCGGGCTCTTTGTGGATGTGTCAGTGGATAGCGTCTTCGCTCAAAAGCTGGTGACTGTTGAACCGTGTTGAAAATTGGGCGCCAGAACACTGCGGAATGGCAGCAGCTTCAAGCACCCTCGAGTGGCCAAGGAAGAAGACGATGTTTGAGGGTGGTGGCACGAGCTGTCAAACGAGAGGGAGAAAGAACGCCATCCAATCAGACGTTGGCACGAAACCAAGGGAATGAGGAACCAGCAGAGAGAAGAGAGAGCCTCAAACACTGAGAGAAGAGATTGCTCGCAGATGCGGGGCTTGATGATTGCTGGTGTCAAGGTCGGTGTTTTGAGGGTCCAGACTCGAACTCAAGAGCCTCGACAGAACGAGAACGACTCCGACTTTCCCTGGAGAAATCTGACAAGCGAAGATCTTGGCTTTTAGAGCATTTTTCTGGAAATGAATATTAGGGTGGTTCTCGTGAAAACAAAATGGCTTCGGCCTTCCTGATTTGAGGCTGTGCCTAAGTTTAACAACTTGCACTTGCAGAACCAGGCTATCACAGAGCCCTATACAGGAAAGCGGCCGTCTATAGTTTTGTATTATACCGAGCAAGAATGCTAAAATTTGACATACAAGCTTACTTGCTTTTAAGGCCACTTTATGACAAAGAGCTAAGTAACTTGTTGAGTCCAGGTTTTTTTTTTTTATTTTCTAGACATTAGAACAATCATGACCAGCACAGAAACAAGTTAGCATGCTCCTACTTGCTACTTGCTTATTCACAAACTCTGTAATCTACTCTTTGTAAATCACCTTGGAGGACAACACCACCTCTTATCACATACTCGCTCACAACGATAACGTGTTTTATGTAACTTCAAAGAAATTAAAAATGATCAAAGCCGCTCAATGCTATTTTGAGGAAATAATACTTCATGCTGACTGAATCTCTGGTGGTCACACTTGCATGGTTCATGAACACTAAGCATGAGACCAATAAATAGGCTAGCCCTGCACATTGACATTAGAGATAGCGAGGAAAGCTATGCTCACACAATTGGCCTACTACAGGTTTCAAAATCAGAACTACCTAAAAGAAGTTTCCTTTCTCGCAAAACAGCAGATTACCAACCTGAGCAACAATGTCTTCCTAAATTTTTTTTCAAGTAAACTCAGATAATAGAAAGTACGACCTATATTTCAAGCAATTAACAGTAGACGAGGAAGGGAAGCCTCAGCGTGGAAACTTATCTTCGTCACGGCTTTCACAAATATGTTTGCGTGTTGAAGCGTTGGCTCCAGGCGGAGGCTTCGCTTGCTCACCTGTCTTACTCAAATGAATTGTTGAACTCTATTGAACCTGTTTGCCTTATTTGAAGACATAAACCATTCTTTTTCGACATGAAGCCATAAATTTCACATCACAAGGGTCGGCGAGCATTAATTGCACTCGTTAATTTCTTCATTTTATTCTGAAGATATTTGCAGTAGTTCTTTGAAGCACTATTATCTACAAAACGCTCCTTGCTTTCCTATGAGTACCCCACTTGTGTCAAAGCCTTTGCTGCCGCACCTGAACACTACATATGCAGGGATAATATGAAAAACAGAAAATATTGTTGTATTAATAAAGAAGGCGCACCCAACACGAGCGACGGCCACAGGGGCTGTTGGCTCAGTTACTGCCATGATGAAGAACGAAGCAGGCGTCCGCATCCGGCTCTGATCCCTGCCGCTGTTTGCTATATTTGGAGTCGAATTGAAGCCCGGGACGTTGGGAATATAAGTCCATAAGTGCTGAGTTTCGGGTCTATTATGTTCGCTATAAATATATACTGGAAAATTTACCATGAAGTTTTTATTTTGTTTCGTTTTTACTACACTACGTGCATTTCGCTAATGCGTTATGAAAATATGAGAACAATGCGGCTCGAGCTTGTCTTGTTGACTGTTGTGTACTGCACGGACGGTGACGTGCGCAGGCGCGAAGTGTGAGGAGCAAGTATACCAATGAGCTCCGGAATAGAGAATGCATTCTTCAGATCAGCACGTGCTTCTAATAAGCGCTGGCGGTTGCTTATCCACTGCTCATAACGGACACTGAACGACACCTGTCAGCGCTATCACATTCCTTCCCCCTGTCACGCGCTAAGGCGAGAGTAAGCAGCAGTATCAGCAGCCAGACACGAAAATTTAAATTATGGGGTTTTACGTGCCAAAACCACTTTCTGATTAGGAGGCATGCCGTAGTGGAGGACGTGCACCTAAATCTAGGTACACGGGTGTTTTCGCATTTCGCCCCCATCGAAATGCGGCCGCCGTGGCCGGGATTCGATCCCGCCGCCTCGTGCTCAGCAGCCCAACACCATAGCCACTGAGCAACCACGGCGGGTGAGACACGAAAATGTCAGACACAAAAGGATGGTTCTCCAGCTGGCGCGAGATCTTTGTCTTCGTCTTCTTCAATCGCCGTTTTTGCTGGGCACGCAACGCTGGCTCAAAACACCAGGTGGCATTATTCCCCCTCCCAATGGAGCATCGACCCGATGCTCAAACACAAAACGTACATGGTAACTACACAAATTAGGTAAGACAAAAAAAAGGAAACGCGCTAGCACACATACGGAAATGCACACGGAAAAATGTGTTCTTTGGTCATGTAAATGAGTTCTTAGATGACATCGGAATAACCTACGAAGCACAGCACGGAGTGCGGAGAGACTTCCCAAGGAAAATAAGGGAACATCTATCAATATCCCCAATCCCCAGAAACATGCACCCGGAGTTTCACCAAGATCGAAGAAACGCACGAGCGAGAGCATCACGAGCGTAGCATCACCGCCGACAATAGAAGCACCGTCCCGGTGCTTAATCTACACATCCGCGGTGAAAGGTGTATGGTATGGCTTTAGACTCGCCACGTGAACGATGTCACTTGCAGCCGACGATGACGCAGCGGGGTCGACGGGGACGACTTCCTACGTGACATCAGTCACTTGTCGCACCACCCGGTATGACCCAGTGTAGTCGGACGGCAGCTTTTCAGAAAGGCCCACACGTCGTATGGGTGACCAGAGAAGCACCAGAGAACCCAGAGTAAAGTGCACGTCGCGATGGTGGCAATCATAGAGCCGTCTCTGATGCTCCTGTGAGGCCTCGAGGCGGGTGCGGGCAAGCTGGCGCGCGTAGTCGGCGTGTGCGATCGCGTCGCGGGTGTATTCAGTGGCTGAACGTGTGGCCGAGGGCAACAACTTGTCTAAGGGCAACGCGGGTTCTCGGCCATATAGGAGGTAGAATGCTGAATAGCCGGCGGTGTCGTGACGCGGTGAATTATACGTGAACGTCACATATGGTAAGTAAAGATCCCAGTCGTGGTGGTCGGTCGCAACGTACTTCTAAAGCATGTCGGTGATGGTCCGCTTGAGGCGCTCCGTGAGACCGTTGGTCTGTGGGTGGTAGGACGTGCTGAACTTGTGCTTGGTCGAGCAGGAGCGGAGGATGTCCTCGACGACTGCCGACAGAAAGCTGCGGCCACGGTCAGTGAGTAATTGGCGCGAAGCACCGTGCACTAAAATGATGTCATAGAGCAGAAAGTCAGCAACGTCAGCAGCACAAATTGTCGGAATGCCTCTGGTGATTTCGTACCGCGTAACATAATCAGTAGTGACGGCGACCCATTTATTTCCGGATCCCGAGAGAGGGAACGGTCCAAGCAGGTCTAGACCGACACGGAAAAAGGGTTCTGGTGGGTTGTCGATGGGCTGGATGCGTGGAGGGCTTCTTCCGGCGCTGACAGGGCTCACAAGCGGCAATGTAGCGCGGCACGGAGCGGGCGAGACCTGGCCAAAAGAATCGACGTCGTTCACGGTCGTATGTGCGCGAGACGCCCAAGTGTCCAGCCAAGGGAGCGTCGTGAAGTTGTTGGGGGACAGTCGAACGCAGGTGCGATGGAATTACGAGCAGAAGGTCAAGGCCGTGTGGATCTTGATTGCGGCGGTACAATGTCCCCTCCTTAAGGAGAAACATCCGGAGAGAGGCGTCGCCAGGTGTTGACTCCAGATGGTGGATGAGGGCTCGTAATGAGGGACCGCGGCGTTGCTTGTTACCGATTTCAAGCAACTGGGACAGAGAAAATGCCAGCGATGGCGTCCGCATCAGCCGGTTCATCGACGGGGTAGCGGGACAAACAATCGGCATCCTGGTGCAAGCGTCCCGTCTTATATACCACGGAGAAGGTATATTCTAGCAGGCGTAATGCCCAGCGTATGCGTTAAGAGACAAAGCCGGCAATATCATTACTAATATGGATGAGATAGTTCAAGTGGCAGAGGATTTCTGTAGAGATTTATACAGTACCAGTGGCACCCTCGACGATAATGGAAGAGAAATTAGTCCAGAGCAATTCGAAATCCAAAAGGTAACGCCGGAAGAAGTAAAGAAAGCCTTGGGAGATAAGCAAAGGGGGAAGGCAGCTGGGGAAGATCAGGTAACAACAGATTTGTTGAAGGATGGTGGACAGATTGTTCTAGAGAAACTGGCCACCCTGTATACGCAATGCCTCATGACCTCGAGCGTACCGGAATCTTCGAAGAACGCTAACATAATCCTAATCCATAAGAAAGGGGACGCCAAAGACTTGAAAAATTATAGACCGATCAACTTACTGTCCGTTGCCTACAAACTATTTACTAAGGTAACCGCAAATAGAATCAGGAACACCTTAGACTTCTGTCAAGCAAAGGACCAGGCAGGATTCCGTAAAGGCTACTCAACAATTGATCATATTCACACTATCAATCAGGTGATAGAGAAATGTGCGGAATATAACCAACCCTTATATATAGCTTGCATTGATTACGAGAAAGCGTTTGATTCTGTCGAAACCTCAGCAGTCATAGAGGCATTACGGAATCAGGATGTAGACGAGCCGTATGTAAAAATACTGAGATATCTATAGCGGCTCCACAGCCACCATAGTCCTCCACAAAGCAAGCAACAAAATCCCAATAAAGAAAGGAGTCAGGCAGGGAGATACGATATCTCCAATCCTATTCACAGCGTGTTTACAGGAGGTATTCAGAGACCTGGATTGGGAAGAATTGGGGATAAAAGTTAATGGAGAATACCTTAGCAACTTGCGATTCGCTGATATTTCCTTGCTTAGTAACTCAGGGGACCAATTGCAATGCATGCTCACCGACCTGGAGAGGCAAAGCAGAAGAGTGGGTCTAAAAATTAATCTGCAGAAAACTAAAGTAATGCTTAACTGTCTCGGAAGAGAACAGCAATTTACAATAGGCAGCGAGGCACTGGAAGTCGTAAGGGAATACATCTACTTAGGGCAGGTAGTGACGGCGGATCCGGATCATGACACGGAAATAATCAGAAGAATAAGAATGGGCTGGGGTGCGTTTGGCAGGCATTCTCAGATCATGAACAGCAGGTTGCCATTATCCCTCAAGAGAAAAGTATATAATAGCTGTGTCTTACCAGTACTCACCTACGGGGCAGAAACCTGGAGGCTTACGAAAAAGGTTCTACTCAAATTGAGGACGACACAACGAGCTATGGAAAGAAGAACGATAGGTGTAACGTTAAGGGATAAGAAAAGAGCAGATTGGGTGAGGGAACAAACGCGAGTTAATGACATCTTAGTTGAAATCAAGAAAAATGAATGGGCATGGGCAGGACATGTAATGAGGAGGGAAGATAACCGATGGTCATTAAGGGTTACGGACTGGATCCCAAGGGAAGGGAAGCGTGGCAGCAGGCGGCAGAAAGTTAGGTGGGCGGATGAGATTAAGAAGTTTGCAGGCATGGCATGGCCACAATTAGTCAATGACTGGGGTTGTTGGAGAAGTATGGGAGAGGCCTTTGCCCTGCAGTGGGCGTAACCAGGCTGATGATGATGAGGATGATAATGATGATGCTGAATGCCCAGCGAGCGAGTCGTCCCGTGAGGTCCTTAAGCGAGGATAGCCAGCAGAGCGCGTGGCGATCAGTGATGACACAGAAGGAGCGTCCGTACCAGTATGGACGAAACTTCGCAACAGCCCAGACAAGAGCGAGGCACTCGCGCTCTGTGATTGAATAATTGCGCTCGGCGGGTGATAGAAGTCGGCTGGTAAAGGCTATGACACGATCATGTCCACGCTGGCGTTGTGCTAACACTGATCCTATGCCGTGACCGCTGGCATCAGTTCGAACTTCCGTTGAGGCAGACGGGTCAAAGTGGGCCAAAATTGGAGGCGTGGTAAGGAGAGTAGTGAGCTGCGAAAAAGATGCGGCATGGTCAGGTACCCAAGAAAATGGGGCGTCTTTCTTCAAGAGGATGGTAAGGGGACGCGCGATGGTCGCAAAATCTTTCACAAAGCGTCGGAAATAAGAGAACAGCCCTACGAAACTGCTAACGTCCTTGGTAGACTTCGGAACAGGAAAGTTCATAACAGCGCGAATTTTGTCCGGATAAGGTCGCACGCCTCTGGCGTCCACGAGGTGTCCAATGACGGTGATTTGGCGGCGAGCGAAGTGACATTTTGACGACTTCAACTGGAGACCGGTGCGGCGGAACACGTCTCGATGCGTGTCAAAAGTGGGCGAATAAAAGATGACGTCGTCCAGATAGCACAAACAGGTGGACCATTTGAACCCCTGAAGAAAAGAGTCATGATTCGTTCGAAGGTGGCGGGCGCGTTACAGAGACCGAAAGGCATCACCTTGAACTGATAAAGGCCGTCAGGGGTAACAAATGCAGTCTTCTCTCGGTCCACGTCGTCGACGGATATCTGCCAGTAGCCGGACCGTAAGTCGATAGAAGAAAAATAGGTGGCACCGTACAGGCAGTCTAGAGCGTCATCGATACGTGGCAAAGCGTACACGTCCTTTTTTGTGATTTTGTTGAGGTGGCGATAATCTACACAAAAACGCCATGTTCCATCCTTCTTTTTGACAAGTACGACGGGAGAAGCCCAGGGACTACAGGAAGGCTCGATAATGTCCTTCACAAGCATCTTTTTGACCTCCTGTTGGATAACAGCTCGTTCGGACGTAGAAACACGATATGGACGTCGGTGAATAGGGTTGGCATCGCCAGTGTTTATGGAATGGGTCACGACGGACGTTTGACCTAAGAGTCCATTGTCAAAGTCAAAAATGTCGCGATAGCCTTCAAGAACGCGGCAAAGAGCTTCAGCTTGAGCATGTGTAAGGTCAGAGGAAACCATCTTCTCAATGTCGACGTGAGTACCGTGCGATGACGTCACGGATGGGCTGAGCTGTGACGATCTTCCACTGTGAATGGCTCGATCTCAACGTCCTGCAAAGCGCTAATTATAGCCAATGAAATCCCGTGAGGGAGAACTTGCGCGGTTAGCGCGAAATTGACAAGGAGAAGGCAGGTGCGGTTGCCAGTAATTGTCAGCACAGTTTGCGGCACGGTAACACCACGTGTAAGTGTAAATGCCAGAATTGGTAATTGGTGCGACCACATAATTACCGTAAGGTAGAGCTGGTGAGGACAACAAGTCGACGTGTGTCACAGAGTGGGGCGGTAGGCGAATAAAATCCATGCAGCTCCAACGGCTTGGAGGCGGGCCCAAAGGGTCGGCTATAAGAGGCAAGTCAAGGCGAAGTAGCCGGCCGAACAGTCAATGAGGGCAGATTGATTTGCAAGGAAATCCAGACCGAGAATGAGCTCGTGAGGACAATGCTCGATGACGATGAAAAGAACGACGGTGTGTCTCTCAGCAATGGTGAGTCGGGCAGAGCACATGCCAACAATAGCGACAGTCCCTCCGTCGGCGACTTGTACAACTCGGTTAGGGGCGGGCGTCAGAACTTTCTTGAGCCGACGGCGAAGAGGAGCACTCATAGTGGACACATGCGCCACTGTGACAATCAACGCGCACACAGGAACATTGTCGACTAGAACGTCCAAAAGATTCTTGTTCGTGGATAATGTGAAGCGAGGATTTCGTGCCAATGTCGTCATTGCAGCTTCATCTCCAGAAGCTGCACTATCTAGTGTTCCGGTCGGGGCTGCGGCGAGTAGGTCGGAGAAGGAGCACGGCGTGACGGGGGCGAACGAGATTGACGACGGGAGGGAGAAGGTGAGCGGGAGTAGCGGGGTCGTGCCAAAGGTGTCGCAGGGTCAGATGATGCAGCGGGCATAGAAGGGGCCAAGGAAAAGGATGCGCTAACGGGGCGCGGGCGGTAATCAGGAGAATAGCGCACCCGAAAAGCCCAGCGGCTACGGCAGTGGTGAGCGACATGTCCAATGCGTCGGCAGTAAAAACAGATCGACTTGTCTTCCACGGTTCGCCATTCGGAGGGGTTGCGCTGTGTGGTGGGGACGTGCGAGACCGCGGTGGGTACGTGCGTGGAGAGAAAGGTTCTGAGCGTACGGAACGAATGGATTGCAGGCCGACGTTGGACAACTCTTGACGGACGACGGCCTGTATCAAGGAGATTTTCACCGGAGAATGATCACGTGATGGGAACAATGGGGCCGCCGGTTCTGCCTCTTAGACCTCACGACGAATGATGCGGGTCAAGTTGTCACATCGCGACGGCTGGTGGAAGAGGTCGTCACAAGGATGACGTAGCAGCTGTGTTGGGAAGTCGCGTGATGTGCTGGTATACCCCGCGGCTTTTAGCCTGCTCGAGACGGCGGCACTCCTTGAGGATCGTATCGATGCTGGTGACGTTCGTAAACCAGTAAATTGAAGGCGTCGTCAGCAATGCCTTTGAGGACGTGATTAACCTACTCGTCCTCAGACATGGTCTGGTCAGCCTTGGCACAAAGGGCCAAGACGTCGAGAATGTACGACACGTAGGACTGGGTCAATGTCTGTACACGTGTGGCAAGGACTTTTTTGGCATTGACTTGGCGACCGAACGGATTGCCAAAAAGGTCGCGGGGCTTCTCTTTGAAGAGATCCCAGCTCGAGATCTCCTCTTCGTGAGTCTGGAACCATGCAAGTGGAGCTCCGTCGAGGTAGAAGAGAACGTTCGCAAGCATAATAGTCGGATCCCACCTGTGACTGCTGCTGACACGTTCGTATAAGCGGAGCCAGTCGTCAACATCAGGACTGCCGACTCCGTTGAAAACCCCCGGATCCCGAGGGGGGGAAACGGCGACGTAGGTCGGGGCTGCAGGCGGAGACGGTTGTGTAGATGAAGTGCCGCCAGCAGGAGCCGAAGTTGCACTGTCGCCGTTGCGACCACTGCGAAGCTCCATGACGGGTACGGCGAACGTCCACCTCCACCAAATTAATGTTACGTGTAGCTGTAGCCCATTGCTATATACATTTATTCAGAGGAAGCTAACGGAAGGCCACAATGGCGACGCTATATCAAGCGGGTCCACGTCGTCTTCCTCCTGTTCAGTGCAGCCACACTGTGGTGGCTGTTTCGTAGCAATATTTTCTTGCTCGGTCATGGAAGGATTCAAGCGCTTACACAAATCTATCACGCCTTCTATGTAGCAAGGAAAATTTCTTCTCGCTGCTGCGCAAATCCATAGAATTGCTGTTCGGCGCCGAGTTTCCGGATGGCGGGGTGGTCGAACACGTCTGCGAAGCGCTTCTTGAATGCACTCCATGTAACAAAGTCCTATGATGGTTGTGGTAACACAGGCGTGTGGCGTCTTTGAGACAAAACGATACATTTCTCTAGTTTCGACAGGCCGGCCCACTTATTGTGGCCACTCACCTTTTCTCGCCAGCCGATGTTCTACATCATGGTCATCTGTTCCACTAAAGAAGGGAGGGCCGCACTGGCACACCGCGCCAGTTATAAAAACCCGCGGGGATCAGGCGATGGCCTGCTGGGTGGTTTTCTCAGACATTTTCGAGGCATTCGGTAGCGTCCGACTTCAGAGTTCCAGGTTTCAAAGCCCTTCACCTCCACCACTTTAAAAGGTGGTTTCTTAACGCTGGACGGCAAGTGGAAGGACCGCACCGCAGGCTCAGCAAGGACAGTGGCGTCCAGAAACTCGCGGTCTGCGCTCGCATCTCCCGCCCAGACAGTGTCCCACTACTGCATGCGCTGCGTCATCCGGACTACACATGGTTGAACTCAACCTACATAAGAAAAATGGCACTTTATCGTCTGCCGACTCTCGATGGTGCCCGCCTACGTAGGAATGAAATTCAATTTTGCCAAAATGCTTATCGGTGTAGTAGCCACAATACTTATCGGTGTAGTGTGTCTTCCCATTTATATTTGGGCGCCTACCCGAAAAACTCAAAGACCAGCTATAGTTTTCTTATCTACACGTGGTACTGGAATAAGCATGCGTTTGCTAGGATCGCATTCTAGTGAGCTTGCTGACAGGCTTGAATAATGTTTAAATATGGCATTTCAATTCTTAATAGAAAATTATACTAAAATGCGCTGCATTAATGAGAGTAAGGCTAAGCTTCAATGGCAGGATTGGCAAGACTGTAGAAAGTGACTTGAATTAGGATTATATCGCAGTTGATACTATTCCAGAACATGTATACGCAGATAAATTTATATTATACTATTGACACGTGTACTTATCTTTATCGGGTGACCACGTTTCGTCGCCTAACAAATATTAGTATCTGGAAGTATCTGGAAAGTTATCGATGCTTCTATACGCTGTCTGTTGTCGCCGAACTTTGCGTTATCTGATTTCATTGCCAGACGCGAATGGTGTAGAACTTCGTGGAAGGCCCGCTGGTCTAAACGACTAGTCTGGAACATTCCAAGACTGCTGTATAAAATCCGACGCGCTTTATCAGCTGATCAGATTTTCGCCGATAGCCGAGGGTGTTCACCGATACCGTTGTTCTTTGAGCGTAGCCTGTTTTTGAGGGCACAAGTTCGCCCAATACAACGCTCGTTTCGTTAATCACAGTTTTCCTGCCTTCTTAACCGTCACTACCACGTGACACTATCATCATCTATCAAGAGAAAGAGAGAAACCACAGTAAGAAAACTTTCGCTTAGGGGTGGCACATGCAAATGTTTGCGCAATACCCGATGATGATTCCCTATCATGTTTGGGCGCTTGATGTGAGTGAAAGTTGCGTTACGCGGAATGTACACCCCATATTATAATGACAGTACAGGTGATGCAGGCAGTAATATATTATTGACCACAAGTGAATGATTTCGTAGCGAGAAAAAAATGGCACGTCTAATAAAAGAACGTAAATTTCCCGTCGACATCACTTGAAGTAAGATGTGGAAGTATCAAGTGGCTTAAAGAAAAAAGAACTGAGTGCGCGTGCTTGTCAAACTATGACTTTTTCGTACATCATGATTGTGACTTGGCTACCAAGAGAAAATAAGTTATTTGTGGTTTGTCTTGTGCCTTTTCTGTTAAGATGCGCTTTATCTGTTAGGTGCACTTTTCTGCTCGATGTACTTCGTAAGATGTACTATATGATGCGCAAATGTGCCCAATGATGCGGGCTGGAAGTCAGCTGGTGAAGCAGCGCACTGACACGGACACATTGAAGACGCGCAAGAAAAGACGACAATCGCTGCACACTCGCAACTATTTTATTTCAGAACACCTACTTTATGTTTAATAAATGGAAAATCAGACACCCACCCGTTCGTAGCAATTGCTACAAAGGAAACCCATACGGGTTCCTCGAAATAAAAGCCTCACAGTTGAAGAAAAATTCGTCCTCGTCCGGGACTCGAACTCGGGACCACCGCCTTTCCGGGGCAGCCGCTCTACCATCTGAGCTAATCAGGCGGCTAGCAGATGGCAGGGCGAAGTCGAACTTGTCGACAACACACGAAGCAAAGGCAAGTGTTTGACGTAGTAGTTCTGCGGAAACCCGCAAGGTGGAGAGAAGTAATTCATTAATGGAAAATCAGACATCCACCCGTTCGTAGCCATTGCTACAAAGGAAACTAATAAGGGGTTTCCTTTGGGTTTCCCATACGGGAAACCCAACGGGTGGATGTCTGATTTTCTATTAATAAATTACTTCTCTCCACCTTACGGGTTTCCGCAGAACTACTACGTCAAATACTTCATATTTATAAATCATCAGGCGTGAAAGAAAGTCAAGGCAAGATTAAATGCATTTTTTAAATCATTTACCCGTGCATACTCGGGCGTGAAAGATATGGCACCTGTCTATCATGGTGTGCAATCCTGTCGTATTTGTTGCCCCCCTAACAACCATTTTATTTACACAATTTTTTTTTTATTTTTTTCCTTTAGTGTACTTCAAAAAGGCAACCTTACCATGGCTTAGATGTACAGATGGATGACTGATATAGCCCTCTCCCCTCTTGTGAATATGAAAGGCTTCGATTATTTCCCCGGTTAGCTGATCCTTATGGTGCGATAAAACTGTGGTATCATTGTAAAGCAGCCAGCACCCATGTTGTGAGCAGTGCCCCTTAATGTGGGAATGCAAGTTTCCCCCCAGTGGCCTTTTATGCTCCAAAAGTCTTGTGTTTACACACCGACCCGTTTGGCCGATGTATACTTTTTCACATGATATGGGCAAACAGTACACAACGGATGACCTGCACTCGACAAGTTTTTCTTTATGCTTGAGCGTGTACTTACGACCATTCACTTTTATTTTTGTTGAAACTCTACGATCCAGTTCAGCACACATTTTTGCGAGTTTGCTCGATGCTGAAAAAACTACCCGTAGACCATATCTGCCACCCAGGTTTCTTAAGGTATGCTCAACTTTGTGTTCATATGGTATTGACACAATTTTTTTTTGCTGCCAATCTCTTTTCTTTTACGCTCTTTCTGACAGCCATTGCGCACATAACGAATCAACTTATAGGCTGATGTACACAGTATATGTTTTTCATATCCTGCATTCTTTAGTGTGATAACTTGCTGGCGGAAAGTTTCTTTTATTTTGTCCAGGCAAGACTTAGTTAAGGCCGCCCTCGGGCACGAGAAAGCTATGCCACTTTTTACGACTTTTGAGTGTGCCGAAATATAGCTAAGAAAGGGTTTTTCTGATCGTGGGTTGTATCAGCAGCAAACGTGGTCTGGTATGATAGTTAACGCCGAATCTAAAAACTGTAGCTTGCCATTCTTCGGCAACCCAGCAGTAAAAGCCAGTCCTTGGCTGTAGTCCTTGAACACTTTTAAGACCTCATTCACTCTTATGTCCAAAACACCATGTTCCACTATAGCGAAGAAATCGTCCACAAAACAGAACATTTTTACCGCAAGGCATTTAAGGTTTGCATCAATCGCTTTGTCTATGCTACCTAAGAAAATTGTGCTACGTACCGGAGCTACTTTTGAGCCTATACATATACCGGACTTTTGTCTGTACGTAACATTATTCCACAGTACAAAGGTGGACACAAGGTAAAAGGTTAATAGTTCATGGAATTGTCATCGAACCGTGTGTAGTCTGATTTTATGTATGCGCGACGCGAATGGCGTACAACTTTCTGGAAAACTCGCGGCACCAGCGATTTATCTGGAACCTGGGAAAACTTATTTAAAAAAGCCGACGCGCTTGAATCAGTGATCATATGTCGACGACCGTAGATCGTGTTCGTCATTAATGCTGTGCTTTGAGTGTAACTTGCTTTTGTTGGCAGAAGTACGCCCAATAACACGCTACTTTTCCCAGTCACAGTTTTGCTTGCATCAGGGTCACATGTCAAGATTTTCAGAAAATTCGCTTGTGGTTGTACTTCCTTTTTCTCTATGTATTAACGCGTATGGATCTATATTACGACTGCTTCTGTCTGTACCCCCAACTAGTCTGAAAGGTTTAAAAATAAATTATTAAATGAATAAATCACATCTGCAGCATAAGGTTTAGCCCTTTACTGCTCCATGATTTGGGCTCACAATGACCAAGTCACTGAAGCCGTCTTTGCAAGGACCGGCGAATTATTTTAATACTCACATTAATGTGGCCGTCATTCCAGCAGGGCAAAATTTTTCCGCAAGTTTGACGCACGACGGAAGA
Organism: Dermacentor variabilis; assembly: GCF_050947875.1. NCBI lineage: Eukaryota > Metazoa > Arthropoda > Arachnida > Ixodida > Ixodidae > Dermacentor > Dermacentor variabilis. The sequence continues at coordinate 6,888,052 of NC_134574.1, forward strand.
AATTTGTGGCCAGCTTTGAAAACGTAATGGTCATTTGGCAGGTATTGAATTCGTTGCAAGTACTCCTCTGGCAGCAGTGGCGTAATCAGGGACCAAGCTAAGAGGACGATGTAGTTGAGAACCAAATGGCTGCAGTCAAAAAGAAAAAAAGAACTTCACTAAGTTTCAAAGAGTAACTGATTGGTATTTGATGTTAACCTTTGTCATTGGACTTAAATAAACTCAGGACCACGATACTTTTATTATGTTTACCATTGCCGACAACGTTAGAATTTGTGTCCTCGCGTTTGTACGACTATCGTGAACTTCATCATAAGCAGCAGTAGCAGAAGTCTGGCTACGCCCACTCCAGCGCAAAGACTTCTCCCATACTTCCTCCACTACCCCCGTGATATGCTAAGTGTGGCCATGTTGTCCCTCAAGACTTCTTTATCTGATCCGCCCACCTAACTTGCTGCTGCCCCCTGCTGCGCTTCCCTTCTCTTGTAATCCAGTCCGTAACCCTTAATGACCATCGGTTAACTTCCCTCCTCATTACATGCCCTGCCCAAGCCCCAGTTCTTTTCGTTGATTTCAACTAAGGTGTCATTAACTCGCTCGTGTTCCCTTACCCAATCTGACCTCTTATCCCCTTAACGTTACACTCATCCTTCTTCTTTCCATAGCTCATTGCGTCGTCCTGAATTTCGTAAGCCTCCAGGTCCCTGCTCCGTAGGACAGTACTGGTAAGACAAAGCTGCTATACACTTTTCTCTTGAGGGATAATGGCAACCTGCTGTTCATGATCTGAGAATGCCTGCCAAACGCACCTCAGCCCATTTTTATTTTTCTGATTGCTGCAGTTTCATAATCCGGATCCACGGTCACTACCTGCCCTAAGTAGATGTAATCTCTTACCACTTCCAGTGCCTCGCTACCTATCGTAGAATGCTGTTCTCTATCGAGTCTGTTAAATAGTACCTTAATTTTCTGCAGATTAATTTTTAGACCCACCCTTCTACTTTGTCTGTCCAGGTCAGTGAGCATGCATTGCAAGTGGTCCCCTGAGTTTCTAAGCAAGGCAACGTCATCAGCGAATCACAAGTTACTAAGGTATTCTCAATTAACTCTTATCCCCAATTCTTCCTAATCAAGGTCTCTGAATACCTCCTGTAAACACGATGTGAATAGCATTGGAGGGATTGTATCTCCCTGTCTGACACCCTTCTTTTTGGGGATGTTGTTGCTTTCCTTATGGAGAACTACCGTGGCTATGGAGCTACTATAGATATATTTGAGTATGTTTACACGCAGCTCTTCTACACACTGATTCCTTAATGCCTGCATGATCGCTGAGGTTTCGACTGAATCAAATGCTTTCTCATAATCAGTGAAAGCTATATATAAGGGCTGGTTATATTCAGCATATTTCTCTTTCACCTGCCTGATAGTGTTCATATGGTCTATTTATTGTATTCATATAGGAGGTTGTGGCGAAGTGCTGCACCAGGGTGGCCAGTCCGGCTCTGGTGGGGGATTGCTTTACCGATTCTCGTCAGCGGGATCAGGCTGCACTTCAGACCTGTTTTGCAAGTTTATCAACACGCGGATCTTTTTATAATCCGGTGGAAAACTGCGCGGCACCGGTATTTGAACTAGGGTCGTCTTGCACGCGACGCGGATGCTCTAACTGTACGCCATCGCTGCATCCCTGCGTCGCAGAAGTAGTCATGATCAAATAACGTAGAAGTAAGATATTGTTACGTGTGCAAAGACACAGACGAAAAAGGCTATCTACAGGCTATTTATACTGGAGCCAGATAGCGGGGCCGACAAGCGCTAAGGCCAGCCACCAACATTATCGTCGCTCTGGCGGCGGCCCGTCTTTTGAGCATCGCTCGAAAATATCGTAATTATACCCGCCTCTCCCTCTGGTTGCAAAAGCGCCGTCACGGTGCAGTTAAAGATCCAAAGCACGTGGAGAGTTGTATGGCTTGACTTGGGCGACGTGGACAATGACAATGGCTGACACAGCGGAGGAAGTAGTGGGCGTGGCTAGAGCGATTTCATAGTTGACATCGGTCACTTGGCGGAGCACGCGATTTGGGCCTGTGTAACAGGAAAGCAGTTTTTCACAAAGGCCAACTTTACGCGATGGTGATCAATGCAACACGAGGGGGCCGGGCACAAAATGGATGCCACGGTGATGGAGGTCGTAGCGTAGCTTCTGTTTGCTTTGAGACACTTGTAGACGAGCGCGCGCAAGTTGGCGAGCATGGTCAGAATGGGCGATTGCATCACGGGCATAATCGCTAGTTGAAGCTGCGGCGGACGGAAGCACAATGTTCAGTGGTAGCTGTTGTATCCTTCTTTATTGTTTGAGTTTCGTTTCTTTCAGTGTACCTATCGTCATCGTCATTCAATATGATTTCCTGTATAAGTAGATTTACTGTGGCGAATAAAAGGGTTGCATACTGCGCTTGCGTGGTCGAGTGTCATGGGTCTGGTCTGCGCCAGTCACCACATATTGGTGACGAGGGTCAGTATCGGAGCCATGCCGCTCGGGTGTTTCCCAGCACCGCCCCCTTTCTTGCTTGCACCCGGTGACCCGGCTGTGCCTTGGCAGCAGTGGAAACGCGTATTCCTGAATTTCCTGGAGGGCATTGGCGGCAATGAACTGAAGCCGAAGCGTTGCAAGGCAATTCTGCTAAACTCGCTCGGGGTTGAAGGCCAGCGAATGTTATACAGCATTCTTGCACAAGGAGCAGACGTGACCGTGGACGCCAACGACGAGGACAAGGTGGACCACTTCAAGGACGCGCTTGTTGCACTGGATACGCATTTCGCGACCGCTACGAATGATTTGTTCGAGCGGCGCCGGTTTCGCCAAAGACGACAACTGCCTGGCGAGACCTTTCAAGCATTTACAAACAGTCTCCGGCACCTTGCGTCTACTTGCAATTTTGGCAGTGCTACCGATAGCATGATTCGAGACCAATTACTGGAAGGCACTTCGTCACGAACAACCCGTGAACGCATGCTTTATGAAGGGTCTTCGTTTACACTGCAGCGTCCTGTTGACATCGGGAAGCAAATTGAGCAAACGCAACAAGAGCTCGGGGAATTCGCGTATAGCACTGTGAACAAGATTCAAGATGTGCGAAAAAGGTCAGACTCTGAGCAAGGAAGTTGCTACAGGTGCGGCTCGTCATAGCATATGGCTAACTCGACTGCATGTCCGGCGAGGAACAAGCGTTGCCACTCTTGTGGAAAAATTGGTCACTTTTCAAGCACGTGCAAATCGAAGAAAAAGAAATATGCCGCTCGAAAGCCCGAGAAGGCCAACGCCGTCACGGTACTTCAAATCGGTGACCGTAATGCGTCGGCGAAAGATATTCGAGCCAACATTTCTATCGGGAAGATAAGATTGTCATTGATTGTCGACACGGCCGCTACGGTTTCTTTACTCAGTGAAGAGCCCTACCACAAATATCTAGCCAACACCTACTCGTTGCGACCGCCGACTGCCAATTTGTGTAACTATTCCGGAGAACAAATCAAGTTAAGCGGTTGCTTTCTTGCTGACGTATCTTACAAGGAAAACAGAGCCAGTGTGCTTTTTCTTGTCACAACAAGGACACTTCGCTGCTGGGGCTTGATGCCGTTCGGAGCCTGGGAATCACTATCAACGGCTCAACCTTGAATTGCTGCCAGATGACATGCCCTGATTCCCTGCCTTCAGAATTAACGCAACAGTTTGCGCACTTGTTCAGGGAACAGTTAGGGCATGTGAAAGGCTTTGTTCACCATGTTAAATGCCGTTTATCTGTGAAACCAGTCGTTGCGAAGCTCCGAGGCCTGCCGCTCACGCTACGGCAACATGTATCGGTAGAGACACGTCTGCTGGCCGAAGATATAATTGAACCTGTCGACGCATCGGAGTGGATTTCACCGATCATCGTCATGAGGAAGAACGACGGTTCAATTAGGTTGTGTGTGGACCTTCGTGAAGTGAACAAGGAAGTAATTGCCGATGCTTTTCCTCTTCCGCATACAGAGGAACTACTTCATGAACTAGCTGGAGGAACGTGCTTCTCAAAGCTCGACTTAGCGTCGGCAAACCACCAGCTAGAATTGAATCCGGAAAGTCGGGGACTAACTACTTTATCACACACGAAGGATTGTTTCGTTTTAAGAGAGTGTGTTTTGGCCTTGCATCTGCCCCTTCAGCCTTTCAGAGAATGATGCAGCATATTTTGCAACATTGTAAAGGCGTACTTTGTTACATTGATGATGTGATTGTGTGGTCTAGACGCGTACGGTGAGGGGCTAGTTGGTATGACATTATGAGAAAAAAGAAAAACTGCGCAAAAAAGAACAAGACAGAGAAAGAACCACACGACACAGGCACAGACTAACAACTGGTTTAATGCTCCAACGCCACTTTCCTACCAACAACAGAACGCATGAAACAGAAATCGCGAAATTAGGGCCGGATAAATGTGTTAGTGAGGCTTCCATACATTTGTACCGCAAGGAGTTGGCGTTTCTAGGCTTGACTACATGACAGCGGCATTGGTCCTTGTGGTTGGTGCGCATGCGTTCTGTTGTTGGTAGGAAAGTGGCGTTGGAGCATTAAACCAGTCGTCAGTCTGCGTCTGTGTCGTGTGGTTCTTTCTCTGTCTTGTTCTTTTTTGCGCAGTTTTCCTTTGTTCTCATAATGATTGTGTGGGGCAAGACACGTGAGGAGCACCACAAGAATCTACACCAGGTGCTCAAACGCATTTGTGATACAGGTTTGAAGCTCAACCAGAAATGCACATTTTCTGTTTCAGAACTATCCTTTTTAGGGCATACGGTGAGCTCAAAAGGGCTCACACCATTGCAGTCTAAGGTTGACGCTCTTGTCGAAGTGCCTGCTCCTCACGATGTTGCTACTTTGAGGTCATTTTTGGGTCTCGCTGGTTACGATGCTCGCTTTGTGCCGCGATTTGCTGATCTCGTCGAGCCGCTTAGAAGGCTCCTGCGGTCTGGTCAACAGTTCACGTGGCACAATGAGGCTGAGCGTAGCTTCCAGCTTGTTAAGACAGCTTTGTCTTCAAGCCCAGTCATACAAATGTTTAACCCAGACCTTGATGTAATTTTTACGACAGATGCTTCTGATAAGGGACTGGGAGCCGTTCTTCAGCAACGCGATGGTGACAGCGTACGCACGGTGGCCTTCGCATCGCGTGCCCTGACTCCTGCTGAGCGGAAGTAGTCCGTGGGGAACGTGAGGCCCTTGCTTGTCTCTTCGGGTGCGAGCGCTGGCACGTCTACTTGTGGGGTAGAAAATTTTTGTTGCGTACCATCAGGCACTGGTTGACGTTACTTTCAGCTGCGGGAACAGGACGCCGACCTTTGCGTAAATCCAGATGGTCAGCTCGACTTTTGTATTCTAACTTGGACATAGAGTACCAAAAGGGATCGCAAAATGTCGTGGCCGATGCGCTTTCACGCCTACCTCTTGACTGTGATTCGCAGCAGACGATGCAGTAAGAAATTGTGTCCGTTGTATCAGAGTGCCTAACAAAGAAACGGCTGCAGGTGGCCACTGCTGCAGACAGCACACTGCAACAGGTTGTTGTACACGTGGTACATGGTTGGGCGCCTAGAAAAGCTTTGCCAGCAGAAGTAATGCCGTAATTTAACGCGCGGGAAGAGCTTTCTTTCGTTGATGGCCTTTTGATGCGCGGCGAGCAAGTAGTTGTTCCGAGTGAATTAACCTCGCTCCTTGTTGGTTTTGCGCACGAAGGTCACCCAGGAATTGTGAGGACGAAGCAGAGACTACGTGATCTTTACTGGTGGCCGCGTTTGAATAAACAGGTAGAAGAAGCAATCCATTTTTCTCATATCTGCCAGGCCGCGGACAAGTCCGCTAAACCGTCGTTTGCACCGCTGCAGCCGGTGACGTTTACAGCGCTACCATGGCAGAAGTTAGCAATGGATATAGTGGGACCAATTGACTGGGCCCCTTCAATCTGCAGGTACATGATATCGCTGATCGATTATCATTCCAAGTGGCCTGAGGTTGCCTCTTCATCTACAGTGACGTCACAGAGTGTGGTCAATTTTTTGCACACTGTGTTCAGCCGAGAGGGCTAGCCGGAAGAAATTCACAGATAATGGCCCTAGTTCAGATCACAAATGTTTGAGACATTCTTGAGAGAGAGGGGTATTGCGCATCGTTGTTCTTCTCTGTACTATCCACAAGGAAACGGTGCGATTGAACGCTTTAATCGCGTGCTGAAAGATTTCATGCAGGTTGCCCGATTGGAACGACGGACCCTCCAGGCTGCTGTGGTTGACCATCTCGGCATATATAGGTCGACGCCGCATGCGACAACGGGTGTGTCGCCAGCTAAGTTGCTTCACGGGCGCCAGCCAAGGACAAGACTCAATACAGTGGGTTTGGCGACAAGAGAGGGTGTCCATGCCGGCTCGAATAAAAATGTTCCTGCTAGGGTTAAGGCGAAGCAGACGTATGCAAAACAATATACGGACAGGAGGCGAGGTGCGAAAAGACCAGCCTTTAGTGTAGGGGACTTCGTTCGTGTACGCAAGCCAGCAGGCGTGGGAAAGCGTCGGCAAACTACATGGGACCTTTCAAGATTGCCGGCAGAAAAGGCAAAAATAGCTTTTTGATGAGCGACAGTCGTTGCTGGAACGCGTCTAAACTAGTTCGGGTTCCCTGCGTTCAATTGCAGACAACAGAACAAAAATGGGCATGGGCATGGGAATTGCCTCATGACTACTCGGGTACCGCTGTGGCTGAAAGCCGCGCAGGCGCTGAACAGGGTCAACTGTTGCGATCGCCGGAAGCAAGGGCTGAAGTTAATGAAGAAGTGGTCGCTCCTTTAGAGGATTCGGTGGAGCAACCTTTGCGTCGCAGCACTAGGGTACGCCGACCTGTCGAAAGATTTGTGTTTTTTTACCTGAACAATATGTGTTTAGTTCGTGTTATGTTGGTTGTTGCAAATTACTATGTTGTATTTCCAAGCGGGAGGCGATGTTGTATCCTTCTTTATTGTTTCAGTTTTGTTTCAGTGTACATATCGTCATCGTCATTCAATATGATTTCCTGTATAAGTGGATTTACTGTGACGAATAAAAGGGTTGCATACTGCGCTTGCGTGGTCGAGTGTAATGCGTCTGGCCTGAGCCAGACACCACAGTAGCGTCGGTTCTCGGCCATACAAGAGGTAAAACGGGGAAAAGCCAGCAGTTTCGAGACGGCAAGAGTTGTACGCAAAGGTAGTGTAAGGTAGAAGGTAGAAGGTAGAGCCAGGACCCAGTCACGGTGGTCGTCGGAAACATATTTGGATAGCATATCAGTAAGAGTGCGGTTCAAACGCTCAGTGAGGCCGTTCGTTTGAGGGTGGTACGAGGTGGTAAATTTATGCAGTATTGAGTAGGCACGCATGATGTCGTCAATGACGTGGGCCGATAACGTACGCCCACGGCGTGTTGGCAATTAACGCGGAGCACCATGCACCAATATTATATCATGTAGGAGGAAGTCCGCAACATTAGTTGCGCAACTTGGAAGAGTTCGGGTTACGGCGTAGCGGGTCGAGTTGTCCGCCACGACTGCGACCCATTCGTTTCCTGATGTAGATTCCGGAAATGGGCCGGGAAGGTCTAAGGCAACACGATGGAAGGGCTCAGCAGGGATGTAGAGCGTCTGCAGGTAACCAGCGGGGAGCTGGGAACGCTTCTTGCGTCGTTGGCAAAGTCCACAAGCGGCAACGTAAAGTCGTACGAAACGTGCAAGGCCCGGCCAGAAAAAACGGCGGCGTACACGGTCATAGGTTCGAGATACGCCTAGGTGCCCTGCCGTTGGTGCGTCGTGAAGCTCTTCTAGAACGGTGGAGCAGAAGTGTTTAGGTATGACAAGTAGGAACTCAGAGCCGTCCGGATGAAAGTAACGACGGTACAGGGTACCGTCGCGGAGGACGAAGAGGCATATAGCAGCATCGGCCGGAGAGCGTTCACAACTGTCGATGAGTGCTCTGATGTAGGCGTCACGACGTTGTTCGTCGGTGAAATGAAGCAGCTTTGATAGAG